>NC_132788.1:88450291-89050291 GCF_048418805.1 Vulpes vulpes
AACATCTAGTTTGGGGTACAGATAGAACTTTAACTTTTTTTTCCAACAGTATGTTTAAAAGCAAGAAAAATATGGATAGAAGGACCTTTCTTTGCAACATACTTGCTTTTTAAAGTGTTTCTTTAAAACAAAAATCGTATCAGCAATGCATATTCCTTGTAGAAAATCAGATATCAAAGAGAGGCAAAAGGAGACATTTAAGGCCAATTATGACAAGAACATCCATTTTTTTCCCCTAACACCGACTGTTGTTCTCAGTTAATATTATGTTAAATGACTGCACAGTATTCCATTATTCGAATATATGATAAATCACTTATGAACTATCTAGGCTGTATTCTCCTTGTCACTAAAGTAAATGACTGCAATAAACATCCTTGTAGTGTGCACATGTTTGTAATAAACATCTTTGTAGTAAAACTGTTGCACATACTCTCAACTTTTCAAGAAGTGAGTTATTAGTTGAAGGGCATTGCATATTTCAGTCCATGTGGCTTTCTAGAATGCTGTCCTAATTTACACTCTGAGCAGGATTCCATGTTCACTTTTCAATGTTCACTTCACCACCCTTAAGTCAGCACTATGTATTGTCATCTTAAAAAATCTTCCAGTAATTTTTAAAGGTTAGATTACATGGATTAAATATTTCCAGTCCAAATGAGTTAAAGACAGAGGATATTCAATTTTAAAATCCCTGAATGGCCAAAGGGTTAGCTCTGTTGTGGGTCTCCAGAGAACACTGTCCTGCTTACTGCAGACTAGCACCTCCAGGTTATTTAGTAGAAAATTGATAACTAAAGGTCAGATTTTTCAAACTTAATTTTGGATAAAAAAGACCTGGTATTTTTGTTGCAGCAGTAGAGCCCTGCCTAGATGAAAAACAAGCATGCATAAATTATTCACTTGATGGCAGACATTTTGGGGGATGCTGGAAAATGTGGATTATTAATGGGCAGGCCAGAACAATTCTCACATTACATATAGCTAAGGACTATCAGCTGGGGGAAAGCCCCAGACATTTTGCTTGTTATAATGTTCTAAAAATTCTCACAATAAGAAGTCATTTCTCATCAGGCTTGAACTCTGCATTGTATTGGAAAAATAAGTTTCCAATTAAAATTGTCATTCTTCAGCTTTATTTTGTGTGGTCATCTTGCTGAAAAATTATCTGGAGTTCTGGCAATGTGGGGGAGCCCAAGGTTCTATCAGTTTCCTGTGAGAACATGGATTGGTAGAATCGAAAGGGAATTTGGCAAAGTCCAGATAAAACCACCACCATGATGCATCTGTATTTCCTGTTTGAAAACCACATTGGTCCACATGGCAGTCCAGGGATCAGTGTAGATTAAGGAGGATCTGATAGGGAAGGAAGCTCTTTTTTGCAGGATTCATTTTGGAAATATCTAAACAGGATGCAAACCCACTCAGACCTTCTCCTGAACTCCCATCCTACCAGTGTCACTTTTCAACATTGTGACTGCTTCCAGTTGGATACTCTAAGCTGCTGGTTTTAATTAAAACTTAATTTGCAAAAATGTTTCATAATTTATGCATGTCATATAATTCCTCTGAGACTATGAACTTGGAGCCAACTCAGGGCCATATAAGGAGACATTGTACTGAGAAGGTGGGGGGAGGAAAGGGATGTAGGAGGAGAAGTACCAACAGGGGTGCAACAGAGGAAGGTACTGATACTTTCTTTCAGCTTTCCATCACCTGGATCTGCAGCCATCTGGGAGAGACACGGACCTTGATGTCTGGAAGGAGAGAGCCCATTTGGCAGGTCACAGACACAGAGACCCAGAAGGGTCAGCAGTGGCGAGAATTGTCCTCCAAGGAAGGTCTTACCAGGGGAGATGATGAGCCAAAGAACTTGAAACCCTCCAAAAGAGATGAATGGGTTCCCACTCTCTCCACAAAAGGAGACATTGAAAACCCACAGAGGAAAATTAATGAAAACTCAAGAGTTTGCAATGAAACCATTACTTCACTCAACAGATGTCTTCCAAGAGGAGAGTTTGCAGGGATCTGCCAAACTGTTGAACCACAAAGAAATCTGTGTAGCAACTTAACTAGAAATATTGGGCCTGTAAGAAAGATGACCAGAAAGACCCTACCTTCAATGCACATCCTTTGTTAATTATAAAGTGAATGAATCTCCAGTCACCCTCCATGTCTGCAGTGGAAAAAAAAATCTATATAGACAGAAAATATCAAAAGGGCCAAAAAAAAAAAAAAAGTACACATGTATTCTGCATACTCAAAAAGGATGGGCCACAGTGTCAGTGCTATACTTTTTAGTGGCCAACCTGGTAAGTTACACGTTTCACAGCAGATGATCTCTATCTCTACACTATAACTTAAAGGTCCTTCCATTTCCTGCTGCCTATGGAAAACATTATAACCTATTAAGAAAAAGCAAGAGACTATCTTGTCTATCTGCCAAGTTTATCTATCAAGTTTGTATCTTCCAGAAGTGAACACAGTAAGTAACTTTTGAGGGTAAAGGTGTGAGCTGTGGGGGACAGATAATCCTCTGTGGATGTTCAGATTAGGAGATCCTTCAGGAAACCCCATACACACTCTGTGATTCTTGTCTGTGATTGCAGTTTACAAGTTTTCTTCTATGAAAAATCTATTAACATTTCCTTCCCTTACATATTGGTTTCACCTTGGCCCATCAATGAATATATTTTATGTTCACCTGGAAAGAGAAAGAACTGCCAAAGCCATGTGTTGAACAAGTTCTTCTATGCACCTGAGCACTTTGCAAGTCAAGACTGGATGTCATTTACTAACAATGAAAACGTGCACATGCTGAGTGCTTACTTTAAGCCAGGCCAAGAGTTAAGGCCTCTGAATGCATCCTCATGAGAAATTCCCACATAACTCTAGGGACTAGATCTAGTCATTTATATCCCAAAGATGGGGAAACTAAGATTGACTCCAAATCTTGTTTTTGACCACATAGGATAAACAAGTCACATGATCCAATTAGTTTTTTTCTAAAAATTTCGAATAATCTGTTAATGGATAATGAGAGGAACACAATATAAAACTAAAAATTAAGTGGTCTACTAGTAGAACAGAAGGGAGCTGCTGTTCTAACCTGCTGACACATGGACTACTAGAAGACTACTTTGGGCTTGTTTTGGTCATGTAGAAAGGAGACCTATTAATATGCTAGAACTGCTGACCCCTCAAAATACATTTTGCTCTCCATCCTCCAAATCTGGTGTTTGGCAATCCTTAAGCACGCTTTGCCAAACACATGTTCCTATAATTTTGAAGTCCATGTGTATTTACAGTGAAGTTTTTCTCATGGTCTTGATTAGTTTATAATTAAATCATAAAACAGAGTAACTCTTATCAAATATCTTTATTTCCTAGTGCCTTTTTTTTTCTATTACAGGATTTTCTTTCTCTTAGTTAAGAAAGTCAGGTCTTACCAGTGACACTTGGTCCCAAATCTCAAAGAGGCTAATAAAGTTCTGAAGTTCACATTAAAACATATACTTCTGACAGAATCCAAATGCCAAAACCTGAGCTTTTCATATTGAATTCTTAAGTTAGGTAACATGATCAAGGAATAAAGAAAGAGGCATAAATAAGGCCATCTTACAATTAAACTGACTTAGTATAGTATTACATTTCAATAAAAACTATCTCAAGTCATATCCAGTAAATTGTCACTGTCTTAAAAAGTTTTTTTTTTAAAAAAGATGATTATTATTCTCTGGTAACAGTAATCTAAACTCAATGTTTGTTAATCTTGAATAGGAATAAATAAATGAAACAATGTAATTAAGTAATCTTGATGATAAAACAAACTAACCAATTAATCAACTTTTATTTCTAAATTTCTACTGTGGTCACGATAGCATAACTAGTATTGGATTAGCCCTTTTGACACAAACAGGTAAATAAGTGGACAGGATACACACAAAAAAATTCCTTTGATTTTGGTCAACAATCAACACAGACTTCACTTCCTAGAAGGGCAAAAAAGCAAAGTGAGACTCATGATCACTCCAATACTCTGCCTGGAAGCAGTTACAAGATCTTAGAGTAGGGAGGTTGAGCCCATGAAAAGCCTAGTTGTTGTGCTGAATTGAGGAGGAATTAATCAGAGTTTATAGAGGCTGAGGTGGCTGAAATTTTAAAGATAGAACACTGAAGAGAGAAAGTTAAACAAAGAAAGAGTGCCAGAAACTTACAGGGAGGTCTTCCTGAGTTTTTGGTTTAACACTAAAATGACTATGTGTAGGGTGGGACTCCACAGGACTGGTGAGTAAAGCACAATTACAGAGGCAGTGATGGGGTGGGAGGGGAACTTCAATAAAGCTGAAAGCCAAAAAAAAAAAAAAAAATCTATTAGGCTTAAACTATGGCTGGGAATTTACAAGTTCCAACCAGTTAGAATAGAATTTTCTGTTAAAGACCTGGAACATTTGGTAGGAACTCCAGAAAGGTTGTTCCTTGGATTAGAACTAAACTAGCCATAGACTGAAAGACACACCTGCTTAACCAAAGCTTAAAACCAAGCATGTAAAGGGCCAAGCTCATACATAAGTAAATTCCCTGGCTGCCAGAATAGAACTCAACACTCTTTAAAGGAAGACAACAAACCCAGACACTTACCACAATGCCCACAATCATGATGTCATTATATCCAACAGCTAATAAAAAAACTGCTATATACAGAAACAGGAAAATGTGACTCTTAAGAAGGAAAACAATCAATCAATAGAAATATAGCCAGAAATGATGCAAGTAGAAACCATGACTTCAAATCAGTTGTTAAATATGTAATCAAGGATTTAAAGGAAAAGTTGAATATTATGAAGGCAAGACTGAAAACTAAAAACAAATGCCAAAACCAAGTAAAAATAAAAACCATATAAAACCCCTAGAATTGAAAAGGCCAGAGATGGATGGTATTGCACTTTAGACATTTCAGAAGGAAAGATCAGTGAACCTAAAGATATAGCAATGGAAGTAACTGAAATTGAAAGAGAGAGAGAGAGAAATTCAAAGAGAATTTTAGTAGCCAGTAGGAAAATATCAAGCAGATGAATATATATGTGATTAAAATTCCAAAATCATGTGCAGTGGATGAGGGACCGAAAAGAAATGAAAACAGATTGGTTACACAACTCAAATTTGATGAAATTTATAAATATGCCAATCCAAGAATCTTAATAAACCTCAAGCAAGATAAATACATACTAAAAAACCAATACCAAGGTACAGCATTGTTGAAAATCAATCATAAAATCTTAAAGCAATCAATAAGATAAAATACACATGTATAGTGCAAAGGTAAGAATTATCATTGACCCTCACCAGAAACAATGCAAGCCAAATGATAACAGAACCACTGGTTTAAAGTAATGAAAAAAAAATGTACATCTAAAATTCTATATCCAGTGAAAATATCCCTCCAAAGAAGGTGAAACAAAACACTTCAGACAAAAAAAAAAAAAAAAAAAAAAAAAAAAACTGAGGGAATTCACTGTCAGTGGAGTTGCACTTTAGAAAAGATTTTTTTTAAAAAATTTTCAGGCTGAAGGAAAATGATTCCAGATGCAAGCTTGATTCTATACAAAAGAATAAATAGGACCAGAAATGGAAACTATGTGGGTAAACATTGAGATTTTTTCCTCACTTTTTAATTAACTATTTTAAGCAAAATAAAAACAATGTATTATGTGGGGTTTATAATATATGTAGGAGTAAAAAGTATAATAATAGTAGCACGTAGGATGGAAAGAGAGCATGGAGTAAACTGTTTTAAGTTACTTGCATTATGAGAAAGGGAGACTGAAAAGTTGAAGATGCAAATTGTTACATTAGAACAATCAACCAAAGGGCACAACTAAGAGGTATAGCTTAGCCAATAGGCCAATAGTGGAGATAAAGTGGTTGGGGCACCAACCTCCCATGCAGTCAGAAATTCACATGTAACTTTTGACTACCCAGAAACTTAAATACAAATTGGCTACTGTTGACTAGAAACCTTAAAAATAACATAAACCGTTGATTAACATGTATTTTGTACACTATGTGCATTATATTCTGTATTCTTAAAATAAAGAAAGCTAGAGAAAAGAAAATGTTATTAAGAAAATCATAAGGAAGGGAAAATACATTTATAGCACTATACTGTATTTATTGGAAAAAATCTGCATATAAGTGGACCTATGCGGTTCAAACATATATTGTTCAGTGGGTGTGTGTACCCGCAAAAACATATATAATACATATACTTGTTTATGGCAATATGGTAAAGTTAAATAAAAAAGAAAAATAAGAGAACAGATTAGACAGCTATTTCTAAACAATATGGTGGACTTAAAACCAAACAATAGAGACAATTACTTTAAATGTAAATGGAAAAATGGTGCCTGGGTAGCTCAGTCGGTTAAGCACCTTACTCAATTTCAGCTCAGATCATGATCTCAGGGTCATGAGATCAAGCCTTGAGCTGGGTACTGTGCTCAGCAGGAAGTCGGCTTGAGATTCTCTCTCTCCCTTTTCCTCCGTCTGTTCCCCCTCCACCCCACATGCTCTCTCTCAAACAAATCTTCAAAAAATGTAAGTGGATTAAATATACTATTTAAAAAGTAGAAACTATCAGATTGGATAGAAAGAAAAAGAAATCCAATTATATTTTGCCTACAAAAATACCTTTTACGTAAAAAGAAATGTGGGTTAAAGGTTAAAGAAATGGAAATATATACCAAATTTATACCAATATAAATAAAACAATATAAAACAATAATCACAGAAAGTTGGGTGGCTATATTAATATCAAACAAAATAGACTTCAAGACAAAGAATATTATAAGAGATAAATAAAAATAGTTTATAATAATAAAATGGTCCATTCCTCAAGAAGAATAATGTCTGCTCCTAGTAATAGAGCTTCAAAATACATGATGCAAAAATTGGCAGAATCAAAAACTGAAACAGATAAATTCAGAATTTTCATTGGTGATTTCAACAAGCCTCTCAGCAATTGATAAAACACCTAGGCAGAAGTCAGTAAAGATATAGAAGACATGAACAGCATTATCACACAATGTCACCCCAATGATATTTCTAGAACAATATGCACAGTATCTGCAGAATATACATTCTTTTCAAGTATAAATATGAAATATTCACCAAGAAAGTCTATATGCTGGGCTATAAAACAAGTGTCAGGAAATAAAATTATTGAAATAATAGGATATATTCTCTGAACACAAGAGAATCAAATTAGAAATCTGTAACTAATATATCTAGTAAAATCTGGAAGTATTTGGAAAATAGCACTTTTCTAAACAACCAATGCATCACAAAATCTGCTTATCACAAGCAGTATTAGAAAATATTTTGAACTCAATAAAAGTGAAAACGCAACTATCAAAAGTTGTGAGATGTGGCTAAACTAGTTCTTAGAAACATATAGTTTTAAATGCTTATAATAGAAAAGGAGAAATGTGTACTATCAATAGTCAAAGCTCTACCTTAAGAAACTAGAAAAAGATCAAATTAAATACAATATAATGAGAGGAAAATTTAAAAAACTAAAAAATTAGAGCAAAAAACAATGTGACAGAAAATGAACAAACAAAAGAATAGAACTGGTAAAACCAAAAGCTGGTTCTTTGAAAATATCCCTTAAGTTTAAAAATGTATATCCAGACTAATAACAAATTGTCAGTATCAGGAATGAAATGGGGGATATCACCATAGATCCTAAATACATAAGAGAATATTATGAACATCCTTTTGCTAATAAATTCAATAACTTATATGTAGTAGACAAATTCCTTAAAAAAAAACAAGTGAGCACAATTAATATAAGAAATAGAAAACCTAAAAAGCCCTAGATCTGTAAAAGAAAATGAATTTGGAATTAAAAACTTCCCCACAAAGAAAGGTCTGGGCGCAAATTTCATTAGTGAATGCTAACAATATTCACAGAAAAATCAAGCAATCTTACACAAACTTTTTAATAAGATATGGAAGGAAATACTTTTTTTAAAAGATTTTATTTATTTATTCATGAGATACACAGAGAGAAAGGCAGAGGGAGAAGCAGGCTCCATGCAGGAAGCCCAATGTGGGACTCGATCCCAGGACTCCGGGATCACTCCCTGAGCCAAAGGCAGACTCTCAGCTGCTGAACTACCCAGGGGTCCCAAGAAGGAAATATTTCTTAAACCATTTTTTTAGGTGGCTGTTATCAAAACTTGGCAAATTACAAAAATATGAAACAACCACCACCACCAAACCACAGACTGATATCCTTTGTGAACACAGAAGCAAAGATCCAGCAATATACAAAAAGAAGAAAAGATCTTGACCAACAGTGTTTATTACGGGAAGGCAAAGTTATGATGATATTCTTGTAATAGATATCAATCAATATAATCTGCCACATATGCAAGATTGCATTTTCCGAAGTGGGCCATAACTACACCTCCCACACCCCAGTTACTTACAGGGTAATGCTGACACTCCTATGAAGTCTATGTGCCCACGCTTTTGTGACTGCCTCAATAGAGAGTATGGGATAAATGGTACCATGTGACTTTCAAGGATAGATTATAAACATATCATGCACTTCTCCTTTGCTCTGGAAACCCAGCCACCATGTTGTAAGGTAGCTCAAACCAGCCCACGCGAGGCAACCACATGGAAAGACAATGTTGGTGTGGTCAGTATAGGTATCCTGCAGACAGCTCACCTGGGGTCCTAGCTTACAGCCAATATTAGCCACCTGACATGTGAATAAAGATATTTCTGGGTAATAGTCCTAGCCACTGAGCTACCCTTATCGTTGAGTCTTCACAGTGAGAACCCCAGATGTTGTGGAGTAGAGGTAAGACAGCCTTGATTTTCCTGTCCAGATTCCTGCTCACAGCATGTGTGAACATATGAAAGTAATTGTTTCACACCATTATGTTTGAGGGTGTTCAGTAAGCAACAGTAGTAACAGGAAGTAAATATCATCACCCCTGTATTACAAAAGAGGACCCTGTGCCTCACGAGAGTGATCAGAACAAGCTAGTGTGGGTAGTGAGTGACAAAGTTGGGGTATCAACCCAAGTTTCTCTCAAAGACACTGCATGCCCTGATCTAGACAAAAGGCGTCTTGAGTGTGGTATTATGCCATTTACCAGGGCTCTAGCACAGGGCTAGCAGAGGCTTTGGTGCCATCTTCACAAAATGATGCTCTGTCCCCAGTAACTCTACTTCTCTCAGGAAGACATTTGAGGTCAGGGTTTGGTATGTATGGGTCACACAGCCAAAACTGTCTCACTATGAAACCTTTCCCAAAGATATGTTCCCAATGTCTACATGTGCAAAGCTCAAGTAGCTCAATCAGCCATGAATTCTGGGCATTTATACAAGAGATGGTTGAAACACGAGCTTAAGGAACTCTTGCCAAACAGCTGCAAAGAGTACAGGAAGTAAAGGAATAAAACCTGTTACAGCCTTGGCTCCCACTGCAGTGCAGCACAGGAGATATCGGGGGTTAACCAGCAAATATTTATGATAACAGGACAAATATAATTGACTCATTTCCTTCCCAGAAAAATGACTGCACTCCGAACAGTTAAGATCGGTTGGCATTTTTTATTTTCTGTTGCCTTCTCCTCTGTTCCTCTCCATCGCCACCAGTCCTCTTCCCCTTTGTACAAACATCAGTTTATTCCCCACAGAGATAAAAGTCCTCCATCACCAGACTCGAACAAAAATCTCCATAGATGGAGAAGTAAGTAGCACAATTTGCTTAGATTCACAGACTGTTAGATCTAGAAGGGCACTGGATACAACAGCAGCTTTCTGGCTGAACAAAAGCTGTCCTCTCTTTCGGTAATGGCACTTGGACCTGCCTAGGAGACAAAATCCATCCCCTATTGTCTGGTCTTGTGGTGGGTTGTGGGGGAGAGGACTCTGCCCTCATGTGCTTGAAGCCTGAGAGTCAGCACCAGGGCCTTAACTAGAACCAAAAAGAATGAGATTTCTTTCTTCTGAGGACATGGGGCTCCCCCAGTAAGATGTAAACCTGGAGCTGTTGGTGACCGTCTTGACAACACAAGGGGATGTCTCACCTGCGAATAAAGCCACACAGAGGAAAACAGTGCAGAGATGGTGAGAGGCAGATTTCTAACAGCAACTGGACACCTAGATCCAGTCTTGCCTGAAGAGATTACACATCAACAGCACTTCAGTTTTTTTTTTAAAGATTTTATTTATTGAGAGAGAGAGAGAGAGAGAGAGAGAGAGAGAGAGGCAGAGACAGAGGCAAAGAGAGAAGCAGGCTCTATGCAGGGAGCCTGTCATGGGACTCGATCCCGGGACTCCAGGATCATGCCCTGGGCTGAAGGCAGCGCTAAACCACGGAGCCACCCGGGCTGCCCTAGCACTTCAGTTTTATGATTGAAGAGATTCTTCTTAATCATGTAAGTCTGGCTGAGCTGGATTTCTGTCACAGTTAAAGAGACTTGATTCACTAAAACAGCATTTTACCGGTCTGTGGAGCCCCAAAATTCCGTGGAACCAGAGACATTGATTAACAGGGCTGTTGACCCTAATTTAGTCAGAGCTGCTCTTTATTTTTCAGGTTATGGCTATTATTATTTCATTTAAATAAAAGAATTTGGGGATTCCTGGGTGGCTCAGTGGTTTAGTGCCTGCCATTGGCCCAGGGTGCGATCCTGGAGTCCCGGGATCAAGTCTGGCGTCGGGCTCCCGGTGTGGAGCCTGCTCCTCCCTCCTCCTGTGTCTTTGCCTCTCTCTCTCTCTCTCTCTCTGTCTGTCATAAATAAATAAATAAATAAATAAATAAATAAATAAATAAATAAATAAAGTTTTGCTAATTGAGAAGAAAAGAAAAGACAGCTATTCAATTCAACCACCTTAGTTTAGAGGTCCAGAAGACCTGAGTGGCTTTGACAAAGCAAGTTTGTGATGGAAGCATGCCTGGTCTCTATTGATCCACCCAGTACACTCCCCAGTTATCCCCTAAAGCCAAGGCTATTGACACTGCTTGTATCAGCTTTGGATCTTGCTTCTTGGATGGAAGCAGATCTGTGGCTTCCAGGCATTCTGGCATCTGGCATTGGTTGCCTGCACACCCTTGAGTGCAGTGATCCATACCCACCATTCTCTGGGCAGATGACCCAGGTGGCATGCTTCTCAGAGTGCACGATGGACCACAGATTTTCAAGGAACTAACCAGTAAGTGGAAGATAGCCCTATCCTGAAATCGTGGTAGGCTTCATTGGAAGAACCTCCTTAACTACAGTGAATGATGTCACCTATGATAGCACCATGCAGGTGCAATGGTTTTGTATTTTTAAAGATCACAGTATGGGAGAGTTTGGTCAGAATCATCTTTGACTTGTGCTGGGCTCAAGAGGATGTCCTGTATGTTTGCCAGGGAACAAACTCATTTCTGTACCCACTGCCTGTCAGAGTAAAGGGTAGAACTTCTTTTCAGTATTCGAAAATAGTGCTTTGGTTTTTGAAAAGGTTTTTGGAATCTATCATCTTTAAAATTAAAAAAAAATAAAAAGCAAAATCTGGTCACTTTTGAGACAAGTTAATTAAGTCCCATCTGTCTCGATGTGGCTGCCCTCTATTTTGAAGTGGAAAAAAAGAAAGAAAATCCAAACCAGCAATAATGTCCTTTTAATTGAATAAACCAACAGTTTTCTCATTCTAATGAGCATAAACTGCTTACAGAAAAGATTTTATTTAAATTACCCAGAGTGATTACTTTAAATTCACAGTTTGGTTAAAAGCTACAGTCATAAATAATTAATTTTTCTTTTTAAAAGAATTATGCAAATTTAAGCCACGAGGCTAAAAATGGAAAGTGTCTAATCACATGTGAATTGAACTTGGATTTCTCTTCTTTGCTACTTCATCACCACATTTCTGTCTTCCCACCTGCTCTGAATATGAACAATGCCTGTCCTCACTCACCATGGTCTCGGGTGGTTCCTGTGACCCGCTGCCAGTTCTTCATATTCCTATGAAACACTGAGTGAGACCAAGAAATGGGTGAGAACAGCTTCGTGTCGTGCCCCAAATAATGCAATGAGCATGTGAACATTAGCAATTTCCTCGTGATGGAGGGCAAACCGAATCAAGTGATTTGGACATGTTTCCCGAGCATCTATCCTGTGAAGTCACTCTGTTGACTGAGGAGAGCTCGGAGGAGTAAACTCCTCTTTCAGGAACTCCATAGACTATCCATAACAGAAAGTTAAGTGAAGTCTAAATAAAGGGTAAAGACTAGACAGTAAAATCTTCAAGTGTCCAGAGGCAGAGACCAGTTACCGGTGCACAGTGGGCAACACCACAGAAGCTAGGACTCTTGCTTCAGGCGAGGGTTTTCAGGCCTGGCAACTGGAGATTCCACAATCCCTTTCACCTTTATGGCACTGCCTAGTGACACCCCCCCCCCCCCAAGCACAGCCGAGAGAGAAGCCCTGTCTAGTTCATGGGCTGTGGCCGCAGGACAGCAGGCCATACAGGGCAGCTCCTGGAGTTCTTGTGCACAGGAAGTAAGGTGTCAGGGGCTTCCATACTCTGAAGAAGATAGAAGCAGATTCTCGAGGGTGGGAGATGAAGGGGGCAAAGCAAAATTGTGAATGGCAGAGCCAGGCAAAAGGCATTTCTAGCCTCTACCAGATTATCCCCTTAGTTTCATTTGACCATTGGCTACTTTTAAAGCTTGGAAATGCATACCGTTAGGTGGTGCTTGCATGCCCTAGGTCACTATAGTGCCACCACCCCAAACACACTTTCTTTATGCCCAGAGTCCTCCAAGCTTGCTTTACCAGCTGGGCCCCTTCAAACACTTAGGTTGGGCCCCTGGATGATAAATAACATGCGGATGTTACATTGTTGATTTTTAGTAGTAACCCTGCTTTGGCTGCCAGGAAATCAGTCCCTCAGGGGAGAAGGCAGGTCTCTAAGGGAGGATGCTACCTCAGGGATCCCTACAATATTCCAGCAGGGCACAATCTATTTGCATCCCTTTTGTATATGATGAAACTAGAAGCACAGAAGGAAGGGTTAAGCCAACAGTCCCAGATGACACATTTAAGTGGCACAGGGTGTCCGAAGCCAGGTCCATTGGCTCCAGGGCTATGTTCTTAACCGGGATGAGACACCCCTGCCACCTCCATAAGTGGCACAAATACTTTATTAGGAAGGAAAGAGCAGCTATTCCTCACTATGAAAGAAGTTGGACTCTTTCTCCAAAAACTCCATATTGTACTTTGTTTTTGGAGAACAAAGTGGGTGGATGTCAAAGCACAGAGGGACAGGCGCTGATGCTTGACATAGTCTGTGTGCCTTCACTCCCTCAGCCAACGGAACTCTCGGGCCCCAGCTCCATTCACTTTACATGTGACTCAGACTGGCCTTGCTGAATGTGGCCATAATCCGCTTTTGGTTTAGAGGAGCTTTAGAGAAAGCTCTAACAGCTCATATAGCTAGAAGTAAATAGCAATTTAATGACTAATGAGTAAATGAATCAGAGGCACAGATTAAATTTCCATCCAAATAACCATAGGTTTCTCAATTAAGAGGGGAGAAAGCATGCTTGGCAAAACAGTTTGACTTTGGCCATTGCCCTGTGGATTTCTGCAGCCTACTCGCTGAATACAGCAGTGCACACCAGGCTGGGAGAACCTGGGCCGTGGATGTGCTCACAAACTTCCTTCAGGACCACACACAGGATAACTTTACAGTGTCAGGAGTGGTTATTGTAATAGAAATCCAGTATCGCACCGCTCTCTATGTCGAGAGCTACCCAGGATGTTCAGGCTCAAGGTAAATGTATTCACTTTCAAATAACTCACTGGTTTTATCTTAAAATAGTCACATTCTACTGTAGAAAGGACAGTTGTTTGTTTGCTTTTTTAAACAAAGACCACTAATGGATATTTGGGAAAGTTATTGTTGCTTCAATGCCTCTGTTTCCCCTTCTGCAAATGGAGGTAACAGTAGCACCTATCTTGTAAGACTGTTGTGTATTTATACCCAATGATAGATTTAATTTTACATTTAAATACAGGATTAATGTTATATTATTTAGAAATAATTAGACACAGAGTTATGTGTTGACCTTTCTGATGTGCCAGGTCAGCAGTAAGTATCCAATAAGTGTGGATGCAATCATTACCCTTATCTTGTGTTATTCAATCAGCACTGCATGGACCGAGGCAATGGTATTATTTTCCTGCAAGCCCAAAGCTTACTAAATGTCTCCTACATATGAGATACTGAGAATTGATGGAGGAATGGTAAGATTTGGTTGTTTTCATCTTTCTGTTAACTGAAATTAATGAATAAAACCTACAGTTCTTTCAAGTAACTGTGGCTTGTGCATCTCCATATATGGAAATCCGAAAACCTAATATAACAAATGATGGCATGTTTAAGCCACATATTCATGAACTCATTCAATCACACAATGAACATTCATAGGAGTTATGGGTATGCAGGCCACATGCAAAGATAAATGAGATAACAGGCTCTTTGAGATACACCCACCGTAAGTGGGCCCAGTGTTAATATTCATACATAAAATCAGGTGTGTGTGTGTGTGTGTATTTAACCACACATGGATCATATATGAATGTGAACTTGCAGTTTATCCATTGTGGTTACAACTGGGTCATAAAATCATCACATTCACATCTTTTTAAGTTTTAAGCCTATTAGAACTAATAATGCAGTTCTTTGCTTTTTAATTACTTACAAAAATATCTACTAAGTATCAGACTCTGATCCAGGGAAGAGTACTGGGCATGGAGACTTGAGTATTCCTCTGTCTTTGGATGCTACAAATTGTAAAGACATGGAGGTAAATCAAAGATAACCATACTGTGTTAAGTGGGCCATGAAGCCAGAGCAGAGACAGGTCCCCCAGGAGGCAGTACTTAAAAAGAGACTTGGTAAATAAATAAGTGTTAGGCAACAAGATTTAACTATAACAAGGATCAAATCACATTACCCTAAGTGGAGATTATTTTACCTGACGGGTATTAGAATATGTCACCCCAAAGTGTATACCTTTGGCATAAGGATTATTTTGAGCTGAAGGCATTTGGAAACAGAAGATGTAGGAAAAGCTCTCTACCCACTCCCTTTCTGCCTAAAGGTAAGGTATACATTTCCCTCTGTGAAAGTATCCCTTCTTTCTTCTCCCAAACCAGTAACAGGAAAATGGCTCTTAATCATGACAGACACTCACATCACCCAAGAGACCACATGAAATTGAGACTGTAAAACGAACTTTACTAAAATAACCCAAACTTCCATTCATTCCCCAATATATTTACCTTCCCACAATTTACTACCCATAGAAGTCCAAAGTCATTTTCCTCTGTCTTGTCACTTCTCCACAAATGTTATCACCCATTGTTAAAATGGTGTGTAGATCCCATCTCCTTCTTCCTACCCCTGGGCCTGTCTCTGAGTCTTCACTTCTTCTGAATTAGGGCCTCCACATGCACACATAATGAATTTTTCTTCCTATTGACTTATCTTTTGTCGGTTTAATTTGCAGGGTCCATGTCATTAAACCTAAAATGGTAGAGTAAAAAGTATTTTTCCTCTCCTATATGCCATTAGTGTATCCCTCCTACTATTTGTATGGTATCATGTTAGATGTTGAGAATACAATGGCCAAAAAAAAAAAAAAAAAAGTCAGGCCACTATCATGCATAATTTAGAGTAAGCTAGAGAGACATAATTTTAAAAATAGCCTAAGCAACATGTAATAATAAACTGTGTGAGGTACTATTGAGAATCAGAACAGGTTTTATAAGAGAATAGAGGGTGGTCCCTTTCTATTTGGGAGTTGAGTCAGGGCAGGAATCTGTAATTTAAGAACCAAAGATGAAGTGAGAGTCAGCCAGGAAACAAGTGAGGGCCCTAATGGCAGGTGGCGGTGGGTGCTCAGCTCCAAGGAACTGAGACAAAGGCAAGGAGAGAGCCTAGAGGTATAAGAGTAGAGCCAGAAGACCAATTGGGCATCTACAGGCATGGTCTAAGTGGGAGAGAGGGTGGAGTACACATTGCAAACAGCGAGAAGAGAAATTTGAGATGTATTTTGGGAGAGGAATCAATAAGGCTTGAATCTCAAACCCAGTGACATAGGTATTGCCTCATTTGTCAAGAATAAGATGGCAGGGTTCACTGGGTTTTCGGGTCACTATTCTTTGGCTGTCTACAGTGGGTCCGTCTCTCTCCTAAAGTCAATGACATCTCTGTATAATATGAAATGCAAAGCAGGATCTGTGTTTGGGCTTGTTGGCTTCTGAACATACCTACAACAAATGATTAATGTATTTTGCTTGCCATTTAGGTAGGGTGAAGCAATTCACAACACAACAAAATTAAAAAAGGCCCATATAGCTAGACTAGACCTCTGTTCCTGTGGTTCTCAACATTTGTGGGGATCGATGGAAAATTGCACCAGTTCATGTAAACATTTCAATGGGAGGGATCACAAACTGTCTGAAATTCACACATGAATAGGTGTCGGATTTTGAGATCTCTTGTTCTAGACCAGTCTTTCCATTTTTCAATTGGAGAAACTGAGGAGCAAATGTTCTATAACATAGTAGAAGAAAGAAGGCCAGAAGTGTTGTCTCCTGACCCTTTCTCTGAATTTTGTAATCTATGGAGCTTCTGGCAGAAACATACATTTCAGCCATGGTATTCTAACAGAGGGACTTAGATATATCTGACCCGGATCCATCCCATTTTAGGGGAAGCCCCATGTTTCTGTTGGAGGCTGCTGGGATCTTAGGGAAGGATGGGGTTCCCAGGTCTCCAGCCACTACTGGTTCTAATCTTTTTCTCCTGGTGAATTCATTCCAAGGCAGTTGACCTAGCCACCCTACATGCATATCCCTTCCCAAGAGTGTGGACATGTAAAAAACTGGAAATTTCCCACAGCTTGCCCTCCAAAACAACTCCTCTGAGGCCTTTGAGAAAATTTGATGGGCTGCAGCATAGAAAATAACATAAAATTAAATAAGAGCTATCCCTGCCATTAAAAAGGTCTCAAGTTGCTTTGTGTCTCTGGGGTCAGGCCCCTGCCCTTTTGCTAATAAGCTTGCTGATTTCTGTCTTCTCTCAGGAGGCAAGCCTGGTTTTTCAGCATTTGTCCTATTTTCTTACACAGAGCCATATTGTTCTGTTCCTCCTTCATTCAAGGTACTGACCTGGGGCTGCTGTTTCACATCCTCATGGCCCCAAACCTTTCCGTAGGAATTCTGATTTGGAGGGGAACACTTGGCAGTGATTGAGCAGGGAGGGAAGAGGTTAAATCTGACTGTCTATTTTTTAAGAAAGAAAAACAACTTAAGTTGGTTATTTGTGGGAAATAAAAACAGAGTTCAGTAATGAAATGCCTGACAACATCACTGCTTCCCCTCCTGGCCCCATCTGAAGCAGTATGTGAGCAAAGGTTCAGACACAAGCAAGGTTTCTGAAGCCTGAGGTTAATTGGACCCCCTCTTGGAAGATCTCCAGTATGAACCACAGGTCCCGCTACTCTGTGCAGTGCATGGGCTCCCAGATTGCTCAACTTCCTTGAATTTCAACCATAGAGCACTCTGTTAAGGCTTGTCTCCGGGACACCTTGGCTTGTTCAATTTCGTATTTGAGGTTTGGATCTACTTATTAACCCACTGCTTGACTCACCTGACTACCCATCAAGATGGCCAGATTTTCCATACAAAGTCATTAAAAATGCCCCCAAGGAGTTTGATTCTGAACCTTTAATTTCCTTCAGGAGAGAAGCCCTGAGCATATCAGCAAGAGCATATCATGATTTTTGACATAGCGACAGCAGGCAGTTGGAGTTATATAAATTATAGGATGTGATTACAGTGTTTGCTGTGATAACACCATTGAAATCCTTTTGTGATGCAGAACACTTCAAAATGCAAATTTCAGGATATTTAAAAACCATCAAATAGAATTGTTACAACTCGCTTTAAACCCAGGAATGCTGGGTTTCTTTTACTAATGGGATGAGCTGAGTTTTCCTTCTGTCACTTAATATAGCACAGAGAACTCTCCATGTGAGACATACATGTTACAAAATTTCAAGTTTCCTATCTCAGGCTGCCAATGCTATGAAACAGGATTCAGAACAAGTCAGGCTCTGGTGTCTCCATATCTCAAAGCAGGCAACATGAGCTTTTCAAATTCAGTAGAAGCAATGTAACTCAGGCTGATGGGGATGGAAAGGTCATTTCTATCTCACATCAAGCATTTTAAAGATCCTGGCACTCTGTAACACACCCCATTGGGCTTGTGCCTCATCAGAGAACATGCATATATGGGAGACATCTGCTTATATCCCATCAAAGAGCACTGGCCTCACACCCAGGTAGGCACCCGAGGGCTGAAGTCCTTTTGTTCCACTAATTATCCCAACTCTTTGGACAAATTCTTCAATTTCCCTAAGTCTTGGCTTCCTCATCGAGAATGGAGACAATAGGACTACTGACCAGGGATGCAAAAGCACTTAGCACAATCTGGGGTGCATGTTAACTGTCTCAATGTGGCTCTTATACCCATTATTCTTACAGTGCTGCATGGGAGGCCTGGCCTACCACACTGTAGAAGCATCAAAAAGGATGCTTCTGAAGATCACCGTTAGCTTTTATAGTTCAGCCTTTACTCTCAGGTTATTTGGTTTACACCTGCTGGCCACAGCACAAGAACAGGATGGAGGCATGTTTTAGCACTGTAATTATGCAATTATGTAATCATTGCTCTAGGATGCTGCCATAGACACTTCTGAGATAGTGACTGCCAAGGGCATCAATGGACTTACTTTTTTTTTTTTCCTCCATTCTCAACCCAAGCATGGAGTGAAGCTTCCAGATGGGACATGTGGATATATCACTTAGAGTAGAGAGTGTGGTGGGAAAGAATGGAAGCAACTTGGGGACACCTCTCTGATGGGAAGGGACGTACATGCATGACCTTCTGTACCCCCTTTCTTTTGCCAGAATTTGGCAAGTCTAACGTGAAAGAAGGCAAAATTCATTCCACAAGACTGTGTCTGGAACAAGAAATAATGTTATTCTGAGTTTCTAGATAAAAATGATGAGCATTTACATGGAGCACTTGCTATGTCATGGTGCTAAGCAACATAATCTTTTTCTAATCCTCACAATCTATGAGATCAGCACCATTATTATTCCCATGTCACAAAGAAGAAACCTTGATTGTACGGTGGATCCTTGAACAATATGGATTTGAACTGTAAGGGTCCACTTCCATGCGGAAATTTTTTGGTAAGTACAGTAGAATACAGTCAATTCATCTTCCTTATGGTTTTCTTAATAACATTTTCTTTTCTCTAGCTTACTGTATTGTAAGAATATAGCACATAATACATATAACATAAAATATCTATTAGTTGACTAAGTTACCTGTAAGGCTTTTGGTAAACAGTAGCAGTTTTTTGGGGGGCGGGGTTTGTGGAATCAAGAGTTATACATAGATTCCCAACTGCACAGGGGTTAGTGCTTCTAATCCTGCATTATTCAAGTGTCAACTGTATACAATGCTATTATGTGGTAGGTAGTTTACTGTAAAATATTTCAGCATAGATAATATATAAATGCATATGCTGATTTTTTATCTATATCTTAGAGGTAGTCAATCACCTTAATCAGGAATACAGACTCCGACCATAAGAATGGCCTTAGAAAGGGTTCTTTGGTGGTAAATTGGAGATGTCTACTCTATGTGGATTGGTTCAACAGACTGCAGAGGCCCTGCCTTTCTCTGCATGAACCCACATAATGCTTTGGGAACTCAGCAGCCTCCATCTAGGGAGATCATGTGCCAGGTCTCACTGTTCAACAGACTTGCTGCCCTTGGTCGCTGACTCATGCTTCTCAGCCACCTGATTCCAAACAGATTAACTGACTCCTGTGAATAATATATTTGTTCTGATACAAGATTCCATCAGAACATTTGAAAGGATAGAGAGCTGGGACATCCTTGGGCTCTCAGAACACTCAGTTGACCTTTGTGTATGCTGCTAATAAATGCTTGCATGGATAGCAGAATTTGTCTAAGACTTGTTTTCACCATAACCTGGTAATAAGACTGTGAGAAAGATGACATACAGCCCTTGCCACTAAATGTGGGAAGCTACCAATAGCTATAAAAAAGAAATCTAATAATTGTAAATTACCTAATTGGCTTGGATTGTTCACATCAGGGACTTAGACTGTATTTGCTGGAAATGATGGCCCTGTTGCCTAGCACAGGGACTGACCCTCAGCTTAGTAGGTGTTTGGTAAATGAACTAGATAACCATACATCTGGTTTCAAAGCTTCCCAGAATAATGATGGCCAGAGGTCCTATTTACTGACACTACATAAAAGGAGCAATCTAGCTGGATATGAGGGCCATGAAGTCCAGACACCCTCAGTGCTCCTAATTTAGCCTGAGGTTGCATTATCATTGCAAGACAAATGGGAAATTGACAAACTTGATCTAGATTCCATGAAGTCTGGGGAAATCAACAGACCTTACAAAAATGTATGGTTCTGCCAATATAGCAAAGGGCTGCTGTGAACCTATTCACTGTGGCCAAGACACAGCTCTCAATGCATATCTGCATTCCCAGCCACCAATTTTCTTTTCCAAGCTTGTCCTCGTTTGCATTCAGCTGTACTTGGTTGAAAATCTGTTCTTAATAATATTAATAGTTAAAATTAAGATTATTTTAACCTTCAAATAACGTATGTTTAACAAAACCACATTATTTTCTGAGTAAAAAGACCCATGCATTTTAATAACAAAATAAAGTCAGAAATCTCACTTTAAAAGGAGAGCTTTTTCAACATAATACAGTTTTGTTACATATGTATTGTCATGCAGTGATCAATATTTCTTAACTTGAGAATTCCATGCTTTCACATAACAGAAAACTAAATAAGAAGCAGATTGTCAAGTGCTATGATGGTGAACAGCTGCCAAAAATCTATGATTCCACCCCCCCTCATTCCTTAGTATTCTGTTGCAAAAGTTATACTGAAACAGTAATTCATTAAGGATTTCTCAGCATCTTCTTCAGAAAACACACTACGATTCTATCATATCAGACTTTCTGGGGATTTTCCTTTCCAGTCTGGCCCAGAGTAATTAAGTTGGCCTGAATAAGGATGGTAATTAAAAGCAGACAGCATTTATATTTTGATGGAGAATTGAATGTTAATGCTAAAGAAGCTCCATGGACCTGAATATTTTTCCCAGCCTCTCCCAATATCAAATTTCTTTGGAGTCCACCTAAATTATGATGATGCCCTACCAAAAAAATCACATTCCACTCTTCATCCATAGACCATATCTTTAGCAAGAAAACCACCGTTAGGAACTTTTCCATCAGACCTAAGTAATGTAGTATAAACAATATGCCTTAAGCAATCAATCCATTTCCCAACATATTGCTGTTAACAATATGCATAGAAAGGGAACATTGCAGAAATCTGGTTCACAACTGAAAAGTTCCCTGTTCTTCCATCGAAAATCAGTGACTGCCACTGAATAGATAAGGCTGGCATTTATAAAAACCAGCTGCTTCAGACCGGAACTTGACAACTATGACAGCTGTATTTTGGGGATAGTATTTTAAACTCTCCTTGGTATCACCATCCACTTTGTAGCCAATATTCTGTACTACTTCTTCCCTAATTCATGGTGTCTTATTGGACACTCTTAAGAGAAATATGGCGTAGAGTAAAAGAAACAAGCTCTAGTGAATAGTAAAAAGAGACTGGAGTATGATGAAGAACAAGCCACTTCATTTCTCTGAGTTAATATTAAGTATGTGGCACAGTACTAGGATGCAGGTCTGCCAGGCACAGTACTAGGATGCAGGTCTGCACAGCAGACTTTTCCACAGTCCTCATCCTATTTTTGGAAAGACAGACTAAGAAGAATTTTTAAAGAGGGGAAATATAAAAATGCTTAACTGAAGTAATTATAATAGTTACAAATTATAGTAATTTCTATGAAGGAAAGCAACTGGGATAGGAGATGAAAGTTAATGGGTACAAGACAGGTAGAATTTTAGCTGAGATAGAAAATGGGAAAGAGTCTCTCCCTCAATAAAGGAGCAGAGAGGGAGGCCAATTCAGAAGGTGAAACATGTTCAAAAGCCCCAGGAAGGATAAAGTTTGGGAGTGCTCAAGCAAAAAAAAAAAGTGACTAGCATGGCTGATGTGTTGACATTGGGAGAGTGGTCAGCAATGGTGGAGCTCTGTTGCACGATAAGATACTTAGAGACAATATCAGGAAAGTATGTTGAAAGCCAGGAAATGAAAAACAAATGTAAAGGATTCTTTTTAAGGATTTCCTGAATGCCAATTATATACCCAGCAACCAGACAGGATTGCGACAGTGCCAAGGTCTTTTAAAAAAATTTCCCTTATATTTTAACAGTAGGTGAGTTCTGTGGCAAGGAAATGTATATAGCAAACCTATCATCAATTTTATCTTAACAATGACATAGCTGATATGAAACTACCTTTCCCATTCAGAATGCCATTACACTAGCTCCTCAAAGCATGAATACCGGAATTCAGACCTTTCTGATGAATGTGGTGAATTGTCCCTTGGGTTGGTGGTGCTGAGTACCTGAAAGACAATCCCAGTCATACGGTGAAGGTGAATCCACTTATCATATATATAACAAACATGGCCTTGAGCAAGCAGGCTCAATGAAATGTTGGAAATGACGCCATTCTTACCTAACATCTAGAAAACATAGATATTGTTAGATGCTCTCCAACCTTGAGATGTCTGATTCTATGAAACTAATACACCCAAGTCTTTCTTGAGCACCTACTGTGTGCCCAACCTTACACTGAAGATATCAGAGTGAACGAATATCATTCATCTCCACAAGGAATTTATGGTTCAGTGAAATTTAAAAAATGGAATTTTTGAAATAGAACAAGACTCCAGAATGATGCAAAATGCCTTAAGAACATATCATGAGAACCCCGTTCAAGACTGGGTGTGGATCTGAAGAGATCAGGGGGTGATTCCCAGAGGAGACAGTGATGGAACTGAAGGCAAAGGATAAGCCCAGAGACTCTCAGATGGGGTGAGAGGAAGAGGCTGCTTCTCCCAGAGGGAACATGTGCTAGGTAGGGAAAAAAAAATCTTAAGACTATATATAAATTTGTGGGTTGGGTAAGGTTGGACTGAATGGAGAAAAGCCAGGTTCAAAAAAAAAAAAAAAAAAAGCCAGGTTCAAAGAGTAGACTGAGAGGTAAATATGGATAGGGTTATCAAGTGATTCAAATATAGGTTCCCCTGGGTTTTGGTGAGTCTATCTACATTTTAGATACTCTAACTCACTAGTTAGTACTTAATATAGCTTGACTGATTGTGAAGCACTTTCAAGCTGGGCCTTGAAATGTTCTTCTGAGGAAGACAGAAAAAGTCATCTAAGCCTCAGGATGGTCCTGTAAAGTGTGAGGCCACTCCTGCCCACGGATCCCTTCTTAGAATACCATGGGAAGTGAAATGATGAACAAGCAGTGCCTTTGAATCTGTTCTCAAAGGAAGGATCTTTCACAATCAGAAACAAATGCTCCTCAACAGCGTGCTAAGTGAGAGAGAAAGAGATAGAGATGAGCACCTGCTCCTGCTTTATCTCAGGTCACCAGCAGTTTGATCAATTCACAAGAGAAATCAGTTATAAGAGCATTTAATAACTGTTTCCATCAACCAGCAAAGATGTTGATGTTCCAGACTTTTTGACTAAACACAAGGGAAACTGATTTGAAAACATGTTCCTTTTGCCCAAATAAACCATGTCTTTGTTTTCCCTTTCTTTGTTCAGAACAGAAAAGAATATTCCTGGAGGCACTGAGTGCCCTGCTTGGTTTAGATATTTAACAGTAGAACGTATCATTAGAAACATAATGCTGAAGGAGCCCCCAGTTGCTATAGGACTCACAAACAGGTGTGAAAAGCCAGGAAGTAATGATCTTTGAGAGCCAAGAAGAGGTAAAAGAATGGTCCTCTGCCATATTTCAATAGAAGCAGCTGAAGAGCCCAGTTAGGTGAAATACTCTCATCTCTGGTATCTCTGAGCCATGGTCTCATAGGCAATTCATTTATAATTGACACAGCCATCCTTATGGAACGAGAGTAGCAGAATTAAATCTTTTATATGGAGAAAATTCTGTGTACAGCAAGAGAAGAGAAACTGGCAGTTGATATCAAACCACAGGCTGATTCTCTGGGATTATTTTAATTGTTCTTCATGCTGGTAATAAGAGGAATGCATTCATTTTAGTTTAAACCAGGTCAGAGCATGAGAATCAGCTCTGAGAATCTAAGTTGCCCAAATATCTGGGCCATTAGGGGGGAAAAGCAGCACAGATCTAGTTGTGGTGGCCAAAATACCTCCCTCAGATCTCAGAAGGCAAAAGGGAGAGGGATTTCTAATCCCTATGT
Source organism: Vulpes vulpes (assembly GCF_048418805.1). Lineage (NCBI taxonomy): Eukaryota > Metazoa > Chordata > Mammalia > Carnivora > Canidae > Vulpes > Vulpes vulpes. The sequence goes on from NC_132788.1 coordinate 88,474,839, forward strand.
AGCAGATGGATGGGTGAAGAAAGGGCAATGTCAAGGTATGGGAGGCAGGGAGAGGACTGGGGGATACTTGTTGGAGCAACTGGAGCTAAAAGAAAGTCATGATTCTAAGAGTTAGTATTAGAACCCAGCTGGGGATGCAACTTATAGAAGCCTTGGGTAGAAAAACAGAGGTCCAGAAATGCCACCTCCTCTAGACTCTGGTCATCTCCTCCTGCTCATACCTATTTCTTACAGAATCTGTGATCCATAGCCCTGGGCTGATCTATTTCCATCATATGACCTTTCCCCAGACACAGCTGATTGGCAAAGTGGTACACATATGACCTAAATGGGATGGCAGGCTAGAGTAAGTTATATAATTTTCTCAGAACTGAATTCAGAGACAAAAACATCTCTGGTGGCTTTGAACTGGGACATCATGTTAGGCAGGACTTGGAGACCATGTTTCACCCATGAATGAGGTTTGTCAAGAGAACTGGTCTCCAGAGAACATAAAAAAAATACAGATATTTGAAGGAAAAAGCACAGGAAATTTGGTTTCCTAATACAATTATGGTCACAACCTCCCAATCCCCACAGCCATCCTTCTGGCTCAATGCACTTTACCTTGCTATAAACTTAGGGGCACAGCAGATAATCCACAGCAGAGAATCCCATTTTGCCATTCTCAGAGGTTGACTCACTGATTACTCAGAATACTGTCTAGGCACTGCAATGCCAAGGGGAAGCAAAAAAGTGCTTCGGAGCTTCCCTAGGCATTCAGGAGGTGGCCTAGTAACTGGGGCTCCATGATCCCACTCCCCACATCCACCAGAGTAGCTCTGCTTCTCTAAGTTTTATACACCAAGTGTCCATGGGAACATTTTACTAGATAATGAGCTCCACTGCTTAAAAAACATGGTACCATAATGAATATCATATGATGGAAAACACAATCTTGGGCATGGATTAGTTTTGGGTTCTATAAACAAGTTCTATGCAGGACTCTGTTACTTTACAGCCCTCCCAGTATCAAAGACTTTTGGGACTGGTTTCTTCCTCACTCTGTGAGATTCCAGCCATCAATTAGCTCCACCTACCCTCTCAGAATGTGGTTGCAACCCAAACAGGACTATTATGGATTTGATATAGATGCTGGAAGAGAAAGGGAGAAATCAAGGGTATAAAACAATGAAAGCTGGCAGATGTTAGAGGTCATGTTTGCTACTCTGTAGAGTGGGAAACTGCCTGTCTGGGAACTAAGCCAAGAAATCGAGGAACTCGTAGGATTAATCGGAAGTTGAAAACATGGGAGTGATTCCTGAAGCTAATCACGCCTCAAGACAGAACTACATAGATATTTTGGTTCCAAGAGTCCACAAATTCTCATTTTGACCTTTACTACTTTGAGTTGAGTTCTGTCACTTATAAACAAAGAATACTGAATAATCTATTGCTCTAAATGATTATTCAGGCTTAATGGTCTTATCCATTTCCATAAGGTCTTATCTATTTCTAGAGGCTTTGTCCTTTCATTAGAGACAGTTACAAATTAATATACTATAGTAGCAGAAACAACCATAAATCTAAATATCTAAAAAAAAAAACCTCTAGAAATCTATTTTTTATTTTCAGCCCTAAGCTTTTCTATTAGTTTATAGTCATCCATAATGTATTAAACATCTTTCCTGAAGATATTTTTACAGTTTCAATTCATAGTTTTATAACATGAACTCAAAGGAAAAAAAAAAGTTGAGCTAGAACCCCCACTATTTAGTAGAGAAATCTAGAATCAAATGGAAAAGGAAAATATTTGGATAAATATAAATGGTACCAGAAATCAGGAATGCAGTCTTTTTAACATCACCATCTCCTGGCAAAAAAAATAATTATAACAGTAATCTGTTTCAATGGAAATAAAGTACTATAATATTTATAGTCTGTGCCAGAGTTATAATGACTGCAGGGGCAGAAGTGAAGTGTCACAGCATGCTCCACATGTTTTTAACACGGTTTCTAAAGGCTCTGGAGGCTATTAAATTTAATGAACCCATCTGCTATGAAATAGAGGTCCCAACGTAATCAGTTTCCTCCATGCCATGTAATGCAGATGGCATTCTCTGTTCCACGACCCAGCAGGATGGTTTATGTTTCTCTATACGTGTGTCTTTTTGTTTTGACGATTTGAACTTCTTTGATATGCAACGGTGTCTTGGGAAAATACTGTAAATTCAGTTTCCAAGCCCCAACAAGTTCCTTATGATGGCTTCAACCCCCTGAGTAATTGCTTCTAGGCAGTAAGATACTGTAGCTTAAAGCAATCACCCAAATGACTCCTAAATGGCCTAGGTACCATTCCTAGATGGGAAACTGAAACAAATGTGCAATTTATCAAATGCAAAGCATTTTCTCCAAGTTGGACTTAGTGGGGGGTGAGGAGGAAGGATACACGTCCAATTTGCAAATACAACTAAATTGGTTTGAAAGTTCCTACAAATTGCATTCTGAATTGCATTACCAGCATCAGGGAGGGGCAGCAGGGCTTGGTAATGAATTCTCATTATTTTAAATGGTCACATTCCCACTGTTTCTAAAAGACTTCTTTGCTTCCCTTCTGTGTGTCACCATGATCTGTGTAAACTCCCCTGGAGGAGTTGATCAGGGATGCTGATGCTTCCTAGGTTTAATGCAGGTCCTACCCTGCACAGCAAGTTGGGTAGCATTCCGGAGATGATTAAGTCCCAACTGGAAAGCACAAGTCATTTGCTTGCAAAATGGAACAAATTCCATTGTTAATGATTTTTTGCTCTGCACCTAAGAGATAATGACTGTGCACAACTTGTATTCAGATAAGAAGCCCATGAATTTCAGAATTCTGGTGTTTGCTGTTTTGTCAATTAATACACGAGATCTTATTAGATTAAACATAATTAACGTTGTTAACATTAATTCATTTATTTGGGCTTCACCAGGAAAGCAAATTGAATAGAACAGCCAGCCAGGAAACAGAATATTTAATCAGACTGGTAATACTAGGCGGGGAGGATGGGCCCTGAAAGGAAAATATTGTTAGTCCCACGTCTACATCAGACTTAGTTAAATGCAATCCTTGACTCACGTACAAGAATCTATATTTAGCCTATACAAACTTTTATCTTCAGCTTGTCCAGACTCAGAAACGTATGAATCAATATGTAATTAATAAAAAGGGAAAGTACGATACTCACGGGTCATTTTAAGCTATTCATTTAAGTATTAAATCAATTACATAATTATATTTGTTGCTGTGGGTCTTTAGCCGTAATGACCGATGAATCAAGCAAACAGGAATTCCTTTTGCCTTAACCATCAGATAATTAAAAAGAAGGAAGGCTTTTAAGACCATGTTAAGCAAACTTGTGGAATCAAGCACCTACATTTGCTAGATAATTGACAAATACCTACCCCTTTAGTATTTGGTAGAGTACTATAAATAATACTATAAATAATACATAACACATACATAAGAATACATAAATCAGCAGTGTTACAAGTCTTCTGATTCCAAGAAACAAATTGAAAGCCACTTTCAGACTACAATGTCACAAGGAGAATCAGGCTCCTAGAGGCATCAGTGGTAAGTAGCAGTGTTACGATGAAGAGCAGACATGGCTGCCTGGAGACTTGCTCTTAACAGAGAATTTGCAGGGAAGAGGAGGTGGTCTTTGTATTTCTTTATGGCATTATCTTTCCCTCTCAGACCATAGCACATGGACAGAGGCTGTTGCAATATGTAGGATTCCAAAACAGCTCCCAAGATTTCTGCCTCAGTAGGTACATGACCCTTAAATTCCCCTCCCCTTGACTATGAATATGATGGGGTGTCACTAGCATGATCAGGTTACTATCACTTGACTGAATTAATGAAAAGACAGATTATCCTGGGTGGGCTTGACCTAATCAAAGAAGCTTTTAAAAGCAGGTGAAGCTTTAGAGGGATGCACTTTTGCTGGTCTGGAAGAAAGCAAACACCATGGTGTGACTGCCTGTCATCAGTCATGTGGCAGGAACATGGAGTTCTAGTAGCTAAGAGCAATCCCTAGGTGATAGCAAGCAAGAAAATGGGAACCTCAGTCCCCAGTTCAAGGGACTGAATTCTGCCAACAATCTGAATGAGCCTGGAAGGGGGCCCTGAGCTGCAGATGAGAACAGCAGTGTGGCCAACACATAACTGCAGCTTCGTAAGACCCTGAGCTGAGAGTCTTAGCTAACTTGTGCTCAGATTCCTGACCCACAGGAACCCTGAGATAATACATTTGTGTTACTTTAAGCTGCTGTTACACAGCAATAAAAACTAACACAGGGTCCCAGTATGCTGACCCGTGTCACAAGAGCACATTGGTAGTTCTAGCTAGAAATCAAAACTATGCACACACCAAGTGGTGGCTCTCCTCTCTGTGTCTGGTAAGGTCATTGTCCACAGAGCCTATATCTCCTAAAGGCTATCAAAAGGCAATAAGACAAGAAGCACATACTAACCCTGCACTGGACCTTCCATATCACCTTCCACTGGAACAAACACATCAAGGTAAACTACCCTTATCAAAAAGAAAGGAAGGAAGGAAGGAAGGAAGGAAGGAAGGAAGGAAGGAAGGAAGGAGAAGGAGGGAGGGAGATAGGGAGGGAAGAAGGAAGGAAGGGAGGAATAACAGAAGGAAGGAAGAAAGAAAGGCTAAGTATCAATTTCCTCTGAATGCATGGAAAGCTGTCCTCCCTAGTCTTACAGATGCTTTGCCCATAGTTAAGACACTAGTAATTTTTAGCAATTTTCTTTAGTCTTTTCAATACATTCATTTACATGTCTACAGAAGTAACAACTTTCCTTTAACAGTCATAAGTTACTGTTTCCAATAATATTTAATTAACTTATACAATTATGATAAAATAACAGCTGGCATCAACAGGTTTGGGAAGTCTAAGTATGAAGACAATTAACTTTGAGTAAGCTTGAAACTCAACTTGGAACAGTCGTAGATCAACTTCTGGTACCAGCATGGCCTTTCAGATCCAACATCCAGTGTGCCTTGAGCAATAGGCATGAACTGTGTTAGGGCAGAGAGGTACCAAGTCCTTTACATGGCAGGTAATTAAGAAGGCTCCTACCATATTTCCTTTCCTTGGGCAACTGGCCAGTACTTACCTCTGTGAGGCTATGGGGGCTCTGATGGGATGGTGCAGCACGCCCACCAGTCCTTCTTGGGGACCGTGACCCTAGGCACTAGTCCCACACATTAGTGCCCTGTCCACAATAGGTAATTAGAGCAAAGTAAATTCCAAGGGCTTAATGTGCATCTCTAGAGGAATAGTGCTTCCAAGGTACTCATTATATCCAAGTGCCAGATTCTATTATCAAAATGGTTTAAGCCATACTGTAGTTACTATGTGAGACCCAGGTCAAAAAAGGAGAGGACTTCCAAAACTCCCCGCAGACAAGGAGAAAAATTCACACTGAGTTCCTGAGGTTGGAGAAGGTATTATTTACTGTGTTCTCACCATGCACAGACATTTAATCCTTCGTGTCAACCCTGGAAGGCAGGCTTTATTCCCATGCTGTAAATGAAGAAAATAGCACTCAAAGAACCTAAGTGACTTGCTTATGGTCTTGTAGCTCGCATGGTATAGACACGGAATTGAAGCTGAGGCTATTCTAACTCTGAATTCAATGCGCTCAATTAATAAACTCAGGTAGATTGTAAATGCTTAAATATTAAAAAAATCCAAAGCTGCCATTGCTAAACCAGGACATTATGAAAATAGGGTCAATGTTAAGTGCTTCAGAATTTAGTGTCTTTCATTATTGCAAGGTGGGACATATTAGGAAAATGCTGGCTTGGGACTGTCCAGAATTGTCAGGATGGTCATAAACTTGCAATTGCTGGTCCCTCCCCAAACCCATTCATCTTGTGGAGGGTTCCAAAGTGGATGGGTTCAGCTCAGAATTTAGATTCCGCAGATGAGTTCAGGATACAAATCCTATTTTGAATCCACACAAACAACAGGAGACCTTTGTCCTTGACCTGGCCAGATCCAGGCCCAGATAAAGACTTTGAGGAGATTGTTGCTTCCTGGCCAGAGAAGAATCCGTTGGAGCAGCAGCTGCCTGTCCTCACTGAACAGGCCTAGAAAGAAGGAAGATGGAAAGCGCAGTGCCTTCCCTGACTCAGCAGGTTTCTCAGCACCACCAAGATGAGAAAGGACTCTGAGAACATTGTACGAGGGGAATTATTTATCCGTGCTATTTGCAAAGATATAACAGAAGCTGGGAAAGCATAAAGGAGGTGTTGAGCTATTATTCATTTCAGGGACAAACATAGTCTGGGGGGCGAGTTTTATGTATATCAAAGGATTCTTGAAGAGGTGGAATAAATGAGCTCTGTTATCTTGCCATACCATTTTACTCAATTATGAGCCACTTAGAGCATCATTTTATTTTAAAGTAAGTAACAATGATTATGGAACAGAATGCAAATTTCATAGAATATTGAAGATAAAGCACAAGACATCAAAGACATTTCCTCTAAAATGGCATGTTCAGAGCTGCTCCCAGACCCTTACTTTGCCTCTGCTGTTGAGAATTCTTTAGTGGAAAAGCTGGAGTAGTGATGGGTTCTCCTTAGCTCTTAACTGCCCTTCATAGATAAGTATATGTATGCACGTATAATATGTGCATGTGTGTATATGATTTAGTAAATCTAAAACAATTGATTTAGGTGATTAATATGATCAAAAGCAAGGCATCATATTAATACTAAGCTTCATCCTCTTCCATGACCTTCAGGTTACATATACCCAATGGAATACTCCATTAAGTGGGATGTGTCCTCTTCCAGAAGCACGTCATGCACATTTGCTTCTCATTAGTGACACTAATTTAGATGACCCACTCTAGCTTTTGTCTGGATTCTCCTACTGTGCAGATACTACTTTTCCCCCATATATCTACTCAAAAATCTATGGGGAAGGTCTTTGAGACAATGAAAATAACCTGTTCCAAATCTTCCCATTAGTTTAGCATCCACTGATGACCTTTGCTCTAAACAGTCTTTCCCAAAATGGCTAGAAAGTGGTGCTTTTCCATCTCCATGACACCCTGCACATTTACTAAGTCAGCAGTCCACTGTACACTGCACCCCTGACCACCTATCTCATTACCTCTTTAGTTCATTCCTTTGAGATTTGTTTATCTCTTCACTATCTGAAAGAACATATAGATATCTGTTTTATTTCACAGGTTATAATCCATTACTGTCATGTTTATTTTGAGGTTCAAACTGTCCCAGAGTTGACCAGTGAGGGTTCTTTCATACTGACTTCTGTTTCTTAAGTACTTCTTAGTTTCTGGCATAAAATATTCCAGGCTTGGGATGCCTGGGCGGCCAGTGATTGAGTGTCTGCCTTTGGCTCAGAACGTGATCCTGGGTGCTGGGATCGAGTCCCACATCAGGCTTCCCATAGAGAGCCTACTTCTCCCTCTATGTCTCTGCCTCTCTCTGTGTGTCTCTCATGAATAAATAAAATCCTAAAAAAAATTCCAGGCTTTTTGGGAGGGAGAGGGGCATCTTCCCAGCCCTAGCCCTGGAATTAACAATTTCTCTAAGGAACCCTGGTTTCTTTTAATGGGGAATGGTTTTTAGAAGCTGGGGTTTGGGTTCCAGATGTGCTCATTGCTACTGGGGTGCCACTGCTTCTAGGCCTTTTCAAAGGACAGAGTTATGGTCTCATTCTGATACCTCCCATCCAGTCTCATCCCACAGGTGTCTGCTTCGTCTTATTTACACATTTGCTCAATCCTATCATACTCTCAAAATAGATTCAGAATTGCTAGACCCATGTTACTCCAAATGACACCATAAGGAGTTTAAAATTTATTTCCCAGGGCAGCCGAGGTGGCTCAGCAGTTTAGCACCACCTTCTGCCCAGGGCGTGATCCTGGAGACCCAGGATCGAGTCCCACGTTGGGCTCCCTGTGTGGAGCCTGCTTCTCCCTCTGCCTGTGTCTCTGCTCTCCCCCCTCTCTCATGAATAAATAAATAAAATCTTTAAAAATATTTATTTCCCATTCTCTCTCCCACTTAGACTCAGGATAGTCAAAGGACTACATGTTCAACATTTAATATTGTGCATAACTACTATATTCAAAGGTTTACTGCTTTTTCTTCCTTTCTTGATAATTTTTGTAGTTCATTTGAAATGCAGTTGGATTCATTTGGTTCTGTTTGCATTTGCTATTAGTTCCCCCCCCCCATTCTTGTCAATTTTAATTTTTGAGTGCATAGAACAACAAACTGCTTTCAAAAGTCCAATCTATGCAAAAAGGTGTATCCAGAGGCATCTCACTCCCTTCACTATCTCCTCCTCTGTCCTTCCTCCCACTTCTCATAGGTAACGGATTCCACTGGTTTCCAGTTTATCCTGGCTATGTTTCTTTTTATAAAAAGAAGCAGGTACATGCACATTTTACTTCCTCTTCTTTCTTATACAACAGGTGGCACTCTATTTATACTCCTACATTTTGTTTTTCTTACTTAGCAATATATTCTGGTATTCACTCTATATCAAACAATAGAAATAAGTCATCTTCATTCTTGTTTTTAATATTAAGATCCATGATGTATCTGTACCACAGTTTTATCATAATCTGCGATGTTTGGGTATTTAAGTAACTTGCAATATTTTGAAATGACATGAAAAAACAAGCCTGTTTTTTCATCTGTATTTTCTTACTATTGGAGGGTCATCTTCAGAGTTCACTCCTAGATGTGGAATTGCTGGATCAGAGTGTAACTGCAAATTCCCCATCATAGATATTACCCCATTCTGTCTTCCACACGTGACCCATGAGTGTCCTTTCTCCCATAGTCTTTATCAAGTGCGCAGTTAGGCTTTTAATTTTAGTCACCCTGATAGGTGTGAAATTGTATTTCACTAGAGTATAATTTTCATTTTTCTTTTCTTTCTATGAGCGAAGCCATACATCTTTCATTTGTCAAAAAGCTGTTTTTATTATTTTTGTGAATTGTCTGCTTATGTCTTTTGCTCAATTCTTTTTCTACAGGAATTTTAAGATTTTGCCTTTGATTTTAAAAAGTTCTTTATATATTAGGATTATTAATGACTTATGCATGCTCTACGTTGCAAATATTTTTTCCCATGTTACCTCATGCCTTTGACTTCGCTTACTGTGGTTTTTAACTTACGAAAGTTGGTCTTCACTTTGTTTTGTGTTTAAGGAGTCAAATTTATTTATGTTTCTTTTCATTGCATTTGGATTTTAGAGTCATTGTTAGAGAGATTTTCTCTGAACCCAGGTCATAGAGGGATTCACCCAGGTTTTGTTCTAGTGCTTGTATGGCTTAGTTTTTTAAAGTTTTGACTGCTTGGCACCTGGATTTCACCTAGATTTCTTTCTTGGGCATGACCTGATGAATAGAACTAATTTTATCTTTTCCTAAAATGGCCATCTAGCTTTCTCAAAAGGATTTATTATGAAGATCATCTTAACCCCACTGATCTGAGATGCCACCTTTATCTCTACTGAATTTCTATACGGATTTGGATCCCCTTTTTTAAACCTCCTATTCTATTGACCTGTCTGTCTCTCCAGGTGCTGGTACTACTATGTTTTAATGACAGAGGCTCTGTTTTATATGTCTTAAACTGATAAAACAAATAAAATGCTTGATCAAAGTGGCTATTTAGGGTTTGTACACAAAACCACTGGGTGACTAGTTCAATTCATTCTTGGCTAGTTTCACTGCTCCTCTTCATATCTGGTTTTCCTGCTTTACACAGCCACACATAAGAAGAGGTGCACCCACCCATGCTGATCTTATGGCCATTACTATTAGTATGGTGCCCACATAAATGGGGCAGCTCGTTCATTTCATTGCCAAGATTCTAAGCAAACCTGGGGTCAGACTAGGAAGATGATAAAAGGCCCAGGTCTCCCTAGCAATCCAACAGGGTTTTTCAGCTTAACACCCATCTCTATGCAGGGCATTTCTCCCAGGAAGGGGTATCCAGCTCATATTTCTGTGATCCCACTGTGTCCTGTGGGATGAGGTAGGGGAGGCTGCTGTGGTGTCCCCTAAGATAGGTTCCTACATGCTGCTCCTGCCCTGCATTTGCCTGCAGCTGCCAGAAGGCAGCCAGTGTGAGAGAGCTCATGGAGGGAAAAGCCGGCCCACCGTAGCCATTGAGATCACTCTGGAGGATGGCTGTGTCTGGGTTACAGTGATTAATGTGATGTTAATCCCAACAAAAACGATGGGAGAGAGGCCCCGTGAGAACATTTACTATCAATAAATGAAAAACACCACTCCCATGAGACTCATTATCACTATGAAAAATCACCCTGAAATTACACAAAAAACCCAGCCATTGAGCCACTGCCTGATGATTGGCAAAGCTCCTCCTTTTTTGCTAATTCAGCATCAGATTCTTTTGCTTGGGATTTGGCTTTAGAATGAGCTCACGGCCAGAGTTCTGACATCAATCCATTGCCTATATAACCATCCCTGAAGCATATTTTCATTTGTCTATGGGAAGAAAATGCATCTGTGGCCTCTCCCATGGCTCCAATTCACTGCTGGAACTGAACTTTGGTCACCTTCCCAAGTTGAGCCCCCAAAATTCATCACTGGGACCGCACCTCTCAGATGGCGAGGACTGACTCTAACATGCCCATAATCATGGCTACGGACAGAATTTGCACACAGAGAAGGAAAACAAAGTAATGAGAGGAGACACAGCTTAAAAGCGACATCTCTGTGCCGACCATACTCTTTCCCAAAGTGCCTGTGACATTCTGATATTATGATTTTTCACCAACCTTGCTTCTTAAGAGGACCAACACAAACCGTACAACAAAGGAAAATGTCATCGAGCTCCATTATGGAGGAGGAAGAGTGATAGATAAAAATCAAAAAAGGGAAACCTCACTAAAGTGGACTGGGATGCTAGAAAGGGAGGCTGGTGGGAAGCATTGTCAATGACAGACCCAACAGAAGTATCCTCAACAGAAAAGAAGCATCAATTACCTCCAAAGGAAAAGGCCTCCAAAGGAAAAGATGTATATTGCATCTTCTACAAGAAATGAAGCACTCTTGTACTCAGCCAACGGGAAGCCATCATTGCCTTGACCTCTGGGATTCCAGAAGATTTTTGTTCAAAACAACCCTTCTAACTTTCTCCTTCTTCCATAAAATAACATCCCTTCCTTTTGTTTGTTGCACTTGCCTATAGTTTTACTGTAGCATGCTTGCCCTGGATTGCAATTCTTTGCTATTCCTAAATAAATCCATTTTGGCTAGTAAAATAACTGACAGTTTTATTTTTAAGGTTAACATGGTCTTCTGGAATTAACAGAAGAATACCTCTGGCCACCCCCAAGGGCCCTGGGGACTCACAGTGCTGTCGATGTAAGCTTCAGTCCATACCACGTCGTGCTCTTGATCGATGACTTTGGGCCGGCTCAGTACGTGTAGGTATTCCATGACATTTTCCTGTACATCAGCCAAGGTGGAGATCTGGGTGAAAAATCCTGCCAAGAGACAACCAAGGTTAGTAACAGCCTCTGCATCTAGTCACCTTCTTTTGTTTCTTTTTCTATCCTTTCTAAACATTGTATCTCCTTTCTACGTCACCCACTTCATGAGTAATGTGCTCATGGGATCTTGAAAATATAATCAAGCAGAAGGAATAATAGTAAGGTCAACCATAAACCCACCTCTCAGGGGAAGCCCCTGCTCACCCTCTAGAGAATGTCCTCCCAGACTTTTTTTTTTTTTTTAATACATACACATATACACATACACTTACACATACACCTACACCTTCTCTGTCAGGAAGGGAGAGTCCTCTTTACAGCCATTCTGCAACTTTTTTTGCTTGTTTGTTTTTGTTTAGTTGAGTGGGTTTATTTCCAATGGGAAAACTATGAACCACAAAATTTAAAGGCCATCTCATTTTTATAACTGTAATAAACACTAGCCACAATTAATTTGAAGGGGCACAAAATCTGCTGAACAGCTGATAAGCTTTGTCTCATTTATTTTTGACAACATGATGAAGTGGACATAACTGTGTCCACGATAAAGGTAAGGTGCTCAAGGCAGACTATAGAGAAGTGTTTCGCCCATGTTCTCACAGGTATCAGGCAGCAAATGAATACCAAAGGCGGACCCATGCTTAGGAATCTCTTCATCTGTGCCTTTTGCTCCTACAGAATTTTTTGCCCTTTGTGTGTCTGAGGCGGAAACTCCAGCTCACACCCCTCATGTGGTTACCAGACCTGCCTTTTGAATATGCTGGGTTGACGGGGTTTCTAAGTAACAGAAAAAGTCCTAAACGTGCTATCATCTTGTGGATGGGGACACCGTTTTGATCTTGAGTTCCTCTTCAGCGTAAGGTCCCATTGGCTTCACAATGGGTCAGGTGTTAGAAGGGCAGACATGAACTGAGCAAGATCTGGATCCCTGGTGAGGTAGGGTGGGGGGCTCTCATTCATTCATTGAAGGCTTTCCTGGTGCCTTGGAGTGGGGAAGCAGGGATTAACGAGATGAGCACAGCCCCCGCCTCCTGGGGCCTGGCAGGTCTGAGGAAACAGACAACTGCAAAATAGCACCATCAATATTATGCTAAAAAACACAGCAGGGAGAGCCTATCAAACCCAGCTACCCTGAGGAAGGGTCAGTGAAGCTGACCCCCAAAGGATGAGTGCCGGTTAGCCAGAGGAACAGTGTATCCAGCAAAATGTGAGTAAAGTATGAGTAAGAAGGCCCAAGTCAGGCTTCTTCTAGGAGCTGAAAATTGCTCAGAATAGCTGGAGTAAGGAACTGGGGGAGAGAGGCTGGAAATCAGATGCTGTAAGTCAGAGATGAGCAGGACTGTCACGTAAGGACCTTGGGAAGGAGTTCAGATTTTATCCTCCAGGCAGGGAGTCTTGGGAGGATTTTAATAAGGGAGACACTGTATGGATGGAGCTCATGTTTCCTTCCCATGAAATAAGGACCCTTAGAACTAAGCTCATGCCATGTCCTACTTGCCAGCAAATCAGAGAAGGATATAGGTGCCTCTGAAGCCAGATCTGTCACAGCACTTGCTATAGTGTTTGTAGAGCCTCTTGTCTAAAAGCGTGCTCTGGGTAAGGAAATGCCAGCCCTTCTGTTGTCCAGAAAGGGGCAGGACCCTCCCAGGGCATTTCCAAACAAAGGCCAGCTGGTTTGAATTTGCTGTGCCAACCCCAAACCAGGTTGGGACCATGTGGTTTCTGGCTTCCTGATGACAGCTCTGCACACTGCTAATTAACATGCATTGTCACTCCCGTCTGGGGCCATGGGAAACAGGGCCCCAAAGGAACAGGCACTGAGTGCCTGTTCTAGCTGGTGACCTGGGAGGGGGCCCATTTGCACCTTGGCACTCCCTCTGAGGCTAGGCACTATAGTTAGGGACATCCATCTGGGTTAGTGCTCTTGTAAGGCTTCCAGGTGGCCTCTTCTTGGAGGTAAGGTGGGAAAGGCAAGTTTCAAAGTGTTGCTGGGTGAAGGGGAGCATTCATCGTTATCACGCCTTCATGCACAGCAGCTGCAACCAGTGTCTGAATCAGCAAGAAAACATTTCATCACTTTGCTAGTAGGTAAATCTTAGGCTCTGAAGGAAGGTCTTACAGCCAAAAACAAGGCACAGAGGACAAGCCAAGATAGATGTTGCCATGGTAGAGGAGGAAAGAGCTGGAGGTTCTGGACCATCAGGATACATGGGTGAACAATTCATCATGTAGAGCAATTCTATTGGGGATCCTGCACCAAATATGCACTGAAGGCAGCATCTCTTAGAAGGAATTTTTCTTGGTTGTCTGCATTTTCATTCTCATGCTCAAAGCCAACAGTAAAAATCCCTGATTTAGGTTTTCCAAAATAGGGCCAAGAGAAGAAAGGGAATGAATGTACGGAGGAGGATGGGAGAGACAGATCATTACATGGGGGAGAGTAGGAAGGAAACACAATCACCCATTTGGAAGGAGACTGAACTGGGACACCATCCTCACTTGGCCTTGCTTATCACACTCAGAGTTCTGAAGAGCTGGCTTCTCCCCAGAGCTACAGACCCATAGCCAACTGTATACCTGACACCTCCATGGGGATGAGGAACAGGATTCTCAGACTCAACTTGTCCAAAGCCAACTCCTGATTTCCCTGTCCAAACCCATTCCTTCCCTGGTGGGTCCTCCCCATCTTAGCAAATGGCGCCACTACCCAATTAGGCCAAAAACATAAGAATTATCTTTGATAGTCATCATTTCCTCACCCCACCCCATAGCTAATCCAATGGCATGTTCCTCTGGCCCTACCTCTAAAATATATTGAAATTCCTCTTTCCCATCTGCATTGCTTCTAGCTGACCCCAGGATTCCACTGTCTCTTTCCCAGAGCCTCCGTGCACCTCTCCCTGTTAGCTAGGCTCCTCAAGGCAGTCTGAGGGATCGTCTGAAAATATAAAGCAGATCACCACCTCTTTGCTTAAAATCCTAAAACGCCTTTTGTTGAGAGTTAGAATAAAATCCAAATTTCTTACCCTGAGTATGAAGACTCTCCCTTAACTGGCCCCTGCCCACCTGGGTGGCCGAACCCCTTCTGTGCTCCCACCCTTTCTCACTGCTTCAGCTCACTGGCCTTTTTCTTCCTCTCACAGGCCATGCTCATCCCCCTACCCCACCCCCAGGCCTTTGCACTTGCAGTCCCCTCTGCCCTGCACATCTTTTATCCAGTTTTGCCATGGCTGGCTTCCGTTATCTTTCAGAGCTCAGCTGCTGGGATTAATTCCTCCCACTGCATCCCACCTTCACTTTCTTTGTTTACTTGGCTTTCTTTCACTGGAATATTAGCTCCACGGCATGTTACAGAAAGCCGCTGCCTATCTTGTCCAGAGTGGCATTCCCAGAACCAGGCACAAGGGTCTGGGGGAGCCAATAGTAATGCAGAGACATTCACAAGGTCTGAATGTGATTCACCTTGCCTCTGTGCACCTGGGACACACAAGAGCCCAACTTGTGTGCTTACTGTATAGAGAAGAAATAGCTCAGTAATTTTTCCTGGATCAATTCAAATCTAGGTTCATCAGACTCCAAAGTCATTGCTCTTAACCACAGAAGACACTGCCTCTCCCTGTAATGGGAAGGGTCAGGCACAGTGGTTTAGCGGTCCTGCCCCAGGAAGGCACCCGTCATGGGCTGTTTGTGTCTGAGTGGCTGAGAAGGTTGAGGATGGGGATGGGAAAGGTGTGGTTCTCCCCTGAAGCTCTTGGGAAATGTTCAATAAATAGTACCAAAGATCTACTGAAAACCCGGTCACAGTTCTGACTTATATCTCAATACATAAACACCAGGGATGCAGATGTATGAATAGCAAGAAAAGCTGAAATTATAAAAATACTATTAATAATGTACATGGCAAAGCTTAATGCAAATTTATCATCTAGCCCCAATCCATTAAAACCTACAACTTTTCTGAAAGGCTCTTTTTTGTTTTTAAATGTTTTCATAGAAGTTTTAGTTAACAAATGTACCTTTTGATGGATAACAGGAAGTCCCTGAGGGCTGGACACTTTGGCCATAACAGTAGGTGCTTCCCTTCTTTTCCCTTTGAATTCTCTGGAATGGCCACTTGCCCCCTTCCTTCACTCATATTTCTTTTAAAATCTAGCCCTTGAATGTTTATTCTCTTCTGTAATGTGCCTTTTTGGACTTCATATATTATGTAAGAAAACAGAATCAGCAATCGTTTGGTAATTACCAAGGACTAATTAATGCTGAAATTAGCCATCTATTACAAGTGGTCTGCTCATTTTTCTACATAACATCAATTTATTTACCTTATTCCCTTGCAGAGCCTTCTGTGAACTCTGGGTTATAACTACTCATGCGATCAACCACAGGCACCCTGGTACTTTGTGTTTCTGAGATTTTGGCACCCTCACTTGGAGATTTTTTAAGGGCCCTCATCTAAAAGATGCCTCTGTGTGAGATGCTCCATCAGCACATCATTCAATACCCAGCTCTGCAGTGATGCCAGAGCCGAGGGCCCCACAAGTCTGCATCTCATGGGAGACCCTGGACATGCACCTCACACACCCAGGTCCTCTTTCTGCCTTTGATGTGATGGCCACTGCTCCTGTTGGATCTTTTCAAAGGCTTTCTCCCTCTTAAATAAGACAAGCTGAAGATAAGCAAGCTCATACTCAGACTTCAGTCTTGCCTGGGCAATCAGGTGGGCAGTGAGGTGAATGGTGTGACCTCGTGTGCATTCCCTAAGGGAAGAGCAGTGTTCTTGGAAGACCCTTGCAGTATTCCATCTTCCTCCTCCCTGTCAACAGCACATACTACTTATTTCTGTAAAAAAAAAAAATGTACAGTTTTACAAACAGCTTTCTGTCTCCACAATTCCTTGTCTCTCACAAAGACCAAACAAGGGGTCTGCTGGCCCTGAGTGCTGGGGGGTACATGTTCAGTGAATTGGAAAGAACTCACTGGGAGAGAATGCCCCCCAGGGCAGGGAGCCCAGCTGCCTCTGTGAGCATCACTCCCAAGAGTGAAGCTGTCAGAATCAGCCCCAAACCTTATATTTAGGAGCAAACCTTTCCTTTGTGAATAATATTACACTTTTAATTTCAAATTGAATGTTAGAAAAAATAATTTGAAGGATCACATGGTAGAGCTAGGAAAGTTGGCTTGTTTGCAGCTCTACTGATGAGCCAACTCCCCCTGCCTCATCTCCTTTCAGAGCCTGAAAGTCCCTATTTGTTCTTGACATTTTTGTCAAGAATTGGACTACATACCTACACAGACTGAGGCAGGACCACTTCTGGGACACACAGGCTGGGTATAAATCCTCATCCAGCCTTTATTAGCTATGACATATTAAAGTCTTGCCTCAATCTCTAAATTCCATTTTCTAGATTCCTCTATATTATGGGAAACAGGCAAGAGTCTTCCATGAAAAGGGACTATCTTCACCCCAGAGAGAGGCCACCTCACAACCTGGTGAAGAGTTAAGCTCAGGCTTTGGATCTGCTGGGCTTGAATCCTGGCTCTGTCACCTCCTGGCTGCTCACCTGGGGCAAGGTGCCAGTCTCTCCAGATCTGTTTCCTGCTCATGTACCTCCTAAAGCTTATTAAGAGGTCAAAAGAGGTAATACACGAACATACTTGACATTCTACCTGCCACTGAGTAAGCAGTTCATCATGTTTAGCTGTAACCAAAAACATAGCTCTGTCTTCAGCTTCATCACCATTATCTTCTCCACTCCAATCTTCATGTTCTATAGAATGTACACCATGGAATATTATTGAGCCACGAGAAAGAAGAAAATCCTGCCATGGGGACAACATGGACACTGAGACCACCATGCTAAATGAGGTATGTGCAATGAAGTAAGACTAATACTATTTTGTATCACTTATAAGTGGAATTTATATGGAATCTAAAAAGGCAAAATGTGTAGAATCAAAGAGTAGAATGGTGGTTACCAGGGGTGTGTGTGTGTTTAAGAGGGGAATTAGGAAGACATTGGTCAAAAGGCGTAAAATTTTTTAAAAAGAATTACATAAATGTATCTGAATGACATTTTTGCCTTCTCACACCTGTTTCAAAATGGCAAAAAGCTTTAATTTCCATTTTTCCCTAAACTCCACTGATAACCATTCTGGCCTCATAAATTTATCTGTTAGAGAACAAGATAGTTGGAAAGGTAGAGTGAAATTAAGAATTTACTGATGGAAAAGACTGTGGGTATGAACTCCTAAGGAGGGCTCAGCCCACCAATTCTTTCAAATGAGGAGAAAATGACCATTAACCCATCAAAAAGGGACAAGCTGAGCAGACAACCGAGAGAGCCTCGTGTGGCATTTCCATTCGACCTAACGATGACTGATTGGTTGAGAACCCAAACACAGAGGTCCTTCTTTATTTGCACAGCTGGAAAACACTCCCTTCTCCGTGATTTTTTGAAGGAGAATCAGGCAGTGCTTATTTAAAATCTTGGCACACTGAACATTAGAGAAGGTCATCATGGCTTTATGGAATATTGGGGCTAGTCAGTCCCTCTTTTCTGCTTCCCCAGTTCACTTGTTTATCCAATAGTGTGAAAGCAGAGCTTTAAATTCCACAAGCCGTTCTACAGTGGCAATGATTGTTTTAATGTATTTAAAATGCTTTGCTGCTTTGCCTCATTAGGGCTGGTTCCCTCAAGATAGGACCTAGTTATGCATAAAATGAAACAAACCGATGAGCTCCAGGCCTCTCTGGTTTTTGCTAGTAGATTGGACAAGGCATAGAACTCCTGCAAGGGGTAGGAAAATCCCCAGGAACCCATTTTCAAGGGACAGTGTCTGAGGTTCACTGGCTGAGAACTGTCTCCATGGCTACCAGACTTCCTAGCAAGAAGAAATGCACTGATAGTGGGTCCTTGGCCACCAACCTGGGGAAAAGATAGGTGCTGGCCATACAACTCCTGAGTCACTCTGGCCAGCCAGCCAACAGGCTTTTCCGTGGACTCCCCTGGGCTCTCCCTGGGTCTGTTTTGGTCCTCGAATGCTAATGCTTCATTTCACTGAAGAACTTGGCTGACTCAGGGAGAAAGTATGTAAGGGGGGGCCCCTCTGGACCTCATGTCACTTGAGATGAAAAATGTTATGCTGCCTCCATACTATAACAATCTGAGACTATAAACAATGATTTAATTAATGACCATAGAAGAATACTTGTTCACCGATGTTACGTGGTCAAAAACCCCATAACTGACGCAACGTGAAGCCAATGTTTATATGGGCACAGATGACTGGAACCTAACATTTTGATGGCAACTGTTACTTTGAAGAGTGGCAAACAATGACATTTTATTCTCAAGGCCCTTTAGAAAAGTAGCAGAGTGAGGAAGGCAGAACTCTTGAGAGAGACTTGCTTTGGCAGGGAAGGCAATGACCGATTTGTACAGGAAGAGAAGGAGGATCACTGTGGAATCCAATGGCCTGGCCAGCTAAGCAGCTACTATTACCTCCTTGGGTTTTCCAAGTTGCTATACTCAGAACTTCTAAATCGAAAGGGCTACATTCTATAGCCAGGCCCTGGAATACTCTGAGTTGACTAAATTGTCTTCAAAAGGATGCTTCAAAGATTCTTATAAACAATGACTAAAACTAAATTATGGTGTAATATTAGTTGATTAAGACAAGACTTCAATTTGAGTAATTTTCATCAGCTGGACACAGACAGTGGTAAAAACAAGAACCCATGACTAAAGGCATACTAGCTGATGGGAAGAATTGCAATCTGATGTGGCAGGAATAACAGCAACATTTTTAAAAATTTGAAAATGGAAAGGAACTCTTTCTTTTCAAGACCACAAAATAAAGGAAAAAATGGGGAAAAGTGTAGCTCGCTCAAGGTTTTCAAATGTCAACAAAGTTCCAAAAATTATTTCAACAATAGCCTCTTCACTCAGAGGAAATCTGGGATTCACTCAGCCTCCTTAACTTTATGCCTATGTTTCTCCTATATTCCTCCCTGAAGTGAAGCCAGATGCATTATTCTGAGACCATCAGAATTGCTGATAACTTTTAGTGAGGCAAGCCAGCCAATCAACTAAAATAATTATAAAATGTGTTATGTTAGCACTTCAAGGAAATGTTGAAACCTCCCATGCAATTCCCTACTTTGTAGATGAGGGAATTGACATTGGCTTAAAAGACTGTTCCAAGTAGAAGCAGATAATTCAAGACAATGTTGAACAAAGGGAAAGGTGAGCAAAGGTTATTTACTTGGCCACACACCTTTTCCCGACTCACTTCCCACACCCATCCAGCCATCGTGCTGAGACCCCACAGAACGTACATACTTTTCTCCATGGGCTTATCTCTGCCCACACCCAATTCAGCGGCGGGGAGACCTGGCCCAAGCTGAGGGTCATAATCTTTTCTGGAGGGAGGAAGGAAGGGACTTGAAATCAGAATTTAAGGTGCCGATCAGTCTCAAGTGGAGAAGATACAAACTCTTCTTAATATCCTGTCTTGTCCACAAAGTGCTGTGTGGACAGATGAGTGTGCATGGCATGGGGTGGTCATTTTGAGATGTGTCCACACCATAGCAGGGGAGGTCTCTCTACAGAGAGGAAGAATGCCAAGGAGCATAGACAGAAACCAAGGAGGAAAGGAATGGAAACACAGCTCCCTGGCCCCTCTTGAGACATGAGTTTCCCTTCCCACTGGGTTCTGAGTCACCCCCTTTCCTCTCCAAAACACTCCTCTTT
Organism: Vulpes vulpes; assembly: GCF_048418805.1. Taxonomy (NCBI): domain Eukaryota; kingdom Metazoa; phylum Chordata; class Mammalia; order Carnivora; family Canidae; genus Vulpes; species Vulpes vulpes. The sequence goes on from NC_132788.1 coordinate 88,495,158, forward strand.
TTAATTTCGGAGAACAACTTTGGTTGCTTGCAACTAAAATAACTTTATCTTAAGAACTGGGATATGCAAACTCTTCATGGAATCCTCTTTCCTCCACTAAGGCACCAACGTTGGAACTTTTTAAAATAAAGGATGGCTTAGGAGACAATATTAAAAAACAAAACAAAACACCTAAATCCATCAAGACCAGTTTACCATGTGATAGGATATGTCTTTCTTTATAAGTATTTATAGCCAATTTACTCATTTTTCAAACATGAAAGGTGTATTCACTCTGAGCAGGATAGGAGGCTCGGACTCTCCCTGAGTACACATGATGAAATCAGAGCTAAAGGCTGCTGTCATGGAGCATGTAGCCTCTGAGGGGAAATAAGACATGCCTACAGACCAAAATGGCACCAGGAAATAATACTGAGCATTTATGTGCCAGGCACCATGCTACCAGTTTTACCTACACAACCTCATTTCAGGTGGGGCAGGTGTCATCACTACCATTGTTCTATAGGTGACACAACTCAGACCCAGATGGGTTTGGTAACTTGTACATGAGTTGTGGATGGTGGAGGCTGGATTTGAACTCGAGTCTAGGTTCAGTCTCTAGGAGTCTGAACTCTACCACCTATTTGCCTCCCATGCTTTGCCTTCTTGGTTGTGTGTAACATGAAAGGAAGCTCTTAATAAACTAGAAGGCCCTGTTTCTTCCCTCCCTCTGGCTTCCCCAAAGCATCATTTCAGACACACGACAGGGGATTATTAATCAATAGACTTCAGAACATAGGAAAGACAAAATTATTGAATACTTACCATGTCCCAGCACTGAACCAGGCACCTAATATACACCGTTTCATTAATCTTTATATTTAGTAGGAATCAAAGGAAGAACTATTACCAACATCCTGATTTTGAAAATTAGAACACCGAGGCAGCTTAAAGTTAGTGAATTTAATCAGTTAAGTAGGCTACATTATGCTATGGGAACATATCGAACTGGAAATCTCAGTGGCTTAACACAAAGGATTTTTTTTTTACATATTATTTATTTATTTATTCACGAGACACACAGAGAGAGAGGCAGAGACACAGACAGAGGGAGAAGTGGTCTCCATGCAGGAAGCCCAATGTGGGACTCAATCCCGGGACTCCAGGATCATGCCCTGAGCCAAAGGCAGATGCTCAACCAGTGAGCCTCCCAGGTGTCCCAACACAAAGGGTTATTGATTAGATACATATTCAGTGTGGGCTGGCAGGGGACAGGGGGAGTAGAAGGGCATCAGTCCCTGATGATCCCTCAGGGAGCCAGGCTGATGAAATTGTTTCATGACTATTCCATCTGGAACATGGAGTTTCAGAGTTCACAAGGGTAGGAGAACAGAGAATGGGCACTATCATACCAGCTTCAGAACGCTTTAGCCCAGAAATGACCCAGCTTGGTTTTGCTTACAGCCTATTGGCCAGAACCAGTCTTGAACTACAAGGGGACTGGGAATGGGGAGTGAGTACTTGGATATCTGATGCACAGTAAATTGGTCTGCCATAGTAATACTCCCAAGCTCACCCAGCTACTATGCAGCAGAGCACAGAGGTTCAACCATTCCATTTGACTATGTCCTCAAAATTTGCAAACACATTTGGGAATTGTTACAAGTCTATCAAAAAACCATTTAGAAACACCCAAATCTTACCCTAGAAATCACAGCCTTCTCATAGAACTTTCTACTTTCTCTTAACTATCCCAACTTGCACGCATCCTAGGAGAAGTTACTTGTGAGCTGAGTACAAGATGGCAGGGAACCTACCTTTGTTGGCACAAGCCATCCACTTGAGATTGTCTGCAAAAGCAGCCTCTCGTCCAATGAGGTAGGTGAAGATGCGGACCTGAGAGGAAGAGGAGCACAGGCATCAGGGATATGCACCTTTCACCATGCTGCCCAGACCACATGCATGGCTCCCGCACATGTGGTTTACCTCTTTAATGCCCCAGGCTTCCCATCTGTAGGAACATATTTAAGACATTTGAAGTACAGTCAGCTAGAAATATATTCAAAACTGGAGCCTTTGATCTTTTAAACCATATGGCACTGGTGGTAGTTGTTTTTCGGTGTGCAACTCACGACAGAGGAGAACAACTCAAAATGGGAAATGAGCAGCCTCACAGGCCTGGATTTGCTGCCCACATATGGACAAGGATCCTCTAGGTCTGGACCAAATCCGCACCATTTTCCTAATCCACACAGGAAACACAGAGTGTGCTCTTCTTGGGCATATGAACGCCACCAAAAGACCCTCAACATTTCCCCCCAATGGTGAGGACAGGCTACATACACTCTTACCATCTGTGGTGTCTGGCGTGATTTTAATAGGTAATTAACTGGGACCAGAGGCACGGCCGGTAGCCAGGAGACCAAGAAGGACTCTTTCTAGCCTTCCTAAGCTTTTGGCTTCCGAAGAGCCGAGAACACATGTAAAACCCTGACTCTTCCATTTTGGACTGCTTTTTCAACTCTTTCTCAGGAGGTCTGAATTCTTTGAAATAGAGCACAACCCATCTCCCAAAGTAGTACTTGAAGGTTAGATGGAAGAAAGATAGGGGACTAAAAGGGTTACGACTCTTGAATTCAAATTTAAAACAGTATGTGGATTCAACAATACACGGTCCAAACAAAACTCTTCTGGCAGGCCAGGCATAGTCCTATGACTACCACTCTGTGGCCAAGTTAAAAGAAGACATGCCATCAGATGAAGATGCTGGATATGTGGCACGAAAGGCTTTTTACCAGCTGATGTCCCTTCAGCTCATCAAGCCTGGTCAGGCACCCCTACTGGTCCTTCAGCACTTTTATTATAGTTACAGCTAACTAGTATCTCACATGGTTACACTTGTGAGATTGATCTCCAGTAGACTGTCCACCTGATACAGGGAAGGAAGGGCTGTGTCTCTTTTTCCCTGGTTGTGTCCTGATGGAGCACAGTACTTAGAATGTGAAAACTCAATACATGAATGGATAAAAAGATACGAATGCTCCAGAGTACAGAAATACAGATCTTGCTTTAATTAATTAATTAGTTCATTAGTTTCTATTTTCTAAAATAGGCTCCATGCCCAACCTGGGGGTTGAACTCATAGCCCCAAGATCAAGAGTCACATGCTCTACCAACTGAGCGAGCCAGCCAGGTGTCCCCAGTCCCCAGATTTTGTTTTGATCATAAATATTCTCTTATCTGGGCATTATAGCTCAAAGGCAAGTTTGCAGAAATATTAAAATGCACGTTCTTACTATGGAGCCTCAGCCTGCCCATGCTTGTGTGCACCAAGACAGTCATTCTATCCATCACAGCTCCTACAAGGGGGCTTCCCAGGTGGCTGAGCAGGCAGAGAGAGTTTTGCCTCGCTTCATTCCCCTTACTCTTTTCCACACTATTCTCAATGGAGTCACATTGAGAAAGGATTATTTATTTATTTATTTATTTATTTATTTATTTATTTATTATTAATTATTGGGAGAGTCTGGCTTCTTTTAGGGAAAACAAGAGAAGAGTCAGCCTTATATGCCCAAAGGTAGTTGTCATTGACCTCCCCCCTATGAAAAAGTCACTTCCCTGTTCACTTTTCCTGCCAGGGCACTGTTGGTATTTAGCTGAAGATGTCTGATTTAGGGAGAAACTGAGGTTCAGTTAAGTAAAATGATTTGCTTTAATTTCAAGTCCTGATTCAATGGGAAGGTCTTCAGAGACCTCAAGATAACACTGGGTCCTCCCTCCTCTCAAACTCCTGAAGATGCAGGGTCTGTCCATTTAGAAAACCCCAATCAGCCCCATGGCCCAGAGCCAGCATCCATAGGAGCCAGCTCTGGAATCCAATCTTTTGAGACTCAGACTCATGCTTTTTAAATAATTCTTCACCTCCCACTTCAAATTTGGGCTATTTAAAGGGAAAACACAAGACCAATAAAAACTTGCATCCCAACTGGCTCTTAACAAAACAAAGTTTAAGAGATAGCTCTTCAGAAATGAAGCTAGGAGTCTACCTTTGTAGGCAAAGAGGAAAGGGTCTGGCAGAGAGCAGCCCAGTTGTTTTCAAGTAAAGATACCTAAACATACCGAACCTCCTCTGCCTTCCAGATGAAGAACCTCAGAATAAACGGAGTTCTCTCTCAGCAGCATAGTTAAAACTCCAGGACAATGCTGTGAATCACTGGCAAAACTTCTATAATTTCTCACTTAAAAAGATGGCAACCCATTTGGAAAACCAGTAGGATTGTGCCAAACTTCAGACCAGACATGATTGCTCAAGTATAATTGTGCTAACAATAACTACAATAATGGAAACTAGCATCTCAGCCCCCAAACCCCCACCATGCTCCTACACCACTGCCCTGGCTCCTACAGTTAGCACCATCCCTTGGGTCAGGTACATGATAAGGGATTTACAGGCATTATATTTATTTTGTTGGTTTGTATTTTATTTCATTGCTTATGAAAGAAAATCAGAATCACGTTCAGTATTTCCATTTATGTGGCGGCCTTGGCTCCCTGTGGACTGCCCTCCTTATCTAAGTAGAAATGGCAGGGAAATGACTTGTCACATCTCTGCCTATAAAATAAACATAATCAAATGATACTAGGTTCACGCCTTGGATTTCTCACAATGATGCCTTTCAACTGGCAACAAAAGAGAAGGGATTTTACTCCAAAATAAATATTTTAGAGAGCAATTTAACAATATCCATAGCATTTTATAGTTGTAATTTTTTTCAGGCCCAGTAATTCTACCTCTAGGCATTTATCTTAGAGCCAAGATAACAAATAAAATGCCTGCAGGGGCCAAGCAGGTAATAGAGATGACACGAAGTGGTAGATATATGGAAAAACTATTGGGTTGCACATCTTAAAACCCTATAGTTTCATTTTGTACATTTTCACAAATACACAAAAATGATAAAAGTACAAGAATGTTCATCTTCATTATTTGTAATAGTCAAAACTGTTAGAGCTTAAGTGTCTCTTGATAGCTGATTGCTTTAAAATGTTATAGTGTATTCATGGAGTGGACTATCATGCAGCTATGTACTCATGCAAAAAGGCATCTATTACAAATCGGTAAGGGGAAAAGAAGCAAGTTGTAGGATATTGGATAGCATAGAACCCTATATATCTTAAAAGGGATTTATACTTTTTACTTCACAAATGTCTACATCACTTGAATGTTTTTACAAGTGAACAAGTATTGCTTTAAGAATTAAAGATCATTTTAGGGGCGCCTGGGTGGTTCAGTGGGTTGTGTTTGTCTTAGGCTCAGGTCATGATCCCAGGGTCCTGGGATCAAGCCCCACATGCCTGCTAAGCAGGGAGCCTGTTTCTCCCTCTGCACTTCCCCCCTGCTCATTCTCTCTCTCTCTCTCTCTCTCTCTCTCTCTCTCTTCCTCTCTCAAATAAATAAATAAATAATCATTTTTTTAAAAATAAAGATCATTTTAAATGAGAATAAAGTAATTACACTATAGTTTCCTCAACCATTCTATAAGGATCTGGGAAGAATCAATGTAGTAGTGAAAATTTAATACGAAAATTACGACATTACAACCCAGCTCTACATCTTCTAGGGTGGGCTGCCGTACTCACCTGCTCAGTTAACTGAGTGCAAAACCTCTAGGAGTAACATAACCAAATTGTTCCTCATTTCTATCAGCAGATTCTGTAACCTGAGAGATTTTATTTCCAACAATCAGGGATTTCTTCCCCAAGAAGCACCATTAGAGAAATAGTCACAAATTTGCCTCGAGCCTAACTACTTTTCAGATCAGAGGTGGTTCTGAAAGCCAAGTTCATAGCACGAAATATCAAGGGACAGAGCCATGGCACAGTTCAGACCACAGCGGGATCAGGACACACCAAAGCTCTTCAGAAAGTCAGGCCTTGACACTCATCATCTGGCATGAAGGCACCACTTTTGTTAATGCAGCATAAAGGCAGGGGGAAAAAGCCTGCATAAACCTATTAGTTCATTTTGGTCTCCGATTCAAGTTTGTATGGTCTTTAAATGTTCTATAAACCCAATTAAGCTTCATAAAATGTTAGAATGTGGACATTTCAAAGTTCAAAGTCATTTAATTTAATCTGCTTAGTATAAAATTTCCCAAGTGAAACAAACAAACAAAAAAAATCAATCCAGTTTTTCCAAAAGCCAAATTATGCTCTGACTCATGTAGATCCAATTCCTACCAGAAATTTCAGGGGTGCCATTCCTCTTAACTTGGGTGAATATAGGTAGTAATGAACCAAATCTCTTCTTTCTAAAGTTATTAAAATAGAGGAAGAAGAGTACATTCTGGTAGAGCTATCATGGACACACTGCACAGCCAGAAAACAGGCTGCCACCCCCCCCCCCCCACACGTCCTTTTGGTAACAAATGGGCTATCACCAATGATCAGGCTTTTGAGATAGTCCAACAGTAGCAGGTCATCATCCCTCTGTCGCAAGTAGCTTCTGAATACCTACTATGAACCAGGGACCATTCTCGGAGTTGGGGATAAAATGGGTAAACAAAAACAAACTGTCTGTCTTCAGGGAGTTTACATTTTCATGAGAGTGAAACAGATAATTAATAGCAAATTCGTATCTAATATTTGTTTGATTTAGTGCTTATGAAGAAAATAAGCAGGGTAAGGAAATAGTGACAAAAGGTGCTATTTTAGGAAGAGAGGAAGGGAAGCCCTCCCTGGTAAGGTAACATGTGATAAGGGGATCTGGACAAAACAGGGTGGGGGAGGGGGAACAAGACACATGGCTGCTGGGGGAAGAATGTTTCAGGTGAAGGGAATAGAAGTTGTACAAAATCGTTGAGATAGGCATGCTCAAGGGATATTGAAGAAACCAGTGGAAATGGAGTGGAGTCAATTAGGACAAGTTGTAGAGAATGAATATGGACAGAAAATAGGGCCCTTGCAACCACTGTCAGAGAACAGAACCACAGAAGAAACTGCATAGAAGCCTGACATGAGCTACACATAATCTTGTAAAAGGGCAAATCTGTCTACAATCTAGAGAACAAGTCATGCTCAACTTGGCTGCACATTTGATTTTCCTGTGATGCTCTTACAATTCTGAATGCTCAAGTCTCAGCCAAGTGTAAATAAATCAGATCTTCTGGACCAGAGGGTCTTTTAATCTCCCTTGGTTCCAATGTGCAACCAAGTTTGAGAACTACAGATATAGGGGAACAGGGTGGAAGCAGACACTAAAGCAGGAGGCCACTGAAGTGTTCCAGGTAAGAAGTGAGTGTGGCTCTGGCCAGGGTGGGGAGAGGTCTTGGACTTCGCTGGACATCGGAATCCCCGGACCTTGACTCACACATTGCCCCAACACCCATCCTCCAGAGATTTCAACTAAGTAGTTCACAGATCTACATTTTTAAAAAGTACCCATGATGGGTCTGACAGAGGTAGACTGATGTCAACACTTTTAAAGAAACACTGACAAGATGATAAGTCTTGAGTAAAGATAAGTGGAACCAGGAATTAAGAAATCAGTGGAGCCATTTCAAACAAATGGGTTTTTATAGATTGCGAAGGATTGAGGCTAAACTTCCAGGAGTTTACAATCTGTATGTGGTCTAAAAAAGAGAGAGAGAGAGAGAGAAAATGGATCAAGAGGATCTTTTTTTTTTTTTTTTTTTTTTTTAAAGTTTGTGTCAATCCAACAAGTCAGGAACATCAGACACTAACCAAGACTGGGCAACCAAGCATAAGCCAACTGCACTTCCTTTTTCCCCCCAAAAGGGCAGGTCTGTACTCACATGTCCGTAGCTACAGCTGAGTTTTCACACCAAAAGGTGCTCCTTGAAATTATAATAACCCCACTCATGCTCCCACATACAGAGGAAAGGACTGAGAACAGCATATTTAAAAGCCTCCAAATACATATTTTTACATTTATTAAAAAAAAGAAGACAATCTTTCATTTTAAAGTAACATTTAACTATAAATCTAGTACTTCTACCTTATAAAACATGTAATTTATATGGATTTTATGTATAAATGCCATTTTCAAAAAAAAATTGTCCAGTACCTTTGAGTGCCCATATCTACAGGTTCCAAATTTTAATTCACCTAAGTGGCAGCCTCTGCAAATAAGCATGTGGACACAGCTTCACATCCTCCACCTGCCCATGGCCCTTTAGGGTCACTGCCCAACTCAATTATCCCCTAAAACACCTCCAGGATTTCTCAAAAATGGTGCACAACTTCGGCTTTAGAAAGGACTTTCCTGATGTCTCTAGGTCTTCAAGGCCAATTTACTATTACTGAATATGTTCTTAATCTGTATCTTCACAAAAGATGCTCCTAACCTACTTCTCTTATTTGCTCATTTCAATGAATTGTGCTTTAGAGAAGCACCTCTGAATAAAATCTTTAAACTCTAAGCAGAAGCTGAGGACTAGAACTTGATTATTCCCCAAATGCTTCATAAATCACCACCAATAATGTCTTCACAAAAACACTGCAAGAGGAGAGGTAGCGCCAGAGAAGGTTGATGCCAATGGAAACAGTTATACTGAGCAGGCCGCTTTAATCTAGAAGCCATCATGCTCATAATAAAAGATGAAACATCCTTATCCAAAGGATGAGAAATGCACATAAGGTAACACTGCCCTGAGCAGCAGTAAGATGGGACAAATTGAATTAGATTACAAAAGTAATAAAATTTCAACAAATGAATATCATAGATCATTATGATAAATGTGCTGTCATTTGGGGGATGCTCTAAGAGTCTATATAATCTCTTTCCTCTCAAGCACAGTGCCTGATACCTCATGTGTGGTATTGAAAACATCCCAATTAAAAAAAAATGCCATTTGTGATCTTCTGAGCAGGAAGACACAAGTCCAGTTCTGGGGCCATGTGTTGTGTCAAGGTAAAGGAGAAGGTGTCTCTGAGTCATCCAGAGACGGCAAACTGGGTTAGCACAGAACACAGGATATGACACGCTGCTTCACAGAGCAGTAAGAAGTCAAGCTACAAACATCCTCAAAGTTGGTGACAAATTCACTAGACTATCCAGCCCTAAGGACTTCATTCAGGAGGCAAAGCCAGTGTTTCACTGTGTCTTTTTATGTTCTCTATTTCTGATGCTCCGATATCTGGGGCCTTGCTGCCTTGGAGGAACTACCCCTCTCAGGGCTAGCTAATTCCTGCAGGTAACAAACAACTTGCCCACAAGTGCACCTCTGAATGCAAATAAACCAATCCAGGCCTCTTCTTTTTATCAGCTATTCACACTCTAGATCCACCTGCCCTAATCACTCTCTGGTCCATACTAGACAACTAGGGATAACTCGTGTGCCCCAAAGCCCACAGAGATTATTCAGTCCTAAACCTGCTTACCCTGCTTTCTCTCTTTCTCCCCTTGGCAACCACAAGAAGGCTTCACCATCTAGTTTCCTCTCCCTCTCTTTCTTTGCCCACTCACCTTGCCTTGGGGCTTCCCCTTGAAGCAGCTCCATGTGGTATGGCATGCTTCTGGTTTCTAGGGGACTACAAGTATACTCAATTTCCTTCACATTAGGCATTTCTAGGTCTGTGTGCCTTACCATATCTGACTCAAGTAAATACTGAGTACCCTTAAAACAGCTGGGAATCAGGAGACCTGGGTTCCAGGTCAGTCCAACTGCACATTTACTGACTTGGCGACCTTGAGTAAGTTAGTTAAACCTTCAGACTGTACTTTCCTCATGTGTGGTAACAAGTGAACCATCTACCCACTCCCTGTGATCAATAGCAAGCCAGATAATGGATGCAAGGACAGGTCAGAAGCAGTGAATTCTAAGAGAGTTGCATCCGAGTGTATTGGAGACAATTTGCTGTAGTAAAACTAAACAAAGTGAACTGAGGAAAGCCAAATCTCCTATCCCAGACACCCCCTCCACCCTGCCCAGAAGTCTGGTTAAATAGGAAATTGTCTGTTGTGGGTGAAGAAGAGGATTCTTCCTAGAGGTGAGTTTTGAGGAGTCATCACTGCTATCTGCCATTACCAAGGATAATGGGATTGACAATCCCTAACACTAGAACTACAGCGATGACAACTTCTATTAACCTTGGCAGAGTTGTAAGATCCATTGAGACTTTGGCAAAGGCTGTGGACTTTACCCCTACAAAAAATGCCCAAGCCTGTACATTCACAATTTCAGGTAAGATTGATGAGATTTGGGGTATCTCCTCCACCAAAGACCCAGATTCCCTAGGCACCTCTGGATCTCAGGTTAAGAACCTCTGTTTGATATTTTATATTCTGCACCCTAAATTCCTCAAAAGCAAATTGTTTTCTTTGGACAATAAAAATGGGCCCTTCATCTTATGTGATTGCCAAACTGAGAGAGAAGTTCATTTGTTCATTTATATGCCCATTCTCCAATGACTGGTGAGTCCCAGATGTTGGCCATTCATGACCGGATCCAGACTTCATATCAAGAATGACTGCTCAATATGTGGGAACAAGGTGGACACACCAGGAGCCCTGAGACAGAAGAGGCACCATTACAAACCTTGAGTTGGCACATCACATCATGGAGCCTTTGAATGACCACATCTAAAGGAACAGAGATGGAATGGACAAATGGACAGGACCCCTGCCTCATTCATTTCTGAATCCATAGAATCCAGTGCAATGCTTGGCACAGAGCTAGCACTCAAATACATGTTCACTAACAATACCATAAAAACCCCCTTCTGCTGATATGAGGGGCTCTTAAATTCATTGCCAAGATTCAGACTGCTAACCACCATGTGGACTACAGATCTGTATGGCTAGGACGTCTTTCCCTGCTTCCCTTGCCCTCTCAGACCTGGAGAGATAAGTGGTGACAGTGACTCATTCACAGGTATGCCCCTTCTTCCAAAAAAGCTTACAGGTTAAACACCATGAACAAAAACATAGATTCATGTGGATAAAGCCGTTAAATTTAGCAGAACAGATCAGAAAGTCTACTTATGTAAAAGAGAAACTAATTATTCTACAAACTGGCATGTTGATAGTCATGCTCGTGAAACATCTTGGGATCACGTCACTCTTAGAACCCTGTGATGTCTAGCTTAGAACCCTGTGATGTCTTCCCATTGCACTTAGAATATATTCCCAAACCTTAATCACAGCTAAGATGCCCAGAAGATCCAGAAACATGACAAACTCATTCTGGCTTTAGGGTCTTTGCATCCACTTGTCCCACTGGCTGGAATGTTCTTCACTCTCTCACTTTCAGTATCTAACTCCCTCTCATCACATTTGTCTCCTTCATGATACTTGGTACATTTTGTAATTATCTTAATGACTTGTTTATTTTATTGAATTACATTTATTTCTACCACTAAACAGAAATGCAGATATTGTGGGGGAAGAATGAGGCACCAGTACCCAACTCAGTGCCCAGGATGTAGTAGATTCTCAGAGATTCTCAGTCACCCACTTTCTCTCCACTTGTTTTCACAAATTTTATAAGTCAAAATAAGTCAGCATGGGACACTTGTGAACTTATTAGGGTTAGAGCTCTTTCCTTCATTACCAACTTCATTTTAAATGCTTTCTTATTTTTTCAGACTGATCTGCTAACAACCAGCTGAAATTTCACTTTCTCCTATGATCAGTTCCCTTGATTTCTTTGAAGCTCAGTGATAAATAGGAAGAAATGGAGGGGTGAAAAGCTCTGGTCTTTATTATTACCATCTCATCTTCAAAAGCCAGAAAATAGTGTCTTAGTTGCCTCGCACAGGTGGATCATCAGTTTCATAGTATGTTTCTTTTTTTCCTCGGTGCTGTCCCTTAATTCTAAATGGAAGCCATGCAAAGCCTGAAGTCAATTGTATTTTAAATAACTGCTTGGTTCAGGTATTACCTCGCAGGGAAAAGATGACACCCCACAATGGTAATGGGATGTTTGCCACCCACATCAGTGTATAGGACCAACCAACTTTCAGAGAAATGTCACCTCCCACTTGGGACAGTTCTAACAGATGGAAAAAGGTCATGAATAACAGGAATGGCTGGGTGGACAGGTGAGCAGAATACAGTAGATATAAAAACAGGGTTGAGAACTGGACACATCCAGTTTTAGAATCTGGGCCTTCCCCAATTGAGCTAGGCAACCTGGGGTGAGTTACTTGATCTTTCTGAGCCTCATTTTCCTTACCTACAGGGCACTGTGGCTAACATAATAGTACCTGTATGACAAGACTGCAGTTAAATAGAACCAAAATGGTAGGGGTTGGGGGGGGGTTGTGCTATGAAAGAATTTATATGTGGGGGGTCCTTTCTAAGAGGAGATCTCCAGTGGGGCATTTTGCCTGGACCCTAAAGAGTAAATGTGCAGGAAAGGGCCCAGAGGTGTGAAGCTTGAAGACATGACTTGGCCTGCCAGTCTGGACGTTAGAGGAAAGCTCCTTTTTCCTTAATATGCTCCCTCAGGTTTGTGTTTACCACCCAGATGAGGGTACAGGACCAAGACTTACTTGGCCTTGGGCACAAATGTGGTCCTCGTGTGGGATGTGGGCCAAAGCCTCACAGTAAGAAGTAGCATGCATTTGGATAGAACACTCTCTCTGCAGACCACCCTAGTGAATCAGCACAGTGCAGGTTATAGGTCGAGGATTTAGGAGTTTGGAATTCTGCCCAAATCATTCTCAAACTCATTAAAACCAACAGCTGTTGTGAATTCTAAGCTAGTACAGTTCTTGTCACTTCTATTTTCCCAACCAATCCTCCCTGTCACTAAGAATTAGTCTAAAATAGCAGTTTCTGCTGTCAAATCACCTGCCACCTTCTGGGGCTTACTGTCAGTAAGAAAAGTCAAGGACTTATCAGACGACTGCAAGGATATCGTTGAGGGCAGAGTTCATTCCATTTTACCTGTGATTCTCCAAAAGGCAGACAGGTAGGGACATAGCTCTGGGGGTGGGGGTGTGTGGGAGTGGTGGCTGTGTATCAGAATCACCTGTGGGGTTTGGGCAATCAGTACATGCTCATTACCTGTACCCCGACCTCTGCCTCCTCCAGGGATTCCAGTGCTCCCAAGACTCCAAACACTCACTATGGGAGCATGCCCAGCTGCAGACCCTACTATGGAGAGTCATAGTTATGACTCACTATGGAGAGCCACTGTTTGGGGGTAGAAAAGTGAGTGAAAGTTCCAGGGGGGAACAGGGGGGCACATGTCTTCTTTCTGAGAAACCCCAGAAGAAAATTTATTTCTTTTATTCAATCAGTTGGAGTTGTATTTAGAATTGTTATGTTTTAATCTTATAGACTGTAAGCCCTACAGCTGTCCGGGGTTCCCTTTTGGCATTGGCCGCCCTCAAGCAGAGGGCTCAAACACCTCCAACAGAGAGTGTTTTTTTGGCTCTACTTTTATTACTATTGGCTCTACTATTATTAGGTCATAAATTTTTTCAGTGCTCTTATCATGAAAGAGGGTTATATTTTGTCAACTGCTTGTAACTGTAAAGTCCTGATAGTCCTTCTCTTAGCTTTGTGCATTGGTTGGAGGGATATTTGAAGCCAAAAGAAGTCTTCCTCATCTTTCTCCCAACTCTTTGCTCCTGGAAATGAACCCTCAGGCATTTCTCACATTCCCCCCCCCCCCCAACCAAAGTTCTACATGTTAGAGAAAAACAACTGAAAGTTTGTATGGTTAAAAGGCATTGTGACCAAGAAGCACTGAGGAAGGGGAGGTCGTGCAAGGTAACAGACCATCTCTGTCCTGTAGGAGCTTTCCTGCAGTGGAGAGAAGCCACAGACTCAGAAGAATCAACATGGGGATGCACGGGGATGGTGGAAAAAGGTGGCCTGGGAGGCACTGGACAAAACAGCAAAATGTAAACCAAGAAGAGCAACGGGTTTTGATAGAACAAAAAACGTACACTTGAAAGAAGCTGTTAGTCTTGAGAGCTAGAACTTATTTTGTTTCCCCACCATCACATTTTACTTACTCACTGGTTTGTTATTTTTCTGGAGTCAGGATATTTCATAGGGATCAAGGGCAGAGAAAGAGAGATACTGTGTCCTGGTATTGAGTTCTTTGTTTTTCCCAAAATGTGTTTCTCCTGCCTGGGAACCTCAAGATTGGTCAAAGCTGCTGGCTCTGATGTCAGCAAGGAAATTCTACAGTTTTCCATCTTAAACATCACCTTCTGAGAGATTGGGGCTTTTCCTGGAGGAATACATTTGAGGACATGAGGCTGCATGGGAGGGAGTGGCCAGAGAATCTGCTGTAGCCTGGAAGCCCACTCTTCCAGAGCACTGGGTGACTTCTAATGACTTGAGGGTTAAAAGTTCCTAATTAATGACATGGGATGGAGAAATGAATTTCTTTGGAAGTTTCTCATTAAATTTAATTATTGTGATTTTCATCTCCTCTGCCAACACTTAGTCCAAGCCATTAATACCTCTTAACTAGATTAACAGCCAGGCCTCTTATCTGAGCTTTTCCATTGCTATCCAGTCCCAAAGAAAACTTCTTGCATCCTTACCTTGTAGAAGTTCTAAAGGGGCATTGCTTTAATCTAGAACAGGAATTAAAAGCCACCCTCAACCCCTGTTCTGGTCCCTGCCTTGTCCCATAATCCTACCTCAGGCTGACCCTCATCATTGTCAAATTCCCACCCATCCACTTCCTCCCAGGATGACCTTTTTCCAATTCACCCAACACCTGAAGGTTTTTTTCCTGTCACAGGGCCTTTGCACATGCTCTCACAACACTGAAACATTTTAGCATTGCCATTTCCTTCCCATCTTCTTGGTCCTATTATAAAACTTTCCATCTCCCAAAGTCCCTCTTCCATCCTGTTATCTAAAATAAGTCTCCCTTTTATGCTTGGTCTCAGCCCCTATTGCTTTTCTACATGTAATCAGTGCAATTTATAGTTATTTGCCTGTCACTTGGCTATGTTCTATTTCACATACACACACACACACACGCCAAATACTCATGGCAACACAAATAAACGTGTGTGTGTGTGTGTGTAACTTTCATGGTGGAGATCAGTTTTGCTCACTATTGTGTTTAACTCCTAATCCTGAACCTGACCCATAGCAGTTGTCCCAAAATATTTGTCAAATAAGTGGATAAATGTGGTTATTGCAAGCAACTATAAGATACAAACGTAGGCTAAGTAGGGATAATCCATCATGATGTATGCAGTAGGAACATGCTAAGAGAAATAAGGGAATAGTACAGAATTAAAACTATATTGAGTCCATTGTCACCTATCATAATGGTAGGATTGCAATGAGACAGGTATTATCATTATTCTTATTTAACAGATGAATAAATTGAGATTTGGAAAAGGTAGGAACCTGTCCTAGGTCACACAGCTGGTAAAGTGACAGCTGTCAAACCCTTTTATTAAGGCAAACGGGATTCCAAATTTCATGTTCTTAATTGCAACACTTTGACATGAGAGCAAAATAATTGGTTAAAGGACATGAACTGCTGGATCACAGAATAAGAAACACTCATGGCAACACAAACAAACAAAAACTCTCAGAGAAAGGAATGTTCAACCTCACTTTAAAGGACAAATACAAATTAAAATTGGGAATTTGGGGGGTATTTTTGGGTTTTTGCTAGGGAATTGAAAATGGCTTGTTAATGATGATGAGAGTATTGAGAAATCATCTTTCTACTGGTGGGAATATAAACCGGCAATAACTTGGCCGTATCTTTCAAATATTTGAAGTGCACATGACCTTTGACTCAGCAATCCACTTCTAGGAAATCACTTCCAAATACTTATTTTTCTTACCAGCAAGTTGAAATTTTTCATTTTGCTAAAATGTACAAACCAAATTAATATAATAGTCCAAATCCTATGGTTTCTAAACATTTATCCATTGATGACTTCCATAAGATGCTATTGCCCGTCAGTATTCAGAGCAAGTTCAGATGCCTGATATACTCTGCTTTTCCTTCTACCCACCAAAGTAATTTGTCTTTTCAAAAGTCTTGATGGATGTTTTCTTTGTTTGACTCTCCATGTTGCCCAAGGAAACCATCATACAGTGAAACGATTTAACATAAAGGATATATGTTGCAATGCTGTTCATATTAGAGAAAAATTACAACCTCCTAAATGTACCCAGAGAAAGGGGATTAAATTATAGTGCATTCATTCAATTAACTTTCATGAAGCCATTACAAATAATGGTAAAGTTGATCGCTTAATGACTTGGAAAGACATCACTAAAAGAACAAAATAGGCTCTAAAATGCCATGTACAGTCTTATCCAATCTATAAATAAATATATATATATATACACATTACAGAAAAATAATGGAAAGATATATGCAAAAAGTACCTAATGCCATAATCTCTGGTGGTTGGCTAGCAGATGATACTTTTTCTTTCTTGTTACCTGGTTTTTTAAACATTTTCTATAATGAACAAGAAATACTTTTATCATAAGAAATATTTTTCAGAAAGAGACCATAAGAAATTTCCATTCAGTTCCATTCATCTGATATTTACAGAGCATCTTCTAGGTGCCAGGGTCTATGCAAGGCAGAAGGGGTGCAATAGTACTCCAGTACCCAACTCCATGCAGAAAAGATTCAGGTAGGAAAATGCAGGTTAGAGCTTCAGGACTATGGAAATGACTATACAGGTCTCAAAATTTCCCACTGAAGATTAGAAGCAGGCACCATTCTCTAGGTCATCAAGAATGGGCTAGGCCAAGAGCTATGTGAAAGATCACCCAGACCTGTTGAGCACAGCAAGCCATGCTTTGTCTGTATGTTTGCAACTAAAATCTTATTTCTATGGGCATTAAATCATTGTTTCATGTCACGCTTCTTCTCCCTTTTGGAAAACATCTGACCTGAAAAATGTCTTGAGCCCAGTGTCAATACGAAGAGTGAATGTGGGTGCCTGCAGCGCAGCAGAGCCCCTCAGAGGCCGTGCCCTCTGAAGGTCTTCCATGCATTTTTATTGTCTAAAGGGAGCTAGAGAACAAAATTTCAACTTCCAAAAAGTGGTGGGAGGATCCACCAAATTCTCTGACGATAGCAGTCTGTCCAAAGAGGTAGATTTGTCATTAAGAAATCAGAAAATGAAAAAAAAAAAAAAAAGAAAGAAATCAGAAAATGAATTAAATCCATTTCAGTACAGCTTACCATAATTAATGCAGCATAATCTGATTTTCTTTAGAGGTGGAAGAACAGAGCAGAAATGCTGCTGTGATACTTGTCTGTCTCCATGCTAGGGCAAGGATGGACTGAAGCTAGTGGCTTTATTGTTACGTATGAGAGTCTTGCATCCCCAGGCCTGAGGCCAGCCTCCTGCCTCAGCAGATAATGAGTTTGGCAATCTCTGATACTCTTTTCTGGATGCTAATCCCCAGCATAGAACTTCTATAATGCATGATATAATTTAATACACCTGGCAGACTCACCACCAGTTCATTCTTTTGTTATGTAATAGCCCAAAGTGAAGTCGAGGGTGGTTAATGCTTTGACAACCAGCTATTATCCCCAATAACAGGCGATTTTCAAAGGATTATTGCCGTCAGGAACTATTTTATAATAACTGGCAACTGGAAGCCAATGTAGCAAAAAGTAAGATGGTCTTTGGGAGTCACCATCTATTTTGTACAAATCTGCAAAGATGCTTCAAGCATCTCCCTGATGAAACAACTGGAGTAGTGACGGGTTTTGTAGGCTAAGATAAACCCCCTCACCAGAAAAATTAGAGGGACATGGGCTTTAAAGTTACTCTTTAAAATCTTTCTATTTTGTTATTCCCTCATCTTTTCTCTTTTATGATATTCTGGTGTCCTAAAAGCCTGGTTCCGGTAAGTTACAGAAGCCCTGAGAACTTTCCTGGGAACTCTCACTCTGAAGCTGTTTTAGTTGGTGTCAGGCCCCAAAGGGCAGACTGCCATGGTATCCATTCTGAGGGGTTTCTTTCTGATATGCATGTCCCGACTTAACTGAATCTCACTTTAGGAAGGTCATTCGGGTCAGGTTATGACAAGAGAGGAATAACTTATTGTCCTCCTCAAGCAGGAGGTTGGGATCAGTCTATGGCAAAGTCAGACTTGATTCAACACAGTGAGTGCTACCCATTACCAGTGGGCCCTGACTCTTGGAGGATTTCTTTTCGGAGAACAGTTTTGTTAGACGTGAGTCCTCTCTTAAAAGAAATGCCTGTGAATGATACATCTCCTTAGGATAGATCCCCCAAACGCACTCATATCCAAACTCAAATTCTGAAACATCAAGAAGGTGGTTTTTTTATGTCACTGCTGTGATAAAAATCATGGAGTTCTTTGTACTCTACGCAGATTGCATAAATCCCAGCTGTTTGAACTTGGGAAATGTGTTCAGTGATGAAATTAAATCGACATCATCTTCCTTTATCTTGACAGTTCAGACGACTGGAGGCAATTGCTGCTCTGGCTGTCGGGTTAGGATAGTCAGTACTAAAATTATTATACTGCCTTTAAGTTTATCTTTGATTAAAAATTAAATTTAACTTCCCTTTATCATTTTCCATACTCCCAACAACATGCATGTGTTCTCCAAGTTAAATCAAGATGGACTAAATATTTAATACCCTGTACTAATTAGCTACAACTGTTACCTGATTTCTCTCTGTAAATGAATGTGAAAGGGCCCGGGAGGCCTAACGTTAACCTTCATCCACTCTCGTTATAGGAGAGAAATTACAGGCTCTAATTAGATGCTTCAAATTGCAAAGAAATAGAATTTTCATAACCAGCTTATTAAAATCCTAGGGCTCCTTTGGGATAGGGCAAATTGCTTCTATTCTGATCTGCTTATCCTGGTACAACACCATACAGAAGACTCATGTTGTCTGCCATACACAGCTCATATTTCTCCCAAATTAATGAGTACTCAAATTATTCCAGCTGCCCTCTTGGCACAAGAAAAAATTGAAAATCTATGGCTGCCAAGTGATGTGGATAACTCAGCTGCTAAATAAAATATGCTTAAGGGGACACAGCTGCTGGGGTGCCTATTTACATTAAATTTACTAAATCCATGAACACAGAACAAATGTCCCAAGACAGCTAAACAGTGTTCAATACTTGGGTTAACCCTTTTATTTGTCCAGGACCCTCAAGGTACAGGTTCCCACATAGTGAGGCAGAAACACAAAGTTTTTACCAAAGGATTTTTCTTCCCAGGACAGATCTCTAAGCATTACCAGAGGAGGACCAGGGAGAAGATCCTTAGTGAGTCCTCATTTTGGACAGTTCTAATAAGTTTTATTTGTTTTGGTGTTTGTCTTTGTACAAGCCAGTCAAAGATTTTATTCCTACTAGAATTAAATGTAGATCTTACATTTGTTAAATTTTGACATTTCATAAATCTTCAACAAGATCTCTCTACTATGCTCTGACTTCTTAATTGTTTAAAGGGTCCAATAAACTTAAGAAATATACATGACTAAGACATGAAGGTCTTAGAAAATGATGTCCCAACAGTCAGCAGTCAATGAACTGTGTATCAAATGGAAGTTCTCTGCCATTCGGTGTGAGTTCTTAAAAAGATCCCTGAACAACCAATTCAAACAAAAAGAATGAGATAATATGGGACTTCTTCCATTACTGTCTCAAAATTCCAGATGCTAAGGGATTTAATTCAATTGCCTCCAAAATCCTTGATCACTGATATTATCGATGACCTAATCTAGGCCAAAATTTTTAATCCAGAGTTCAATGGCTGAACCTCCATCCAGATCCATGTCTCAACCACATAAGCACTTACGCAATCCCTCAAAGTCAGTCTTTGGCCACCAAAGGATGGGTCAATGAGGATCATCTTTTCCCACTGGATTTGTAGGGTTTTTTTTTTTTTTTAAGATTCATAAGCTATATCCTGGGTTCTCAGCTAATTATAAAAACATGTCCTGTGTGCTGTCCTGAATTTTCTACCCTGTGCACTTTGCATCGTCCAAATCATGTAAAATTATAGAGTGATGTCATCAGATAGATCAGGCTCAGGGGAAACAGATGAAGATTCTATAAACACTTTTCGCCCTTAAACACGTAGCCTAAACAGAATGCTTCCTCTCTCTGTAAAAGGGAAATGGCAACAAATGAGATTTAAAAAACAGCATGGGGACATGTGAACATCAATTCACAAACATTTGAAGATGATTAAGGAAACATAGACATAAATGAAGATAAGAGGAAAAATGTTGCTCTTAGAAAGAAAAAAAAAAGCCTTGACACTGGAGGAACCCAATACAAAGTCAGTTTCAATTACATGGTGATGCTTTTGATCCATGCCATTGCCATATATACTTTTGCTTGTACTGAAATGTTTGTCTAAAACCCAAGTGTCTCCAAAGAAGACATTACCTACCTTTAAACAATCCTGCCTCATTTAGAATCTGAGGACTCAAACATTTTAACTCATAGCCACAGAGTCCTGGGTCCTGCTAAAAATAAAAAAAATTGGATATGTGGTCTTTGCAGTTATTTTCCTAAGATGAGTGGCATACTCCTCCCTCCAAATACAGAATTATCCAGAGTCCTTCACTGTCACTGACTCTTCTAGAGCCACTATGAGCCCTGGACTTGTTCTGTATCAAAGCCAAAATCAGTATAGTCAGTGTGACCTTTAAGAAAGAGTAGATGTAAATGACCATGACCTGAAAAAACTATTTACATTTCATCTTGACTGTATCACATCACAGTATAAACATAAAAGCGGTCCTCAACAACTTTCGGGTTTATACCGGGTCTCAAAAATTAGCTCTGATGAATGATGTCGGTGAACCCATTAAATGAGAAAGATAGAACCAAGTGTTAATTATCGATGCTGGTAACAGAAACAGTGCCATGGATAGTATAAAACATCATAGGTTCTAAGTGTTCAGTTCAGAAGGCAGTATGACTTTGAATGAAGGTATATACCTTTCCTAATGACCTTAGAGGAATATAAATCTAGGAATATGAAAAAAAAAGTATGCACACACAGGTGTATGTATATGTCTATGTATGCATTCATTTAAATATATAACTACATAAAATCACATGACATATTTACATGCAATCATTGATGACTCTTCAGATTCTTTTATTTCTTGCCAAGTTGACTCTTTTAGGATAATTGCCAACCAAGTTCTATATGGCAGATCAAATGGGCCGATAGTTTTTAAAGCATAGTTCCCTATCTTTCAATGCAATGACACCATTATTTGATCTCTTGACAGTTTCAATTTAGAAAATCAAACCAAAAGATGGGCTTAAAGAGAATTTAAATTAATTTTGTTTCAGTAATGCAGCAATGGTTGTTGAAAAGTGTGACAATGCATAGCCAAGAGTCAGACTCACTGTGGTAAGTTAAATATTCTGTTTCAATCTGATATGTTCCCTAGAGGAAGCAAAACACTCCAAAATGACCATTTCCATTAGACATTCTTTCATATCTACATGCTCTAGCTAACATTTTAAAAATAGAGTCAGTGACCACTGGAAGCAGAAATAAGGCCTAGCAGTTGTCCATAGAGACTAATCCAACTCAGTTTTTCACATATATGTCTTCTGTACATGGTCCTGGTGCCCCCAATGTGGATTACACAGGAAATTTCAGTATCCTCAAAGGATTTTTTTCTGTCTTGTTCATTACTATACTCTTAAGATTTAGAACAGCAAAGCTGAATGCATTAATAAAGAAAATGCTGGTCTAGGCCTTTAATATGCTAATACTATGGAGTGTATATTTCTTCAAGTAAGAAGTAGGTCTTTCTAAACTTTTCTAAGCTACTCACACTAGTCAGTAAAAAAAAAAAGGCTCTATGAACATTAATTTTTAAAGTGTAGAGCACCTTTAAAAATTGGCATTCATAGACTTTCATATGCTAGAAAGAACTACCTCTTGACCATACTGTGGTAAAGGCAATATTCCTATAAATAACTCCTGAATGGAAGAAGCTAGCATTTCTGTGCCAAGCATTTCATCAACAAAGCTGCATCTGATGTCCACCACTACTTGGTCACTCTGTACACAATCAAATAGTAACAACAGATTTGGAGTCCAGCTTCCCGAATGAACTTTTACAACCAAATTAAAAAGTTTTAACTGGAGAAATTCTACTTATAGCTTTGATAGACTAGATATTGTCAGGTGAATCCTAACACTATGAACATCTATTAGGACTGGAAAAACTATAAACACAAACAGCTTATGCAGGCATCAGAGAATAACTGTGGCAATCAGAACTTGAAGATATTAGATCCTAGAGGGGAGAGAATTGCATGGAACAAAGCCCCACATTTACTGTCCCTCCTTTTATTGTGGTATTTGCCAATTCCTGGAGCATGGCATGGAAGCCAATCAAAAAACAGTAAACAAGAGTTAATGCCAGGCTTACTAGATGGGACAAAATTGGGTTCAGTGCTACAGAGAAAGCCATAACATGAGGGAAAAGAAAAGATCCCAAATAAAATGGAACCCTACAGAAGTAATTCTGTATGATGCAGGCAATTTCTTCTTAAGGCATTTGCTAACCCCTACATTGGGAATGTGTGAGATAAGACTCCACAAAGCCAAGTAAAGAGCAGCTGGAAAGAGACTGTAATATTAAGCAGAGAATTTGACAGTTGCCAAATGCTGAGAAATCAAAAATTGAAGTTAAGTGTTCATCAAGAGGGGCATAGGTAGAAACCACAGGCATTCATGTGAAACCCCTAAAAGGGCTATGCCTTAGAAGTAAGAGAAAATCATAAATAAACTAGTCATAATTGGATCAAGGAACTCTGCCTACCATAGAATTTATTCCTTTCAAGAGGAAGGTACCAATACCCAAAGCCTCAACAACTGCCAGGCATGCTAAGAAACAGTCAAATAAATGAAAATCGAGAGAGATAGAGGGAGTGAGAGAGAGAAAGACTTAAAGGTGATACAGGTATTAACCAGGCATAGGCTCCAAAATACCTATTATTAAAATATCAAAGAAAATAGAAAAGATGAAATATAAAAAAATGGAATTTCTAGAACTGAAACAGTGACTGAAATTAAGAATTCCACATATGGGTTTAATTGGAGATCAGACACTGTGCAAGAGAAGATCAATGAACTGAAGAATAAGTCAGTAGAAAATACCCAGATTGAATAGCAGAAAGGAAGAAATAATGGAAAATAAAGAAAGGGCAAAAAAGCAAGTATGTGATATGATTAAAAGTTCTGATATGCAATTGGAATTCCAGTGGAAGTAAGGGAAAGAATAGGACAAAGGAAATATTTGAAGAAAATAAGCCAAAAACTTTACAGAACTAATGTAAACATACAGCTATAGATTCAGGAAAATAAACACACTCCAAGTAGAATGAATACAAAATAAAAACATATTTATCCATAGCATAATAAAAATTAAAAAAACTGAAGGTAAAAGTCTCCAACACTGCTAAAGAAGACAGAACTCTAAGAAGACAGAGCAATAATAAGATGGACAATTATTTTCTCAATAGAAACAATGAAAGGCAGAGACAACAGAACACATACTTGAAGGACTAAAAGAGTCTAAGTCTCAATCTAGAATTATATAGTCAGTAAAAGTATCCTTTAAAATGAAAGCAAAAATTTAAACATTTTCAGACAACTTTGTTATTAGCAGAATTCAAATACTTCAGGCAGAAAGAAAAATGATCCCAGTAGTTAGCACGGTAATGTAGGAAGCAATTAATAACACAGAAAGGAAAAAAAAAACTATATGAACAAATCTAAGTAATTAAAGTCTGTTCAAAATGATAATAATCATGGTTTTTGGGTTAAATGGCATGAAGAGCAGGAGGGGTAAAATAGAGTTAAACTGTTCTTAGGTAGATACATTATCTGAAAAACAGTAAACAGTAGAAGTAATAACTTAAGGTAGATTCTAATAAATTAAGGGTAAGTGTTACAATGTCTAGGATAACACCAAAAGAAATATGTAATAATGCATAAATAGCAAGCTAATAGAGAAGAAAGCTGAAAAATAAAACAGTTTTGCCTTCTTTCAGATTAATCAACTAAGGAAGAAAAAAGAAACAATCTACAGATGGGACAAAAAAGCACGATGGTAGATAAGCTCAAATATATCTATAGTTACATGGAATATTGACTTTTTTTAGTATCTCATGTGTCATGTTTTTCCTTTTGAACCTTGTAATCCAATGTAATTATAAATATCAATAATTATCTTTTAATAACTCTAATAATAAAAGAATCAATTCAACAGAAAAATATGACAATCCTATGTTATATACTGAGAATAACAGACATAGCAATGTATCAAATAAATACTAAATGAAAGGGAGAAATAGAAAAATATATAGAAATGGGGGACTTTAAAACACCCCTTTGTAACTGACAAAATAAGCAACCAAAGCAATCAGTAGAGACACAGAAGATCTGAATATCACAATTAGCCAACTTGACCTAATTGATCTATATAGAACAGTATATCCAGCAACTGCAGAATGCATTTTGTTTACAAGTTCTCAAGATCAATAACCAAAACACATCACATGCTTGTCTATAAAGCAAGTCTAAATGTATTTGAAAGGATGAAAATCATACAGAAGCTATTCCATATTTCAGTGGAATAAGCTAAAAATCATAAAATATTAACTAGAAAATTTGGACTCCAAATTGCTTCAAAATTAAATAATCTGTTTTAAATAGCCCATGGGACAAAAACAAGTTCACAGTGAAAATTAGAAAATCATTTTAGTATAGTGATAATGGAAATATGATATTTAAAAATGTGGGATTATCGCTAAAGGAACTAAAGGAAAACTTTAGCTTTACTTGCATATAATAGCTTTACTTGCATATAATAAAAAAAGATGGAAGGCTGAAAATCAATGATCTAAGATTTCATTCAAACAAGCTTTTTAAAATGTCAAATTTAACCCAAAGAAAATGGAAGGAAGGAAACAACAACAAAAAAAGAATACAGTCAATAACACAGAAAACAGGTGTATAATACCAAAAGTTGCTTCTTAAAAATCCAGTAATTGATGAATCCTTAAAAAAATAGATTAAGAAAAAAATGAGTGGAAACACAAGTTAACCACATTAAGAATGAAAAAGGGAAAGTCCTATAGATCTTATACATATATATTTCTTTAAATGAGGGTACTTTATAAATAACTTTAGGCCAATAAATACGAGAATTTGAGAGAAGTGGACACATTCCTTCCAAAGTACAACTTACCAAAACCGATTAAAGAAGAAATTTAAAAATTGGAATAACTTTACATCTATTAAAGTGATTGAATCTATAATGAAAAATTTTCCCTCAAAGTAAACTACAGCCCCTTGTGGTCTCAACATTAAATTCTTCCATACAATTAAGGAAGAAAGAACAATCTTACACAAAACCTCCCAGAAAAAGAAGAAACACTGCCCAACTCAATTTGAGGCCAGCATACTCGAATCAAAAATCAGAAGAAAGCTTTACAAAAAAGAAAATTTTTAGACCAGTATCTTTCCTGATCATAGATACAAAAATCTTAAAATCACAGCAAATCAAATTCAGTGAGAGATAAAACTTTAATATATTATGAAAAAGTTGGTTTTATGCCACAAATGCAAGGTTAGTTTAACATTTGAAAATCAAACAATGTAATTCAGAGCATTAAAAGATTAAGAAGGAAAAAATAATGTGGTAATTTCAAAAGATGCCAAAGCAGTACTAGGTAAAATTCAACAGCCATACAACTAAATTCTTACCAAGCTAGGAAAAGCATAGAACTTCCCAAGCTCAAAAAGAATATGTACAAAAACAAACAGGAACCTAATACTTAATAATGAAAACACTACCATTAATGTTCACCCTGTTCATCTGCTAATCTCTGTCCTTGCAGCATTGTTCTCATGGTCCTAGCCAGGCAACGAGGTAAGGCAAAGAAATAAAGGCATACTGATTGAAAAGGAGGAAAGAAACTAGCCATTATTCAAACACAAAGTGGTTATGGGCACAGAAAATCAAAAAGGATATATAGATTATAACAATTACAGTTAGTAAATGAATTTAATGAAGTCACAGGAAACAAGGTCAATATAAAATATCTATTATGTTTTCATATATTAGCACACAAAAATTAAAAGGTGTATCATTTATAGTTACAGAAAAACCCCTCAAGTATCTGGTAATAAATATATAAGAAAAGAAAAGATGTGTAAGACTTCCAACACAAAATAATATAAAATATTACAGAAAGAAAATTAATTAAGGGATGAACCCAGTTCACAGATTAGAAGACTCAATACTGTAAAAATGTTCAGTTCTTAAATTGATTTTCACACTCAACTTAATTTCAAACTCAGCAGGATATTTCATAGAAATCAACAGATGGAATCCAAAATTTCTATAGAAATGTATCCTATTCGGGATCCCTGGGTGGCGCAGCGGTTTGGCGCCTGCCTTTGGCCCAGGGCGCGATCCTGGAGACCCGGGATCGAATCCCACATCAGGCTCCCGGTGCATGGAGCCTGCTTCTCCCTCTGCCTGTGTCTCTGCCCCTTTCTCTCTCTCTCTCTGTGACTATCATAAATAAATAAAAAATTAAAAAAAAAAAAGAAATGTATCCTATTCGTGTGGAGAAAAATAAACTTTAATCAATTCCCAATGGATCTTAATAACAAAATTTAAAAAGAAGCTTAAGAATAAAGCTTCTAGAAGACAATATGGAGAAAATCATCTACCTTTAGGGTAGGAAAATATCTTAAATTACACATAAAAAAATCATTTCCATAGATATCCATAAAGGAAAAGATTGATACATTGAACTTTTTCAAAATTAAAAACTTTGTTTATGAAAAGATAGCATTCTAAGAGAAACCGAAGAAGGCGCAGAGTGGGAGAAGACATTTGCAGTATGCATATCTAATATCTACAATATATATAAAGAAATTATTACAAATCAATAAAAAAGGGCAAAAATCTTAAACAAAAACTTGACAATGGCTTCCAAATAGCTACACTGATAAACAGAAGTCATCACAGAAAGGTAAAAGAAAATGATGCTTAAATACTAAAACACATACACAACAGAATGGCTAAAAATAAAAACGTTGGGCATTATGAGATGTTGGCAGAGAAGAACTAGACCTCCCATTGTTGCAATCACTCTGGAAAATTCTTTGGCAGTATCCACTAATGCCTGATATATGCGTCCCTAATAAGCCAGAAATTCTACTCTCAGGTATATCCCCAACAGAAATATATATGTACCCAAATGCCCACTACAAGACGTGTGGAATAATTTTTATAGCAACATAATTTGAAATAGCCAAAATTGGAAATAACCTGTGTATCCACCTACAGAAGAGATAACTAAATATTGATATATCCATATCACAGAGTACAACATAGCAATGACAACAACAAACCACTGGCACCCACAACAACCTGGATGAATATCACAGCAAAATATTGATCAAAAGAAGCCAAAAACAGAAGAGTATATACCAGAGTGGATACCAGCCAAACAGAGAAGAGTATATATACACCAGTATATAGATCAAACTAATCCAGGGTGATAGAATTCAGAAAATTAATTACGTTTGGGGGACATAATGACTGGAAGGATGTGTGATGAGGGCAGCTCTAGGGGTTCTGGTAGGTTATCTTGATGTCTATGGTGTTGGTAAAAGTGGTCACTTGGTAAAAAAAAAATCAGAGTTACACACTTTTGTATCTTATCACATGTATTTTTGAAACTTTCAGTATATAAGGTCATTCAAAAGTTAACTGACTGGGCTTATGTAAGATTGTATCACTAGAGGAAGTTAGGGGAAGGGTGCATGGGAACACTTCGAAATACTTGCACTTATGAGGAGTCTTTAAATAAAAATAAAGGAGTCTAATTTAAAAAAAAAAAAGGAGTCTAAAATTTTTCCAAAACTCAAGGTTTTTATTTGTTTGTTTTTGTTGTTATTTTATGTTATAACAGTCTTTGTGATAATGCAGCACTGCCAACATTCTTGTTACAGTAAGTATTAAATGCTCCAGAGCTAAGATACTGGCCTGGTGAGGAAAGAATCTATGGTTGTAGTATTTTTGCCATAGAAAAGTGTGAACGTATCTGGAACCTGGAAAAGTGGGGCTGAATCTCAGTAGCTCTAGGTGAGACCAACTGACCTTACCGGTTTCCACTTTCCAAGCATGGCCGTTGCTCTCACCATGCAAAATCCAGAGTCCTGGAGTATGTCAAGCCTGACAGTAGCTAAGAAGCAGGCAAAGGTGACTCCTAAGTTTTGTCCTCTAGGTAAGCCATCCTGTAAAGATAGCTCATTTGGAAGGATCCTTGGCCTCAGAGCACAGCGTCACCCCACCACCACCCAGAGTCAGTACAACGTGCTCCTTAAAGAAAAAGCTCCAGCTTTGATGATTTTCCCTCTGAACTGTAATCTTGAATAAATTAATGCCATTGCTAATCTCACCCGGATGAACAAAGGCTGTCTGCAAACAACAGCACTCTTGTTTCCTGGACTGGTGACATTAAAATATCATCTTGTCTTTCATCATCTTTGTCTTTATCTTCAGTTATTCCTGCTGTGGGATGAAAACAGCTCAAGATATTATTCCTACTGAGTCCAGGTCCTACAACATATTTCTTTCCAACCAAGAAGTTGGGGCTTTCTGCTCTCTATCCCTTGGTCCAATTGTCATAATCCACCTTAACCAACAAATCCATCCTCCTCTCCACAAAGAAGATTCAAAAACTATCATCACCTATGTAAAACTTGAACAATGGCTACTTTCATTCTCCAGACATATTCATCTCATAATTACATATGATGCAATCTGGGGAGGAATGTTTAATGGAATAAACATTCACTCTGAGATTTAACTACATGAGAATAGGATTTTGAAAATAATGCTCAGAATCCTGCTAGCTTGGCCCCAGACTGGCAGGGAAATGGCTCTTTCAACTCTAATTATTTTCAACAAGTTCCTGAGTACAAACAAAACATCCCAGACCTATCCTTGATCTAGCACTTACTGCCAGGCCCGCCGTGCGCCAAGTACTTTGGCTGTATTAGCTCATCTAGTCCTCATCTCTTAAGAGGTAGGAATTATTTTTATTCACATAAAACAAACAGGTAAACTAAGGCTTGAGGTCATCCAACTAGTGAGAAGATAGGGGATTACAATTCAAGAGTCCATTATCTTAACCACACCCTGGACTCCTATATGGGTTAATGATATCCCAGAGTGGGTGGCTCCTTACCTTTCTACCAGCTATTCTTCTGTGAGGATAATGGTATCTTCTTGGATCTTACTCAATTTGTTTCATTCCTCTTATTCATAAAATTGGCTTTGCCCAAACCATACATTTTCTTTGCAGAATCACACAATTCCAAAGGAATTTCAGGCCTTGAGCTTTGGCTTTGGAAAGCAGAATGCAGGACTCAAGGAGGAACTAGCTCTCACTCTTATCATCCCATTTATCATCACTTCTACCAGTGAGGGAGGAAGTGTGCGATTCTTCCTCAAGACCCAACTACCAGCAAAACAACTGCTCCTCTGGAAAAACAATTTCATGAAATGAAATTGGAGAAATGCAAATGGGGTCATGTCTGACATTGAGCATACGACTGGCTCTGTTCTAAGCCATTTTATTTGTCATAACATTACTATACAGTGGTGCAATAGGCAGTGTAATTCATTCTCCTTCTTCCATCCCCAATAAAGTATCCATATTTTAGCCCCTGGAATTTATGATTATGTTATGTTACATGACAAAGGGGGATTAAAGTGGCATATGCAATTAAGATTGTTAATCTGATGACCTTAAAAGAGATAAATGATTCTGAATTACCCTCCTGGACCAATGGAACCCCAATGGTCCTTTAGAGTGGAAGAGGGCATCAAATTCAGTACTATTCTATGAGGAAGACTCAGCTGACCACTCTGGCTTTGCAGATGGAAGAAGGCCATGAATTGAGAAATGTGAGAAATCTTTAGAAACTGGAAAAGAAATTATCTTTTAGAGTCTCCAGAAAGGAATACAGCCTTCCTGACCTTTTGAATTTAGCTCAATGAGATCCATGTCAGATTTCTGACCTATAGAAATTTGAGTTAAGTCACTACATTTGTGGTAATTTGTTATAACAGGTAGGTTGTACAGGTAGGTTTTATTATGATCATGATCCCTATTTTACAGATGAAGAAATTATGACAATAATCTCTATTTTACAGATGAAATCTAAGCATTGCAGAGTCTTGCCTATCATCAACCAATTGGTAATAGAGTCAGAACCTGAACCACAGTGTTGAGAGCCCACACTCTTAGTACATTTTATCTTCCTGCCAAAGTCACTCATCCCTATTATTTCTTTCATTACAACAGAGGTTTTGTTTAACAAGTCTAATATTTATTGTGTAAAAGGAGGGAGAAAGAAACAATCATTTAAGATTTTATTTATTCAGGAGAGAGAGAGAGAGAGAGAGAGGAAAGAGAGAGAGAGAGAGGTAGAGACATAGGCAGAGAGAGAAGCAGGCTTCCTGTAGGACCCTGATGTAGGGCTTGATTCTGGACCCCAGGATCACACCCTGAGTCAAAGGCAGATGCTCAACCACTGAGCCACCTAGGCATCCCAAACAATCTTTATTCAGTTTTCAGCATGCAAGTCTTTGATTGCCTTAGATAACTTTATTCCTAAGTACTTTATTCTATTTTATGTCATTATAAATGGGATTGTTGTCTTTATTTCTCTTTCACAAAGTTTGTTTTCGGTGTATAAAAACGTAACTCATTTTTGTATATTGATTCTGTATCCCACAACCTTGTTGAACACACTTATTAGTTCTAACAGGATTTTGGGCAGGGGGTGGTGGAGAGTCTTGACAGTTTTCTGCATGTGAGGTCATGTCATCTATATATAGATAATTTTACTTCTTCCTTTCTGTTTTGAATGCCTTTTATTTCTTTTTCTTGCCTAACTGCTCTGGCTAGGACTTCTAGTACTGTGCTGAATAGAAGTGCTGAGAATGCACATCCTTTCTTTGTTCCTGATTCTTGAAAAACTGACACTAATTCTTATTTAAATGTGTGGTAGAATTTGCTGGTGAAGTCCTCTGAATTTGGGTGTTTCTTTTTTGGGAAGTTTTGGGTGACTGATTCAATCTCCTTACCAATTATTGGTTTGTTCAGACTTTCATGATTCAGTCTTGGTAGATTGTATCCTTCTCAGAATTCATTAATTTCTTCTAGGCTATCCACTTTGATAGATGATAACTGTTCATAGTAATGTCTTAGGATCCTTTTATTCTCCCTTTGTGGCATCAGCTATAATGCCTCTTCTTTCATTTCTGACCTTAATTTAAGTCTTCTCTCTTTTTCCTTAGTCTAATTATACAAAAATCAACTTAGTCTCAATGATTTTTTTAAATTATCTGTTTCTTTCATTTCTGCTTTAATCTTTATTATTTCTTCCCTTTTGCTAACTTTGAATTTAGTTCTTTTTTTCCTAGTTCCTTGAGGTGTCAAATTAGGTTATTTGAAATCTTTCTTCTGTTTTGATATAAATGCCTATCACTATAAAATTCTCTCTTAATATTGCTTTTACTACCTCCCATAAGTTTTTTTTTTTTACCTCCCATAAGTTTTGATGTGTTGTATTTTCATTTGTCTCAAGATATTTTCTAATTTCTTTTTTGACTTCTTTGACCCACTGGTTGTTCAAAGTGTGTTTATTTTCCACACATTTGTGAATTTTCTAGTTTTCCTTCAGCTATTGATTTCTAGTTCCATTCCATTGTGGTTGGAAAAGATCCTTGTTATGATTTCAATCTTCTTAAATTTGTTGAGACTTATTCTGTGACCTGTCATGTGATTTATCCTGAAGAATGTTCCATGTGCACTTGAGAAGAATGTATGTTCTGCTAATGTGGCTATATTTAATATTCTAATTCCTACTGAAAAATATTTGTATAAATATCTTCTGGAGTCTCTAGTCTAAATGAAGTCTTCCATTTGGATAAAGATGCTCACCATCCCCATTTCTTCCTTCTGGGCACTCACAAGGATTGTGTTTCTCAGTCTCATTCAAAGTTAGGTTGGGTCTATGTGGCTAGGTTCTGGCCAATGTAATATAAGCAGAAATGATATACCCACTTCCTAGCCGGCCAAAACCATGCCTATTTAATACTCCTCAATCTTCCTCTCTCTCGACACAATTATGGAAACCACATGTTGAAGTCAGTGTACCAACGATGGAAGGATGGATAGACACCTCCCAAAAAGACTAACGAATCTTATCACATTGGTATGTGAGAAGAAATAAAACTTGTTTTTGTAAATGTATTATACATGTTATTGCAACACAGTCCAGCCTGATTTTATTAACACAAATCTCTCATCAAGACTTTTGCTTTTCCTTCGTTATGCTTATCACATTTGTTATGAAATATACCACTTGGAGTTTGCTTATTTCCTGATTCCTCAGTAACCATTGTTCACCTGTGTTATAACTGGCCAGGTGGTAATTCAGTGTCTGGTACACAACTGCTCAATGAGTACTTGTTCAATGCATGAATACATGGATATTTCACAAATGAATAAATCTACTCTATGATTTTTGTCTCTCACATTTCTGTCCTTTTTTGGTGAAAAACAAAGGCATATTTTGTTTTTGGAAGACAGGATCTCTACCAGGTGCTAAGCATTGGCCTTTTTTTTTTTTTTAATAAAATTTTAAGCAGTCTGCAACTAAAGTTTAGAAATGAGGATGGGTCAGAATGAGATTTTAGGGTTGATGAATAGATGTAAACAATAGTTAAGATTGGTCTCGTCTCATCATACCAGAACTAGTGGGAAAATAAAACCATGTCTTTTCAATTGAAGAAGTTAAAGAAAAAGAGGAAATCTTAAGATCCAAGATTTTAGTCACCAAATTGGGCAAGGAGGGAAAAAATCTGTAACTAGAAGCCAAGGTAAGCTTGTTAGGATCTCACTCCTCCACCAAGAACTGAGGTGTTGGAGGAAATTGTTGGGTCTCTTGGGATGTGGGCACTTAAATTATGCTTAACTTACACATTTGCATTTAAAAGCATTCTTCTTTAAAAAAGTTAGCTATCTATCTCTTTTCCAAATAATCCCTGCCCTCTGGCTCCAGCATACTTGGGCCAAAGCTATGGGTATTCATGTTAGGATTCCAGATTTCATGCATCTCTGCTCAATCAACATGTACCTATTATAAACAACCCAAAATCCAGTTTGGCAGTAATCCCAAGGTCTCCAATCAAAAGGATCTTATTCAATTCCATCCTTTCGAAGAAGTGTTTATTTGGGTTATTTTTCTGTCACTTTGTCTTTGGTAGGCTCTACAGAATAAGCCAAATAGCTAATAATCTAAACCTTAAAACTTGTCTAATTGAATTGAAATTTCTATATTTTATTAGGATATGCAGCCTGAACAGCAGTTTGGTAGCCTGCTACCGAATTAAATAACACCTTTGTATATATAATATGATACTATCCAGCAACTTCTCATTCTCAGAGATAATAGATCAGTAAGTTGAAACAAATTATTCAGTTGCAGACCCAGAGAAGTTTCACTCGATGGTTTTATATATCCTTCAATTGAATCAAGGCAAGGAATATAAGGCCTCTGGGCTCCTTGAATTGTTTCCCACATCCCTGACTTTTGGCTTCATATAAATAATTACCTTTTCTGGATTTCACCCTTATCCATTGTCCAACATGGTAGTATTTCAAAGCTTTAAACAATGCATATCCAAAGCTTCTGTGTGGATACAGGTGGACCTGAAGTCACATATCCAAGCTTTGATTATTATAGCTGGGATCCAATTCCAATTGGAAAAAGGGAATGAAAACAGTATTTGAAGGTACCTTTCCATCAGATGAATGCTTCCTCTGATAGATAAATAGAACATACTACTCACTGTTCTCACCTCACCTCCCTGCTGAAGTCAGACAAGCAAACAAAATCTCAGGCAGCCGTATGCCCCAGAATCCTCCCGACCCCCAGCATTTTATGTACCCCACACAGTGAAATTCTTGGATAAGTTGGCCAAGGAAATTCAATAGGTTAGCAAGAATCCTATGGAGAGCTGCCCTCACTCACAGGCTTTTTCATAATATGGCTTCCAGGTAAGCTTTGGAAACATTAGCCATACGTAGCATTGGGATTACAAAGAAAATTCCACAGATGAAAGACAGAGTCAGGGGTCTTTTCCAGCCAACAAACCCAATGTCAGTCTTAAACTATAATGTAGGATCTCTTTCTCAAACTCTAGGTTGCTCTATGAAGCCTTTTCATAGATTGGCACAAAGATGTAGATATCTTTTGCATTGAGTCATTAGACTGATGGCATAAAAAGCCAGGGTTGACCAATTTATATGAACTTTGTCCAGAAATTAAAAGGCAATGGGCACATCCAATGAATGTAATCAACAAACTTAAATATAACATGTGGGAAACACACATGACAAGCTTCAAATCAAATCTCTCCTCTGACCTCCAAAATGCCAAGAATGTCCCCTTTAGAACTGGACTGGACCATGGCCAATTAGGTCTGAATTCACTACATATGTTTTGGGAGGTAGGACTTTTGTCTGGACTCACTCTAATGAATCATTGGGCCTTCATGGAAATGCTCTAACTATAACAATTTTCAGGAAGTTGTTGGTTCTTGCCTTCTTTCACTTGTTACCCCTTAATACACCTTCTATGCATTACTTAGATTAAGGACTTTGTAAAGGAGGTCTTTGTAAGAGAAATAACTCAGGCAACAGTGCAGCAGAGCATGAAATCCCAATCTGGATGGTTGGCTGCTTTGTAAAATGTGACCGAGAATGGAGAAGCCAAAAACGGAGGTAGGGAACAGAGTGATGGAGCTCACAGTAGCTGATGGAAAGCTTCCCAACCATATCATGACAGTTGGCCTGTGCAGGGTTCTGAATGAAATCCATTATGTTGCCCACAGAGCATGGGATTCTGGCATAGTCTGTGCAAAAATGTTTCCCTCTGTGTGCTGTAAAAGTTATCAAAGCCTCCCACTGCTCTTCACCCTGAGAATGAAGGTCTAAAGCTGGAGAGCTTCAGTTCTCACAGTGCCCCCAATAAAGAGTTACAGGATCATTTTTAAAGGCAAGCAATTGTACAGCACTTTAGGTAAAGGTACAGTCTCCAGAGGCATTGCCACTCAAGGGCAAGTTGGTCTCAATGGCAACCTGCTATGGATTATGGGTGATTAATAACTAATGAAAGTCAAAGAACCTGAATCTGAGAATATTTTAAATAAATACACATTCTAATCCTACTACTAATAATGTCACCGCACCCACTTGTATTCTAAAGGATTCAGGAATTCCTGAATGGGAGGGAAAGAGGTAACTGCATAATGCTAGGCAAGCATTGGTACATGTCAAACACGGCAACATCATGCATTACTTATTTCATGCTGAACAAGGTTGTTGAGATCTGCCAATATTTGGAGAACAAAATGTCATTTTAGGGGGTGAGGCGCTCTATGCCAACCATCTGTTGAAATGTTAGTTTCAGGAACAGAACCAGTACGTAGCTTTATCCAAACTCCAGTTTAGCTGAAGAAAATGGAGGATGCTATCTCTTTGTGTCAAACGTTGGCTTTGTTGGATAAAATGAAGTAAGGCATTGCTGGGTCTTCCTGGACATGCTTCTAGTGAAAAAGATACTGGATCATGAAAGAACTGGACTTAAATGGAGGAATGAGGATCTAGTTCATTTAGCTCTACAGTATGTGAACATGAGGGTGCCTAAAACACATGAATGAGCTAGTAGTGGTGCTATCGCAAGAAAGGCAGAGAGTCCAGAGCCGATCAGTCTATTCTTATATGAGGATTGCACGATGGGAAAAGAAGCCATGGTTCCTCATAGAGGATGAACCTCAGTATCACTGAAGTGCTTATTCAGGTATGAACAAAGCTATGGTCTTCAGGTACAAATCTTCACACCAAATCGCAAACTCATTAAGTTGGGATCAGCACATTATTCAAAGCAACTTACATTCTAACCAGGAAGATGCCTTATTATTTTACAAATTATATCTGATAATCTAAACAAGGTTAAGGCAAAGGTTTTGGTTACAGAAACAATTAGGGGGGAGGCTCCAACTGTTGAATGAAATAATGATCCTGTGCTAAAATACCCATTATAGAGACTGGTCATCAGTGAGAAAAGACACTCTTAGTGTGCTCTCTGAAACTCCTGAGTTCATTTTTTTTTTTTTTTAACTATGCAGTCATCACTCCCTCAAAACACACACATACACACACACACACACACACACACACACACACGCAAATAATGGCAACAAAACTTGTGAGAATTCCCTGCAGTGCTGGCTCTATCACTAGGGGTGGAAAAAGATGACGTTATTGTGCCCCAGGAACAGGGATCTAGAGGGGTCTACAGAGAAGCTACCTTGCAACTCAAATTCAAGAACAGAATTCCTAAGACACTGATACAAACAATTACACTTGGCCACACTAAGAGCTAACTGCCTGGAGAAAGGAAATGACTCTTGGAGAAAGAGAAAGGAAGGACTTAAAATAAGGCCAAAGAGTTAAAATAAAAATGGTAAAGTGTGACTATTTACTACTTCCAGACAGTGAGTATTCAGGACATTTGAAATACTGCACCAATTAAAAACAATGAGCTCAATCTTTTGATGACTGAGCCACTTTTAGAAATAGGAAGAAGTACCCATGAGGTTGGCAGTTCAGGAGCTGTGCCAGCGACACTCAGAGGGGCCCTTATAGCCCTGTGCTCAGAAGGGTGCGGGACGCAGTGAGACCCACTGGGAATGTCCATTGCTTTGACTCCAATTCACTCTCCACTGTCCATAGGGATCTCTCTTCCATGCAGTTCAAAGAAATAGAAGTTTCTGGGGTGGGGCTGGTGGGGAGAACTGCCATGCACTTCAACAACAAGTGGATTTGGATCATTTCGTTCCAGATTTTAAACAATGGGAAGGGAGTCCCACATTTGGGTCACTGCCTTACATTAGGTGAGTTATGTTTGTGTCTCTTGGCCTAACTACCTCTTGTTAAAAAGATTGTACCCCAGTACAACTATGTGCTATTTCTGATCACCAACATCTGGGTGATCAGAAAGACTGTTTCTACTAAGTCCAAAAAAGGAAATGACTAGCTCAACAAATTTTTATCAAGACACACAGCCCACAGAGATCACCAAGCCTGCAGGAAGCCACAGGGGGAAAGGCGAAAACCCATTCAGGTATCAAAAATTAGGCAAAAATAAAGAAATGGAAACTATTTACAGAGAGGAGATCCAGCATCTCCGCCATCCCCTCACCAGCCCCCCCGCCCCCCAGAAGATTTTAGCTGTCCTTACAAGTCAGTTAAAAATGTTTAAGGAACGGACTGCAGCATTTCTAATGCGGCTGTCACACTACATTTAATGCAGAAAAGATGTATTTTTAAATGATCCGGTTACTCCGAGGGCTTTGGCTTATAAAAAGCCTTTTTTATTGAGATTCTAAATTCCAGTCTGAATAACCTTTCAATTTGTTCCAGTAATTTTTCCCCTCCTGCATTTGCATTGGCAATACAGCTGGAGTCATTTCAAAGCCCAGGCCCTGAGCACTGAGCCTTTTGTACCCAGTCTCCCCCTTCAGCATAGACTGTGGGTGCCAGATTTGACATTTCTATGAAGCTGTTTGCACAAGAAAAACCATTTACTTTTCAAAGATCAAGATTAAAGTGAGCTTAGGAAAAGAAAGAGAGAATGTAGTATTTTTCATTACTCTAGTGATTACCTGGGGGCTGAGGTAGGGATTTGGACAATGAATTAAGTCACTTCAAGATTTCTGGAGTAGTTAAAAGTGCTGCAAACAAATGTGGCTCTTGGTTAATAACTCTGTCTACACCCCAAAGCCCCTGTTTATCTCTAACCACCACTTCCCTTTGGACTCTATTTTGAGCCTCCGACTGGAACATTTTCCAGCTTGAGGGACACTCGTGACAAAATTTTAGTGTGGAGATATGTATAACATGTGAACACTACCACTTTTTATGTGGCATCTTCTTCCTAGATATCAACAGAAAAAAGAGACCCTTGCAGAAATGGGAACATTGTGCAGGGATTCTTGGTAATTCCAAAAGAAACCTGGTAGGAGGATAACAAATGTGGATCAAAGCACTATCCCATACCCAGCACAGAAATAGTTTTGTCCAGCTTTTTTTTTTTTAATCTGAGTAATAGGCCACCATTCCAATTGTGGGGATACTAGGTATTTTAAAGAAAACTTAATACTATTCAAGAATCTGGAAACTACTTGTACATTCATTTTGTTGGAATAGAGTTAGTCCTATAAGATTCTTAATGGTAAATTCTAGCCCCCAAAATGAATCTTGTGTAGATGGCCTTGAACAAGGCAAACTTCATGGTAAAACTTTTAAATGACCTTTTATAGGGGATGAACTTCTCAATATGTGTTCACATCGTTTTGTTGTTGTTGTTTTAAAGATTTCACCCATTCACTCATGAGAGACACACAGAGAGGCAGAGACATGGGGAGAGGGAGAAGCAGGGTCCCTACAGGGAGCCCGATGCAGGACTCTATCCTGGACCCCAGGATCAGGCCCTGAGCTGACAGCAGACACTCAACCGCTGAGGCACCCAGGCGTCCCTGTATTCACATCTTTTAAACACATGTTCTGAACAGGAGCTAGGTATGCTGGGTACAGAGAGAATGGGGAAGGAAGCCCAGTAGAATTCCTACAATTTCTTGCAAACAACTTTTGGCTTCTTGTAATTAGTAGGGCTCATTTTATTTTCATTAAGATCACTAGTTTTCAAAACCTTAACAACATAACCAGCTTCTCATGTAATTTGTTTCTGACCCATTCTTTTTAGCAGTAGGTAACATTTACAGAATATTTTTACATGTGATTGACATGAATTATTTTATTAAATACTCACATGATCTATAAGGTATATATTATATATTCCCATTTTATAGATGAAGGCTAGAGTAGTTAATTTGCCCAAGGCCATAAAGGTAGAAAAATGGTGCAGTCAATATTTAAAGACTGCATAATTCTCAAAGTGTGTTCGTAATCAATTTGTCTCTCTGGCCCATCTATATAGAGAATACTTTATTCTTTTTTTTTACTTTTTGTTTTTTGATAGCTTTTGACATTGTTGCATTGCTTTTACATTTTTTTATTTTTTTAAAAAATTACTATTGAAGCATAATTGACATATAGTGTTATATTAGTTTCAGGTGTATGGCATATTGATTCAACAATTCTGTGTATGACTCAGTGATCACTGTGGTAAGTGTAATCATGATACGACATTATTACAATTTTATTGATTATATTTCCTATGTTGTCCTTTTCATCTACATGATCTATTTATAACTAAAAGTTTGTACGTCTTAATCCTCTTTATCTCTGATCCACTTTTGACTATCAGATGATCTTTTTTTGATAGACTGTACTTATTTTTGTTGGTAGAAATAAAGACAATGTATAGGACCAGAGATAATTTTTAAGGCCTAGAAAGAAATTTCAGTTCAGTTGCCAAAAAGGCACTATGAAAAGATTCTGACTTCTTTTCACCGTGGCCCAGTTCCATTTAAATCCAGAACAGAGAATCATGCTGCTTCTGCCTTTAGAATTGACAGCTCATACCTTTGAGAACTTGCTGTGACTTTGTGGGAGGCAATTCAACAGCTAAGGGCTAGAGTTCTGGAGTCCACTGGCTTGGTGTTAGGATCACATTCTTCCACTGACCAGTTGTGAAACCTCGGACCAGCGACTTTCCAACCCTATTTAAAGGGCTGCTGATAGTACCTACCTCATGGGCTGCTTTAAGAATCATGTGAGACAACTCACAGAAAGCACTTGTCATAAAACCCAACATCCCCTATAAAGTCCATTACATCAAAATTTAATCTTCTTTTAACTATTTGCCATTCTTCTACCAACAGTTAGCCAATGTTTCATAAATTATAAAACACTAAGGGTATAACCATGTGTATCGGAAAAAAATAAAATAAAGCCCCTCGTCTTAACTGTTATTTATTTGAGGCATTCTGTGGAGCAGTGCTGCCACAGAATACAACTTTCTGGAATGAGGAAAACATTATATATTGGGCTAATGTGATTACCATGAACTAAATATAACTACTGAATGCTTGAAATGTGGCCAGTGTGATTGAGGAACTAACTTTTGGATTTTCTTTAATTTTAATGAACTTAAATGTGAACTTAAGTACCCATATACGGCTCACAGCCACCCAACTGGACAGTACAGTCAGCCTGGGAGTGTGCAAAAACAAGCTGAAGAGCACAAATCAACAAAGAAAAAACATCAGTGGGAAAAACCACGTTTGGACAAGAATGACTGCTTAGCACTCACCCAGCAAACATTTGAGGGGACATAAGGGGTTGGGCAGCTGAAGGTGACAAGCTATGTGAGTCAGGACAAATCTGAACCTCATTCCCCAATCCCCCCCCACCCTGTTGCCCCAACTATGATTAGTTGGTACAGGGAGATCATAAAGACTAGGAAAGGGTTCTGCTTCTTAAGGAGCATGCCTGTGTCTCACACAGGTGAGGAACACACAAGCTTCCCCATAAACACACAATTTAACATCATGGCTAATGTGATGCTTTTGGTTGGCCCGTTTGTGGTCATCCATTCAACTAGGGCCTAAAGTATCTCATAAAGCACCCTTGTTGTGGGGTGTGTTGTGGGACTTACAAGGATAGAGAAATAGCTAAATTAACATGACTTAGTACATGCTAAGGCCCTTTCATACATCTCCTCCTCATTTAATATCCTAGCAATCCAGGATGAAATCAGTATTATAATTTGCATTTTACATAGACTATAAACTGAGGCATGGAGTGGTTGGTTAGTAGCTCAGCCAAAGGCACACAGCAGGCACATCAAATCCAGCTTGATAAAGTCTCCATTCAGAAGTACTCCTGAGAACCACACCAATAAATGGAGTATGGCTTAGAACAGAATGCTACTAGCCTAATAGGGAAGGTAGGTCAGACACAAGACAAGGTAGAAAGTGGTACATATGTTGTCAGGGGGAATAAGAGAAGAGGCCACAAGGAAATGGCTTCTGGGCAGTTTGGATGTAGAGCATGTGGCTAAGTGAGTTAAGCAAGTCATTTTCCAGAAGAGGGAAAGGCTTTGAATCATCATGACAAGACTGGGACACTCTCTCCCCCATTAGAGGAAGCACTCATGTACCTTCATGCCTCTGCACCTTTCTTCCTCATCCTCCAGCATCCTGACTCATCCTCCCCCTCCTTTAGGTCTTTTCCTGCCTGTGGCTTCTCCCCAGCACCCCACCACTCTCTGGCACTCTCAGAAACTGGCTGGTTATGGGGTCAATAAGAAGAAACAAAATTTCAAAACTGGACACCAGACACCACCAGCTACTTATGGCTTGTTCCAGGTACTTGCTCACACCCTTGGGTTTTGTCATTCCTTGATGCCTTTGTCTTATTTTATCTTAAGTCTTTTGGGCAGGTTCAGTGTCTGCTGTTGTCTCTAGGAAGCATGCTGTCAGTATTTAGTAACTGCTAAATAATAACAGTAAGCACAGCCTTCTTACCCAAATGCTTCCTCTGGTCTCATTAGTCTTCAATATCAAACCCTCGCTGAGCTGCCTGCATTTACAAGGTTGTTAGTGATTTGTGCAACTCTCTTCCCCGTGCATCCTTGTACTTGCATAAACGGTTATATTTGGAGGAAAAACCAGAGGGTGGGAAGAGAATATATGCAGGCCACTGCCTGGGTACCAATTTATAAAATGCATCATAAGAGATAAAAAGTCTTAGGCAAATGTATTTATCATCTCTATGCTGTTAACATTTTTCCCAGTCACATTGCATCTCACTCCCCAAATGTTCTAATCATGTTTTATTCTGACTGTAGGAATTCTGCTCACTTGAACGTTTTCATCTCTTCAAAGACAACGGCAAGCAGGAGGCACAGATTCTGTTTTAATCCTCTGCTTGCCCTCCCGAATGTCAAGTATTTGTGTTCAGCATTTTCGAAATCAATAGGGACCAAAAACATATCACAATGAATATCAGATCATTCGGAGCAGAATATTAAACATGTCTTAATGTTTTTCTACGGCAACTTTTAAGCACAGGACGGGCCACAGAGAGAGCTGAAAGTTTATGAAAACAGACAGTGCTTGCTGTATTCTATTTCCCTTTGTCTGGAAGCCAGTTCTTTTGAAGGAGTTCAAAGGAAAACAGGATCGTGATTCATCTTCTAAACAAACAACATCATCCCTGTGTGTCAATAAGTGAACCTTTCCCCCAGCTCCTGATGTCCAAACCCCTGCTCCCCCCAATTTGCCACTCACATTCCCGAATCTGCTCCCTGGTTACAAATCCGCTATTGTTGGCATTTCATTCTACAGCCACAGGCAGTTTCCTGGGAAGCACCGCAAGGAATCAATTGTCGCTACACTCTAACAATAGCTCGAAAATATTGTTATTTGGATTGTCCACAGTCAGTTGTCTTAAATGAAGGTAAGGAACGAGCAACAGCAGCAACAGCAGAGTGAAAAGGGGCAATGTGCATTACTTTCTGTTTGTGGAAAGTGTTGCTAAGATAACATATTGGGTGTAATTTAGAAAATAAGAATGAACAACAGGCCAACAATGCCGATCCCTATGCCCATCAGTGAAATGCGACTCTGGAAGGAAAAAAAAACTAAGTCTGGCTAAGAGAAAAAGGAATTAGCTGCTCCATCTTCAAGATATTTAGCAAACACCCTTCCCTCTCCCCTCCCCCACTCCCCTCTCAGCAGTGGCTTTGGCATCCTTTAAAACGGGTGATTTGAATTCATGGAAGGTAGTTAGGAAAGGACCAGAAGTATCTTGCCTACAGCACTCTTGCTCTGACTCTCTCTCTCTGGAATGCATGAAAAATAAGTTAAGTGTGCGTACTGTTCCACTCCCTTCCAGGCCAGAGGAGAGGGGGCACCTTGCAGCCAGGGACGGGGAAAAAGCAGGAAAGAGAAGAGGCCAAGAAAGGGTAGCAAACAGGCATGACTGTGAGCAGAGTTTCCGTGCAGACGGTTGGAGGGGGACTTTTCTCCACAAGCTCAGAATCTTTCCTTGTGCCTCAAAACTGGAGAGATTAGGAATTGCTGATGCTACTGCTACCAAGAGCCCACCTTGGAATGCAGGCCCGCTTTGAGGAAATTCCACAGAGGTCAAGAACCTCCTGGAAGCACGCAGATTCTTATTCCTCTTCTGAGTCTCAGGGGGGTATTAACTGAGTATGCCATGGGACCAGGCTCTTGCAAAAGGCACCTCCACCCTCCAAAATCAGAGCCTCTCTCTCTTGTGAGGCTGTCTGTTCCCCCAAGTCCATGGTCTAAGCCCAGTCCTGAGCAGAGTGTGAGAAAGGGACTGCACTGGCCAATAAAGCTTAACCACCTAGTCACCAGGCCCAAGAAATGGTCTCCTGACATTCTTTTATGGTTCCACATACTTGCAAAGGCAGAAAGGGAGCATGAGAAGAGCCACACGTGGCCATGCCACCCAACCGCCCTCCCAGAGTGTACTCTTACTCTCCCCGCGGTCTCATCACCGACCTGCCTTCCCCGAGAGAGCTCCACTGAGACGAAGGCAGTCACACCACACACAAGCTTCACAGGGACACAGACCCGAGTTTGAAGAAGCTTCTCTGAGGCAGAGGGTCTCACACTTCATTGTGGATAATAATTATCATCATGGATACTTGTTAAAATACAGACATGTGGGGACTGAGCCCAGACAGAGTTAGAAGCTTTAGAGGATGGGGCCCGGAACCTGACTACTGTAAAGAGACTGCGGGAGACTCCAAAGCCAGGAGGCCTCGAGTCACAAGTTCAGGAACACTTTCTCCTTAGCACGTTCCCCAAGCAAAAGCCTGTGGACATTCTTGGACCTGTAGGAAACAGGCCAAGAGATAACAGAAAGTAAGAAAGGATGATTTTTTAACATA
This sequence comes from Vulpes vulpes, assembly GCF_048418805.1. Taxonomy (NCBI): domain Eukaryota; kingdom Metazoa; phylum Chordata; class Mammalia; order Carnivora; family Canidae; genus Vulpes; species Vulpes vulpes. The sequence continues at coordinate 88,539,179 of NC_132788.1, forward strand.
ATACTGCCAGCTTATTTAAGAGACCACACTCATTTCAGCAACCTTTAAGATGTCATCTGGAGGGGAACCTGGGTGGCTCAGTCACTTAACCAGCTGCCTTGGGCTCCGGTCATGATCCTGGGGCCCTGGGATCAAGCCCCACGTCGGGCTCCCCACTCAGCAAAGAGCCCGCCTCTCCCTCTCCCTTTGCTGCTTCCCATGTTTGTGTAATCTCTCTCTCTCTCTCTCTCTCTCTCTCTGTCAAATAAATACATAAAATGTCATCTGGAGAGTTTAGTCATGGGAGGAGAACTGGGGTCTTCTGTGAAGCAGAAAAATAGAAGACATGGTCTGCCCAGTGATGTGTTGATGGTTAGTGCACAACCAGCCACAGGCTGGATGAATCCTACCAGAGAAACAAAACCCTTCTCGCAAAGAGACAACCTATGGAAAAGCAAACAACGGGAATTCCCAAATCAGTCGATGAAGGAAGACAAATGCATTTCCATACTTTGCTGATAGCATCGAGCCTCATAGGCTTTGAAAAGGCTTCCTCCCTGTCAGTACAGCCAAAGTGGACTCCTCGCTGGTCACACAGAACATCACTGCTCCCCAGGTAGGGATCTTCTCAACAATCATCCCAGGACAAAATGTTAAGGCTACAATAGTCCCCCACCTGCGAACTTGGGGAGGGACTGGCCCAAAGCACAGATAACACCAGTCATTATTTATAAAGTTACAGCTGTCAGCAGCTATAATTGAGGCTACTAAGAAGATTTTATCTGATTATATGATGGAGTTACTAGAAGAAGCCAGGGCACAGAGATTTGAGAAGAAGCAGGAGAGGAATCAAACCAGAGAGAAAAATAACAATCAGGAACACACCAGCTCTTCAACCTTGGCCAGCCCTCCCACCTCTCTCCCAAGCCCCTTGGACCATGCAGGGACACAGTGAAGAGAGAAAAGAGAAAGAGAGGCATAAATATGAGGAAATAGGAAAGTAAAGTTGTCCTTTCAGGAGTGAGCATTAGCCAAAGCAGGAGCCATAAAGAAAATTAGTTGATCACCTGACTCACCAAGTTTTAAATGTCGACATGGCAAAAGCCACTATGATGAAGATCAGAAGGCAAATAAAGAAGTGAAGAAAATATTTGTGGGTGATGGCAAAAGTTAATCACCTTATATAAAAAGGCCTCTTACAGGGATCCCTGGGTGGCGCAGTGGTTTGGCGCCTGCCTTTGGCCCAGGGCGCGATCCTGGAGACCCGTCAGGCTCCCGGTGCATGGAGCCTGCTTCTTCCTCCGCCTGTGTCTCTGCCTCTCTCTCTCTCTCTGTGACTATCATAAATAAATAAATAAATAAAAATTAAAAAAAAAAAAAAAGGCCTCTTACAAACCAATAAGGAAAAGGATGAATTCCTTCATTTGAAACAAAAGGAAGCACAGGCCCCAGTAAGTCATTCACAGAGAAGGAAATACAAATGACAATACGAAATCTTATTAGTGACGAAAAGAATTGCAAAAAAAAAAAAAAAAAAAAAAAAAAGGCAATTCCATTTATTTTGCAATTGATCACCTAAGGTATTTTATTTTTAACAGCTTTATTGTCATATAGCTGATATCCAAAGAACTGCCTATATTTCATACATACAATTTGTTGAGTTTGAACATTTGCAAACACCCAAGGTCCTATCACCATCATTAAGGTAATAGACAAGCCCAACAGCTGAACGTTTTTCAAGCTCACCTCAACCCTGAGCTGGCAGGTGATGGGAAGGTGACACCAGCACATGGCCAGTGGACACAAGTAGTATTTGGGCTCTCTCTCTCTCTCTCTTTTTTTTTTCTTTTTTGGAGAAATGCCTTTCTTTATTCATATTTATTTACTTATTTAAATTGTATATATTTTTAAAGAACTTATTAAACTCAACAGCAAAGAAACAATCAAATCATGAAATGGGCAAAATACATGAACAGAAATTTCACCAAAGAAGACATAGACATGGCCCAGTCTATCACTGAAATTATGTTTTTATGAACTATTGCATCACATGACAAAGTGGTAATGATGCAATAGAAAAGAAAGAGTGGTCAAAATGCAAAATGATTGTAAAGATGGTAGGACTTTCATTTTGCGACAAACATGCATGGGAAAAAGGCTGGGACAACTACATCAGAAATTTGGCCATGTGTTCTCTAGGAAGAGAATGTTCATCGAAAAAGTTGTTTTTCTCATATTTTTGTCATTTTTTAGAACAAAAATAATATGGCAAAGCTGTAAAAATACACCAAGGAAGAGAAAGGAGTGGAATCGTCATGCAGCGGCAGAGTAGGGGGTTGCAGAACAGATCCTCTCAAAGGGAAGGGACCTCAACTCAGCTAGCTGAGTCTCAGATTATTTCTCAGAGCAGCTCCTTGAGTCTGAATTTTGGCACTTTGAGTGTGTGGACCACAAAGCATCCTCTAGCTGTCTCGTCACAGGACCTGGGTGGTGGGCCCCCTATATCCTTTTGTTAATGGGTCCTGTCGTCACCAAATGCCAACAGGTGGAGCAGCTAGTTGATGAGAACCCATCACAGTCCAAGGAAAATGGGCAAAATAATAATAGTGCACAGTCTTCCTTAAAGTTAAATGCATTCAATTCAGAGGACCGTCTTTTATTCTGAGATAATGTACTGCCTATACTTTAGTATTAAGATGTCCCTTCTCTGTGAGATAATAGAGTTGATAATGGTTGTTCTATTTTGTTTTTCTTAACATCCTGACCAAGCACAATAAAGATGTTCCAACCCCATGCTACTGCATATTTTTTTTCTTCTGATATTTTATTGGTCCATGAAATCCAGATATCTGGCAGCCAACTCGTCGACCTATAAGCCCTAATTAAAAAGAATTGGCAATTTCATTTGTGGGAACAAAACCTAAATGGCTTTTTTCTTCAGGCCTTTGCTGGGTAAATTCTCAGCAGAGGATGATAGATAACCACGTTACAGTTTAACGGTTTGGCTGGGCAGAGACATCTGTAAAATAAGAGTAACTCTTTCCAAAACGACTGCTAGAGACATGCAAATCCGCCTGCAAAATGAAAGGAACTGGTAACTGGGCTGCAGCCCATCCTGGCTGTTGGAGATTTGAAACAGGTAATTGGGCTGCAGTCCATCCTGCTTGTTGATGGGCTGTGTCCAGAGAGCTGAGGGCTATGAGTTTCTTTCTTTGTCTGGGGAGGGGTGGTGGTATGAGTTTCTAAGAAAGTCTGGGAAGTCCCATTGTGTTGATGGAAGCTTCTTAAAAAAAAAAAAAAAAGATGTTTATCTATTTATCTGAGACAGAGAGAGAGCACACACAGACGGGGGAAGGGTAAAAGGAGAGGAAGAGAGAGAAGCAGACTCCCTGCTGAGTAGGGAGCCCTGATGCAGGACTCAACCCCAGGACCCTGAGACCACGACCTGAGCTGAAGGCAGACACTTAACTGACCGAGCCACAGAGGTGCCCCGATGGAAGCTTGCTTGTAACCACTGTCTAAAGAACCACTTGGCTGACCAGGGGGAAAAGGAGGCAGGGAGCCTGGGAGTCTCAGTACCTACATCTGCATCTGGCATCCTTGCTTGCTCCACAGGCAGGGTGCCTAGCAGTGCAGTGGGACATGGGAAAGGGGGATGTGTGAGCTGGCCTTCTCTCAGAATGCGCTCCTCACTAGACAGGTTCGCTTAAAAGAAATTCTTAGAGCAGGGGGTAGGGGAACAAATCTGTACACGGCATCAATAGAAATTAATATTACTAATTTAACTCGCTATCAGCTGTTTGTGATGAATGGCATCATGGTGACTTGTGGGATGTTCACAGAGTCAAAAGATGCAGAGAGCTTGCTGAAGACCTCCACTGAATTCATACTTAAAAGTCAGCTCTTGAAGCTAGGAAAAAAAAAAAAAAAGCTGCCAATGTGAGCACTTTACTAAGTACATTGTAAATAAATTAAAACTATGTCCTTCTGGCAAAGGCAGCCGCACCCCCACTTGCACAGACCCTAGAGCTGGCCCTTCTCCATGCCACTGAAGTCTGAAGGAATTCGGCATTTGCTCATTTTCATGTTAATAAACTAAGGACTTTGAGCTAGAGATTACTATAATTACTTTTCTTTCTAAGCTGTCTGCTGAGAATACACTTTCGGCACCTTCCCCTGGTGCTCTGATAACCTCTTCCCAGCGAGGCGAGCTAATATGGCCAGGCCTCCATCACACAGCCCCCCTGGCCCCCCTTCTTGCTGAACTGAACGCTGCCGCCATGTGTGACTGGAAGCTAATCAAGTGAACCCCCTGCAATATGTTCCTTTGCTGATTATACACATTGGGATATTTATGTGGCATCCTGGAGCCAATGGGAAGTCACCTGGCAGCAAAAGTGACCAGCTGCTGCCGAAATCTGGACGGGATACCCTGGGGAGGGGACGGGGAGAGTCAGTCCAGAGTGGGACCACGCTTTTAGCTGACAGGGAGGCTATTTCTGTGGCCCGCAATGGATATTTCAAAGACAGGTACAGTTCTGTCAGGGTGCAGTTTCATTTTCTTTCATTTAGGGGTCAGCCATATAGGGCTGGAGAGGGCTCTGGATGGTTGGGACCCAGGTGTCTCTTTTCTAAGAAGTGACAGAGTCGACCCCATTAGGGGTGAAGGCTACCATGTTTATAGAGTCATTTATTTATTTTTATTTATTTATTTTATAGATTTTATTTATTTATTCATGAGAGAGAGAGAGAGGCAGAGACACAGGCAGAAGGAGAAGCAGGCTCCACGCAGGGAGCCCGACGTGGGACTTGATCCCGGGGCCTCCAGGATCACACCCTGGGCTTAAGGCTGCGCCAAACCACTGAGCCACCCGGGCTGCCCTAAGGTCATCTTTAAACACACCAAACAAACTAGAGAAAAGCTTAATTGACAAGCTTTATACTTCCTTGCCATTTGCAGACCACAAAATACCATAAAATATAACCAGTTATCAAGTGAGCAGGAAAGGCAACCTCTCAACTGAGCGGGGCTTTGCTGCATTATCCCTAAAAGGTAACCTTCCTTTTTTAAAAAAAGGTTTATTTATTCATGAGAGATGCAAGACTGAGAAAGAGAGGCAGAGACACAGACAGAGACACAGGTAGAGGGAGAGGCAGGCTCATCACAGGGAGCCCAATATAGGACTCGATCCTGGATCCCGGGATCATGACAGGAGTCGGAGGGCACTCAACCACTGAGCCAACCAGGCGTCCCTAAAAGGTAACCTTCAGGAGACTCATCTGAAACCTTCTAGAGGCAGTTTAAGTTTTTCGCCCTCTTATTATAGACACAATGGAAATGAAAAAGCAAGACAAATCAAACAAAACAATACAAAATCTACTCCTCGGGCCCTAATAAATGATATGTATGAAGCCATATTATCCTAATTTTCCGTTTGATTTCTCAGCATTCACATTTGTTCCTCAATTAGATCTAATTCTGCTATCAAATCACAAGCTGCCTGAAGGAAAAGAATACTTGGTCTAATTAACTGCCCCTAAAACAATGACTATTCATCACTAACACCACTAGCCAGGGGACCTGCTCCATGGAATGTGTGCTCAAAATGAGCTATTGGCACAAATGCAGTGATAAGAGTGATGGGGATGATGACGTTTACTATGTGTTGGACCCTGTTTGGAGCACATGGATTCGTCAGTGACTAAGCTAGAAAGACCTCCATCCCTATGATGCTAACATTCTATGGGACAGGAATAAACAACAAACCTGTCAAATAAGTAAATAAATGGTGTATGTGAGTAGGTATGTGAGACCTACATACACCATAGTATGTGAGAAGGTAATATGTCAAAAGCTATGGGGGAAAAAACTAAAACAAATTAAGAGAAGTTATTGAAGCAGACTCAGTGGAGAGATGTAATTTTTCTTAAAGATTTTATTTATTCATGAGAGATACAGAGAGAGGCAGAGACATAGGCAGAGGGAGAAGCAGGCTCCCTGCAGGGAGCCCGATATGGTACTCTATCCCAGGATCCCGGGATCCGACCTGAGCCAAAGGCAGACGCTCAACCACTGAGACACCCAGATGCCCCAAGAGATGCAGTTTTAAATAGGCTTTATCGAGATAGGAACACCTGGGCAAAGACTTAAAGGAGGTGAGAAAGTTAGCCTTGCACATATCTGAAAGGAAAGTATTCCAGGCAGAGAGAACAGCCAGTGCAAAGGTCCTGAGGCAGGAGAGAATATCTGCTTGTTTCAGAGTACTAAGGAAATCAGCTGGACTGGAAGCACAGAAATGAAGAGGAGAATAGAAGTCAGAGAGCTACCAGGTGGGCAGGTAGAGCAGGGCAAGTGAGATGGGGTTCTTTATAAGGAACCCTTAACAAAGGTTCCCTCCTAGAGAATGGGAACCATCAGAGGATTGTGAATGGAGAAATGTGAGCTAATATACATTTTCAAAGAATCACCCTAGCTGCTGTGTTGAGAATGGATTATGGGGAAAGAGGTTCCAAGGAGGCAGGGAGGCTAGTCAGGTAGGTGGCTGCTATAGTAATCCACGTAGTTGGACTGGGGAGGCAGTTGCGGAGGTGGGATGTGTGTGTGTGTGTGTGTGTGTGTGTGTGTGTGTGTGTGTGTGTTGGAGGCTGGGTATAACTGAAGCAGAGTCAACTGGATTTACAGATTGACTGGATGAGAGGTGTGAGAGAAAGGGAGGAATCAGTGGTGACTCCAAGCTTCTGGTCTGTGCTACCAGAAGGACAGCATTGCCATCTGACATGAGGGTGGTACTTGAGAGGGCAGCAGGCTGAGAGGAAGGTGAGGAACTGAGCTGTGGGCAGGAAAAATCCTGCCCAGGAGGATGCCCAGGAGACATCCAGGTGGGGAGAAGGGGCAAGAGCTAGATCAACAGGTATGAGCCTCAGAAGAGGTACATCCCCTGGACACACAGATTTGGGAGCTGCACGTGGAATGGAACAAAGCATGTGGAAGTGAGATCCCCACCCAAGGGAGTGGTTGTGGATAGAGGAGAAAGCAGTACTAAGCACACATCTGGAACATTCAAGGTCAAAGGAATAAGATGCAACCAGAAAGGACCTTGAGGAGAGGCTGGTGAGAGGGAAACCAAGACACTGGAGCTCCCTGGCAGCCAAGTAAAGAAAACACTCAAGGAGGCGAGATCATCTGTGTCAAAAACTGCTGCTAAGGAAGCAAGGGAAAGGCTACAAACTGTAAGATTTAACAAGGATCACTAGACTTACTAGCATTTGTAAGCACAGGTATAACTGTTGTGAGCCTTCTCTTTGTTGGGTGTTGGTCAAGGGCTCTATGGATATTACCTCCTTCGATCCTTACAACCACCCACAGAGCCCATCTTACTGCCACCATGATGCAGGCTGAAAACTAAGGTCTGGACAAGTAAAGTGAGTGCAGCCAAGGAGGGAGAAAACAAATGTCAGTGCAAACTTCATGGAGTCCAACATCTGCGCTCTTAGCAACCTCCTTTCTTCCCCTCCTCTTTATCCTTCTTAGACATTCCCAGGAAAGGAGACAGAAGGAAAGAAGGAGAGAAAAAGTCAAAAAAAAAAAAAAAAAAAGGTAGCAAATAAAAAATGAGTATGGAGAAGAGGGAGGAAAGAAGGAAATAAATGAAGGGCTCTTTGTGGATACAAATGGCTTCTATTTGGGCTAACATCAGCAGGTAATTTGGAAGACGCAGGATATTTAGAATGAATATCTGACCAATTAACAGAAAGTAAGGAATAAGAGCTCCTTGCTTTTGGTGACAAAAAGCTGTATCTGCCATTAATTAAAGATTTATCTGCTAATCCTTTTCTTCTCTTTTTAAAGGCCAGTGTGTTTCTTATAAAAATGAAAAAATATGAAACCTAAGAAGTTGCCTACGTAACACAAAAAATAAAAAAAATTGAGAGGGAAATCAAGTATATCACTGAGGGGGAACATTCTGGTTAATGGCAGTACAAAACAAAAAAATGCAGTGTTTGCCATGGTTTAAAAAATATATCTGTTGGGCAGGGTATTGAGACAAAGGGTGACCGTGGGGGTCTGTTTATTGAAGAATCATTCTCAGTAATAAAGTCTTTCTAGTGATTGTGTGTATCTAACACCAGTGTGATTTCTCTGGAGGAGCAGCTTGCAAAAGCACCGCATTCAATATCCCCTTCGAAAATCAAATTCAGCCGAGTGTGGAAGAGACTCAACGTTTAGAAAGCCAAATCGCTCTGTCAACATGATTTCTACAATGACTCCTGCAAGCACATACCTTCCTGTTCAGTGTCATGCCTCCAACACAGAACAAGCATTAAATTATTATTTATTGAAGAAGCTGAATCCAAGTTATTCCTTTTGGTTTAGATACTTTTGGATATATTACACTTTTGGATATATTAACCAGCCAGTTTTAGGATAATCGATTTCCTGTTTTCCCTTCTACCAGCATGTTTTATATCCTTTGGAAAAAACTTGGACGGTGTTTTCCCAAGAAAAAGGAAAGTCCCACTTGAATATCAGAATATATTGAGTGCTTCTTCCTGACACTCAGATAGCTACTTGTAAAGACCACAGATCAGAGTGCCAAAAACTTTCTTGATTTACAGTTACTCCAGGCCAAAATATCTAATAGTCCTGCTTATTAAGTAGCTGTGCTCTAACAACTCAACAGGCATTGAAAAAAGAATATTTTATATCATTCTTAAGCAAGGATATTTATACTGGATGGACCAGGCAACACATTCTCAAGCCTTCAAGCCATCACACTGGATAGTAACACACTCATTTCCTGTTCCACACTGATTCTCACATGGTACTTGTGTTTTTTAATCACAGCAGCTGCCAAACCCCATCCTCCAAGATATGACATCACTGAGAGGAAGTTGCATGATCCACTGGAGCTAGTAGTTCATGCAACCTGTCAGTGTTGAAGGTTATTGTGCTTTCCCTGGAAATTTAAAATATCCTGCAGAGCTCCTGGGATTTTGCTGCCATGGCCTAGGGTGCCTTGGCAACAAATCGGGAACCGTAACTACATACTACGCTTAAATTTTAGCATGTCTGAAACCCAATACAGTGTCAATTAGGAAGACATTTAAATTTAAATCCAATAATTGAAACTTCCTTCTGTTAGTTCGTACACTCAATCTTAATATTACTTTAACACTTGACCATGAGTATTGAACTAGGCAAACAGCTCTATATCTCTGCACACAGAGTCTGAAGCACTAGGTCAGAACCACCTACAGTCTAATGACAAATATTAGGGTACTAATAAAGAGTTAGCCTGAAGTCAACAAATTTTTTTCTGTAAATATTTTAGGCCTGTGAGCCAGATGGTCTCTGTTTCAACGACTCAACTCAGTTGTGTAGTGAAAAACCAGCCATAGACAATATATAAACGAGCATCTCTGTATTTCAATTAAACTTTATTTACAAGAACAGGTAGCAGGCTAGGTTTGGCCTGTTGGTTGTATCTGGGAAAACCCTGGTTTAGCTAGATTGAGAGATTGCTCTATTTCCTGATCTGAATTAATACAGTGGTTCTATACGAGAAATAGGACAATTTGAAACATCATAGTTAAAAGCGTTTCTGTAATAGCCAGATAACTCAACAAGCATTTGCTGATCACTATTTGGGGGCAGTATTGGACTGGGATATAGAGACATGGGGGCACTCCTTGCCCTCTATTATCCCATAGACTACAAGGATGCACAAGTATAAGTTAATAATTATAGTTAGTACCATCAGCAAGTTCCACTCATAGGTGAAGAGAAGATACAGCAGCTAGCAAAGCACATAAGAGCATGATTATTTTGACCTGCAGAGGTAGAGGAAAGAATAAGGTGACAGCAATTGAAAAAACAAAACAAAAACCTCACAAAAACACAAAATGACCCATCCAGGGGTGGCCTTGATGAACAAGATGTCTTTCTATACTTGTTTGTAGTAATAGCTAAACACCAACAATTATTAAGTAGTTACTATGAGTCAGCTACCATACTAAGCAACTTATATGTATTATATCATTTTCCCAGAGGAAAAAACGTAAGGTAAAGGTTACATTGCAAGTCAATGGCAACAGCAGGATATGAACCCAGGTGTTATTTCTCTAGAATCTGGCTTTTAATCATTGTACTATATAGCTTCCAGAAAAGGAAGGGAAATGAGCTCCTACTCCTTCCTTTATAGAATACAGGAAATAGCTTCTAGAAATCAGAAGCAAAATTATCAGATTGACTGATTGATTCCAGGGTTTGTCAAGCTATGACCTGCAAGCCAAATCAGGCCCCCTACGTGTTCTTGCAAATAAAGTTTTATTGGCACACTGCCATGTGTCTATTTATTTACACATTGTCTGTGATTGCTCTCACACTACAGTACTAGAGTTGAGTAGGTGCAACAGAAACTGTAATGGCTTGTGAAGCCTAAAACATTCACTCTCTGGTACTCTGCATGTAAACGTTGAGGACCCCTGATCCATTCACTCAATTTAAGACTTATGTTCATTTGCTGGTTTGTTTTGTTTGGTTTGCTGGCTTGCTTGCTTGTTTGCTTTAGTTGTTTTTGTTCTCTCCAATATTTGGGAGCCAGTCCACAAGCTCTGGCCTCATGGGGTCTGTCCCTGTGCACTTCCAGCTGCTGAGTCATCCTCTGGGATCCACCTCACAGGCCTCTGTTCTCAGGGAATGCTGTCATTTTCCACATTAGGCCCAGCTGCCAAGATGCACATGCAGAAGTTGATAGATCGTAAGGTGACATTTAATCAAAGTCAGGACTTTTGAATCTTGCTAAATGTGAAGGTAAACAGATGTCTCTGCTGATTTCTATACTCCAAGCAGTGGGATACATGCGTCAAGTGAACAGAAGGGATTGAAGGGTGGGTGACTTTGCAGACCCTTCTCTTATCTGGCTGAGTTTCATACCATTCAGCCAATACTCATCCTTATCAGACAGGAACCACTAGGCTGCTCTTGCAGTTCTGTGATCAGCTGAGAGCTTTTCAATGCAGAAATTTTTTTTGAACATGACAAACATTTAATAATGGTTTTCAATTTTGTATGCTGTCTCCTGGGCCTCACAGGAAATGAGGAAGGTAAGAGTATCTCCTGCCGTTTGATCAAACATCTATGGTATCTACTCAAACCACAAAATGTAGCAAGGGAAAACAAGATAGAACAAGTCCCATGAAGCAATTGTGAAATGAATGTTAGTGCCATCATCAAGGTCCACTTGGTGAAGAGAAGATACAGCAGCTGGCAAAACAGGGTCTTTAGAGGATGTGCCTAATCTAAGGAGGAGGTCAGTGCTTCCTTGGGCCTAAAATAAAGATTATGTTTATTGTGGGCTGAATTCTATATCCCAAAAAGATATATCAAAGTCCTAAGGCCCCGTATCTGTGGTTGTGGCCTTTGTTGGAAGTAGGGTCTCCACAATATAATCAACTTAAGATGAGGTCATACTAGATAAGGTGGCCCCTAATGCAATGACTGGTTATCTTCTAAGAAGAGAGGAATTTGGGCACTGAGAAAAGATAGTCCTATAAAGACAGAGGTGGAACTTGGAGTTATGCTGGCCCAGGCCAATTAACACCAAGGATTGCTCACAATCACCAGAAGCTAGTAGGGAGGCAGGGAAGAGATTCTTCTTTAGAGCCTCCAGAAACAGCCTAGTCCTGCCAACACCTTGATTTTGGACTCGTAGCCTCCAGAACCATGAAAGAATACATTTTTGTTGTCTTAGACTATCTAGCGTGTGGTATTTTGTGACAGCAGCAAAAGAAACAATACATGTTGATTGTGGTGGTCAAAAATGGGAGAAGAGAAAGAAAGTGAACACAGAAGGATCGATTTCCAAGCCCCAAGTACCATGCTAGGTGTGTCCTCTACATTATTGTAAACCTTACCAGTTTTGAGATGAGTATTGATTATGTCCATGTTATAGGTGAAGAAACTCCTGGAGATCTTATTCATAATCTCAGGGCTAGTGAATAGCAAGGTTTGGATTTGAACACTGGTCACTGGACTCCAAATTCATGCTTGTAACCACTACCTCCTACTGTTGCCAATGTCTACATGGAAGGTTTTTGTGTTTTTATTTTGGGACCTAGCAAGCTGATCCACAAGGGAAACTGGCTCCAAAAGTCCATTCCCAGGAAAACACAAGGCTCAGAGATCTTAGCAATGGGAGCGTCCACCTCATCCGTTAACTTCCAGGAATGAAGGTGGAGAAGGTGGGTGGTGCCTGTGAAACTCATGTAGAAATGGGTAGTGTTTCATCTCCGAAATGAACTTCCAGTTCTCCCTGTTTCTTTTTATTCCTGTCAGTGAGAAACTTTGTAGAGAGAGTGCAAATGGAGAGGATACAATCTATATTGGTTTGTTTATAGGGACCTTTATCTAGGTGCCTTTGCAAGATAACCAGGATTCAATTTTCGTTTTTCATACTTTCACTGCACTGTGTTGTCATACAATTTAATCAACTCAGAAGTTAAAATTAATAACTCAGCTTCAGAGATATTGTCAGGCCTGACCCAGCAGTAAGGCAGGCAGCACGTCTTGGGGTGGTAAGAACACAGTCAGCCCCCAGTCAGTCTTCCCAAGGGAGCAGGAGCCCAGCCCAGCCCAACACTTCTGGCTATTCCTTGGGTTGGCTGCTTTGGCATCAGTATTGATGATCTTGTGAGAAGATAAATCTGCATTTTCAGGTTTCCAGACATATTAATGAAAAGGGGTATATTTAAAGACCATTCTCTGAGCATTAACATTTGCCTTCTGAACTTAAAATTCTTTTCATTTTTTTTAAAAGATTTGATTTATTTATTCACAAGAGATACAGAGAGAGGCAGAGACCTAGGCAAAGGGAGAAGCAGGCTCCCTGCAAGGAGCCCAATGTGGGACTCGATGCCAGGACCCTGGAATCACAACCTGAGCCGAAGGATGCTCAACCACTGAGCCACCCAGGTGGCCCTGAACTCAAAATTCTTTAATCCTACACCTTGTTGATTTCATTTTCCATGCGCTAACAATATAAAACAAGAGATTTTGGTCCACACACATAATTATGCTCCTTCATTTTCTTCTCATCTTTTGGAAATACTTTTTTTATCATTACATTACTAGGCTTTTAGGGTGTGTGTGTGTGTGTGTGTGTGTGTGTAGTATTTTTGTGTTGTTTTGTGTAAATGAGATACAAGAAGGAGGCAGCCCAACATCTTATTAATGTAACACTTTGCAAACATGCCAACGCGGATTCAAAATCTGACCCGTGTATATTACTTCTGCAGACTCAGTTAAGTCACTTATTTTCTCTGAAACTAAGTTGTTCATGAATTAAAAGCTTGGCTCATACAAGCATTTGAATGTTAACCCACTTTCTGCACATTAAATCTTCTGCCTTCTTCTATGTTTACTCCTGTTTCATATTTTAACCATCCTTTCTATCTGCATACATGATGACATAGTGTCATAGACTTAAGAGATACAGTCAGGGCTTTTGTCTTTATTTTTCCCTCTCACCCCTAGACAGTCTTATATACTAGAATACAAAGGGAAATATCACAAATAAGAACCTGATATACCTATAAGATTTGAAAGGCAAAAAACTATTAGATAATAATGCCCTACAACCCAGCAATTGCACTGCTTGGGATTTACCCCAAAGATACAGATGCAATGAAATGCAGGGACACCTGCATCCCGATGTTTATAGCAGCAATGGCCACAATAGCCAAACTGTGGAAGGAGCCTCGGTGTCCATCGAAAGATGAATGGATAAAGAAGCTGTGGTCTATGTATACAATGGAATATTACTCAGCCATTAGAAATGACAAACACCCACCATTTGCTTCAATGTGGATGGAACTGGAGGGTATTATGCTGAGTGAAATAAGTCAATTGGAGAAGGACAAACATTATATGGTCTCATTCATTTGGGGAATTTAAATAATAGTGAAAGGGAATAGAAGGGAAGGGAGAAGAAATGGGTGGGAAATGTCAGAAAGGGAGACAGAACATGAAGACTCCTAACTCTGGGAAGCGAACTAGGGGTGATGGAAGGGGAGGAGGGCGGGGGGTGGGGGTGAATGGGTGACGGGCACTGAGGGGGGCACTTGATGGGATGAGCACTGGGTGTTATTCTGTATGTTGGCAAATTGAACACCAATAAAAAATAAATTATTATTTAAAAAAATGAAACAAATAATCAAAAAATGTTCTCCTTCACAGCAGATCTCTCTCACTTAGAAGTAACATTCTGTGGATCAATTCCATGAACCAAGGCATCTATACTTTCCCTGGGCTCTTGACCCATGCCCCCCATGGTCACATAGGAAGTGAAGGCTCACTACATGCTTGGGGGGTAACAGACCTAGAGGAAGGACTCTCTCATATCTACCTCCTGTTGATTATAATTCCACATAAAAAATTTAACAAAAGAGCTATAATTTCCCCAAACCTTCCAAGCATTCAAAGGTCCTGACTGCAGTCTGGAAATTAATGTTCTTCTCTGTAGACAATGTCATAATGGATACTCACTGAGGACCATCTTGGCTGGGTCAATTCTTGCCATCCGAGGAGAAAGCCCCCAAGAGCAAATCAACCTTCTTGTGGTCCTGACACTGAGCTTACGGGCGCCATCTTTCCTTTTTCAAATATTTTCATTATAGTAACATGTGGAGGCAAAGATCAGGGAAACCCTGAGGGTACTAAGGCAGTAGAATGAGTTCCCTCAGACAAGACCCAAACTGGGGGTACAGGGGAAGCTGAAGAAGCTTAAGCACATTTTTACTATCTGAAAGCTACATATAAATTCAATAAAAACTCCATTCATCAGCACAGCCTCAGAAACTTGCAAACATATAAACACACCCAGAAAAATTAAAAACATCTGTGCAGCCAACAGAACAAAACCTTAAAATAAAAAGGAAACGTTGTTGAGCTGGGTAAGATTATCAGCTTCTCCTTTTCCACAATTACGTGTGGGCATATCTTTAGAAGTATCTACACATTTGATCCTGGGGCATAGTTGGTGATTTTATTTCCCCCCCCCCCCCCCCCCCCCGGTAAATAATTTTTTTAGCCTCTAAATGAATTTGGAGGCTATTTTACAATCCCAACCTTCCTTAGTCATGCCCTACACCCACCCTTACAAAAGTGATTTGCATGAGAATATTATCTTTTGTCCTTACATGAAAGAAGAACTAAAGCATCTCTTTCTACTGCTATCAGTGTTCACAGAGTATAGGTTTTAGAATTTAAATTAATAGCAACAAAAAACTTCACTCAGATCTATCACAGTGGTTCAGGGTCAGAGAGGCGATAAAAGATTTGATTCTGCATTTTAGAAGTCTCAAAATCTGAAAAAATTTTAAAATTGGCAATGTCCAAAAAGGTAATTTTATTCACTATAGGAAATATTTAGCTGTGATTTGCCATTTTATTTCAAAATGAGACATAGCTTCTCCTTTGAATCTAATTCACCTTCTTCATGCTTACTGGTCTCATTTTGTTACCCTTGAACCCACCATTTTGAAGGAATGGGCTACTGAATGGGCTACTGAATCCGTTTAAGTCAGCAAGTGCCAAAAATGAGGGCAACTCTGAGCGGGGACTTGCAGGATGAGTAGGAATTTAACAGATAGATAAGGGGCCATCCTAGGCAGAAGGTTTGGCATTGAGCAAACATATGGAAGTATGGCATATTTTGGGAAACCAAGAGGCACTAGAGCAAGGCTTGGATCCTTTGCTGCTCCAACCCCCTTTGGGGGTGATACATCTAGAGAAGCCCCAGTCCTGGGCTTGGAGTTCTTGGTCTCTGCCTCTATAGTTGCTAAACTTCTTCCTATTCTTTCAATGTCTCTCCCTGGCATCTATCTGAGGTAGGATAAGAAAAGTGTACTTTGAGAAGACCTAGGAAGAGCTGAGCCTCTTTGAATACAGTAATACCCAGGAGTACAAGTCTTGAAGGTCTGATTATTTTGTAGTTGTTACCACCTCAGGATTCAAAGGGCCCCGAGGCCCCTTCCATTCCAGGGTGAAGCCCCAGGGACCCTTAGGGAGGACTGATGGGACTCTAGTGGAAAGGGGTCCCAGAGAGAGAGGGATTTTGGTTCCTCTTTGAGCCTGAGGATGTTCTCTACAGAGCATGGTCAACAGGTAAGTCTCGAGTCTTTTTTATCTATCTTTGGACTCTGTACTTAGCTAACCAAATATAAGGGTCATTACTTGTACCACCATGCAATGGATTTTTAATAGTTGTATTTCAAAGAACCCATTTCCTGGGGATTCCAATTCAGCCCCTTATTGAGCTGTCACTGCATATTTTTCCCATGTGATCATAAAGCCAGTGTTTTTGCCTGCAATTCTCTGTCAACTGCAGGAAACATCATCATCTATATTTTTAAACTTAATAAAAAAATTTTCCTGAACACAGAAATGTTTATGCAGTTAATGGGCTTGTTCATCTACTTTTTATTTTGTTCTTTGCCCTCTCATGTGACTGCATTCCTGCTATTTCCTTTATGTCCCTCCTTTCCTACTAAATTCTCTCTCTCTTGAACTCTTCAACTGGAAGCCTCCTTTCTTGCCATGTTATTTCTACATGGACAGCAAACTTGAAATCATGCAGGCAGACATCAAATCTTAGCACAAAAAGACTTCAACCTCTGCCATGGCAGGCCATATTACTCTCGGAGACATCTAGCCAAGTTAGAAAGACCCATTTAAATGGCAGGCAAGCCTACTCTCCTAGGATTCTCTCAGACGTCTCCATCACCACTTATCTAAGCCTCTTGAACTTTTCTCAGATTCCTCAGATTCAGATTATTATATGCAATGGAAGTTTCCAAAAACAAGTCCATCTACAGCTACCTCCATCTACCCCTTGAGTCTTTTTTAGAATTCTGTGAATTTCTGTTCTGTGAATTTCTCACTTCTTGCTTCATTTCTTTCTTGTCCCAAATGTATCACTCAAGATTCTAAAAGTAACCTAACTTCCCCTTCTAAATACTGTGGGCTATTGCCCTCTCCCTGTCTCTGGTGAAAATCTGTTTTTTTAAATTCCTTCTCCCCCATGTCCTCCAGCTTAAACAGCTAACCTCTACTCCTATGGCCACTATGACATGATTTCATTATTCTCTTTGGTTCAGAGATCGGCTTTTTTCCCCACCCAAATAATGAATCAACTGGGATAAAAATGATAATATTTCATAATCATAAAACACAGTTTATAACATATCCCTGGGACAGGAGACCAAAAGAGAATGTACTTTTGCTACATAAGGCAATTCTTCAAGTACTACTAAGTTGTCTCAAACTGTTCACTGAATTTTCATCTAGTCACTCTCTACAGTTCATAATTAATGCCTTGCTTTTGAAGGTATGTTAAACCTTGATGTGTATTTCAAGAGAATTTAAATCGATTTGTCTTGAAATAGGGCAACGAGGCCAATTCTTTTTACTAAAGATTGCCATTTGTTTGTTTTGTTTGTTTTTTGTTTTTGTGTATTTTTTTATTGGAGTTCGATTTGCCAACATATAGTATAACACCAAAAGATTACCATTTGTTAGCTCAGGTGATGAGAACTAATTTTTTCTTTAGTTCAAATATCGTATCAATCTTACCATTTATAGCTCTTGGCCATGAAATAAGAGAAACTTAGAAGATATCACATACACTTAAGTCTGCATTTCCTTTTTATTTTTCACCCTCCTGTAGAACTACCAAAATCAGGCTTCTTTCTATCAAATAAACCGGTGAGTTTACCTCTTAACAACTGGCTAGAAGGCCCATGATACCAAATACTTCTACTATTTCCCATTTAAGAACAAACAATATTACAACCATTTTAAGTTTAGTACATAAAGTTATATATTTTGGGGTACTAAAAAAGAAAACACAAGTTTCTAAAGTATATTGGATACGTTTTTGTCTAGGTACAATATCTATTTATGTAGCTGGGGGCTGCACTCAAGGGCCTAAATATATCAGCTTCTTTCTGGTTCTCAAATACCACACATTTGAGTTTAAAAAGAAAAAAAAAATGCTATAACTAACTATCACTTCCCTGAATGTACTGAACCAGAGCTAACATGGTGTGGACACTGGATCACCTACCTGGTGCCAAAAACAATTCCTCTTCCTCAGTCATTTTCAGGGGTCAAAGTTAAATGCAAAGGAAACAGCCTCAAAATTTTTAGCTCTGGCTAATCCATCTTCCCTCCACCTATAAGAGCAATTCCAGTCAAGGTTTATTTTTAGTTTTAATTAATCCACTCTGCCCTCTCTTTGGCAGACAGCTGGCAGCACTCCTCCGACCTTCTCCAGCTAAAAGAACATCAGGAGGACTCCTTGGAAAAAGTGAGTTGGATCTCTGCTTGTTGAAATTCCTGCCAGCCTGTGGGAAGGACGGTCCTAATAACCTAAATACCAGGATAAAGCAGAAGTTCATTTCCCCAGATTCCATCCACCTGGCTCATTAATCTGAACCCTTCTGTCCTACAAATAGCTCAGCATGTAGGACCCAGCACACATGTTCACAGATGTGAACACACCTATGTTCACCACTACCTCCCCCCCAACATACACTGTGCTGCAGGAGGGACTGAGCAGCCCAATATGCCCAGGATAGAGTCAGCATCTATCAAGGTCCTAGCAAGACTCAGCAAGCCTGAAACCAGTACACCCTTCCCAAGGCCCCATTTACCATTCCCTCAATCCACTCTGTTATATGTAAAGAGCATGACTCCTTTAATAGATGGAATTTGTGGTTTAGATTACAATATCAAGATACCCCAGAAGCTGCTGGAGAGCAATGAGGAAGGGGATTATCATTCACTGAGGAGGAGCTGTAAGTCAAGCATAGAGTCAGGGCTTTTACATGTGTTAACTCACAGTTCCCACAACCACCCTGCAAAGGGTCCATGTGATCAAAGGTGAGACACTGGAGGCTCAGGAAAGTAAGGGATGGGAAGCCTGTGGTTGCACTGGGATTCAAAGCTAGCATGTCCAAAAGCATGTTCCAGAGAAGGCTACCTCTGCAGAATATCAACAGGGGTTCTATGGAGGAAAGAAAAAAAATGATCCAAAATCTAGTATATAATCAAGGAGGCAGGTGGCTGAAGTGGGTAGAAGACACCACCTTTGGAAGGGATGGTGTTAAGGAGTTCAGAAGCCAGAATGTTAGATGACCCATCTGTGTGGACGTTTATGTCACCAAAAATGACAACAGGAAGATGGTGGGGAAACAGGTAATGAGCCCACTGCTGAAGTCTTTATGAGTGATCAGGAGACTGTGGGAGCAACAAGAGGGCACCTGGATGGTCTAGGCTGATGGAAAGTCATTATCATTGTCTACACTGTATTACTGTCAATACTGTGTTACCTCCAAAATCTCAGTTTTCTCTACTCAGTTATCAAACCACCAGCTCACTTCCTCCACTGGGACCTCAGCAGAGTAGATCACAATAAATTCGTTGTCCATCACTTGCTTCTTAGCCTCACCTCCTTCTGTACCCAATTTAGATTTTTTTAAATTTATTTTTTTATTTTTTATGTTTATTTTTTTCCCACTTTAGATTCTAAGGCTCATTTCATTCCTTTTGAATGAACTCTCCATTCCATCAACTCTCTTTCCATCCAGCTTGCACCCCATCCCTGATTAGATCCAACTTTTCACCTCTTCTGGCCTGTACTGAAGCAGCTAAATACAGCTGGAAAAAAACACAATACTGTGCCATCTTATGTGGATAATTAAGGGGCACCTGGGTGGTTCAGTTGGTTAAACATTCAACTCTTGGTTTCAGCTCAGGTCATGATCTCAGGGTCCTGAGATTGAGCCCTGAGTAGGACTCCATGCTCAGCACAGAGTCTGCTTGTACCTCCCCCTCCGTTTCTGCCCCTCCGCCTGCCAATGCACACACAAGTTCTCTCTAAAATAAAGAAAATCCTTAAAAACAAACAAACAAACAAACAAACATCTCAAGAAAGCCCTCCCAGGTCAGACCCTCCTTTTAGTATAACCCTGGTCTATTCTCTGCCCCAGCCTCCTGAGACAACCACTGCACCTGTTCCTTTCCCCAATCTCCATCCTCCCTTCCCTTCTCACTCTTGACCTCCAAAACTTACCTCCTATCCCAACGGCCTCACTCACTCATGAGTAAGTGAGCAGATATGAATGGAAGGGGCCTGTGTTCTGCGGGACCACTTTGAGGGAATAATGGTCTATGTCACCCAGCAGAAGAAAAGAACACTGGGGACCACATAGACACCCTAAACATGTTCTCAGGTTTTGTTTGCTAAAAGAGATCAATTACCCAAAGTTATTGTATAGCATTATTGATAAGAAGAAAATAATTTCAACCACCTTCTAGTTAACACAGAAGAGAAAGTTATTTATTGATGACAAATGAGAAATCTACACAAATCTTTCAATTTCCAGTGCTATCAAGTGTATCCTTGTTATTCTTCACCTGCCATGGAAAACATAGTGACCAGGGCAAGGGTAAAAGACAGACTGGGGCATTTCTTTGCCTCTCAGACAGCTTAGAGAGGCTGATGAGGTGACAGGAGTCAGAGGTGGAGAGGAGAGAATGCAGTGTCTCATTCCACAGGTCCTCAGTATAGACCAGTCCAGAAAGGAAAATCAAATACTGAGAAAGAAGTCAAAGAGTGAACCAAACCCTTCAGAATGACTTGCTCCTGAAGTGGAGATTCAGAATGAAGTGTTTATAAATGTTAAGGGTTACTGTTTTCCTAAAATATCACCTTTGTTATCTTTCAAAGGTGTTCTAAGCCAATGGAGAAAATCATCATTGAGATGTGGCTTTTAAGAAAGAGTTACATTTTTGATAAGATATGAAAAGCTCATGGTGGGGAGAGGCAGTCATTGAATTATCTGAGTTTTCGAGACTTAACAGCTTTCCAGACTTTGGAGAGCAAGAATGGACTTCAGGGATTATCTCGTTTTGTTCATGTGCAACACAAGCCTCACCATTTGCTACTGTTATGAAAACAAATGTGCTCAGGTAAGTTTGGGAAGCATGTCTCCTCTTGGAATTTTAAAGGTTTTGAGAAGTCCTGCAATAAGGAGACCTACTTTGACTTGTTAAATTATACATAGCATTTCCAAAACCTATCCGAAGAACATTTTGTACCCCTGTTCTTGCCATCTTCTAACATCCAGCTGAACACTTCCAAGAAAACTAATCTGGCCCAGCCTCCCCATTCTATGTATGCATTAAAAAACGGATTCCAAGAGAAGTGGATCTACCACAGATTACACAGCTATTGAGGGCTGTAGTGAAACATTAAAGAGACAGCAAATTCAGTGTGTGCCATCATCCTTTGATGAGTTCTACCTCTAAAGGCAAATATCCCTAATAGATTTGTCACTGAGCCCAGATGCAGGCTCAGCATCTTGCTGAACATAGTCATCCCATCAATAGATGCTGGCATGTGGAATGAAATCTACTGCTGGTCTGTAAACTAGCTTCGAAGTCTTTGGGCTGAAGGTTCCCGAGGTAATACTGTCACCATCATTCTTGTCACCCCATCATCATCACAGCTATCCCCTCTTGTATATTTTCTTTGTGCTAGCACCATACTATGGGTTCACATGGCATCTGCTTCAATCCTCACAGCAACCTTGAAAGAGTTCACATGACACTCTCTATTCACACACAGAAGAGCTGAGGCACAGATGCCTCATGCATCTTGTACAAGGTCACCCAGTGTGAAAGTAGCTTAGCTGGCATCTTAGCTACAGCAATCATGTCACCCCCAGGATATATCCTCAGTCCTGACCTAGCCGTAAGTGTGATACTGAGTCAAACAACCCAACATGTTCAGGTCTGGGATAGCTGACTATTCCCAACCAACACTTTTTCTCTTTAATTTTTATTCTGAAAACAACCACCTAAAATGAGGTCAGAGTCTCCATCAGCAGATTTTAGAGAAGATAAATGTGATAGATGAACAAGTTCTGGGGTCTGGCCAGATGTCAGAGGAAGGAAAAGGCCTAAGAAGGGGTAGAACATGGCCCTGGAGGCAGGGCACTTCTGAATCAAGACCCTTTGGCTGTTTTCTCAGCTTGGCTTCATCCCTTGGGACACATAGCTTCCCAGCCCACTCTGACACAAGGGTTCTCTCTCTCTCTCTCTCTCTCTCTCTCTCCTACCAAGAACTGCTCCTAGTTAAGTTGATCAGGAAACCCCAACCAATACCAGCACCACTTGCTTCAATAGCAAAAGCACTAATTGTCTGCTATGGTTCAGCCAATTTCAAATGGAAGCTTTAAATAAAAGCAGCTATGTACGTTCAACATCCTGTAACAGATGAGGTCTCCTGACACATGCTCAGTCTTAGAGTGAAGTTTCAGATGGAGCAGGTGTCTCACTTGTGCTGGGATCTTGAGGAAGCAGGATGATGAGGGTGCTTTCATTTTACCTGGGGAATCCCTTTGAAGGGTAGACTGTTTTTCCCCTTGGCAGAGCATGATCATCTCAGTCAATACATTAATGTCCCTCTGTGACCCCATCAAGTCTTACTAACTTTCTCAGCAGGGCAGATGGGCAGACCCACTTGTGGTCAATTGCTAACGCCTCCAAAATTTTACTTTTTCCCTGAGTCTTGGGGGGCTGGAACTTGGCAACCTCACAATTTGCAAAGCAGTACTTGGCTTTGGGTCTCTATTTCCAGGGCTTCTTCAGCTAGGGAGTGACTTTGTCTCCTCCCACCCTCAATGGACCATTGCACAATTCTATTGAGAGAGTGCTCAAAATATCCCCTGTGCCTGCTCTGGAGCAGCTGTATTTCTGTGCAGAGTCCATGAACCTTACCTGGCCATCTGCTGGGGAAAACACTGGTGGGAAGGTGTTATGTAAATATGAGGGTAGCTGAGGCTGATGGAGGAGCTCTGTTCTCCTTGTCACTTTTGATAAATCGTGCACTCCCTCACTTGCTTCTCCTCTGCCTTCCCAAAGGCACCAGGTGAGCCTTTATGGAATAGAATAAGTGCAGCCAGATATATTCCACTCTCTGAGGGCCCCCAGAAGCCTCTCTATAAACACAAACAA
The DNA here is from genome assembly GCF_048418805.1 of Vulpes vulpes. NCBI lineage: Eukaryota > Metazoa > Chordata > Mammalia > Carnivora > Canidae > Vulpes > Vulpes vulpes. The sequence goes on from NC_132788.1 coordinate 88,562,241, forward strand.
GCAGCCCAGGCACCTCCAAATCTCCTCCACAGCCCTCCAAGGGGCAGTAGCACAGACCAGTTAGGGTGAAAATGTAGGAAAAACAAAACAGCTGCTTTGATTTAACTAGATGTAAATTTTTCTCCAATGAATGAGATCCCAGTTATTAGGTAAAAAGGAAATGATCAATATTTGTTTACTTCCAAAATGGGTGATGGGTTCCTTTGTGAATGAATAAGCATCAAAAGCAAATTTCTCACTTATTTCTAGGCACTATTTTTAATATGATTCATTCATTCATTCATTCATTCATTTTTACATCTGGTAAACCTCCACCAGAGACAAACTGATTTCCTAGCTGGAATAATGCATTTCTGCCCATCATTGCATAATTAGTAATACTTTCCATATTTACTTGGCTCTCATCACACATCTCTTTGCACTGGTGAGGGAAGGCAGAGAGAGAAGGTGATTCCCCCCTCTCTGTTTGGCAGCCATGCCCAGTTCGCCGAGAGCACACCTTATTAAGATAATGGAACGTAAATCAAAGTGAATTGGTCCACATGCCACGCTGAGAGTGTGTCCTCTTGCACTGCTTGCAAGACAGCAAACAGGTCTGGAAATTAAACGTGAAAAATCAGTGAAGACCTGCGGCCCATCACAGGAAAGGAGAACAGGACCCTGACAGTCCAGCTAATGCCTATAATCACAGTGATAAAGGCTTGTAAATGGCTTCATTCCATCCTGTCACTCCCATCCCTGGCTGCCCCCCCCACTCCTGCTACCTGCAATGACCTTTGTCAGGCTTGAGAAAACAGCTCCCCCTGTGAGCTGTCTCTTACAGAGTGGCCAGATGGGGCGGGTTTGCTCCATTATTTGTGCCTGTAAAGGGAAAATGCCAACAGAAAGATTCATTACGGTCCAGCCCATCTCTGCAAAGCGTCTCTGATTTATTAGGGCATAAACTGCTGTATGGGACATAATGAGACATAAATGTTCTGGAAGGCCTATGAACTCCAGGAGGAAACGCCTTGCCATCACACTTCTGTGCACCTAATTTATTAACAGCGTGTGCCGGCACAGCCTGGAAAATCCTGCCAACTCCACAATCTGCGGTAGTCACCTTTGGTGGGCGAGGGGGAGTGGAAAACTGTGACCAGCTCCGACACTGACAGAGAACGTGTGGGCACACTTGCATTTTCTCCACGACTCCTCAGCAGACATTTGGCCAAGCTCGCCGTGCGAGAGAGGAAGGCTTCCCAACTGTGTGATGGGAAGATCAAACTGGACATTCTGTTATTTCAGTGTTTCCTTGGCCCTGCATGAACACGGGGGAAAATGTTTATATTTACTGCAGAGGAGACCCAGCCACTGTCTCAACTACCTCTATGGTGTGAAGGATCTTGTCTCCATTGTGGGGTTGGCCCTGTTTTGCCACAGCACCCTTTGCAAGACAATTAGCATTTTTGCTCTCTAGACATCACCCTTTCAGTTCTAAATTTAGAACAAAAATGAACAACAGACCAGCTCGTTTTTATACTTCCTATGGTTTGCAACCAATTTTTATTCTTAGATCATAATACGCATGTCTCTTTAATTCAATTTTGGTTGCATTTGCCAAACTTTATGAAAAGAATAAGATTAGGTAGTGAGCTGCCAGGAAAATATAAAACATCCTGACTTGAAATTAGGTATTAGGCATCGTATACTTCATGCACTAATGAAAGGAGATCATCTTTTGTCAATGAAACATTCATTTACAAAGTACTGCTTGAACATATACCATGTGCTGGAGATCTGATAGAAACAGACGTGGCCCCAGCCCAGGAGCAACTACATGATTTGTGGGGCCTCGTGCTCAATGAAACTGTGGGTCCCTTGTTCAAGAAGTGTTAAGGATTTCAAGATGGCAACAGCAGAGCATTAGGACAAGCACAGGGCCCTTCTAGACATGGAGCCCTGAGCAACGATACCATAGCATGCCCGAGAAGATGGCCCTGACTCTACGCTGTAGAGAATATAGCTTAATGAAGGAGTCAAACAATAAGACAATGAGGATGTAAGAGGTTGACACTAATGCTCAGAGGGAAAGGAATACTATCCCATGTGAAAGCATGACAACAGAGGCATGGGGCACAGGAGACAGCAGAGGCAAGCCTGAGTCAAAGTGTGAAAGGTATGTGTGCCATCAAGTAAAAATCAGGAACAGGGGATGACAAAGGATGGGGTAGCACAGGCAAACACCCTCTGGGGGAGGGTGTGGTGCCAGGTTTGAGGTGAAGCCTGAAACAGAGCAGATGTCAGACCTCCACAGGGCCTTGCAGGCCACCTGACGATGGTAGCACTGAAGGTTCACTGGCAGTGAGATCACAGTAGACTGGTTCTCCATCATTGTATGGGCTCTCTTCCAGGGTCCTGTCCCCTGCATTGAGTGACTAGAGCGACAAGCCCATTTACCACAGAGCAATCTGGGCAGCTTTGGTGATGGTATTTACTTTTATAACCCCAAAAGGAACAGAATGATTTTGTTTTTATTTTATTTTATTTTTAAAAAAGATTTTATTTATTTATTCATGAGAGACAGAGAGAGAGACAGAGAGAGAGAGAGAGAGAGAGAAGCAAAGACATAGGCAGAGGGAGAAGCAGGCTCCATGTAGGGAGCCTGATGTGGGACTCGATCCCGGGACTCTAGGATCATGTCCTGAGCCGAAGGCAGATGCTTAACCACTGAGCCTCCAGGTATCCCTGATTTTGTTTTTAATTTAAAAGATGAAGATCAGGGGATACCCGGGTGGCTCAGTGGTTGAGAGTCTGCCTTCGACTCAGGGTGTGATCTCAGGATCTGGGATTGAGTCCCACGTCAGGCTCCCTGCATGGAGCCTTCTTCTCCCTCTGCCTATGTCTCTGTCTCTCTTTCTCTGTGTCTTTCATGAATAAATAAACAAATCTTAAAAAAAAAAAAAAAAAGATGAAGATCAAGGGTGCCTAGGTGGCTCAGCTGGTTAAGCATCTGGCTATTTTTTTTTTTTTTAGGTTTTATTTAATTATTTGAGAAAGAGCATGAGAGAACACAAGCAAGGGGAAGGGGCAGGAAGACAAGTAGACTCTCTTCTGAGCAGGGCACCTGATGTTGGTCTGGATCCCAGGACCCGGGATCATGACCTAAGTCAAAGGCATGTGCTTAACGGACTGAGCCATCCAGGTACCCCAAGCATCCCATTCTTGATTTTGGCTCAGGTCATGATCTCAGGGTCATGGGATCAAGCCTCACGTCCAGCACCACACTTGGTGTGGAGTCTGCTTGCCCCTCTTTCTCTGCTCCTCCCCCAGTGCACTATGTCTTTCAAATAAATAAATAAAATCTTAAAATTGAAAAAAAAGAGGGGGGGGGGCCTCCTGTGTGGCTCAGCAGTTTGACGCCACTTTTGGCCCAGGGCGTGACCTGGAGACCGGGGATCAAGTCCCATGTCGGGCTCCCTGCATGGAGCCTGCTTCTCCCTCTGCCTCTGTCTCTGCCTCTCTCTCTCTCTCTCTCTCTCTGTGTGTCTTAAATGAGTAAATAAATAAATAAAAATTAAAAAAAAAAAGATGAAGAGCTACCCATGTTGCAGAGCAAATGCCAAGAGTGAGCTCTCAGAGTGCATTTCTACACTGGAGGAATAAGCCTGTGTAAATAGTGACTAAGATCTTGTCACTGTTATTCAACATAGCAAAAGGCCAAGGATGCCTCCTTGAACAATGGCAGAGTCCTACCCACACACTGACTTCATCATTTTCCATCCCCAGAGTGCTGGGCCAATTGTCCCAGAAGCACCTTCTTGGCACATCCCAGCCTCCTGGACTCTGCCAGACTGTTCATACTTGATTAAATATTATTATGAGAAGGGAGAACAAATGTTAGGGTCTTCAGCCTCTCAGCCACATTCTAAGGACTCAGCATGGAAAAAGAATAGGAATTCAAAGGGATCCCTGGGTGGCTTGGTGGTTTAGTACCTGCCTTCAGCCTAGGGCATGATCCCTGGGTCCTAGGATTGAGTCCTACATTGGGCTTCCTGCATGGAGCCTGCTTCTCTCTCTGCCTGTGTCTCTGCCTCTCTCTCTCTCTCTCTCTCTCTGTGTGTGTGTGTGTGTGTGTGTCTCATGAATAAATAAATAAAATCTTTTTTTTTGTAAATAAATAAAATCTTAAAAAAAAAGAATAGGAACTCAAGGCATATATGTTTGATTGACCCATTTTTTTATTAGACCTAATTTATTAATAATATATAACACATTCTCTCTCACACTCACAATTTGCTTTTTTGAGGCCTACTGATGATATTCCTAAAATAGTTGTTCTTAAACATTGCACAATAAAAAGTTATAGGAAGTCAATAGCCCTTTGAATTTTTGAATAAGACATTCTTGCTTCATGCTAAATCTACTTTTTCTCTTTGCCATCTCAAGGTGGTTACAAAAGTCAAATTTTAAAATGCCTATTTTGATTCTTAATTTGTGATCCCAATATTTAGCACAATTTTCAAAAAAACTAGACTGTGTCTCTCCCTCTAACTTAGCACAAAGTTGTCCGTTGGTAACAGGCAGTGCATCAATTATCAGGGTTCCACACCCTGGCTTGATTGAAAGTGAGGTTGCTATCTCTGAAGGAACAGAAATAAAATGGAAACATGTTCACGTAATCAATGCATACATCCACGACAAATGCCATCTGACCCTATTATTATTGCTTCTTTCAGCCTCTGCCTTGGTGATGATGATTAATCATGGTTACTGATTATATATCCAATTAGTACAAAACAAAATTACCCTGCAGATGTCATACTTTAGTCTTAAGGACCAATTTGTATCTTTCACTACATTAAGTGAGGTTCTACAGTTCCTGAGGTTCTAGGATCCCAATATTCTATTTGAAAGAACAGTTCAAGGAAAGGTCCTTTCATGTGAGTGTCTCAGGAATGGACTCAACTCAGGAGTTTTTAAAACAACGTTCACAGAGCAATTATGCTGTGCCAGCCAAAATAGAGATGAGTGAGTAACACATGGGGACCTGATCTTTGGAAATTTAAGTCAGAGTGAGTTGCTTCTGCTAAAAAACATGAAAGAACTAACCTTTTGGTCAGCAGAGAGTTCATGAATGGCTCTTTTGACGGAAGGAGAATCCAACCCTAGAGCCAAAGAACTGCCCACAGGTGCTCCACTGGAATTCAGCCACCAACCACACAGGGAGGTTCTTGAGAGGATTCCTCTGCCCCAGGTGCTAGCTAGTCGGAAAGTGTTTAATGGCACAAAGTATTTCCAAGTGTGCTGGGGATAATGCGAGCCTAGGTAGCCCTCACACTACCAGGTAATTCCCCACTTACCTTGCGTCACGTGTCATGAAACAAGACATCTTTTGTCTTAGGAAAACTTGGTCTAACATCTTTCCAGGCCTTTCTTTCTATATGTATTTAAAGGGATATTTGAAAAGGAGGTGACTTCATAGCCAACAGCAGAAACACGTTTGGTGCCTATGCCCATCAGAAGAGATTCATGACTGCGTAAATTGGGGGAGGAAAACCAGTAGGCATCCCTGCATTTTCTCTATGGCCATGTCAACAACAGGATTAGACAGGGCATCTTCATTATTAGATGTTAAAATTGAGGCAGAAACACTCCATGAATGGTTCCTTCTTGGCTTGGGTTTCATTCACTAATGTGATTTGGAACAGTCTACTTTCCAGTGAAATTTAAGCGGAGCTTTGTTCTAATTTTGGCTATGAATGACTTATAGAGAATAAATTTTTATCTTATATTTTGTGCTATTGGAATGTAATACTCTCTTACCTGGTTTGTCTCAGAGACGTTTCTTCTATTTCTCCTCCCAAGTCAACTTTCCCTAGATCTTTGCTGTTACCTTCCAGAGCTGTCTACCAAGCAATTAAAAGAATTTTGAGCTCTCCTTTACAAATAAGAAATTAGAAAAATGCTCTCCTTTTCTTTGTAATTTTCTCTAACAAGGCAGTTTGGAATAATTTATGCAAAGGTAGATTTGTGTGCACCAGCTCTGTTCCATCTATATCCCTTCCTGATTAAATATTCATCCAACTGTTGAAATACACATCTGCCCTCCCATCTTACCATCTACTTGCTTATCCACCCACCCATCCATTTAACTCTTTTCCCAAGTACTAATGTTACAGATCATGCAATTCAGAGTCAAAGAAATCATTCCCTTTGGCCTTGTCATTATTCTCTTCCTATCTCCGGCAGTTTTCCTGGTATTACAAATCTTATTGATGCATTTGGGGGTGCAGTGGACCTTTATGGTTGGGGATTAGTATTGTTACTATACACATGGCCATTTACACAGTATATGAAGCTAAGGACAACTGATTTTCTTAGATGGAATAAGAAAGAAGTACATAACAAAATAACTTTGTATTTCATTTCCAAGTTCTGTGGCTGTAAATAAAGCTTTGCTCGTGGAGCTAGAAGGCAAACCCCAGAGGACTGACTCTCAGCTCAGTGCTAAGCAACAGACGGCTTGCCAGAGAGATGAATGCATTTCATTATCTTGAGCTGATTCCATAGGCATAATTAGAACTCCTTTGAGAAGTCAACTAATTATGTAATATCCAACAAAATATGTGAGGATTTCATTCTGGCATTAAGCAGAATCTATCAAACTCTGTTTTAATTTATGATTTCCTATTAGAGGGGGACCAAACAGGACAAGTCGTTTCCACAGCACTGGTTTCTGATTAGTAGCACTGGATAACATAAAGGTAGAGTATCTATCTTCCCCTTGGGTCATCACTGGAGAAAAGGCAGCTTAGAGCAGCCCAATATATTATTAGATGTCCCCGTTGTCCTACAGAAACACAGCTGCAGGTATATTATTTCTGGCTGGAACAATGGTAATGTGAAGTATCAGCAGAGACATCAAATGAACAACCTTTACTAGCTGGCTCGTTTTTCCTTTCTATACTTAGTCTGTATGAAGCAGGGCGATCTGGCCCCAGACGTAGAGGTTCCAGCCGAAGCCCCACATCCCGGCCACAGTCAGTGACCGTGAAGAGGAGTGTCAACCATCTCGCTGGCCTCTGGACCCTCCTACTCTGCTTTCTCCCATCTCCTGGGGATCTTACCTCCCACTCTAGGCCCAGGAAACGGTGTTGGCATTTTTTTTTCCAAAAAGAAAGGTGAGAAAAATAATGTTGTTGCGACACTCTAAACTGCATTCCTGAGGGTTTCTCAAGTTTGTGTCATAAAAGGCAAACATGGATGAACAAAGACATTTTTCAACAGGAGGAAAATGAGAGGCAAAGCCAGGCAGTTTCATTTGCAGGTAACTTATAAAACGAATGTGACTTTTCCCCCCAAAAGTCCAAGTGACTCCTGGATAAATTAGCTTCAGATGATGCTTAAAAAAAAAAAAAAAAAATGGTGGGAAAGGAAGCAATCCAGCTGCTATGTGACTGCCAAGGAGCCAAAAAAATGGTTCGAGGGATTTCTGAAAATTTCTAATGACAGAATTTTTTGGAACATGTAGATCCAGCTTCCCAGGTTCAGAAAGGCAAGGCTAGGCTTTCAGGACTCCGAGACCATGGAGGAGAGGGGTGGCAGACGGCTGGTACCCAGGCCACAGCCACTGCCACCGCCCGCTTGCACACACAGACACCGTTTTCTGGCACAGGCCTGTCCCCTCCCAGCTGGACAGGGCCCCTACACCCCTTCCCAAGCTAGTGCTGCAGGGAGCCCCCTCCCTGGGTCCAGAGCTGGCCCTCCAGATGAAACCTCTTTGCCATCTCCCACTCGGCGCAAAACAGCTGGAGTCAATGAAAGAGTTAATGTGATTTTCCACTCTTCCCGCTAGCTTAGAGGGACTCTGGTGAGCACTGGCCTGATCGAATCACCTTTAGGGGATGGAAAAATCTAACTCCCCACACATGACGGCAAGCACAGGAAGGAATGCTGGAGATGAACCAAGCACAGGCTGCCTGTAACGGCAGCGGCAGGGTGCAAGGAAGGCACACACAGGCCGGACCAGGAGAGGACGGTGGCAAGGAGACGGCCACCTCCCTAAAGGCAGGGAGAGACAGAGAGCCGGCCCTGCTCGCACGTCCCAGTCCCACCCCGGGGGTGCGGGGCCCAGGCCTGGTGTGCACATGGCACGGAGCGGGCTCGGCCCCCAGTTCCCTTGTGCATCTCCCAGATGTGGCAGCTGGTATGAGTTAGCCGGGCAGTGACCACATTTTGGGGAGAAATCACCCATTGATTTATCACAGGGGCATAAATCATAAATGCATTTAGTTGTCTTCATTGCCTTTCCTGTTATTCTGCCCCTCTGAAGTGAAATGAAGAGGCAGATGTATTATCTGGGATCAATTCCAGATCCCATTTGTGTTTAAAAAAAAAAAAAAGGAAAGAAAGAAAAGAAAAGAAAATGAGGAAGGGTTTCACACAAACCTTCTGCCACAGGTTGATCAAAGTTTGTGCACCCTGAAGACCAAGGCACTGCACAGAGAGCTCAGAGAGAAGCCCAGTGACAAGAGGGGTGGACACCCTAGCCCACACTTACCCTCGGGCCCAGATGGAACTAAGGACGGCACGGGGTCCCCGCCATCCCTAAACATAAGCCAATCCCCTCTCGAGCTCATAGACACTGAGGCCTGCAGAACCCCATGGTGGCAATGACCCAGGCAAGGACATAGAGGTTAACAGGACAGCGGCCAGTCACAGCTGCAGAGTCTAGAATTAAGTTAGCGAAAACAGAGGCCATAGTAAGGCAGAGAGAGATCCTTCCAGAAAAGTCTAGAGGACTCCTCTGAGGCATTTTTGCATTCTCAAACCTCAGGTTCTGTCTAGGTCTCTTCAAGGATCCTGTCTCATTCACTTTGTTCTCCTTCCTCTTCTAAGAATTTTGTCCCATTTCCCTCATTGGGTCTGTGGACCAGAAGCCTCAGCCAGGTGCTTTTTTTCTTGTGGTTTTTGCAAGAAAACTGGAAAGAAGCTACTATTAGCAATGCCATTTCAAAAATTAGTAGCTCAGAGATTTACACCCCTGATGTCCGCAGACCAGCTGTCCATCCCTAACTTAAGACAACTCTCTGCTGGATAGTATTTCCTAAAGGGGGTCCTAATGGTTTTTAATGAGAAGAGCTCATAACAGATTGTTTCCTAAGTCCAGAGGAGGAGAAAGGATCAGGATTTTTAGGAGGGTTGAGATCATTAGTCTGTGGGGAGAAAATACATTTCTTTCTTGGGCTCATAGAAAGAGACTTCCATTTGGAGTCTGAGCATTCTTCTTTGAAATCCTAAAACCATCATTTTTCTGTCCAATGGAGACATAGAAACAAATCAGGTGAAAGCAAAAGTTAAGTGATCCAAATATTAAAAGCCTTAAAGTTTCTATGAGTTCTAAGGATCAGAGAGTCTTGGGACCAAGGATTGAGGAGTACCAAAAATCAGGCTTCTGATCCAAAAGGCACCAGACTCTTGCCCCCAGCTAGATTAACCCTCTGTCCATCAGAAGGCACCGTGGAAATCTGTTCCAGGGCCTGATGTAGCCCGGGAGGCTGCATGGCTCTTTGGCTAATCCTCCCTGCACACCTCACCTTCATTTGGTGTTCCAGCATAATTTCCACATGGACTTCTTGCTTTGTAATAAGGCACATGAGGCAGCAGGCTTCCCACCGGGCAATTAGCATGCAGCTCATACCAGTCTACCCCAGAGAGGCCCCACTGGTCACCACCATCAGCTGTTTTAATCTAGGTAGGAATCCCAGAGGAATGAAGAGCATAGCATGGAATCTATTATTAGATTATGGAACAGTGAACGATGAACCAAAGTCAACCTTGCTGTGATGTGGAGAGGGAGGGGGAAGCCCTTTGGGAGGCTCTGAGCTGAGCGCAGTGCCCACAGGACAGGCCACAATGATGGAACATGTTCAGTCAGTTCTATAAATCTCCCCCCTTAGTATTTTTTATGGGAATGATTAAGATAAGGGTAAACAGGCAGATACCAGGTCAATGGCCAGAACTGTTTGACACTGGGAGCCTCGGATTTTATCCCCAGACGTTTGAAGAGGGAATATTTAGCCTATGGGGAATATTGGATTGCCTGACATCTACTGAAAAAAAAAAATCTCATTTATGAGGAATAAGGTGAAAAAAAATCTCATCTATGAGGAATAAGGTGATTTTGATGATTTCTCTACCAACACAGTTAGCTAAAAAGCAAAGGGCCCCTCCTCTATGATGAAGACCCAGCAATATGAAAACAAGCAAGAGATACCAAGGGGTGCAAGTCTCATGGTCAGGATTGAGTTAGGGACCCTTTCTGTTGGGCTGTTGGGATCAAGTTCGAAGGATAAGGGGTGCCTGGGTGGCTCAGTCACTTAAGCATCTGCCTTTGGCTCAAGTCATGATCTCAGGGTCCTGAGATGGAGCCATGCATCGGGCTCCCTGCTCACAGGGAGCCTGCTTCTCCCACTTCCTCTGGTCCTCCCCACTGTTGGTATGTTCTTTCTCTCTCTCTCTCTCCCTCCCTCCCTCCCTCCCTCCTATGTGTGTGCTCTTTCTCAAATAAATAAATCAAAACTAAAAAAAAAAAAAAGTTTGAAGCACAAGTCAGACCTCTGTGCATATGACAGTCAAACCTCAAAGGAGTTGAGGATTGGGGGGGGATGCAGAAATCCCACCCTGACCTAAATCTAGTTGTTGTCCCCTCTCCTCCACAAATATTTACTGAGTACCTATTATTCATCCAGAACCACATCACATTACTAAGCTTTAGGGGAGAACAAAACGGGAGCCAATCTGATGTCTATGGGAAAGATAATCTTTGCAGAGATAATGACACTTATCATCAGTCGGCACTGCATTAAGTGCTGCCCAGGCCGTTAAGATGCTAGAAATTTCATTACCAGGAAGACTTTCAACAGGTCCCAGAGAAGCTCAGTTGAGAAATCCTCAGGAGGCTTCTATGCTCTTTCCACCCCAGGGCCTCAGACCAGAAGTGGGTGCTGGCGAGTAGGTTAAAGCTAGGGCTTGGTGGAGCAGTTACTTAATCTGGTGTCAAGTCAGTTTCCTCACCTGTAAAAGGGACATACTATATATATCTATACCATAAAGGTGCTGCCAGGATCAAATGAGAAGATACTTGGAAAGAGCTTAGCTAAAGTGCTGCACTAGCACTGGCTCCTTCCTCCTGGGAAGGCTCCCTGAACACACACTATGTGCTGGGCATGGCCCTGGTCTCAGGGGCACACGGACAAGCAAAACAGACACAGCGACCTGCTCGCCAACAGTTAGGTTTCTAATGGATGGGACACCGGGCACAATTTATTCCTTGTGATGTTTATCTAGTATGTCACAGACCAGACCAAAAATGCTGCCATTAATTACAAGGGAAGCAGTAACTAAGATTGCTCGTGGCCAGGGCTGGGGATAACTTTAAATCTGAGAGTCAGGGTAGGTCTCATGGAGAAGGTGATGTCTGGACAAGGATAGGAAGAAAGTGAGGACTGAACCAACTGGAAATCTGGGGCCAAATGTCCTGAGCAGAGAGAACACTGCGTGTTCATGTCCTAAGGTGACCATGTGCCGGGCGTGGCCGAGGGCCACAAGCTGGGCAGAGGGCATGAGGGGACAGTAGAGGAGGGGACGCTGGGATGAATGGGTACCTGTCAGACCAGACTCTGTGGGCCTCTCTTGAGACTCGAGCTGAGTCTCAGCAAGGTGTAGGGAGCCAGTCAGGTTTGGGGGGCTCTCTGGCACAACTGGCCTCTGGTTTTTGAAGTGTCTGGCTGCTGCGTGGAGAACAGTCTGTGGAGTGCCTTCTGATGAAGCCAATCTATCTGAAGCTTGGGATGAAATGTGATTTAATGGAAATTTATGTGCAGGTGTGACAGCGACAGTGGCTAGAGAAGCACAGTTGGTTTCCTGGCCCCTAGGCTCCTGAACCCCAGCACACCAGGGCACTTTTCCAGACAGTAGGGGTGTGCTCTGCCCTCCTCTTGGTCCAGTTAAGCAGCCCCTCCAGCCCATCCGAGGAAAGAAACACAACAGCTCACCCAATAAGGTGGCAAACCTACAAGATGGGCACAGAGCCTCTGCCTGGGGACTCCTCTGTTGACTTGGCCTAACCAGCTCACAACCCAAGCTCCCCCACAAGCAGGTGGTTGTGAGGCTTCCCGCCAAACCATCTACGGGGGGAGTTTTATGGAGGTAGCAAAGGAGGTAAGGAAACCATACAAGGCTGCTTACAAGAACTAAGCATTTGCAAACACACTGCACCAGCCACAAATTCTCAAACCTGCTGTGCCAAGGCCGCATCCTCTTCTGCTTCATAGCAGTGCAGGCTGCCTGAGGATATTTGCTCTACGCACCCGCAGAGCCCAACCTGGATTTTTGCAGACCACAATCTCTTCTCCACCACCAATGTCCGCCAAGCACCTGCTGCCCCTGAGGACCTGATACACCTGCCCCCATGACAACCCTGCTGGGGTAGTGTGACTTTTGTACTGTCCGCTCCTATTTCCTAGGTGACTACACTAAGCACAGGGAGATTCAATCACTTGCCCAAAGTTACCCTGTTCAGACACATTAAACCTGAAGCCTTAACCACCACTCTAAAAGAGACAACTAATATAAAAGTAACACTAGTTTTCAAATCTCCTTTTTACATTTCTAATACAAACAGGCTGCGTGTCTCAATTGAGGAACATTAGTTATTAGGTAGACTAATTAATTAAGGATAGTGAATGACTAAGTAGATCCCAGTATATCTTACTGGGTGCCAGAAGTTTACTTGTCTGTATATGTTTATTCATGAAACAGGTAAAAGGAAAAGCTTAAAAATGTTTTCAAAATGCCTCTGAATACTTTAATCTTCTTATAAGTCAACCAAGACACTGCATAAGATTAATCCATATTCAAGGATAAAAATGTACTTTCTATTTTCCACATCTGAAAAACTATTGCTACACCATCTTGAATTCACCCAGTACAAGTACATTTTAACTGTAACAGAAGATTTTAACAATATGAGTGTTTGTCAATCACAGTGACAGTGAGGAGGATATAGCATCACGTATCCTTGCCTACTCTGTGCCCAGCACTGATCTTGCTACCACATCATCGCATTCCCTTCTGAACAACACCGCAAGGTGTGTATAATTAACCCCAATAAACAGATGCGGGGGGACAGATTTGTCAGCACCCAGACACCACCTTCTTCCTGTTAGGCCATGCTGCCTCTCTACCCTCACCCACTTTCCAAGAGCCCCACTCAATAGACCGAGAGGAATAAAACCCAGGAAAATAAGACCTTGACATGTCATTAGCTTGCAAAAAAGGCTGAACTCATTCAGCAAGCTTCCCGTTCTTGCTAGGTGTGCCAGCTAATAAGCTAGAGTTGTCTCAGCACCAAATCCACGGGCTTTATGTGGCTGGGGCTGGGACTCTACAAACCATGTTTCTGCTTTGCCAGCTGTTTCTGGCGAGTCTCTACCAGAAGGCTCACCAGGGGGAGGAAGGAAGAGGGGCCTGTTCTCTCCTGTTTGGTTCCCGTTGGCTTCTGGTTCCCAGTGTCATCACTCCAGCAAGGCTCCTTGCCCTGTACAGGGGCACTTCATCCCAGGAACAGAGAATAAGGCTAGTTTATAGTTTTCCCAACACTCATAGAATCAGATTCATTCTCTCCAGAGACCCCTGGTACCCCCCTCCTCAAAAGCCTGCCCTCCCTTCCAACCAGTGTGCCCTTCTCAGAGGTCTGGGTCCCACCCCCTGAGTCCTCTCTGCCCAGCTTCAAAGTTTTACTAATAACCTCACCTCCCTCCTTCCCCTCTCCTGCTTCCCCCCACCAGCCATGGGGTAGCAGCTGTGGCCTCAAGTTGCTACTTCTGTGACATTCTATACTCCTTTTGCCCTTTCAGGTCAACAATTTTTAATGCTAAACTCGCTCTGTGAAAATAACTTTAGGGTTTCTGCCCCTGAATGGACCCTGCCTGACCCACTGGGATCCCAACCGTGCTGTGTGGCATTTCTCGGCATGCTCCAGTGTGGATACTCGTCACCTGCCAGGCCCCGAGGGGCATGATGCTCAGACCCTCCTAACTTACCAAGTGTGGCCAAGGAGCCACCTGCCAAAATATAATTTCCAGGGCTGTACCTGCAAAGAGTAGGACCCAGGAAACATTTTTAGCAAGTGCCCCCAACCTCCAAACCCTTTGCTTCAGTGCATGTGTATGAAGACAGTCTGACGTGAGTCAGGATCAAAGACCCCCAGGTTTCAGAGCTATGCACTCTGGCCAAGTAACTCGATCCCCCTGAGCCTGAGCTCCCTCACCTGTAAGGTAAGAATGGTACTCAGAGTGTCTACCCACAAGGCAGAGCTAAGACCGAAATGAGCAGAGAAAGCACGTAACTCTGGGCCTAGCATGGACATGGGAGGACAGGAAGAAATGCACACTGTCGCCTGCCTGCTTCTTGAGGACAGTGGCCCGTGGGTGGAGGCCAAGGCCCCAACGCTGAGCCCACAGAGAGCAGCAGCACATGGCCACTGCAGGGAAGGTGCCCCTGGGGCTGTCTGAGCCCCTGATGTGAAGTGATTTTTCAATGGCTGGCAGCAGCCATGCATCAGTAGGCCACACTCCTGACTTGTCTCGTCATGTTCTTCTTGCTAGAGTCATAAGATGTCTAATACCAGCAAAAGTAATTAAAAATAAACCGAGAGACAGCGAACCATTTCAACCCTCCCTTTGGCGGCAAGGAGGGCCCGCGTGAGCTCTCCCCACGGTGGCCGAAAATGCCTTTTCCTGTCACACCGTTGACTGACCACAAAAAATGAATGTTCCTGCGATTTTCCTAAAACAGCTTCAGGATTTATCAGCCTTGAAAAAAATATAGCAACGACAGAAACTGACCCAAAAGTTTCAGACCAAAATGTGACTCCTGTCAAGGAAGAAGAGATGGAGGGAGGGAAGGGGGAGGGGGGAGACAGAGAGATGTAACCACCCAACTGAGCCCTGAAATGAAACTGCAGAGGACACAGGAGCATCTTGGAGCATTCAAAGGAAGTTACATAAAAAAATAAATAAATAAAATAAAACTCTACTACCTACCTATTACCTACTGCCTCCTTCCACTGAAATCAAGTAAGATGAGGAGTCAATACAAAACTGCAGACCCAGCCAGGTCCATGCCTCGGCAGCTGGTTCCCCATACAGTAGTCAGACAGCACTGCAGCCAACAGCTCACCTCTCTCCCCTCTTCAAGGGCCTCCCCTGGCTCCCCATCAACACGTGGAGGATCTCATGCCTGCTGGTCGTGCCAGCCTCCCCTATGGCACTGCCCCCACGCCCACCAGGCTCCAGCCACCTCCTCTTCATCCAGCTCCTCACGTACACCAGCCTGCTCCTCCAACAGGGCCTTCGGAAATACGGTTCCCTCTGCTCTTCCCTGCCCAGCTCCTTTGACTCACACATGCTCTCTGCAAGGAGACTACCCTGGACCACCCCATTCTCTGATTCTCTGTCTCAGGCTGTTGGTCTCCTTCAGAAGATCCATCATGGATTCTAGCCATCTGGTCTTTTCACTTGTTTGCTATCTGTGATCCGTTATCTGCTCTCTGGGGTCTGCCTGGGGCTGTCATGTCACCCCATGCTCCTGGGATCTGGTCAGTACACCCCCAATGGCCTGGGACATGGTCAGTTCTCAGCACAAACCTGTTCAATGAATGAATCACACCCCCCACACCATATGGTGTACGTCCCTTGCCAGCATCCTCGGCCACCCGCAAGCCCCTACATTAATCTGGTTCTATGGCATGAGGGAGAGTCAGAGTACAGGTGGGGTGGGGGAGCAGGAGCACTTTGAGACCCCTCCTCTACAAGCAATATGACCTAAACTCCTTCCCCAGTTGCTATGCTTTGGGTAAATCCCTTCTCCTCCCGACCAGCTCAAAGGAAGGCAAAGAAAGTTTTATAAAATCACTGGAAAGCCAGAAAAGGAAACAATGTAGTTAAGGGAAAAAAAGGAAATAACAAAAAATTTCTTCCAAATTGCCTGAGACTATGAAAAGGCTGGTTTCTTAAAAGGATAAGCACAGACTCAGCTCAGAAACTCTGCCCCCCAGAGTGGCACATGTCCTGTGGAAAGATGAGGAGGTAGGCGTACCTAAGTCTTCCAGCACCTCCTTCAGGCCACTAAGACATGGCTGGCTTGAGGCTTCAGCTTCCAAATTATGCCAAGGGAGGCAGCCCTGGAGCAAAACTCCCAAGAGAGCTGTTCTCAGAGATCTCTGTGACCCCAGGTCAAAGGACTGTGACTTCTAACAGTGTTTCCAAACGTGCTCCAAAGCATTCTGTGATCAAGGGCGTCCCCCAGGCCCCAAACTGGGAACTGTTTGCCCACCCCTTCCCCGTCCATGCCATCCCTACCAGATCACCAAGGATCCCCCAAGGGCCTCACGACTACTGTCCTCACCTTTGTTCTGGACGTAGCTGATTATAGAACACACAGCACACATAACTGAAATAGCACTCATCTTTGAAGTTCTTTCTAAAAGAGGAAAACCATTTAGTTACACCCAGACAGCCTTGTCCTGAGGCCACACATTTGGCATCCACTTACTCTCTGTCTGCAGCCCCGATGGGTTCCACATCCGTGACATTCTGCACACCTCCACCCTACACACACACACTTGGGGGTGGAAGGCCAAGCCAAAGAACTTATTTCCTGGGTGACAGTGTGTGTGGTATGGATGGCCAGCTCTTCCTAGGACCCAAGGTCATTTTGTTTTGCTCTTCCCTTCAACATGACTGCATTCTGGTTCACCAGCCTTACCGTTCGATGCTGGGTGGTCAGTTCAGCTCCGAATGCTAGATGTGGAACCCTGAATCAGTTATGTAGCCTCAGTTTCCTCTTTTGTATAAAGAGGATAGAGTAGTACTCGGCTCTTGGGTTTCTGTGAGAATGAAGTGTATGCGCAGCATTTAGAACAGAGCCTGCTCCTTGGCATTGATAAGGATGAGTTCTCATTATGTTTCATGCATACATTTGGGCACAAGGCATTCTCTCATTGAGGGAGATTCGGGGTCAGGGAAGTGTAGGGGGCATCCTAGGGCTGCCTGTACTCCTTATCGCAGACCCACGGGAAGCACAGATTGTGCAGGGATGCCTACCACGCACAGAAGGGCCACTGCCCATGCTGCACGCCCAGGCAGAGTTCCACAGCTTCATGCACGGCAGAAGCCAGTTGAGACATGGGGTGTTATGTGGTGTCTGCAGCCACATCTCACTCCCTGGAGCATCACACACAGCAAGGACAGTGATTACCCTTGAGCAGGGGGATGCTGACAGGGATTCCAGGTATCCTGTTATCCTTGGATTCTGAGAGTCTCTGGCTTCCTGGGAAAGCAAAGAGGGAATGTGATTCCCTTCAGGGTGCTCCATTTCTTACTCAAGTGACATGAAAGCTGTGACACCACCATGTGGTCACCACCACATGTCACCACCAAAACAAGATTCAAGGGGCAGTTAAGTCTGACACGTATGGAGACCCCACGTGCTAGGCACTGGGTCCAGCCCTAGGCTGGGTACCCATGGTGCATTCCCGTTCTGAATGATCCCATCCACGTGTCCTGTATCCCGGCCCCGGTGGCAGCACCAACGGAAAAGGGGAAAAACAGAAACTACTCAGGACAGAAAAGCAGAAAGCACTGCCCCAGGCTTACGAGAGACCCCAAGGCACAGAGTAAGGTATTTGCCATCAAGGTTCCCAGCTCTCCGCCATTGATTATGTGGTGAGTATAGTTCATTAGAGTGGAAAAAAGCAGTGGGTGACTGGGTGACAGGCACTAAGGGGGGCACCTGACAGGATGAGCGCTGGGTGTTACGCTATATGTCGGCAAATTGAACTCCAATAAAAAAAAATACAAAAAAAAAAAAAAAAAAGGAAAGGAAGCAAAAACCCACCAAGACCGTCTTCTGTTGAATTCAGCCAATGCACATATTTCCAAGGGCATCTCAATAACTTTTAACAACACACTGATTCCTTCAAATCAAGGTTGACAAACAGGACTTCCTATAGGGCTAGATTCTTTAAATTATTTGTCTACCATTTTCTTACCTATCCACTCTCCACTCTATCTTGTGCATCAGGAAAGGTAATGATAAACCATCCCATGACCTTCTTCTTCTTCTTCTTCTTCTTTTTTTTTTTTTTTTTTTGTTCACTTGGAAGAGCAACTATATAGGTGGCGGGTATAACCATTTTTCTAATTTAAATGCAGGCAGCTTTATTTTTTGAGCAGATCCTGAAATGAGTCCCTTCCATGTTGAGGAGTTCATATTTCATCCCAAGTATGTAAGAGCTGCTATTAAGCTGCTAACCAATAGATATTAGGCAAAAGTAAATGGCATCTAATAAATGAATAAATAGCTCTGCCCTCAGAAATAAAATGCCGGCAAGGGACACATTGCATGGCAATCACGATGCTGTCTTCAGATTCACAGTTAAATCACCAATAATGCATTCCTTCTTCCAACTCATTCTAAAATGTTTCATTTGGCAGTTGCCTTGAGCAAGGCCCTGCCTGGTTAGGTGGTAGATACCTTCAAAAAATGACACCCACAAATGCCCTCCTGGTCTGCTCCCCACCTCCTTTTGCTTTCCCCTTCTGGGAACCCAACTGTCATATACTGTAGGCAAGTCCAGGCTACTGCACTGAGGGGAGAGGCCTCATAGTGTGGCCCTGCAGGATAAGATGCCATGTGGAGAGACAAGCCTTCCAGAAGAGAACCAAGACAACCCAGGCAAGCTCTCAGCTCACAGAGGAACCAAATGCTGTTCCTCAGGCTGTTTCTTACAGTAGTCGCTCCCCAGGTGTACAGCATCCACATCACCTGGCACTTGTGAGAAATGCACATTCTCAGAGCCCACCCAGTCCTACTGGGTCACAAACCCCCAGCATGGGATAATAAGCAGTTGGTGTTGGAACATGTCCTCCAGTTGATTCTGATGTTGGCTCAAGCTTGAGAACCACAGTCAGGGGAATCACATTCCAGCCTCTTTAAGAGCATTTTCCTCTCTCCTGAACCTACTTGCTGTTTCTATAATCTTGAAGACTGCCAATTACAGTATAACAGAACCCTCTACTAAATATCTAATATCCAGAATAACAAAGAAAGATGACTGCTTAGACAATGCACATCATCTCCCTTTAGCATAGTGCTAAATAACCTGGGGATCCATGCAGACTCATTACCTGCATGTGCACAGAGAAGTCATCAAGAAGAGGATATATGTGGACATGAATGCCACAGAACTCTCCAGAATGGAGCAGGAGGGACGGGATCCTGCTATTAATTTCTAATCATAAAAGGAGACTTTCTTGCTACAAAAAGCAAATCTACTTCTACTCAATAATACTTTATAAGTAGATGAAACTCCTTGATGTAATGTTGAAATTTCCAAGATCCTGGTTCCAATTAATCCAAAAAAGCACCTGGCCAAAAATCAATATTGTACCTTTGGCAAGATATGTCAAAATTTGTATTTTATCTGAAGAACTATGGCTTTGAAGCCCTCATCCTATGCCTCTCCTGCAAGTATGGACTGGATATTTAAATACCAATATTACTAGGCAATGCTATTCATCAGATGTCACCATGTGGGAGGGATTCATAGAATTTAGTATATGAGATTCATCTGATAATTTATTTGGTCTTAATGGAGCTGCTTATGAAAAGGCCCTTTCACTTTCTTCTTTTATGTAAGATGGTCCTAAATCATTCAAAATATCCTTCAACACACATGGAATATCACGGCATCCACATTCTACATGACTATAAATGTCTATGTCCCTACCCATGTTTACTAGTGCTGTGGCCTCCCACCCAACTGGCCTCAGTCACTCAGCCATACCTTAGGATTATGCATTAGGTACTGGCCACGTGCCCAGTACCATTGCTGTATGCTCCAGGGGGTAGACACATATCCAGCATGCTCCCTCCCCGCCCCCTTCCCATGACATATGTCTATCTAAGAAGTAAGTCTGGCCTCTACCCGTCCCTGGAAAGTATCACCTGAAGTCCTAAGCTAAAATCACTTTGTCCAGCAGTGAACTCCCATCTCCTTCAAGGGTTGGGTTCTAAAGGCAGTGCTTATTGTGGGAGCCACAATCACCAAATATATATAACTGGACATCCCTGAGGCAGGTTCCATGTCGGAGTCCCACATTCCCATAGGAAGCCCAGCATGACTAACTTTTCCTCCAGCTTCAGAAGTGATGGCAGTTTCCAAGGCTGAGCACCAGGGAAAGGATTTGGCATCCATTTAAGGACCATGTTGTACAAAATGGATGTTTCTTTAAAAAGCAGACATACATGTGATGAGGTGAGTTGTCAGTGTTAGTAGAGAAATGTGGGGACCAAGAATGACTAAAGGAACATGGAATGACACTGCATGCTCCCTCAAGGGTACATACTCTCTAGATACAGCAGAAGACACAGCCTTCATTTGTCTTTTTCTTCTTTTTTTCTTTTTCTTGCCAAGTGTATATGGTTAGTCTAGTTCCAAGAAATCAAACATGCAAAGTAGAAAAAGTAGGGCAGACTTGGACAGAGTAATACTACTGGCTCATGGGACAGGAGAGCGCCTTTGAGATACTCCTGGGAGGGCACTCTCTCTGACTGACCTTTTTCCTGTGAAAATTCCACCATTCCAGTGAGATAGGGATTACCAACTGTTAATCTGTTGATTGATGCCCACCAGAGGAAATGATTAAAAACATGGATTACTACCCCACAGCCTTAGACATTTTGATTCTGTAGGTATGGGGTAAAGAACAAGTATTCGTAATTTAAAAATCTCCCCAGAGAATTCAAACTGCCTAACAGTTTGAAGAACCTCTGGGTTTAAATACTCAGAGGTGCCAAAATGTTAATATTTATCACTGATACCCTAACATATGGGTTCATCAGATAAATAAATGTCACCTGGAAAGCAAAGAAGGAATTTGAACAAAGAATAAGCTTTGACAAGGGTGGGGAACAGCCCTGGGGGATGGAGAGAAGCTTCTGGGTGGTAATGAGGGTGTAGAAGGAGGAGCCATAGAAACACGGAAACATCCAGGAGATGACTGTACAGCCACATGGCTGACTTTACCATCTATAAATGCTGGACTCACCAAGCAGCTCTGGCTCCATGGAAAACAAAAGTGTTGCCCCATATGAACGAAGCACAGTTCTCAAAGAATCTTTTTACTGAACATGTTGACCATGTCTTCATGAATTTCCTCTTTCCTCCAAAAAAGTTTCATTTTGAAAACAAGGAGAACCATAGTATTCGGTTTGGTCAACCAGAAGATACAAGACTGAGAAACCATAGGTCATTATGAGATTAAGTCTACATGAGACACCCATCTCTGGACAACCTGGGGGTTACAGCACAACAGATCATCCACCAACTGCATCGCATGGCCGGCATTAGCCACTTACCTTTCGGTCTGGCCAATTGTACTTCGCAAAGATAGTATCATAAGTGTCCACTGCCCCATCGGTGATGAGCATGATGGCCTGGCTACAGATGCTTCCTTGTCCTGTGTGGTTGAACTGTGGGAAGAAACAAGGTCAGACTAAAAGACACGCCAGAGAGCTCTGTGCATCCATGAGGCTTCAGAGGCATGAGAGCTTGGGAAGCTTCTCAAGACAAGAGCTCGTTCTGCAAAACAGAACCTACACAATAAGCTTTTCCCCCCATGCATTCTCTGTATTTGCTTTGACAAACTGGAACTAAATACTGACCACAGAGGGGACTTCTGGAAAACACACACAAGGTGGGAAGTGAGATTCTAGGACAAATAACCTCTCTTAACCTTCAAGCACAGATAGTGCCTCAGGATATTAGCCCCAAAGGCATTGGCACAATCACCCTTTAGCAACACATGATATGAGCAGTAGAATGAGTAGCAGGCAAGATCTTTCAAAACCTAAATGAGTCTGGTTTGATGCACTAAATAGTAAAATCAAGGAGATTTTGGACACATGGAGAATAAAGTCAGGAACATGCCAATTCAGACTAGAAGCCCAAGCACTCTTTTTGTAGCACTTGTTTTAAATATATATTTGTTCGCATGTAACATTATATATTAGTTTGTATATGTTACTATTGTAAAACAGACTGAAATTCCAAGATTGTGCCCACTGGTGTGCGAGACTCTAAATTCCTTCAACTCTCAGTATTACCTGGCATTGTAAAAAGCTCCCAGCCTTGGGGCACCTGGGTGGCTCAGTGGTTGAGCATCTGCCTTCAGCTCAGGTCATGAGTGAGCCCAGGGTCCAGGGATCAAGTCCCACACCAGGCTCCCCACGGGAAGCCTGCTTCTCCCTCTGCCTATGTCTCTGCCTCTGTCTGTGTATCTCTCATGAATAAATAAATAAAATCTTTAAAAAAAAACACACAAAAAAAAAAACCCACAGAAAACAAAAACAAACCTTCCAGCCTTTGTGAGTAGTAGACAGGGTAGACTGGTTACCAGAACTTGATGTCCTTCTCTGGAATCAGGGTATAGAATTCCCTTAATGAATGCTATTAATGCAATTCAAAGCAACGGCATGTCCTTTAAAAAACCCTACAGTTAGGGTGCCCTGAGTGGCTCAGTTGGTGAAGTATCTGCCTTCAGTTCAGGGTCCTGGGATAGAGCCCTGCATCAGGCTCCCTACTCAGCAAGGAATCTGCTTCTTCCTCTCTTTAAGCCTTCTCTCATTCTCTCTCCCTTTCAAATAAATAAATAAAATATTTTAAAAATATAAATAAATAAATAAATACATACATACATACATAAATAAATACTCTACAATTAATAGGACAGTGCTGAGGCATGAAAACATACAAAAAGTCTTTAACTTTCAGTAGTGAAAATTCCCACCATTATAACTGGTGAAATTTGCTCATTAATTTTTTATTATTTACTAAGTGCCCACACAGAGCTGAGGATGAGACATGCAAAAATCCCTTCCCTCTGTAGTTTATAATTCTATGTGTGTGTGGCGGGGGGGGCCTTAAAAACAAAGTAAATAAGTATTCTAGGGAACCAAAAAATAAAAAAGAAAGCAGACCAGGGGAATAGGAAATGAGGAGGGGGCGACTTTAGAAAAAATAGCTAGAGAAGACCTCACTGAGAAGGTGGCATATGAATGACACCTGCAGGGGGTGAGAATCTAGGGGAGGGTCATCCCAGAGCAGACCAAGAGCACATGCAAAGGCACAGGGTGGGCAAGTTCCATCTGCTGACCAGGGCACTGGGGAGGGATGGAAACTGTTCTTGGATTCACTGCCTGTTCCTGCTGGAGTAGAGTGCTAATAAAGCATTCAAGGTGAAATGCAATGCCTAGTCTTTGTGTACTTAGGATTCTGATGTAGAGATTGAAGTTGCAACTGGAGAGAGAAGACTATAACTAACTGGATGAATGAATGAATAGATGGAAGGGGGGGAGAGAGGAAGGAAGGCAGGCCAGAAGGAATTGCTTGGGGCCATATGGGGCAGAGCAAAGCCACCTAAAGACATGCATGGACGGCCATACTATGGTGAAAAACATTTAATCCCATCCTAGCACCACAAACTGTGATAAATTCTCATCTCAGAGTGTCCTTTTCCTCGTTTATAAAATGAGTAACATGCTTACATGGTTGTTACAATGCAGGTTAAATGTTCATTATATGCTGGGCAGCAAGTATTAACTTACTTAAGACTAGCTTCTGAGGTAAGTACTATCGTTATCGGCATTTTACAGGTGGGGAATTTGAGGCAGGGAGAGATTAGTTAACTTGGCCAAGGTTGCAGAGCTCCCATCTGTAATGGCCAGGATTTAAACCCAGGCAGTCCAGCTCTAGAATCTATCCCCAGCACACTCTATGGCCTCCCAATAATGAGATGAAGGTCCTTGAGCAGATGGAGATGCATGGTAGGGTTCCATCAACACTTCCTTCACCTGCTTCTTCCTCCCTCCATCCTTTCCAGAGTTCTAGGGTCACATGGTAGTCACTGCATCTTCCACCAAGAATGAGTGAGTGCTCCTCAAATTGTGTGCCGTAGGCACTTGCCCCACTGTAGCCCTGGCCCTGGCAGCCATTCCTGCAACTCCAACTGGACCAGAACCCTTGAATTAATGAGTGGACATGGCCCATGCTGTAATATCATAGAAATTCTCAGGTATGTATAAATACTTGAGAACTAAAACCATCCCACGCAGCTATGGTTCTACTGTCTTCATCAACTACTATTCCAGAAAACTCTTGCTCAGGAAGATAAAATTGCAAATAACTTTATTGCTTATTCCAGGAACATCCTGAAAGGCCCATTAACTCTTCAATAGAAACCATCACAGGGCAATTTGTACCCTAAGACTCTTGAAAGCCCTGACCTCAAAATCTTCCCTCTGTTGCACCCACCAATAGTAAACTAGAATGTTAGGATTCTCACCCAGTCTTAAGCCTCTTCCTTCTCGTCCATTCTGAAAGACTACCTTCAATCAGTCTTCATAGTCTCAAAAAAATGACTTTGTCCCTTCCACTCTGAGATACTGCTAAGATTCTATCATCATAGTGCATTTTCTTCCTTACTGCAGTAAGAAGAAACATTGCTGGAGTCCTGTCCTATCAACAGGTTGTTCTGGAAATATTTTGGGGAGCTGCATTCAACAGTCTTCAGATCATTGAATAAACCCAGCAGTGGGCCCCCTGAATAAAGGTGATCTCTCTGCTTCAGTTCACAGAGTCTGAAGAAAGGGGAAAAAAATCAAGACACCTTAGGACTGTTGTTCATGTGACTCACTGGAAAGCATCCTGGCAAAATTCTCCGAAACAAAAGGCAAGAAAGAGAGGGAAATGAAGATATCTAAATAACACAGACTGGAAGAAGGGGCTGCCCTGAGCTGTTTATTTAAAAACATCACTTTCCTCTCTGGCTGAGTCCCTGGTATTCTCTGCTGCAATCTGCAGTCGGAGAATTTTGAAGAATGCAATTAAATTCAAATGCTTTGATGAGTAATATCTCTTCTCTTCATATTTGTCTAGAACTTTTTTTTTTTTTGAATAGCGGGAGTGATGAAAGTGTTTTCCATAATAATAACAATGACAAGGGCCTGATGATGAACTACAATTAGCTCAGTGATTCATCAGTTAGCAGCGAAAATTTCAATGCATCCTGACATTTAGAGCATTTGGTTGTGATTAACAGTCTTTGAAATGTCACCGAATTTTATTTAATTGGCTAAGAAAAATTTTTAAAAGGTAATCACTGCAAAGATCATATTCATCGCCAAAAAAGATAATTGCGGTTGTCACATGACAAGGTAGATGCTAACTACTGTAGCAAACCAGCTCTGTGTTCTTACAGAAACTAATGAATACAGCAGAGATCAATAGCTGGAAGGGTCTTAGAAGTTTATTTGAATGCTCCTTTCAAAGCCGTTTGTACAACAACTGCAAGTCTTTAAGTCATCTGAGCAAATCCTGACACTGAAATGCAGGTAATTGCAAAACAGAATTTACTTCATTTAGTTATAGCAACCTCTGAACCATTCTGAGCCCCAGCCACAATCACAATTTCAATTGTGTCTGTGAGAATGTGTGTGTGTTGTATGTGAGACAGAGACAGAGAGAGACACACACACAGAGGGACAATGTGTGTTTGTGTGATTGAGAAATAACTATTCATACTGGCTTGCAAGGGCAGGAGTAATACACAGAAGAGAATTATATCACTTAAAGGTCATATTGATGAAGTGGAAAATAGCGAAAGCTTCATTTTCATGGGAGATTAACCATCTCTGTGTTTTTCAAAATGTTTGGCTATTTAAAAGCCCAGTGGCAGAGACAGGATGGAAATGTTTCTCTCTCTGAGATAAATGTGCGTTCGAAATATGGTGCCAACCATCAACCAATCTCAATTAGGGATATCTTGTAATATTTTGTTCCTTCCATTTCTACTGTTTGGAATTTACACTGGACCCATTGGGTTTTCTGACTGGCCAGACCCCAGAGGGCTTCACAGGTAAAGGCAAAGAAGAGGTGCTTGGAAGGTTTTCCTGGTTCGAAGTTATTTCTGTTATCAGGATTTAAGAAAAGAAAACCACCATGTGTTGGTGATTTCTCTGGATCTGAGAGGTGCTAGGAGGTTAATACACCCTCTTGCAGCATACAAACATATTATCCCTGAAGGTGTGCTTGGTGAGCTGTGACTTCTACAAGATTCTAACCCTGAGGTTCTGATATGATATAAAGAGTTCCCAAGTCAGTAAGTTTGACTACTGGCATAAATACATTTTGAATAGGTCTGTTCCCTGTAGGATTTCGAAGGCCTTGAATATGCTTAGGTGCATGGTGGGTCTCCGGGAGAGGAGGATGGCATCTCACCACCTCGACAACATCTAGGCCGGAGTACCTTGGCAGACCAGTGTCAACTGGCACACAATGGGGAAACACTGCTTGGAAGTGTCTCTGGGAACAAATCTGCTAAGTGACAGGATGGGGAGAGAGAAGGTACTAGGGCAAGGAAAAGGAGAGAGGGAAAGATGAAGGGAAGCTGACATTCCTGAGGACTGGGGCAGGAAGTTAAGACCAAAACACCAAGAGCTCCAGCTGCTTCTAGAAGCCACAGGCACCCTGACCAGAGTTGAGGCTGTCTAGTGTCTCCATGGTCACAGAGATGGCCCTTCCCACCCACCCCAGCCCTGCTGAAAGGCTGGAATCCTCGACCCTGGTCTACCAGAGCCAGCTTCATGGGCGTGAGATGCACACCTGCACAAGGCCCCACACTTGGCTTAACACTCTGCTTGCTGCCTTTCTCTTAAGATTCTTAATGAGTTCTGAACAAGGGACCTGCATTTTCATTCTGCACTGGGCCTCACAAATGATGTGGCTAGTGCTGGGTCTACTCCTCTCCCCATTTTACAGATGAGGAAAATAAAGGTCAGGCTAAGTAAAGTTTTCTCAAGGTCGCACAGCAAGCTCTGACCAAGTCAGGCTTCTCAGCCCAAACTGCCTGACTCCAGAGGCCACAGACTTCATATGACAAGCATCCACCAACTCTTGCTCCTTTACCACCTCTGCCAAAGAGCCAGGAAACAGAAATTCACTGCAGGGCACGTTTCCAAACAAGGGACTCATCAGCTCAGAGTAGCCTCCCCCTGCTCTAGACACAAGGCTTTTGAGATAAAAAGAGAACTAATTTTATAACTGTGAGAAGTCTTTCAATATGACCCTCTCGAAAGAGCCCACTGAAGATGCAGAGCTTGGCATCGCCAACCCCGAGAAGGGGCCTATCCAGGGTTCAAATTAGAATTTAGAGGTACAGTTTGGCCCTTCGTTCTGGTCATCTATGTTCATAAATTATTCGTAAGCTGTTAACAGGGATGTTCTGTCCCAAACACCGAGCCTTACCTAAATGTGAATTGCCTGTAGCCAGCAGCCCCGTGCAGCAAAGCAGGAGGGAATAGCTGTGGGTTTAACTCGAGTTAATGCGAGGTGCTGATGTGGCACCTTACCTCCTTATTTTCCTTCCCTTGCAGTCTCGACACTGGCTCAGGACCAATACCTCACAGGCCTTCTGTGTGCCAATAGGTATTATTGGTAAAAGGCAGTCTAGAGTTGGGGCCCAGCCTTGGCTTGAGAGGCCAGTGTAGCCAAGTGAGAAGAGCTCCTGATTTGGAGTTGGGCACAGCTGATTCCCAGGATGCGCCATGCGCTGGTGGGCGGATGCTCACCTGCAGGCTGACACCTGAGCCCCACAGAGCCTTCAGAACACTGAGCTGCCAGCTGGGCTCTCAGCTCCTACAACACCTCGATGGAACTGTTGCCCCCTTTAGTGTCTGTTTCCACTCAATCCCATTCCATGCCTCTCCCCTCATTTGCCGGGCGCTCCAGGAGTTTTGAGCAGGTTCATCTGAAGGAGAGTACTAGAGGATGGAAGGGAGAGGCCAAAGCTTTTCGAAGCCATGTCTCCCTTTCTCCTGATCTGGGGGCAAGGGTGCTTTCTGGCAATAGCTGCATCTCTTCCAAGGTACCAGCTTCCACAGGGCTCTCACTGGGCAGCCCCTCCACACTTCGATTCCTATCTGGATGGCCACTGGGAGGGTCACTCATTGTGTGTCCCTCCCTCCTGTTGTCCATCCTACCTTAGATAGGAGCTGCCTCCTGCTGGTGCTAATCACAGAATTGTTTCATTTTCTGCTTGGTTTCTGAGCTTCTCCAGCCCTTATGCAGCCAAACCCCTGCTGTTTGACACATCTAGAGTGATTTCTTTCTTTCTTTCTTTCTTTCTTTCTTTCTTTCTTTCTTTCTTTCTTTCTTTCCTTTCTTTTCTTTCTTTCTTTCTTTCTTTCTTTCTTTCTTTCTTTCTTTCTTTCTTTTTTTTCTGTTTCTTAACATTTTACCCTACCTCCCCGGTCCAAGCCACAGTACATGTCACCCAGATAATTTCATGGACTCCCTGCTATTCATGGTCTTTGTTTTTCAGTACAACAGCCAGAGAAATCCTGCTAAAACTCAAGTTGGTCATGTCATTCTCTGCTCAGAATCCAGTGACTTTCCATCCCACACAGAGCAAGAGGCAAAATCCCCACATGAGTCATGTGGTTGGGCCCCTGCTACCTCCATGATCTCATCCCCTAGCTCACTCTCTCTCTCTCTCACTTTGCTCCTCACACTGTTCTCTTTGCTGTATGGTAAATATGCCAAACATCTCTGCCTCAGGGCCTTTGTACTTGTTCCTCTTGCTGGAAACTCCTTCCCCAAAATGAAATCACTGTTCCCTTACTTCCTTAAGGTCTCTACTCCAACCAAGGGCATCAGTCAGAGAGATCTCTCTTGACCACACTGTAAAAAGCAGCAAGTCCTTATTACACTAGAACAATGGGGCTGTTGTTCTCCATAAGAACATGCCCTTCATCTGTCTTTTTCCATTAGACCTGGGGTCAGCAAACTTCTGTAAAGGGCCACATGGTAAATAGTTTAGGTTTTACAGACCATATGGTCTCTATCGGAACTAATCAACTTGGCCATTGTAATGCAAAAGCAGCCATAGAGGATACATAATCAGGTGGGCATGAATGCATTCCAATAAAACAATATTTACAAAAACAAGATGCAGGCTGGATTTGGCTCATGGGCCATAATTCCTCAACCTTCTCACTGGAACACGAGGTCCGTTAAAGCAAATACTTTTGTCTAGTCTGTTCTCTGGTGCTTCCCAGTGCCTGACATTCCAAAGCATGCGACATATACTAGTTACATAATGATACAGAACCTGCATTAATAAAGATAGTCACTATTTTCCTACTGCTCTTTCTCGGTGTAGCAAGAACACAAAAGTCACATGCAAGCTCTTTTAGCTTAACACAATTGTATTCAAGGAGCAGAATCACCAGCCCAGGACCCTCCAAAGGTTTTCATGGAAGGTTAACGGGTGCTACTTGAAAAACAGATTCTTGTTCCAAAAAGTGCAAGAAACAGTTGGTTAAGCAGCATGTACTACTTACTGTAGGACTTACTGGAATCTTGATTATGCTACTGTGTATTGTGAATCCGCAAAGGGCTGGAAGAGGGGAAGGATGGCTATGGCACTCCCTAAACCTACCGCACAGAGAAAGCTCTTCTGCTGAACGTTGCCACAGGCAGGAATTCAGTGTTAAACACAATGAGACATGAGTGTACTTTATGAGGAAACTGAAAGTTTCTGAGATGAGATCTGCATTGGAAGGCAGTCAAGTGTTGGTGGCCCCAGAGCCAACAAGCATGGCAAGCAAGAACCCCACTCAGAGGACTCAATTAACTCTGCCCAGCAGGGGGTTGGTTTGGCCTCACTGGCTGGACCTGGTTTCTGAGCTGAGATGATTCAAGTGGCCAGCCTCACCCTCCCATCTGGAGCCTATAGATACCACTCAGTGACAGCCAAGGCTAACCATAATGCTGGTCCACAATTTTTTAAAAATTAAATTAAAAGATAAAATAAAATTCCATCTCTTCTCCTGGATATAAGTAAGTCAAGTTAATGAGGAGCTTACATCACTGAGAATGTTGAAGGCCTCGTTCAGAGCTATATCCAGCATTCCAATTCCTTTGGCAAAAAGTTTGTCCAGATGCTCCCTGAAGTGCTGGAACAATAAAGTAGAGAATTCATTAGCGTCCAAACTGTTACATGAAATGCCAACTTCAAATGAACAGGTGCACACTAAGGCCAACGAGTCTCAGACTGGAATGGTCATAATGCAATTTTATCCTTCAGAATTCAAAACATAAGAACTTAGTCAATATAAAATTTACCTTCTATATGCATTTTTCAGCTTTGCATCCTAGGGGAAAAATTCATTGAATTCTGGCAGAAGGCACTTAATCTCTCTGAAGTTCTTACTTTCCTTTCCAGTGTCATCTCCCATGACCCACTCCATCTCCTTCTATCCTCAATTATCCTACTGCTGATCACTTTTAGGACTCTGTACATGCTCTCCTTCATCTGGAACCCACTCTCCATCCATTCCTTGCTTTCCCACCACACTTTTTCCCACCTACCTTTGGGACCTCAGTTTGGACATCACCCCTTTCCAGACTCCCATCTCTGAGACTTTTCAGAATGCTTCCTTAGGACCCCATGCTGCATCCCATGCTCAGACCCGCCTTAGAACTCTGGATATGCAACTGCCTGGGTAGATCCTGTCCCCACTCAAGACTGTGACATTCCTGAGACCAGGCATGTTCGATGGCCTACTCTGTCTCTCATGACAACCACACATCTGATATACAAAAGGTGCCCAAACCATCTCCAAAGAGCAAGGATAAAGACTGGATTACAAGGTAAGAATGATTACGGCAAGGGGGACCCGGGCTAGAAATCAGAAGAGCTTCAAGGAATATACAGGAATAGAAACAAATCCCTTCAGAAAAATCTCCAAGGTCCATCTGGGTTCCACAGAAGCCCAGTACCAGCTGGAAATTAAAGGCAGCAAAGAGGTAAGGGTGGAGCCCATTATGTTTCTGCTTCTCAACAAAGAGGCAAGAGTGGGTCCAAGCATGTGCCCAGGGACACATGATCCTGTGAAATATCCACTGCCCCAAAGCTCGTGTCCACAGTGGCACAGCTGCTTGGCATTATTTTCCAAAGGACCTATTCCAAAACCACTTCTTTTCTGCTGAAATGAATTACTCTTTCCTCAAAGGCATCCACACCCTTGTCTGCTGGAGAAACTGGACGTAGGAGTCACCAGGAGGCAGATGGGCAGGAAGGGTGTGCTCATGGAAAATGTTCACTGGTGATTTCCTGGCTGAGGAATGTCTTTCTCTTCTATGTCCTGGGACCCATCAACACCCCAAGCATTCCAATAGCACTGTGACACCTACTCATGGTGTGTCTGCCTTAGAACCCCAAAAGTGATTGCAGAATAAGAATAGATCATAGAGATTGACCCAAGGATGTGGCCAATGGCTCTCAGATGCTATTCTCTCCGAGCTCCCTCAGGAAGCAGCATGGGCCACTGATCATGGGATGGGCTGCAGGTCTGGTGGCAAACTGGACTGGAAAGTTCTGGTGGGAGAACTAGAGATTCAGGTTTAATGACAACAGACCTAACGTGAATCAAGGCTGGATTTGAAGTTGGCTGTTTGTCTTAGGAATATTCATATAACCCACAAGACCCCTTCCTGAGGCTGTCCTTCCCTCATGGCAATTGTGCCCTCATGCTCCAAAGCAGCTATGGTTATGGAAACCGGCTTCACGTTAGGTCCTTAGCCAGTGTCATGCAATTGCATCCTTACAACAACCCTGTAAGTTTCCATCCACCCACTTTGCAGATGGGAAGAGTGAGGCTCAGCATGGCACCCAAACTCACACACCTCCTAGTTGTCTGGCCCAGGTCTCACCCCAGGTCTGTTTCACCCATTCTAATGCCTCCTTCATTCTGCTATATACCTGCTACTTTGTTTTGTTTTGTTTTATTAGTACTCTGTATGCAAGGCACCAGCCACAAACTCTTATTCTTTACACCTGGATTATGGCTGGGCCTACAGGTGACTAACAGAGTTTACAGGCTTGAGTGATGGGAGAGAGAAATGCTGAGGCCGAGGGACCCAGGCAAACCACACAGCCAGGAACCAAGCCTTGTGCTTCTCTATTCTTGCTGCTGGGTGTCCAAGCCCCAGCAGGATGCTGAGCACTTGGCATGCCCTTCATGAGCACTCAGTCAACAAATTAGACAGTTAACTAAATCTGAGGAAGCCCAGGTGTCCTGGCTGTGGGTGGGCAGGAGGGGATCAAAACACATCAGTCTGCCTTCTCCAAGAATGTCTGCCCTTGAGACCTGACTCGTGGGCAAATAATGACCACCATAAAGGACTTAGGCTCAGCAGGAGTCACCTGAGGGTGGTACCCACATACCCTACAGGACATGGAGCAGCGTGCCATGCCCATCACGCAGGTTAGAGAGGCTGGACTTCAACCAGTCCCAGGTTCACACTGCTGTGGCTAGACCCTGCCTCGACAAGTTCATTCTATCCATCTGATGTCATTTCTGTCAACTGCATTTAATTGTGTTCAGCCACACAAGTTTACACAGTATTGTTTTTTTTTTTAATAACATAGCAACCCCATTTAATTTTTCTTTTAATCCATGTGTGGATGCATTTTCTTTTAATCCATGTGTCATGTGCCAAAAGACTGCTTCAGGCA
Organism: Vulpes vulpes; assembly: GCF_048418805.1. NCBI lineage: Eukaryota > Metazoa > Chordata > Mammalia > Carnivora > Canidae > Vulpes > Vulpes vulpes. Next base: position 88,594,925 of record NC_132788.1, read on the forward strand.
ATGGTTGCTTTTATTGTCGGACACTTGGTGTAAAATGCAATAACATGTCATGGAATTCCCCTCAATTCAATTTTATAACAAGATCAGCTCTGATTTTATTTCTTCCTGGTACAAATCTGGCCCCTATATTACATGGAAAAAAATATGTCCCCAGGTTAAGGGTTTCCAAATGACATCACAGATGGACTCTCTGTTTCTTTCCCTCACCTCTCCTTCATGTCCAGACTCTGTTTTCTCCTATGCCATACCTGGACCAAATCTGCTTTATCACTCTGGTCTTCCAGGCTGCATTTAACCCTCAGCCCACCTCTTGTCTTATATAAAACAGGGGCCTTGCCTTCCAGGGAACTATCTCCAGTGATGTGGCTCCACACCAAGAGCCGCCCTGTCCACTATGGCAGTTGTGGGCTATATGTAGTCATTTACATTAAATTTAATTAAAATTACATAAAATTAAAAGCTCAGTTGTTTTGGCCCTAGCCACATTTCAAGTGCTCAATAGCCCCATGTGGCTAATGGCTATTGCACTGGACAGTGAAGATCAGAAAACATCTCCATTGTTGCATAAAATTCTATTGGGTAGAATTCATCTGGAGACACTTGGGCTACACTAGCCTTTCCTCCTCACCAAGCCACTTACCAAGGCTGAGTTGAAGAAAATTCAAAGGCTCATACCCATATATGTGATATGTGTGATTTTTGCCTATTGAACACCCATTTCTCTTCTGATTTTCCTTCTCCCCAGCGCCTTGTAATTCGTATGTTTTGGGTGAGGCTAACATCTCTCTCCTTCCCAGATCAAGGGGTGAGCCCATTCATCAGACTTGACCAATTTGTTAATTCCATCCCAAATTCTACTAGGCACCATCAGCCATGGGCATATGACCCAAACCCTGGACCTCTACTGAAATGTGGTGAAGAAAACTCTCTCTCTACTGAGATTACCCAAAGGTAGGGAAGAAGCCTGGGGCTGCCAACAGCCATCAAGCCACTGGGCAGACAGAGCTCACCTGAATAAAGGTAATGGCCAAGGAGAACAGAGCACATAATGGAGGGAGCAAGGGAGCATGGCTTAAGCTCTTAGAAACAGGCATGCCTGGCTTTTTCAGATAAATGAGCCAATAAATTTGCTCCTTTGCCTGACCAGATCTAGCTGGATTTGGGCCACATAATTGAAAGGAAAGGACCTTGAGGACCACAACCATCACAATGCCTCCAAAGCCCTGTCCCTGGATTACAATGGTTCTTTCCATCCTCCATCTCCCTCCTCCCCTTTCTAATCACTGCATAGCATCCAGTGGTTTACTTATGTCGTGTGAGTGCTCATGCCAGACAGAGTAAGGCACTTCACAACACACTCCTGGTGCACATGGATTTAATGCCCACTGCTTTCACTGCTCATGTCACGAAGTAATTTGCTAAGGAAGAATCCTAACCATGTGTACTCCAAGGGTACTGTCTGCAAGAGAAGGAAGGGGCCTGGTCCACTGCTCTGCAGCCTCTTCATCAATACACACTTCTTTTACTCTCCATTGTATTTGCACTAAGATTCAAGATGCATCATATTTAATGCAATCACATTATAATTATTGTATGTAAGTAATTGCTATTTAGACTACATGGACTCTGGAAAAAAAAACTGAACTAAAATTCAGGAGACTGAATCCTAGTTCTGGTTATGCTATTTACCAGCTATGAGACCCTAGAGTCAAGTTGCTTTGGCTCTCAGGCCTTGGTTTTGCTCCCTGTGAAATGGGGATGGGAATGCTGCTGCCCAGCGGTGGGAAGAGTAAGTGTGCATCAGTGCCTCCGAGCAGCAGGATGCCAATTCCTGTCTGGCCACTCACCCCCTCTCAACCCCTCAGTCAGACACTGCCTACATCTGGGCCTCCAGCTCTCTCTTAACACAGGGGGTATTAGGCTGACCTCTCACTGACAGGACAGAAAAGAAATCTGAAAGAACAGTGATGACAGAAAAATGGGAGACTATCTCAATTTCATATTCACTATAATAAATACATGAAAAAAAATCCTACAGATCAATCGATTTTTCAAATATCTTCTCAAAGACCTTCTATGCCAACCTCCTGGTTTGCAGCTTTACACTCTGAGATGGGCCTCGGAAAATGACTTCTTGTGCCCTGTGAGGGCCACGTTCTATTACATGGGGAAAGACACATGGTTGATTTCACCAACACTGAGACCCAAGTGTCTTCCAGAGCTAACTACAGAGAACAGAAAGTTCAAGACTGCCTGAGCCAGGAAGGCACACCACAACTGTGTGCCAGAAGGTGGCTAGTTTTCATTATTTTTCTAAATTAAAATAAACAATTTATTGGGAATGGTGACAGTTCCATTTTATTACTGAACTTCAGCAAAGGAGGAGGAGAGTGGCTTTTTATCTTGGCTTCACGCACTCATGCAGCATATGCTGCTGCCCAGGAAAAGGCTTCGCTTCCAAAGCAATTAGTGCAGCTTAATGCCTGGGGAGATAACCGGGAGCGCCACAGCCCCGCGCACCGAGCGCCAGCAGGCACAGCACGGCTGCTTATCTCCATGAAACAGTCACCACATCCAGGCCAGCGGAGGGTCCTGCAGAAATAACCCTCTCCCTCCACCACATTTGATTTAGTTGAATCAACACTGATAGTGCCCTCTGTGATAATAGCAATCATGTTTTTTCCCTGTCTACATATTTATTACGAATGCTTGAGTCCTCCCAACTAAAAGCAGAGGACTAATAGGAAAAGTGGACATCAGGAGACAAAAGTCATCCCTCGTCCACAGAGCTGGTGGTCCTGGCTAGAAGGATTTAGGGGGGAGGCTAACAGCCCTGAAGCAACGGGCCCCATCAAGGTCACTGGCATTCAGCAGACCTGCATTGTGCACCCACTAGGTGTGGAGGAGAGTCACAACATCATCTCATCTGAAATTGTCTGAAATTTCAGAAATTGTCTCACCCGAGTCCTCCAGTGGTGGCCAACATTGGCCAAATAACAACTGTACGCGAGGCACCGTGTGCTTTTCATGCGTCACCTCTCCTGGTCCTCTTAATATCCCTAAAAGGTACTATCAGGTTCCTGTTTGTCATATCAATGAATGGACTCTCCAGAAGTGGTGAAATATTTGTCCAAGGTAATAGAGCAAATATGAAGAAAGGGAGTCTCAAAATACTGAGGCCCATACCTGAACTCCCATCAACATAGCTCCTCCCAACACTTGGAGCACATTTCTCCACACCCCTAAGTACAGCCTGCAGGGGTGTATGGAGTCTGTAGGATCATGTGCAAAGCCACAACCCCATTCAGGGCCTGCTTCGTGGGCATGTGACCCGTGCAGTCACACTGGGCCCTGTGCTCAGAAGAGCCCTGTGCTTGGTTTAATGCTATATACTATCATTCTCTTAAAATTCCAAATAATTTTACTTTTGAACCTGTGACTTATAAGTGAAGTCCCATGGAACAAGATCATGCATATGAGCAGACAGGGTACGGGAAGTGTGTGTGTACCCAGTGTTCCTTGCTGCCTGTTCACACCTGGCATTCACAATGGCCGGGAGCACAGAATCCTGGAGAACAGCACTGGCCTTTATCGAACGTGCCTGACTTTGTTAATTAGCACTGTGCTGTAGGGTGGCTTAAGGCACATGTTTATTGACAAACTAAAATTAAGAAGCTAAAAGTGAGGGTACCCTGTACTGGCTCTCCTACTGGCAGCTCTATCAGTAATAGATATGATACCACTTGCCTTCTCAAATAGGGACATCACTCATGTCAGTAAAGTCAGCCTGAACAGACAAGCAGCATCTGTCTCCTTCTAATGTCAGACCCCTCACTGAAATGTCTGTGCTCCTACTGCCACTGAGCTGCAAACACAAAGTACGGGAGCCCGTTGGCCAGGGATCCAGAGGGCATCCCTACCTGTCTTCTGACCTGACTAGGATAGATAGGAGGCCACAACATGAGTTAGCAGAAATATGGACTCTTCGTCCTGATATCATTCCTCCTGACAGCACCCCTTCAACCTCAACCCTGGGGTGACCCTCCCAGGCTCCAGTTTAGTCTGAGAAATCCCCTGGCTGAACTTCACTGCATATTTTGGGTATACACACACACACACACACACACACCAGGAACCTAGGACAGCACTCCGTCAATACAGTTCACAGGAAGGCACACACCTCATGGCATTGTTACTTCTAAGCCCATGCTTCAGTGAATCAGATTGCCATTTGATTCCAGTGTGGAAAGTAGACAGTGACATGAAAACAGAATGGCCCAAGAGGCTAGTGGTATTAAAGAGCAGGCCCAGATGTTTGCAATCTGGGGGAGAAAGTACAGACACCAGGGAACTTTGTCTGAGTCGGTCCCAGTCTCTCCTTAACATCATTTATATCAAATTGAAGTGTCTGAAGGTAGCAGCTGTTTAATACTAATGCCAAATTGGAGACAAGATAGATCTCCTGGACGTGAACAGCAAACACTGTTTCATACCAGGTGGTCACATTAGTGATGACATCATTTTGATGGCAAAAACACTACTCATGCCAGATGAGATGAGCCCAGAACTGGTGAATCTCTACGATTGGAAAATACCTCAGGTGGGACAGGTGCCTCCAGCAAAGCCATCCATGGCGGAGCAAGTCTGTGCCCAGGACGCCTCACGCCCATATCTTATTAGTTCATTGTCCTCTCAGTCAGGCGTCTGAGGAAACCTGCTCTGTGCACCTGAGAGAGCAAAGCCACCACTCAAGCACTTTTTGGACAGAAGTACCTTGTTTGTGTCTCAACTCCATGCGATGGTGTGTGTATAAACAGTAGGCCTTGCCCTTCCCATCTTTCTGACATTTCTAAAGATCCAAGTTCATCCTCTATAAACTTTATGAAAACATTGATTTGATTCAAATTTGCTTCTTGGAGGAAGAATGCTTTCATCAGCTTCAGTGTGCAAGAGCAGAGAGAAGTCACAGTTTTAGTTCATTCCAAACACGGTGCCAAGCTCTGTGGAAGCTTGGACTCTGAAGACATGTGTATTTAGAGTCAGCATCCAGGGAGAACGGAATGCGGAGGCAGCCCTGGGGATGCAGAGGGCTCATCTTCATCAAACCATCCCCTCCTGGTCAGGGTCAGGAGGACACAGATGTAAAGTTACAGTGGAAGGTGGTGGATGCTGAGAACACACATCTGGAGTCACGGTCCGGGGGCTGGTGATGGATGTGCCCTGACCCACCTCCTGCTCCCCCACTCGGTGACAGCAACACTCATTTCTGGGACAGCCTGGCAAGGATGTGTGACCCCAGGAGATGACTAAATGAGAACTTTTCCTTAGAATCACTTGGAAGATTTGTGTAGCTTTATAAAACTTGAACTCAATTAAAATGTATTTGTTTCAATTATCTCTGTATTTTACCAAATTAATTACACATGGATATCAAATTTAATTGCCTGAATGGAAGAATCCATTCTCAGTCAAGTCTGAGAATAAACAAATACCCCGTATGGCATTGTGATTTTTTTTTAAGGGTAGTATCAACATTTGACCAGTTTCCTACTGATGGAAATTTAGTTTTTCAGTGTCTTATTGTTTCAGATACTACTACAGTAAACATTTTTGTACATACATCACAGTACCACAATGTATATGTGTATAGTAATACCGGTATAACAATTTCACAGAAAGAAAGTTATTAGGTCGATAGTTTCTTCATTTAGACCATGCAGAGTTACAATGAGAATTTAATGAGATCATGTAGACAAAGTGCTTAATACAGTCCAGCCTACATATTAAGCAGTCCGTAAAGGTTAGGTCTGACTAGTAGGGCACAGATGGCACAGTATTTTGAGACTATTCAAGTACCCAAATAGAAATTCTAAAAACAAAAACAAAAACCCCCTACAAGTCTACCTACAGCAAAAGGAAAGTCATTGGCTCCTATTAGAGGACAAATGGGAGCAAGGATTCAATGATGCATTCCGGGCTGGGCCTCTGTGTGTCTCTCTCCTGGGACCACCTGGCTTCATCCCACCAGCAAGCTCTTGAGCACACAGCTGCCTATATCACTGGTGTCACACTTACCTGGGTCAGCCTGCCCAGTGGCCAGAGCTAATGTCAGATGGCTAATGCCATTCTGTTTTTATCTGCCAGATAAAAACAGAATGCCCTATCTACTTTGAATTTCAGATAAGCAACAAATAAACTTTGAATTTCAGAGAAGCAAATGTGGAAATATACCCAATGTTTATCTGAAATTCAAAAGTAAGTGGGTGCCCTGTTTATTTGTTTGGCTAAATATGGCACCTCTACACCAGACCAATTTCCACAATATTTTAATCAGAAAAATCCCCAGAAATACTCTGATTAGCCTAGCCTACGTCATGTGTCTGGGTCTGCGCCTATCGGGTGGCCAAAAAACAGGACCGCTAATTTTCCCAGGTCTGGATCGTGTGCCCATTTTTGAACTTGAGGTTGCAGTAGCAAGAGCTGGGGAAAGTCTCACCTAACCTTTACCAAGCAAATTTGGTACAGACAGAAGGATTTCACAGAGAGGAGGAAGGAGGGGGATTCAGGGAGAGGAGGAAGGAGGGGGATTCAGGACAGAGAAGAGCTCAGCACCATTGATGTATGAGCCGCTTGTGGGTGAGGTGCAGTCCTTCACTGGCTTAGTCCACATTCTGAATGGGCTGACACAGTCAGGGAAGCAAAGACGTGTCCAAATACACACACACACACACACTTCCACAGTGAGAGCAAGTGCTTTACTCTGCAGCATATTGACAGGCAAACACATGTAGAGAGGAGATAAGAAACAAATGGTAGCTTTTCTAAGAGAAAATCTCAATATGCCTCTAAAAAGCTAGGGTAAAGGATTTCTAGAAAATAGTGGTCCTGCAAATGGTTGAGGTCTAGCAGAAAGAATGCCTGACACAGAAGAAAAGATAACACTGCTGATAGCTAGTATTTATTGGGTGCTTTCTGCACACCAGCCTTGGCTTGATCACTCATAAGGAGTGTGTCCTTCAAGTTTTACAACAAGCTCAAGAGATATAGCATTCTCACTACCCTCATTTCATAAATGAAGAACAGATTGAGATGGTTCACATCACTTGACAAGATCTCACAACTAATAAGTGGCAGGGCTGAAATTTAAATCCAAGCATCCTTAAATTATATACTTTCACTGCCCCCCCCCCAAAACCCACTTTTTATTACAAAAAATTTTAGTTATCAACTCTTGGTGAATCTTATTTTATCAATATCTCACCACCACTCTCTTCCATCTCCCTGATAGAAGCCAGCCTCCAAGATAGCCTCCAATGATCCTCCCCTCCTGATATTCACACTCTTGTGTAGGGCCCTCACAGGGATCCTGTTCTGTGATCCACAGTTAGGCTCTGTGACCAAGAGAAGACAGCAGTGATGATACAACATTTGCAAGGTCTGGTTGTAAATGACACTGTGGTTTCCATCGTGGTGGCTTTCCCAATCTCTATTGGATAATTCACTCTATGGAGGCCAACTAGTTTGATGGGAACAGCCTAAAAGAATTGCCACATGGTAAGACACTGAAGCTTCCAGCCAACAGCTATAAAGGAACTGAAATCTCTTCCCAACAGCCACATAAATGAGCTTACAGTCCATCTTCCATCCTATCAAGCATTCAGATGATTGCAGCCCTTAGCCAGCCACCTGCATGCAACCTTATGAAAGACCTTGACCCAGAACCATCCAGCCAAGCCACTCCTAGGTCTGTGGCCCTCAGAAAGTGTGTGAAATAATGGATGTTTCTTGTTTCAAGCTGTTACATTCTGGGGTAATTTGTCCTACAATAATAGATAATGAACACACTTTCAGCCAGATTATTATTTTGAAGCATATCCCAGACATCACATGATTTCATCTGTGAACATATCAATATAATATGTGCCTCTGAAAGAAAAAGACTTTTAAAACAAAAAGCATAATAGTCATTCTACATTATTTCAATCACAGTCACAGTATGAATCAGGATCCAAATAAAGTCCCCACATTGTGCTTTATTTGAGGGGTCTCATATCTCTCATTCTAGAGTTTTATCTTCATTATTTTTATCACATTTTTCTTTTTTAAAAAAGATTTTATTTACTTATTCATGAGAGACAGAGAGAGAGAGGCAGAGACACAGGCAGAGGGAGAAGCAGACTCCCTACAGGGAGCGTGATGTGGGACTCAATCCCAGGACCCTGGGACCATGACCTGAGCCAAAGGCAGTCACTCAACCGCTGAACCACCCAGGTACCCTTTTCTCGTAATTTTTCATTATGAAATCAAGTTGTTTGTCATGAAGAGTGTCTCAGAATCCAAGTTTTACTGATTGCCATTCTGAGGTGTCATTTAACATGTTCTTCTGTCCGCTATACATTAGTAAACTGATAGTTAGACTTAGGGCTTGATCACATTCAAGGCTGACTACTTATGGATAGATGGATATATTTATTTCATTTATTTCTGCTGTTATTTACCTATACTGTCTGGTAGTCTTCTTGTGATGCTGACAGCCACAGATGCTCAATGCCTAGATTCATTAATTCATAAAGGATTGTATTTTAATTCTATTAACACTCATAATTTATTCAATATTTACAGAAATTTCTAGAGAGAGAAGCTTCCCTTCTCGCACTATTGAACCAACTGAGGAACCATTTGTAGAGGAAATTTGGGTAAATGCTTACTGCTCTTCATTCCTTCACTGGTTTTCAAAATAATGATTGGTCCAAAAATGACCAATAAGGGGTTCCCTTCCTCCTTTTTTTTGAGTATCATTATGAACTTGTGGTTTTGCTGATTCATGTTTTTTATCATCAGCATGAACTGTAACATACATCATGTGTTTCTATCAGTTGGTAATTTTTTAGGGAGAAATGCTCAATTTATTCCATCTTTGACCAGTGGGAGCCCCTTCCCTTTAGTGTTGCAACCAGGTCCTTTGACAGGAGTTAATATCTTCTGCTCTCACAATGGACAAGGTGGGCCAGGTTCATCTTCTTCACTTCCTGACCTGTCCTAACCTAGAATCGGCCATTTTTCCAAGGAGCCCGATAAAACCCCCCATTCTTAATCACTCACACTCTACATAGCTTCTGTGGTTTTCTTGTGTAACACCTGGGAAATGAGAGGGAAGGAGAAACAGAAGAAAAAGTAAAAATGCACTGCCTGAAGAGTCAGAGAAGCAAAAGTCCCTGGAGAAGCTCACGAAGGGCACAAAATGTGGTGTGATTCTCACAGCAAGCCAAGGACAAGGAAATAAAGTAGGGAAGTACTTCCTAGACACAGGTCTGGAATTTACTCCAGGAAGAGGAAACATGGTGAGACAATAAAAGATGGAGCTAGAAGATGAACTTTATGAAAGGAGCAGGATTTGCATGCTTAACTAGGGTGGGCTCTGTGCTTGGCCAAACAGTAGTGAGAACTCCAATTTTACTACCTCAGTACTGGAAGGGGCCTCCAAGTGTGTCCATTTAATCTAAGCCCCATCTGTATTGGGACAGTGAAGTCTGACTGTATTGACCTCACATCTTTCTTATTACAGACTCTTCTTCCTTGTCTCCATGGTACACATCTTATCTCAATATCCTTAGCTTGCTGCTGGCTCATATGCATTCAATGAATCACCAAATACTGGGGGATCCCTGGGTGGCGCAGCGGTTTGGCGCCTGCCTTTGGCCCAGGGCACGATACTGGAGACCCGGGATCGAATCCCACATCGGGCTCCCGGTGCATGGAGCCTGCTTCTCCCTCTGCCTGTGTCTCTGCCTCTCTCTCTCTCTCTGTGACTATCATAAATTAAAAAAAAAAATGAATCACCAAATACTGATTAAGAACTCCATGAAATGGACATACTATATTTGATCAATTAAGCAAGAGCAGATCTTGTGTACAGACTGTATTCAATACAGATATATGTGAGAGTAACCAGAGCCATCAAGGAAAGGCTCACAGTAGTTTGACAGTACACAGAAGGAGCACTGAAGGAGGGCCCAGAAATTAAATAGGCAAAGACAAGTAGACTAGGCCATGAGAGTTGTAGGCAGAGAAACAGCATGTGTCAAGGTCCTGTGGCAGGAAGAAATGGACCACACATAAATGACTGTAATAAGGTCACTGAGCACAGAGAGGGAAAAGAAACATAGGCTTAGAGAGACAGGAAGGATCCAGTTCCTGGTAGGACCTTGTAGGCAACATTCAGGACTGTTTTCAATAAATTATTCATTAGAGGTTATTAAGGCTCCCAAGGCTTTAAGCTTCAGAGCTAAGAGAGAATGACATAATGTGGAACAAGAAGCCTTTCCCAGGGACTCCCAGCTCAGCAGCAGGGGGACCATGAGAGTAAACCAGAGCACAGACTTCACAGAACAGGTGACAGAGGCCTAGGGCCATCAACACACTGAAAAACAAAATGGCAGTAATCCACAGGAAATGGACGCACTGATCCTCAATCACAGGACACGAGGTCAACAGAGAGCTTTATAGACAGCATGCATGCTCTCATTCCAGGAAATTTAAGATTCAGTCACTGGCAAGGGGAACAAAAGAGCAGAAGAAATCACTCCAGCAAAGAATTTTATGACATGTGAATAAAGGAATTTTGAAAAATATTTTATTTACTTATGAGAGAGAGAGAGAGAGAGAGAGAGGCAGAGACACAGGCAGAGGGAAGAGCAGGCTCCATGCAGGGAGCTCGATGAGGGACTTAATCCCAGGACTCCAGGATCACACCCTGGGCCGAAGGCAGGCGCTAAACCACTGAGCCACCCAGGGATCCCCAAGGAATTATTTTTTTAATTCACTGTCATCGTAAGATTATATACACAACTCCTATAAATATCCGGGTTGTTTCTTGGAAGGAAAACGCCTCTTTACAAATGTGCAGTCTACCTGACAAGTAAAAATGCCAATTACTAAACATGTATATGATAAGAAGTCCCGAGTCTGAAAGTCACAGATCAACCGAATAGCAACTCTGCCAAGTCCTGCTACTTTGATCTACTTACTGGGGACAGTCTCACAATGTTCCTTATTGGTATCCCCCCCGGCAGGTCGCCCATGCTGCTTGTCCTCCTGTCCAGCCATGCAGGCAGTGCAGACACACAGGGGATGCAGGGGCCCATCTTCAGCACACAGACTGCCGGGCTGGGGAAGGCCTCGCTGCTGCCGGCGTGCCAGTCCTCCCAGCTGGCTCAAAAATCAGGTTTTCTCATGGTGATCGGTGTCCTCCCACTAAGTAGCTAGCCTTGTCCTCCCCAGGTGTCCGGGCATCCTCCCGGTGCCCTGGATGTTATCTGCTTCTCTGCCTGGTGTTTAATTTAATCTCTACTCCCCTCTCATTGAAATTAAAGGGACTTTAGGAAGAAAATCATTATTCCCATCACGTAGAGAAAAAGAGCAAAATATGCTAATCACCTGGCTTCTGGATAATGCTCTTCACAAATCTAATAAAGGCAGGAGCAGAAGTAGGTCCATTATCTGGGGTTCACACCCTCTGTGGGCAGCCCCTGACTTCAGCTGCAGAGAACAGAGTCTGTCTGTTCTCTCCTCTGTCGCACTGGGTCTCTGCGGGGCTTCTGACCCAGGTGAGCTACGATTTTGAGTCAGCAGCACGGTGGTTAAAGTGTTGGCAGCCCCTGAGAGGGTCTCTGGGATCGGTCTGGAAAAGGGACTTGCAGTCCACCTAGGTCAAAGGTGTCCCAGCCAGGAGATGTTCAGCCATTTAAAAAAAAAAAAAAGAGTGTCTCCTCCGACAGGGAGCAGCGCTGTATGGAGGTCACCTTATCAGCTCTGCAGGTTGTCAGGTGTGAGCCCTGCTTCGCTCCCTGAGGAGAGCTGAGGAAGGGGAAGGAGGCCAGCCGGGAGGGGGGGCAGGCTGGGTGATCCCAACAATGGGACCCGACAACGAGGACACCAGCGCGCTTTCTTTAAACCTGTCCTTTTCACCTGCTCCTTCAGAGAATATGCTACAGCACCAGGAGTAGCTTAATACGATGTCTGATCTTTTCGAAAAGATAAAACACAAACACCCCTCTAACATTATGTGTGCTGAAATTCATTTATTTAAAAAAGAAAATGCCACACGACTCACATATGGAATTCTGCAAGAGGCACTGATTTTTTTTTTTTTTTTTTTTTTACTCTTCTCCTTCCTTCAGCTCTCTGCCAGAATCTGAATGTCATTTTCAGGGTAGCATCATGTATTAAATACAAGCTTCCCAAAGATGGTAATTCTGGTCCAAGTCTGCAAAGATTCTCCTGGGTATTCCATCCTTTTTCTGCTACCAAGTCAGGGAAAAGAATGGATGGCCAGGTACTTCAGGCTTCATCCTTCCACATGTCTAGTTTTATGGAAACTTCTCCTCTGGACTCAAGAGCAAGCATACTACGTAACAAGATGTCCTCTTCTGGTCAACGTGTTAGATGAAAACTGACTTCACTGCTGAATGTTTGGAGTCAAAGTGGCATCCTGAGGATCTTGGGGACAAAGACAAGAGACCACCCCATTGAACCCTCTTGCACTGTTGGTGGGAATGTGATCTGGTGCAGCCACTCTGGAAAACTGTATGGAGGTTCCTCAAAGAGTTAAAAATAGATCTGCCCTATGACCCAGCAATTGCACTGCTGGGGAGTTACCCCAAAGATACAGATGCAGTGAAACCGGGACACCTGCACCCCAATGTTTATAGCAGCAATGTCCACAATAGCCAAACTGTGGAAGGAGCCCCGGTGTCCAAGGCTCATCGAAAGATGAATGGAAAAAGATGTGGTCTATGTATACAATGGAATATTACTCAGCCATTAGAAACGACAAATACCCACCATTTGCTTCTACATGGATGGAACTGGAGGGTTATGCTGAGTGAAATAAGTCAATCGGAGAAAAACAAACATTATATGGTCTCATTCATTTGAGGAATATAAACAATAGTGAAAGGGAATAAAGGGGAAAGGAGAAAAAATGAGTGGGGAATATCAGAGAGGTAGACAGAATATGAGAGACTCCTAACTCTGGGAAATGAACAAGGGGTGGTGGAAGGGGAGGTGGGTGGGGGGTTGGGGTGACTGGGTGAAGGGCACTGAGGGGGGGCACTTGATGGGATGAGCATTGGGTGTTAATGCTATATGTTGGCAAATTGAACTCCAATAAAAAATAAAAATAAATTTAAAAAAGACCACACCATTAAGGGGGGGCAAAGAATTTAGAGAGGGTCATTTCTGAGCTGCTCAACAATGATCTTTCAAATAACTTCCTAACACAGAAATACAGTCTGAGAAATAGTCAACAATGTCACCTGACTCAAAACCACAGCTCAGTTCCATGTAACTCCCACATAAGAAATGTCACGCACAGAGCACAATTTTAACATGCATTTCAGTCCAGTCTGGCTGTGTTCATGCTTTCCCCAGGCCCAGTCATGACTTAGAGGGAAAGCTCTCTCTCGAAGGTTATTGCTGCAAGAGGCTTGGCCAAACCACACGATCGGGCTCCCAGTTATAACCCTCACCTATACATATTTCCCTGGGTTCTAGAAGACTGGGATCTCCCCTGCATCATGACCACATGCTTGCAAAGAGGATGACACTACTTTTTGGTGAAGGAAAAACGATGAAAGTTCGGTATTAGAGGTGTTTGAAAAGAAGATCCAAATGTGGGCCCTGGAAAACTCTGGAACATAGAAGCCAGATAGTCATATCTAGTCTTTCAAATGCAGCAGCTTTCAAGCAAGCCTGTGTTGAACTCTTATCATGCAGTGCGCACTGGATTAGAATCTTGAGGTGGGCAGGGGATGGCAACTGACTTTAAAAGTATGTATGATTGTTCTATGCATTACTGAGTAAAATCTGCTGTTCTAGGGGCACCTTGGTAGCTCAGTCGGTTGAGCACCTGACTCTTGATTTCAGCTCAGGTCATGATCTCAGGGTGGTGAGATCATGTGCAGGGCTCCATGCTCAGCAGGGAGCCTGCTTGAGATTCTTTCCCCCCCTCCCCCTCTAACGCCCCACACTGCTCTGCACTTGCTCGCTCTCTCTCTTAAGTAAACAAATAAATCTTTCAAAGCTCTGGGCAGTCCTACAGCAAAGAAATTTATTTAAATGTGTTTAATCTGCCATTTCTAAGCTTTATTTGATCATAAAACCTCCTGTTCCCTGTTCCCCATCAGTACATCTATTCACATCTCATTCTGGAAGTAATTTTTCCTCAAATGTATTTTTTAAGAAACACTGGCTTGGACAATTTTTTAAAACGGGGGGAACATGGTACAGACTTGCCACAAACATAATTAGATGCTAGATTTCCAAGCCACCCTCTTCACCTGATATGCAATCAGCACTTAAGACTTTTCTAATACTTCCAGATCCTATCTGAGTTATCCTCTGTATTGGGCTGTGTGATATTGTGACTTATAGTAAGAAGTAGGTATTTGATCTTCATTCATTGCCTTTTCTGGCATAGATCTCCCAAAGCCCTTGGGATTTCCTAGGTGATAAGAGCTATAAGGTGAAAGGAGCATCCTTTTGTTATTCATTACAAGTCCCTTTCAACCACATTTGAGAGTTTATATTAATGTGATGTCTTTATGGAAAACCCCCAAAAATGGGGCCTGGTTGTCAGGGAAACCAAACAAGATTAGAGGGTGAGAACTTCAGCTGTCCCACACTCAAGACGTCCAGTTCAATGACCAATAGCCAGTGCCCTAATCAATTGCACCTATACAATGAATCCTCCATAAAAGCACAAAAGGACAAGATTTGTAGAGCTTCTGAGTTGGTGAACATGAGGAAGTCCCAAGAGAATGGTGTTCCAGGGAAAGAAAGGGCATGGAAGTTCCACAGCCCTTCCCACATACTTGGCCCTGTGCATCTCTTCCATTCTGAGTTGTATCCTTTATGATAACTAGTCATCTAGTAAATAAACTAATTCTCTGAGTTCTGTGAACCATTCTAGCAAATTAATTTAAACCAAGGAAGGTGTCATGGGAACCTTTGATTTATGGCCAGTGGGTCAGATGCACAGGTACAACCTGGACTTGCAAACTAGTGTATGAACAGAGTGGGGTGGGGGCAGGTGGGCAGTCTTATGGAACTGAGCCTTAACCAATGGGATCTGATGCTATCTCTAGACAGACGTGTGAGAACAGACTTAAATTTGTGAGACACCCAGTCAGTGTCCAGTTAGAACTGGAGAGTTGCTTGGTGGTGGTAGGAAAACACAGGTGAGGAGCTGCTGTGACAAAGAACTGCAGATTGGGTGGCTTCAGTAACAAAAACATATTTTTGCACAATTGTAGGCATGGAGGTTGGAAGTCCTAGATCAATGTGTGAGCAAGGCTGGATTCTCCTGGGGCCACTCTCATTGGCTTGCTGCTGGTGCCTTCTTGCTGTGTCCTCACATGGCCTTTTCTCTGTGTCTGCATCCCTGGTGTTCCTTCTCTTATAAGGACAGCCCTCGTATCAGATTATAGCCCCACTCGCATGGCTTCACTTAATTACTTTAATTACCTCTTCAAAAGCCCCATCTGAAAATATAATTACACTGGGAGTTAGGGCTTCAAACTGTGGACTTTAGGGAAACACAATTCAGTCCATTACACTCTTCCGACTGCTCAGTCAGGGAGCACAGGTTTCTGTTTTGCAGGTAAGAAAACAGACCGGAGAGGTCAAATAAGTTGCTCATATTCACCAGCAAATATCAGAACCTAGATCACAACTCAACAGCCTCAAAGTCAAGGGCTCCTTTCCTACACTGCTTGGCCCCCTATGCTCAGCAAGCTGCTTCTAAGGCAAGGGAGTCTTTAATAACGCATGTCTATGATAAATTAAGCATTCTTCTTATGCATTCTTATTCATTTGTTGTGAAACAAATTTGTACAAGACACTTTAAGTCTGCAAGAGCCATGTTCATTGCAGCAAGGGCAAAACTCACATCTTTCAGCAACACCGCTGAGATCCTCAGCAGCGTGGTTTACTCATAGTGTGGTCTACACTGGTGTTTGTAGCTCAAAGCTTGATAAGGGAGGAAGAACCTAATTAAATGCACAGATTCTGGAGCCAGGCCATAAGTATTCAAAACTCTGTTCATTGAATAAGTATTCAATGAACTCTGTTCATTGTGTATGTGTGATATTGGTATAATCTCCTCATCAATAAATGGGGAAAAGAGATCATACCAGCCAGGGCTGTTTGGGAAGGTCAAGTGAGATTATAGACATTAGGTACTGAGACTAGAAATTTTTAGCTGCTATTAAGGACATTTTTAAAACCTTTTTAATTTTAAATAATTCCATACAAGCATGGAAGATGCAAAAATAGTAACAGAGAGTTTCCATTGCTTCCCCTAGCTTCCCCCAATGATAATATCTGTCCCATAGTACAATTAATGAAGCCAGGAAATGGACAAGAGGGATAATACTATTAAACTAAACCACAGACTTTATTTGGGGTTCATCAGATTTTACATGCATTATTTTTTATTGGGTGCACGAATTTATGGAACTTGATCACATGAATAAACTCTTGTAACCACCACCATAATCAGGATTCAGAGCTATTCGACCACCGCCAACAAACTCCCTGGTGCTGATCGCTTACTTCCCATCCTTCCCTCTCTCCTAACCTCTGGCAACCACTGATGGTTCTCTATCACTATAATTTTATCTTGAGAATGTCATACAAATGAAATCATACAGTATATAGCCTTTTAAGACTGTTTCTTTTCACCAACCTAATAACCTCACTATCCATCTATCCAAGTTGTCACACATACCCACAGGTCTTCCTTTTCATTCCACTGTATGGATGTACTAGCACTTGTTTATCCCTTCACTTGCTGAAGGACATTTGGGTTGTTTCCAGTTTGGGCGATTATAATGAAAATTGTTACAAACATTCATGAACAGGATTTTCTGGACATACGTTTTCATTTCTCTGAGGTACATACTCATAAGTGGGATTGCTGGGTCATATGGTAAAGGTTATGTTTAAACTTATGAAAATCTGCCAATCTGTTTTCCGGAGTGGCTGCACCATGTTATATTACCAGCAAGGACCTATATGAGATCCAATTGCTTGGGATCCTCATGAACATTTGGTATTAGCAGAATTTTTTTTTTAAATCTGGGTCATTCTGATAGATATGAGATGGTATTATGGGAATTTTAACCCCTTGGGGAGTGTTGCTGGGAGATTCGCAAGAGGACCACTGTGATGCAGTGAGTAAAAACACTCTCATGCCAGGAGCCACTCCACAATAAGAGCCTGCTGTGCTGTACACTCAGGAATGACTGCTTTGCATGCTGATGGATCTAGGGGTGCTCAACAAGGGGTCAGGGAGAAAGAGATTTGCAGGGAAGTAAATGTGCCAGTGAAGCTACAGCACGTGTGTCCTCTAGTTGCATGGCCCCAGTAACTCTGCCCAGGAATTTCTCCAGTGCTGTTTAGTCTCAGTGGCAGTAAGACGATGTTGTTTGAGTAAAAACCTTAAAATTGGGAAGTTTTGTCTGTTTCTTTCTGCTGATTCCAAGGACCATACACAGGAAAAAAAAATTTAAGCTCACTTTTAAGGCAAACTAAAAATACTCTTTCCATAAACTCCTACAGAAGAGTGAAGAAGGTGTGAACAGTATCAGAGCAATGCTAAGGAAAGCATGAAGTAGGCTTCCAGAGCAAGGGACCAGAGCAAGGTCTTGCTTTAAAGGATGCAGACACCCTGCAAAGGTTTATATTTTCACCTCTTATACTCAGAGTTGACATACAGAGGGTTTGGAGAGAAGACAAAAAGAAGGTATCAGGCCATGTCTTCTTCAGGTCCAGGATCCAGGGATCCAGCTCCCTGATTTGTGCTGCACGGGACTGTCTCTGCGGAGCCACAGCACCACCAGTGCAGGCGGCCCACGTCCCTTTAGTATGAACAGAGGCTGGTACTAAATGAGCTTAGTACCAAGGTGAGTCCACACTGGGACAAAGTACGTGGTGAAGATCTTGAAATTTCTTGTAACTGTCAGGAGTTTTAACCAGTGTTAGGTGTTGAACAGTGTACCTCAAAAGAGATATGTTGAAGTCCTAACTTCCACTACCTCAGAACCTTATATACACGGGTCACTGCAGATGTAATTAAGATATGGTCGTAGTGGAGTACAGTGGCCACCCTAGTCTGCTATGACTGATATCCTTATGCTATAGACTGAATGTTTGTTAACTCCCCAAAATTCACATGTTGAAACAATCCCCAGAGTGGTGATATTTGGAGCCAGGACCTTTGGAAGGTGTTTAAGAGGCTTATAAAAGAGGCCGCAGAGAGCTCCCTCAGCCCTTCTACCATCTGTGGACCAGGAAGTGGGCTCTCAACCAGATACTAAATCTGCCTACACCCTAATCTTGGACTTCCCAGCCTCCAGAACTTTGAGAAATAAATGTCTGTTGCCAGTCTATGGTGTTTTTGTTATAGCAGCCAGAGGAAGACACCTTACATTAAGACATAAATGTAGGGAGAATATCACGTAATGACAAGAAGGAAGTGACACAGCTGTAAAGATTGTTGGCAAGTCACTGGACATGAGGATAGAATCCCCTACAGGTTTCAGGGGGAGCATGGCCCTGAGGACACTCTGATTCTCAGACCTCTGGCCTTTATCACTGTGAGACCATCAATCCCTGCTGTCGCAGGCCACCCAGTCTGGCAAACCACCATGCAGCATGACTCAAGCTGCAAGATTTTCAGGTCTCGGAAAATTCAAATCAGTGAACTCTGCCAACAGACCCACTGGCTTACAATTCTCCAAGGCCTTGAAAGTCATACAGCTTGAGACATCTGGTTATATTCTGTATTCCCCAGCAGTAGTCTCATAGGTTTTACCTGTGAGAGGCCCACGTCGCATGTATTCAGAAGCTGCACTCTGGTGCACACACTAAGGCATACAGGCAGTGAGCCAGAGCTTGGTCCTCTCCCTTCAGAGATGCTATGCCAACTACAAAATACTTTTAAAGTGACAACCGTACATACACTCAAACCCACTAACATGCTCATTGCTGAGGCACCAGCATTCTTTGGTTGCAAGCAACAGAAACTAACTTGGTTTAGCTCATGTCAGATAGCTTTCAGAATCCATGGGAAGAGTTGGGGTGCTGTCTGCAGTCAGCTGCCTCCAACTGCTCTTCCCTGTCTTGACCTCTCAGAGCCCTGAACAGAAACCTCAATGATCTCTATGAGAGGGAGCAGACTTTGATTTATCAATTTATCCTGCCAAGGTTTCAAATTCAGGGTTCTATAAAAGAGGAGGAGGCATGCAGGGTGGCCCAACATCCACAGATGACCAGGACATAACTTGTAAAGGAGTACAGGCCATGGGACACAGTGTCCTGTGACTGGTGGCTCCATACTCAACAGACATTGGTGATGCTTATCCCTCAAGTAAAAAATTCAATGAAGTAAAATGCATCCTTAATATTTTCCTCTCTTGAATAACCACCATGGCTCCATTACAGACCTGCAATATCACATATCTTCTGTTTTTCTGTACAAATATTACACGTTATCCTTTTTTGGAGATATCCCTTATTTTCAAAAAATGGTTCTCTGAATCTCTTTCCAAGCGTAATAACACCTTCACATCTGTTTCCCTGTGTATGTAAGACCTTTCCTTCCCTGAATGTTATAATCAATTCCTTGGAGCAGCTGGGCATCTCAGCTCATCTTCACATGTAAAGGTGAACCTATAGATTGGTATGCCAAAATCTGAGGTAGGGTGGTCCTAGCCTCTTGCTAGTGATCCTCTCAATTCTTCCCATATATGGATCTTTAATAAGTGGCAAAATCATTTTTCAAGTCTTCAAGTCAGTGACCTTTCTTCCGCAACACTGGTGGTCACTTTTCCATAAACCTATAGAGATTTTCAGAAGTCATTACTAGCTTATTACAAATGAACACAGTTGTACTAATTAATAGTACTGCACTTCACATGTATAACAAAGGGGTTTTTTAAAAACTGTTTTAGTAGATAAGAATGAACCTTATTCGGATTTAGCAGGGTGAAATTTAAATTTTAAATATGTCATATCTGTTTCTGAAATCCCTTCTATAAGCCCAAATTTGGTTACAATCATGACAATAGATATTTCAGTGTTGGAAGCTCTCTGTCATGGAGAACGATGAATAGTGAAATCACCACCATTGTTTATTTACGACAAGGGATACATGTCTCCTCCCCTCAAATTGCAAATGCGGTCATTTGCATTAATACAGTTCTTTATGATTTAGAACATCCTTTCACATATCTGGTACTTTCAAAATCTCTCTGGACCCTTTCTTTCCCTCAAAGAACCAGGTTGTTGTTGTTATTATCATTATTACTAGCTTATTAACTCATTACTGTACTCCTCTCCTTCAATATTTTCTTCTTCTTTCATTTTCTATTTATACAGAGAAAGAGTCATAATACTTGTTAAACCCAGCTCTCATCTTTCCTCTTCCCAGAGAATATTGAGGGTGTTACAATCTATCTGAATTGGCCCTCTTCTCCCTGGACTTATGCTTGCATGAACACTTCAGAACAATTCAAACCCTTCCAGGGAAGAAACAGGAAGAAACCCTTTCCACTTAGTCCATCAAACTTTATAACCAGGCTAATCTACTTTGACATTCCATTGTATCTCCTCATATAGTACACTGTATATATGTTCATATTATATGTATACTGTGTAGTATATATTCATATAGTTTACATGAATAGTCAACCTCACCTCGTCCTGGGCATCCCCCATATGATCACTGAAATTATCACAGTCCTCCTAAAAATTACCTAATTTCTTTTCATCACTGTCTTCATTCAATCCACTAGCAAATCCTGCCAAATCTATTTCCAGGATATGCTCCAAACCCATTCCCATTTTGCCCGCTCCAATGGTGTCATCCTGGTCCAAGGCACTCCTCTCCTGCAGAGACCCAGAGAAGAGCCCTCTGTTCTTTTCTGACCTAATATGACCATTCTCTTCATAGCACTCAGATTTTTTTTAACATATATCACATCATGCCACCCCCTATATAATGCATTCCAGTGGCTTCCAGAAACTTTGTATGTAGAATGTGACACCCCCTCCCCGAAGGACATGGCAGCCCACCTCTGACAAGGCAGCAGATGCAGCCATCTCTCACGCTGATTGCCTTACAGTTGGCAATTCCTCCGAGAGGCCCTTCCGGACTGTCAGCCCATCACCACCCAAATGCTCTCTGCCACTTTATTCTGTTGTATTTTTTTTAAAACACTTAACTCTTTATTTCTGTTTGTTTGATCACTTCAGTAGACATATATTAGTACCTGTTATGAGCCAGGCCCTCATGGAGTTTGTACTCGAATGTGTGAGGGAGGCACTCAAAGAACGAGTACAAGACAGGACAGGATTCCTGCGGTAAGTGCCCTGGATGACTGTGACAGAGGGAAAGAGGTTAACAAGGCTACAGTTTCAAATAGAGAAGCTAGGAAGATGGTTCCGGGAGGACAGCTCTTCAGCAGAGACCTGAGGCATTGAGGGGGCTTGTCACATGGCTATCTGGGCAGGCCCCTCCAAGTACAAGGAACACAAGTGCCAAGACCCCCAGGCTGGCAACATGTTCTGTGGGTCCAAGGAACACCCAGAGGCCAATTGGCCAGAGCTGGGTGAGTGGAAGGTAACAGAGAGATGAAGTCTGAGAGAGACCAACCAGTAATGCAGGTCCTCACTGGCATTACTCTAAGAACCTGAGCCGCTGCAGGATGGTACGTAAACAAAGGGCGTGATCTGATCTTTGTTTTAAAAAGATAAAGCACCACTCTGCCTGCTGAGTGAAGAATGGACTATAGGTGAGGAGTTGCTGGGGGTGGAAAAGAGTATTGGCACAGATATCAGTCAGGAGACTGTTGTCACAGTTCAGGCAACAGGATGGTGGCTTAGCCCACAGTACGATGGAGGAAGACTCTAAGGAATGGTCAGAATCTGGTTCTGAGGAAGACAGAAGTGACAAGACTTCCTGGAGGTAGGAGGAAGAAGAAAACACAAGGATGGTGGCAGGTTTAGGGGCCTGACTCTTGAGAGTCTGGGACTGCTATATGCGGAGATGAGGAAGATGGGGGTGGGGTGGGTGGGTATGGATGCCAGAAACTTGGGACTCCTAATGGGTATTCCAAAGGCAGGGCTGAGATCATGGCTGGAGGTCTGAGTATTGCTATTATTGGAGTCTATTGTGCTGGTCTAATAATCACTTTGGTTATTATCTGTCTCCTCACACCAGAACTTAACATCTCCACAGAAGGAACTTCATGAGCCTTGCTCACATTATGCCCCAACACCCTAATGGTGTCTAGCTGAAGGCAGACGCTCAAATATTTGTTGAATTGGTGAACAAACTAATACATATAAAAAGCCTTCCATGTACATGAAAGTTAAATATTATTTGACCCAATTTCAATTCTATAAATTTATTCTAAGGAATTAATTAAGCAAATACTCAAATGTTCATATATAGATTTAAATACAAATATTTCTATCACAGCATTGTTTAAAATAGCAAAAAAAAAAAAAGAAAGAAAAGCAAGCTGTATTTTTCAACAATGAGGAGGCTAGAATGCTACATAGCCATCTAAAGTACTGTAAAAGACTATTTCAGGGTCTGAAGGATTATCAAAACTAACTGTTAATTTTAAAAGGCACTTAAAGAACTTACAATCTACTTTTTTTTTTTTTTTTTTTTTTTTTACAATCTACTTTTTATTTTAAGAACATATATCTGATATGTTGGCCTTTAAGATAAAAAAAATTACAGTTTTTTTTTTTAATTATAAGACTACAATGCAAATTTAAATTTTTCTTTCTTTTGCTTATCCATGTTGATTATTTTGTATACTAATAAATGATTTTTAAAAATTAGGAAATAATGTGAAAGCATCATTATACAGACAAAGCCTCACTGCTGTGGCTGAGTCTCTCTTCTCAGCCTATCTATATTTGTGGAACAATTTCATATTTTGGAAGCTTGGCCTCAAAGCCACCTTCCAAGTCGCTAGCAACACCAGCATACTCCACGGGAGTATGGACATGCTAACAAGTGCCTGCTGGGCATCGGACCCTGGGCTTGAAGCAGTGGGGACTTCAAAGGGAAAGAAGGTGCTTGTATCTGTCGCAGCCAGAAAGACCCCCCAGTGAGAGCATTGGAGGGGCAGGTCCTTGAGAGAAAGGAAGAGATTGGACAGTGGAGTAGAGAGAGCCTGGCAGGTAGGAGGAATTTACAGAAAATAAAAGGATCACAGTCATGAACTCAACAGCTCCGGAGCTTTCCTTAGGAAGGCACTGGGCCAGCACCTCTTCCTCCTCCCTGGAGGAGCACCCACATGCATGGGAGCAAAGTGGAGCAGGAGCTCCATGGGCCTGGTGGGAGCTCTCTGAGACCGGCGGGAGCTCCATGAGCCTGGCGGGCAGGTGGCAGGGCCAGCTCCCTAATTCAATCTGCCTGTGCTGCAAATGGAATTGACTTGCCAATTAAGGCAGAGCTGATTGAAGCCTGCCCCACATCTCCGGTTCTTTCTTCCTTACACACGTTTGTTGATAGTGACACGGAGCAGACGGGGACCACCCATAAACACCTTCAAGTTCAGACAACAGCAACGTGTACACGACCCTGGACATTGCACTGCTTCAAATCCCACATTAAGGGGCTGATGTTTTTTAAAGGGTCCCAGTCCATGTCCCACCCATGTTGTGCGTGGGTAGAAGAGTTGCCTCGTGTAGTGGTCAGACATACGTTCACACCACTGCAAGTGAAGTGGAAACAAATTTCATACTGGCTAAAGTAACACTACAGACAGAAGCCTATACTCAGTCTTACCGACCTCAGAAATCTCTACAATAACTCAAGACTCTTTTCTAATTATTTACATAAATGCTCTTTCGAAGGCGTCTTACAAAGAGGTAGGAAAAGGAAAATATTTATGCTCAGAGCTAATACATTTGAGATCATTCCCAGGGGTGGTCTTACAGAGGAACCCATCTGTAGAAGAGCCTGGTTCTTGGTTTAACATGCTGTTGTCACCATCTTGAAATTTTTAATGTTTGAACAAGGGGCCCTGCATTTTCTTTTCACCAGGGCTGCAAATTATGTAGCCAGCCCTGATGACAGCTGGGGCTTGGGGCAGACATAGGGACAGAAGCCTGACATTGTGTTAGAAGACTGTATCCATTCATGGAATTTTTGTCCTATATAAAGTCCACCCATGTTCACCAATGCATGGTTTTATTTCCCAATGTCCTGTAGGCTAAAATAAGAATACAGCATTCTTTCCTTTACTGAGGACTGCTCACAGAGTCCTTCACAACTATAAGTTTGATGTGTTGGCCACTGAAATTAACTATGTCGAACATCAGGAAAAAATGAAGAGATTTAGAAAGCAACTCATAACTATGAAAATATTTAATTTTTTAACTCCATAAATGAATCATACATTTAAATCAGGCTCCAAAACTTGGATCAGCAATACCAATGAGAGATAAGAAGGTACATGTTCATGAAGCTCCTATAGTCAAACAAATCCAAGCAGAATTTGCTAGTTTCTGTAGAGTGATCAGAGCAAATGATATGGGGTCATACTAGATCTCAATGATGCTTAATGGTAGATTTATAAACTGACTTACTCAGCCATTAGAAACGACAAATACCCACCATTTGCTTCTACGTGGATGGAACTGGAGGGTATTATGCTGAGTGAAGTAAGTCAATTGGAGAAGGACAAACATTATATGGTCTCATTCATTTGGAGAATATAAAAAATAGTGAAAGGGAATAAAGGGGAAAGGAGAAAAAATGAGTGGGAAATATCAGAGAGGAAGACAGAACATGAGAGACTCCTAACTCTGGGAAATGAACTAGGGGTGGTGGAAGGGGAGGTGGGCGGGGGGTGGGGGTGACTGGGTGATGGGCACTGAGGGGGGCACTTGATGGGATGAGCACTGGGTGTTAATGCTATATGTTGGCAAATTGAACACCAATAAAAAATAAATTTACATAAAAAAATAAACTGACTATAACAGAATTCCCTGGAAACTTGTTTGTTTTTTTTTTATAAAAAAGATTTTATTTATTATTTGAGAGAGAGAGTGAGCATGAGTCGGGGGAGGGATAAGGGGAGAGGAGAAGCAAACTCCCCACTGAGCAGGGAGGAGGACATGGGGCTCTATTGCAGGACACTGAGATCTCGACCTGAGTTGAAGTCAGATGCTTAACTGTCAGGTGCTCCTCAATACTTGTTTTCAAAACATTCTGGGGTTCCAGTTTGAAAGGTTCTGATCTAGAAGATTTTGGGTGGCTCAGGAATCTATGCGTGAGATCCTTCGGCCCAGCTGCCAAGTTCTGATTATCTACTACCTCAAAGACCAGAATGGGAATTTAAAAAATATTTAAGTCAAAGTACTTTTAGCCAAATGTAACCAATCTCATGCAGCATGATGCATGTACAATGCAAACGTGGTGAGTATGTGGACTTGGTTAGCTACTCTGGATCACACAATTCCAAGTGCCAGATTTGGGGCAGGTCAAGTGCAGCCTCCCAGAGTGTAATGACAGGGAAGGCTCCAGATGTCGGGTCTGGGCTGTACTTAGTGAGCTGCTCCTTCTAAGACCTGCAGCTTCCAAGAACAGCTCATTAGATGTACACACAATGAAGCCCTAGCAGGGAGGCTCCAATAGCTGGTGAGAAAGGAAAGCCAAAAACAAGTGCGGCAGGAGGTACCGTTTATGAGGTGTCTCCCTGGGTGCCTCACAGCACACTCCATTATCTCAGTTGCCTGGCAGTCTGCACTTTCACAAACCTTTTGAGGAAAAGCCAGGCACATGGCTTCTGACCCCCCAGTGGAATGATCATGAAAAATCAGTTCCAACCGGGGCACGCTGATCTGTGCTGGATGCTCCCCTTGAAGACCCAGTTATCTGTTAAATGAGGTCAATCCAGCTCAACCCAGCAAGAGCTCCCAGCAAATATCCAAGAAAGCTGCTAGACTTAAGGCAAATCTTGTAATACCAATAGAAGAACATCTTCTCTCTATAAACATAAGGAAGAGGCAGTGACCCAAGTGAAAATACTTTCTGCTTTGTGCAGCAGGTGTGTTTCATGGAGAAGAGACAGCTTCCAGAGTAGGGACAGGATGCAAGGAGGGAAGCTAAGCGAGCTCAGGCGGGAGGGAGCAAGGCTACAGAAGGTTCCTTTCATTATTTGCAGGCCCTTCATCCAATCCAAGCATGCCATTGGATACCATCAATGGATGAGATCAATCATTGGATCTTTTCCTGGGAGGTGATGGGCTGCATCCCACAAAGGCTAGAAAATGCAGAGCTGGAAAGGTCCAGGTGAGGCAGCAGCTTCTGCCTGGGAAAGGCATTCAGCACCACCTGAGCCTCAACTATTTGGAGCGACTAGAAACTGCAAAGTCTGGGGCTGTACAGAGCCCATGCCAGCTGGCCAACACCTCCAGGGCCCTCGGCAGGCAGAGCAGAGGGTCTGGGCCTGGCATCAGATGGTCCTCCTCAGGCTCAGTGGTTGTGCTCTCGGCTGAGCCAGGGATCCTGGCAGCCAGTCCTTCCCCAGGCCCTGCCTGCATGGTGGGCAGGCTCATTAATATTCACACTGCATCCAGACCCAGATCTAAGAAACAAGCACAGGGTGTAGTCAAAACCTTCAGTGCTTTCTCATAGCTCATTTTAACCAGGTTTGGCAAAAGCAACAGGTTTGATCTTTCCAGAAATAACTGAAGATAGAGGGCAGACAGGGCTGCTTTCCCACCACAATGGGGCAATCTTCACATGGAAGCCCATCGTTTTGCCTGGCACGTTGATTTTTCAAATTATTAACGAATTGCTTTATGTACTTGTAGGCTCCTGCTCAGTTAATTCATGCAATTAATAGCGATATTAATTGAATCTGCAATACAACCAAATTGGGAACACATGGGTTAATGGGTCACACCTGAGGTCACCGCCAATGAACAAGGACTGAACAGGGTAATATCTAAGAGAAATACTGAACTATCATATCAGGCTGCACTCCCAGGAAATGGCTAACATTCAACCATTTTTTTGATCTACAAACATAGCAATGTAAGATAGTTCCTTCTAATAGCTTTTTATTCTGAGCAAGGCTCCCAGGATTCATTTCATCCAATAAAAAAAAAAAAAAAAAGAGAGATAGCAGGGCATGATTTCCTCTCCCACAGAGTCAGTGATGACCAAATGAAAGGAGAGATAAGATGAGGTTTTAGTAAGTAAGGAGTCATAACCCAAGCATGAGGGAGGCATGATTGTGTTCCCATTATCTTGATCACACTCGCGATGTTCTAGCTAGTTATAAAGAGAGGAGCCAAGCTGGCTGCACCTGCAAAAGCCACTGGAAAGAGCAGGATTTTAAAATGCACAGGGGGACCTCTTGCCTGTTGTACTTTCTTTTATATCTTCCTATCCACAACACCTGCCATAAAAATCACATAGATTTACACGAAAGACAGGAATTTCTCGGCCATTTCATGCTGGCCAGCACCCCAGCCTCTCAACTACAATCATCAATAGTATTTTTCGAACACATGTCTGGAGTGGTCTACAGTGAGGGCTACATGCCCTGGGACATTTAGTCACATTTTACTCAAAGATTGGTATATTTACCAAATATAAAAAAACCCGTGTGCATCCAAGTGTCAGTCTATTTCTGTGTCATGTTCTAAGGCAAACTTCCCATCATGATTGACTAAATATTTGTGAAATCGCAGACGGCACACTCTAGCTTACTAGATGTTGCCATTAAAAATGTCAAAGGGTGGGTAGCTTAGGGGTCATTTACGCATGTGAGAACCTGACGCAGAAGGCTGGTTCTTCTGGGAGAGATGATCTGGAAAGTGGCTTATTCTGGAAAGTGCATTTTATCCTTCATGCACTCTGTTTTCCTATATGTCAACCATTATGGGGTGACAGGTGTAGGAAGGAAGGCTACCATGGATGCTGTGGATGGGAAAGGGTAGCTTTCAGAGGTGACACCCTGCCCCACATCTGGTCCCATGGCCAGGACCTACAGCTGTGTTCACCTAGTTCTTAACCACCAGCATGTCTACCTCTAAAATTACCTCCTCTCTCCACAAGAGAGACTACTGAGGATAATTTAAATTCGTCCTAATGACTCAAATTGCCAGGCTGCACAGAAACACTATTGGATATATGTACATTGCTGTAACTTTTCCCCAAATCCCAGATGCCCCAAGCTGCTGCCAGTATATTCCTGCCTGTTGTACCTGAAGGGCTTTTGGTTCTGCCATTGGATCTCATCACCCCTCCTCTCCCAGAGAGGATTTTAAAATGCACAGGGGGAGCTCTTGCCTGTTGTACTTTCTTTTTTACATCTTCCTATCCACAGCACCTGCCGTAAGAATCACATGGATTTTAGTGTAAGACAGGAGTTTCTCGGACATTTCATGCCGGCCAACCTCCTGGGATGCCTGGGTGGCTCAGTGGTTGAGCATCTGCCTTCAGCTCAGGGTGTGATCCCAGGACCCAGGGATCAAGTCCCACATCAGGCTCCCTCCAGGGAGCCTGCTTCTCCTTCTACCTATGTCTCTGCCTCTGTGTGTGTGTTGTCTCTCATGAATGAATGAATAAAATCTTAAAAAAAAAAGTCTCCTCCTTAGCCGAGTGGTAGAATCAAGGGGGCCAGACACCACACATGCACTCACACGTGCACAGGCTCCCCCCAACCCCACGTACAGCTTGAGCAGACCTGCCATATGCAGCCACAGAGAAGTTCAAGATAACTCAATGGACTCCCACATAGGGAAAGAAAAATGGTGGACGAACTTCTGGATTATAGTTCTTTCCACTTTACACAGACAAATGGTTCATCCCTTTCTATTAGGGAGAACACTGCAGTTGTGTAAAGGTATCTCATTACATAGATGCCCCCAACACATCATACTCAATGGCATTCTTTTAAAACCTAAATTTGTTTTTATTTTTTTTTTTAAACCTAAATTTGATTTAGGCTTTCTCTACACAGCAAGGCCATAATAAAATGAAGTAGTGTTGTACTGTGTGAGGAAGTGACCCTACCTGCTCAAGAAGTGAGGGAAGTAGAAGGATAGTATCTGGAACATAAGATGGGTACCAGTGATGGGATTCTGCATGCATCAATTATATGTACCTGTGCAAGTCATTCACACTCCCTCTGCATCTCCATCTCTCATTCTTCCGCCTACTCAGCTGATTGTATGCATCTGGGCCCAGGACTCCAGATGTGTAAGTTGGGAATAACAATGGAAATACCCATGAGAATCAAAGAAGTATTTCCTGAGTTGTAAAATACTGTACTATTGATGGTACTGGTTTTGTTTGTTTGTTTGTTTTGTTTTTGTATCCACCACTACAACATACATCTATGTCTTCTTGCCCCTAAGTTAAGTAGTTCTCAGCTCACAGAGAACTGGGAAATTAGAAATCAATGAACCGGCTAATCTATTCAAAAAATCAGTCCAAGGCTCAGATCTGCCCAAACCATAATTTACTATAAAAGTTAAATGAGAAGAGTGAAGGAATATGACACAATCTAGCTCTCAACTACCAATTTCCATGTGGCCCTTTCAGAAAGATTTTAACCTGCCTATAATGTTTGTTCCTTATTTAATAACAGATTTCTCCTTCTACTCTTGTCCACAGTCTAGACCAGCGATCAGCAAACTATAGCCCATGGGCCATATGGACCTGTGCTAATTTTTGTAAATCAAGTTTTATTGGAACACAGCCTTGCCTGCCTTAGATATGTATTTCCTATGGCTACTTCCATGCCACAATGTCAAAGTTGAATATTATAGCAGAGGTGGCATGGCCCACAAACCCTAAAATATTTCCTATCTGCCCCTTAACCAAACATGTTTGTTGACCCCTGATCTAGACTCATACAAGGAACTCACCATCAGCACACTATATACTGTAGTGGAGATTAACAAAAAAAATTTTGTATTGCATTAATGGTTTTAACCCAAACTATACAGTAGTAGTTTGGCTATTTTCAGACAAGTGAATTTTATCAAACAAATATATAATAAAATATAAAGAAGGAAATAATTGAGCATTCTTTCTAGGATGCATTTTAAAACATAAAAACAATCATTAGATCATCATTTTGATAAGTTTAACTCTACAGAGCTATGACACGAGGAACTTGAAAAATTAGTAGCAGTATTCTAATTCATGTAAATCTACAAGGTAATATGGATTTAAAATATGGCTACATCTCTTCCACTTGATAAGAAATCAGTCCATTTTCTTTTTTTTTTTTTCAGAAAAACTTATCTGGAAATTAACAGAAAGGACATTTTCACAACTATAGGAAAACAACTGGGTTAGTATTCATAGACTTATAGAAATATTTTCTTTTGGTAAATCATCTGCATTAATTTCAAGAATAGGAAACTAATTTTATTTTATTGCAAAAGTGGCTCAGTGTAGACATTTACTATCCAATGGGTATAAAGTCTCAGTTATGCAAGATAAATAAGTTCTAGAAATCTGCTGTAGAACATCACGCCTATAGTTAATCTAACTGTACACCCTTGTGACTCTTTCATAGTAGTCTACATAAACATACCTTATTCTTGTTTAATGTTGCATTATATAAAGTTATACTGGATCTAGAAGAATTTATTTATATTAAAGTTATTCCAAATTTTTCTCTACATAAGTTATTTTTAATGTACTCATGACACTTTAAAAGCAATGCAATTCTTACCAACTTTTATTAGTTTTGAGTTGAATAAAAGTGGGTTGGTGTTTGTTCTCTCTTAGTGTGTGGGAAGCTAACACTCAGCGATGTGCAGAGGGCTACTTTCTACTTACAGTTCATAACACACTTCTTACTTCCCTATCATTCACATGTACTCTGGATGCCTATAATGCCACGGGTGGGAAGTTTTAGAATCTAGGGTGCTTCTTTTGACAGAACTCAGGCTAGGGGAAAAAATGGTACTAGGGAAAACCCAGGAACTCTGATGTGTATTTTTGTCAATTCACAGAGGTTCTATGTCTCTTGATCCCACTGGAAAAGATCAAAACTGCCAAAGAAGATGAGAGTTACACGAGTCTCTAAGATTGGTTGATTTTGCAACAAATCTTCGCACAAGAATCTTAGAGCCACAAAATTCAGTGAATTTCAGAACATCTTCAGTATAAAACCAAAGAAAAAACATATCATTCTCCTTCCTCTCTCCCCCCAAAGAGACCACAGGAGGTTCATTTTTAGGTCTGATGAATAGTTCAGAAGGTCTGAAGTAGATTAGTATGAGAGTTTACTCATTTGAATTCTATATTTGAGCTCCAGGCTTACCCAATTTGTCATGGTTCCTTTCTCCTTAAAGAAAAAAAATGTCAGCTATTTGGCACATAAAGCAGCAAAATAAAATTCTCCTCAGACAGTAAACAATACCTTTAAAAGACAAAAACAAAATTTTAGAACCTGAAGATCATTTGTTTAGGGATGATGTGTCATAGGCTATTTCAGGCAGAACCCAGGACATCTCTGAACCAGGACGATTCAGTTTGACCCAGGCCAGAATTTTTACCTTTTCTTCTATTTCACAACTCACTGAGATGTCCCCACTCCTGTTTCAAAATTTTTAAATGAATTTTATCAAGTACTGTTTTACCTAAAATTATCTAGCTCTGATTTTTTGGCAGTTTGCCAGAATATTGTAAAACCAGAGTCTGATATCATTGCACTAAAGGTACCTGACATAATAATCCCAGATGTCACGTCTCAGAAGCCCTTTCATTAACTGGAAGTAACATTACAGTGGCCGCCAGGGAAACGGTCATGAGATGAAGAAGTATGGGTAGGAAAGGGTCTCAGTTATTTGGCCGTCAGGAGAACTTGTCAGGATACACATGGATGATTCTGAGTGAAGGATGAAGCTTCCCAAAGGATCTGGCGCACTGCAGTCAGGATTATTGAGCACAGAGGATGGAAGGCTAACACCATTGTGCACACTGCCAGTTCTACACGGGTTCCTACAGAAGGTTATAATCCTCCATTCCCATTTCACAAAAAGCATGAGAAAATGGCTTCCAAGCTGCTATTCAGGAGATTTGGCCTAAACTAATGAGCACTGCCAATGCTGGAATCTGAGAGTTTCACCCACAATCTAATTCAGATTGTCCTAGTTATAGTAAAATGTAATGAGCTTCATGCTTTTGTTTTTAATGTTTTGTGGATCTTCTGTCAAAACAAACAAAAAGGAAAATTTGATTTTCAACCAGAATCCTCTCCCAGGTGGCTCATCTATTCCTTCCTTCATGCATGCATGCTCTACTGAGCTTCTACCTCACAGGTACTGGCCTGGTTACCCAGAGTCTTCTCTTTCTGGAGTACCAAGCAGCTCTTCCAACACAGGCCTGCCTGTTAGCCAGTTACAGACACCTGGCCCAGGCTACTGGCTGGGCTGCTCTGCATATTGGAGATGCAATTATAAATCCAGAATGAGCATCTAGCCTAGCAGAATCCGTCAGAGTCCACAGAAGACACGTAAGGGGGGGGGGGCAGCCAGGGAAAGGGGGATGACCCCTGATATCATACCTAAGGTATAATGAGAATACAGGTCTTCCACCCGAGGACTTTGCAGGTAGGTGAGCTGATGTAAATTCTCATTTTGCTTTATATGAATTCACTAGCCTTTAGGACACCGAGTCCTAAATGTACAATGGCCTAACATCAATTTGATGATAAACATGGAAATTGGTTCAAAATGGCCAAAGGAGTACACCTTCGTTTTTAACATGTTCCAATGTTTCAACAAAAAATAAATGCTTTGTCTTCTGAGATTTTCTCCAAATAAAAAGGGCCATAAGGGGCACCTGGGTGGCTCAGTCAGTTAAGCTTCCAATATTGATTTCTGCTCAGGTCATGATCTCAGGGTCCTGAGATCAAGCCCGGCATGATCCTGGCACTCAGCATGGAGTCTGCTTGTCCCTCTCTCTCCAATAAATTAATAAAATCTTTAAAAAAGGCCCATAAAGTAAGAACATTGAAATCATTTGGTATCAGAAACTGAACTATAGTCAGTACTTTTTAAAAGATAACTAAATTTGATTCACAATGATTTGATAAAGTCCCTTTTAAATATTTACTCATTGACTTCAGATGATTTTTAATTAAACTTTCATTTTAAGGTAATTACAGATCCATATGCAATTTTCAGAAATAACACAGAGTGATATTACATATCCTTTATCCAGTATTTTCCAATTATATATTGCAAAACTACAGTATGACATCATGACCAGGATATCTCCACTGACACAGTCAAGTTACAGAATGCTTCTGCCATCACAAGGATCCCTCGGGCTGCCCTTTTATAAACTTTCATCCCCCCATCCCCACTCCTCACCCCTGGCCACAATGAATGTATTCTCCACTTCTATCATTTTGTTATTTCAATAACAGTATATGAATGAAATCATGAAGTATATATTATTTGGGGATTGGTTTTTCTTTTCTCTTTTCTTTTCTTTCTTCTTTTCTCTTTTCTTTTCTTTTCTTTTCTTTTCTTTTCTTTTCTAACTCAAGATAATTCTCCAAAGATTCAAAGACTCCTTCTGTGGCATGGATATATCAGTTTGTTTAACCATTCACCTTCTGAAGGATACCTGGGTTGTTTCCAGTTTGGGTCTACTACGAATAAAAGCTGCTATGAACATTTATTTGCACACTGCTTTTGTGTGAACATAAGTTTTCATTTCTCAGAGATAAATGCCCAAGAGTGTGATTGCTGGAACACAAAATAACTGCATGCATAGTTTTATAAGAAACTGCCAAATGTTTTCCAGAATGGCTATACTATTTTACATTCCCATCATCCCAGTTTCTCCACATCCTTACCAGCATTTGGTGTTCTTTTTTTCTTTGATTATTTTTTTAATCTTAGACCCTTCTGATAGGTGTGTAATAATATCTCATTGGAGTTTTAATTTGCGTTTCCCTAACTAAGGATGTTGAATATCTTTTCATGTACTTACTTGCCATCTTCTTCAGTAAAATGTCTCTCTCCATGTCTTTAGATCATTTTCCAATCAGATTGTTTTTACTGTTGAGTTTGAGTTATTTATATATTCTCTATATACTAATTTTTTTTCAGATATGTGGCTTACAAATATAACTTGGGAGAAGATATCTGCAAGCCACATATCTATTCATCCTTTCATCAGGGTCTTTCACATGGCAGAAGGTTTTTGGCCCCCCCCCCCAATGTTAATGTTATTAAATTTCCCTTTTATGGATTGTGCTTTTGGCATCAAGCCTAAGAACTCTGTTTGGCCCTAGATTCTAAAGATTTTCTCCTACTTTTTTTTTAGAGTGTCAAAGCTGTCCACTTTATATTTAAGTCTTTGGTTCATTTGAGTTAGGAATTTGTCATTTCTATTGGCTGAGTAATGTAAATTTTATTTAAGTAGGGAGCTTTGGGCCAAGGTTAAGTTGTTTTTTTTTTAAATGAAATATTTATCTATTCATGAGAGATACGGAGAGAGAGAGGCAGAAAAACAGGCAGAGGGAGAAGCATGCTCCCTGCAAGGATCCCGATGGGGGACTTGATCCTGGATCCCGGGATCACGCCCTGAGCCGAAGGCAGGCGCTCAACCACTGAGCCACCCAGGGGTCGCAAGGTTAAGTTTTAAATTTGTTTGTTTATGGATGTTCAATTGCTCCAGTACCATTTGTTGAAAAGAATATTTTTCCTCCATTGAATTATTTTTGCACTTGTGTCAAAAATCAGTTGGGCATATTTGTGGGTATATTTCTGTGTTCCTTCTTCTATTCTACTGAACTACAGTTCAGTAATAACATTGATTGATTCAAAACCAATGTCAAGCTAGCCTTGCATATCTGGAATAAATCCTACTTTGTGGTGGTGTATTATTCTGTAGAAATAGATATATATAGTTAGATCTGATGTGCTAAAGTTTTGTCCTCATGAGGACCTTCATGAGGGTTATGGTTGGTAGGTTTCTCCCCTGCCAGGTAAGTATAGGTTTTTTTTTTTCCTGTTCTGTACTATTTTTGTCTGGTTTATTAAGGAACCACTAGCCTCATAAAATTAGTTGAAGAGATTTCCCTCCTCTTCTATTTTTCTGGAAGAGATTTTGTAAAATTCGTATTAATTCCTCTAAATGTTTGGTAGAATTGTCCAGTGAAACCATCTGGGACTCGAGATTTCTTTTTGGAAACTTTTAAATTATGAATTCAATCTCTTTAATATTTATAGGACTATTCAGGTTATCTATTTCATCTTGGTTGAATTTTGGTAGCTTATGGTTTTTAAGGATTTGGTTCATTTCTTTTCAGTTGTCAAATTTATGACTGTAAAATTGTTTATAATATTCCCTTATTATCCTTTTAATGACTGCAGTTCTGTAGTAATATTTTGTTTCATGCCTGATGTTGATGATTTGTGACTTCTCTCCTTTTACTTGTCAGTCTTTCTAGAGATTTACTAGTTTTATTAATAACTTTTTGAAGGACCAGGTTTTGGTGCCATTAATTTTTCCCTGTGGTTTTTCTGCTTCAATTTAACTGATTCCTGCTCTTTATTATTTCCTTCCTTCTGTTTGCTATGGGTTTATTTTTCTCTCCTTTTCTAATTTCTTGTGGTAGGAAGTTAGATTATGAATTTGAGGCCTTCCTCTTTTTAATATAAACATTTATTGCTCTAACTTTCCATCTCAACACTGTGATGGTTTTGTCCCACATATTTTGATATATTGTTTTCTCATTTTCATTCAGTTTTATATTTTTTAAATTTCCTTCAAGACTTCCTCTTGGCCCATGTATTATTTAGTAGTATGCTTAATTTCTAAGTGTTTGGAGATTTTTCTGTTGTCTTTTTGTGATTGATGTCTAGCTTGATTCCATTGTCAACAGAGAACATGCTCTGTATGATTTCAACTCTGTTAAATTTATGAAGGTTTGTATTTTGACCCGAAATATTCTTTATCTTGGTTGCATAAGTGCTTGAAAAGAATGTGTCTTCTGCTGTTGTTGGGTACAATGTCCTGAAAATGTTATTTAGATCTTATCAGTTGATGATGTGCTTCAGTTCTTCTATATCCTTGCTGACTTTCTTTTCAGAAGTCTATTAGTTACGGACTGTGCAGTGTACAAGTCCCTAACTATAACTGTAGGTTTATCTATTTCTACTCTCAGTTCTGTTAGTTTTTGTTTCATGTATTTTGAAGCTCTGTAATGTGGTCCAAACACATTTAGCACTGTTATGTCTTCCTGGTGGATTGATTCTTTTATTCTTCTGTATTGCCCTTGTCTCTAGTAATAGTAATTTTTACTATTTAATATAGCCACTCCTGATTTTTCTTAAAAAAAAAAAGTTTGCATAATGTGTCTTCTCCCATCCTTTTATTTTTGACATATATGTGTCATTGTATTTCAAGTGAAATTCTAGTAGTCAGCATATGGTTATATTTTTAAAAATCCACTTGCCAATCTCTGTCTTTTAGTTGCTGTGTTCAGACCATTTACATTTAAGATATTTAGTGATATGTTAGGGCTTACGTCTGCCAATTTATCTTTTTTCCTGTTCATTTCCTCTGTGTCTTAGTTCTTACATTCCTATGAATTACTTGTTAAGTACATTTCCCCCACTATCCGAAAGTAGAACATTCCTATGAAACTTGTTACAAACTGAAATGGCATAAAGCAAAGAAGCAATTACCAGTAATTTATATGGAAAAATGTTTGTGCATTCCCAGACCCAAAAATAATCTCTCTTAGGCTTTTCTGATACCTTAGGACACATCTTGCTAAGTGACGCAGAAAATAAATGGAGATGAAGCACAGATGCTCAGAGACACAGCTCAAAGCTATGGAGGTTTCATGCCTTCATGGTTCCTGGGGAAGGAGTTTGGCAGGGCCACTCTCATCGCTCAGGGTGCACCCCATCTCAATAACAGCTTACTGCAAAACAAATGCTGGATGCTATTTTTGCTTTGTGCCTTTCTTCATAAAAGCAAGAAATCCTGTTCAGCTATCTTTCAGTTAGCAAAAGCAGGTGCTAATGTAGCTCTTTTATAAAAGCAAAGTGGTGTAAAGTGACCTTTCAGAAAGCGTGGGACACCTGTATGCCTCTTTTCATTGTTTTCTTAATGGTTGCTCTGGGTGTCATAATATAAATATGCAATTTATCACAATCTACTGATATCAGCATTTACCACTTCTACTAAGAAGTAGAAATCTTATTTCTAATTAGGTCCTTTTACCCTCCATACTTTCAAAATATAATTGGCTTGTTTTCTTAGCAACAATGGGCCCACGTCAGATGATGCTATATTTTTTGCTTCAATTATTCAATATGATTTAATAATCTCCTGATAATTAGGATACTCTACTATACTCCTATTTTAACCCAATCTAATATTCTTTCCTTTTTGAAGTTTTAAGCCTTTTTCTGTTTTTATTTTTGTTTGTTTTTGTTTTTCCTTTCTATTTAGAGAACTTCTCTGGCCATTTTTTACAAGTAGATTTGCTAGTAAAAACTTTTTATAGTTTTCCTTCATCTGAATATGTTTTTATTCCCTTCATTCATTAAGGACATTTTCACTGAATACAGAATCCTGAGTTGACAGTTGTTTTCTTTTATTACTTTAAAAATGCTCTGCCATTTTCTTCTGGCCACTGTGATTTCAGATGGTAAGTCAGCTGTCATTCAAACTGGTAGTCTAAGCACTGTGCCTTTTTTCTCTGTTGCTATCAAGTTATTTTTTCCCCTTTGTTTAATTATGTTTAAATATGCCCTGCCATGGAGTGATGTGACTTATCCTATTCGGAATCTACTCAGCCTCTTGAATATGTACGTTTATGACTTTCACCAATTTTAGGAAGTCTTCAGCCAATATATCTTCAAATATATATCTAGTCCTACTCTCCCTCTCCTCTCCTAGGACTTTTGTGATATGTTAGCTAGCTCTTCGGTTATCGCCCCACATGTCCCTGAGACCCTGTTCATTTTGTTCCAGTCTATTTTCTCACTGCAGTTCAAATTGGGTAATTTCTATTGATCTGTCCTGACGTTTACTGATTTTATCTTCTGTCATATCCACTATACTACTGAGCTGGTCCAGTGAGCTTTCTATTTTGGTGACTGTATTTTCCAGTTCTATAATTTCCATTTGGCTCTGTTTAATAACTTCTATTTCTTTGCTGAGACTTTCTATTTTTTTTTCATTTGTTTCAAGAGAATTCCTAATTGCTTGTTGAAGCGATTTTATAATCTCAACATCTGATTCATGTCAATATTAGCTTCTGTTGATGGTCTTTCCTCATCCTTATTGTGATTTTCCTGGTTTGGGGATGACAAGGGGTTTTCTATTGCATTCTGAGCATTTTAGGTTTTATATTGTGAGACTCTGGATCCTATATAATCCTTTTCTTAGCCATCAGTCTCTGTGTTGAGGTATAGCACAAGGGCCAAGTGGGTGTGGGTGAGATGGAAGGTCAGTTTCTTGTTCATCCCCTGCTGAAACTGTGGAGGGTTGGTCTATAGTTGTTCCATTGGTTTTTCTGGAGTAGAAAAGGTATTATCACAAAGGTTTTGTGTTGTGAGGCTACCCCTTTCCTGGTTGTTTGGCTAGAAGGGACAGGCTTTTCTTGGATTTTTTTTAGAATTATTATTTTTGGTCTCTGCCTGTTGTAGGTGCTGGAGGGAGGTTTCTGGGTGCTACATTCAGATGTCTGGTGGGAATCAACAAGGAGACCCAGAGAACTCAGCTCGATATCTTTAGGTGGAGGCAGTTCACCTTGCAGTCTTTCTATACTTGTGTGTTGGTTTACATCCAGGGTGTTTTAGTTGTAAGGGGTTGAATCTGATTGTAATGTGGCTACTCCACATTGGCAGAATCATATGTCCAGATAAATGTTTGTATTCAAAAACACTATAGTCTTCAATATCCAGACATTTTCAAAGGTGATTTTAAATAATTGCTCATCCCATTTTCTCCAACAATTTTTTCCTTCATTAGACCTCAGCTATCTAAATATCCCACTGTCCCTTGTTTATTTGGGAAGCAATCTGAAGGGAAGTCTTGATCATTTTAAGCTTCTTTTCTACTTAATGTTGCAAGCACCAACACTGGACAGCTATCTGAGGCTCTGGAGGATATTTCAATGCTACAGTATTGGGAAGGAAGTGGAAATCAGACCCAGGCAATGGTCAAACAAGGGGAAGGTCCCTAGGAAAACTGGTGATAGATTTTAAATAAATTAAATTTATTTAAAAAGATAAATGGAGGTCTAAGTCATTATGTCCTACCTTATCCGAAAAATGACTATGAACATACATTCTCTAGATACAGTTGTTCTGTGAACTACAATGCAATTCTTTCTCCCTCCAAACATAAAGCTTATTAGGGTGTTTCTTCCCCCTCAAATTGAAGCTTAAATATTAACTCTGGCATAATTTTTCCTTCTCACTCTCTTCTAGCTAGAGCAAATTTCTCCTAATCCTCTGTTGCTTGCTCCCTCAGAGATGCCCAACCAAATGCTTCTACCACCTTGTACCTAAAATAGTAGCCATGCCACTCCCTGCCCCTTTGAGCTAGGGGTGTCTCCCCAGCACAGGCACTGTGCCTTACAGAAACCTGCCTTGCCACTGCCCTCAGCCACTTCCTGGGAGTCTTCTCTCCGGGAGAGGGGCAGTCCTGAACGACAGATACAACAAAACACAATGAATAATGGTAGTTGTGTGTCCCAGGAGGTGTGATATTGTTGCAGCCACAGCTACACCTTCAACCTAAATTGTTACTCAGCCCTGTAGGGGGTGGTAAGGTGGTAGCTGTGGTGCTTTGTACTGACATATTTAAAGATGGCTAAGGGGATGGATGCCTAGGTGGCTCAGTCAGTTAAGTGTCCAACTCTTGATTTCAGCTCAGATCATGATCTCAGGATCGTGACATCGAGCCTCACATTGGGCTCTGCACTAAGCATGGAACCTCCTTAAGATTCCCTCTCTCTCTGCCCTTCCCCTCCCCACTATGTGCTCGCTCTTTCTCAAAAATAATTATTTAATTAATATGACTAAGGGGAAACAGGCTTTATTCTAGAGATATCCATTCTAGGATTTTTCCTAGAATTCTCCAATTAAAAGAGCAACTTCTACCCCACTTCCTAAGGTCCTCCTTTAACACACCTTCCTTTTGTTCCACAATATTTATGCAGCAGGCAATGCTCAGAGCATTGAATATACAGCAGTGAACAGACATCATCCCTATCCTCATAAAGCTTACCTTCTAACCTGGGAGACAAGTTACCCCAATAGCTACCCCAACAATTATTTAATCAATTATAGTAGGAAAAACAAGAATTTTTTTTTAAAAAGGGGATTTCAATTTTCTTAGAAATCTCAGCAAAAGCCATATTCTTTCAAAGGTATCAACACAGGTATCAAGCACAACACAGGATGTGTACACGGCAAGAAAAAAAAGTAAATCAATGCAATTATTTCAGAACTATTGAGCTTCTGAACTCAATGTAATTATTTTATTGCCATGGTTTTATTTGTGCTTCTTCATAAATGTTCTATGCAATGGGGTTCCAAGGCCCTTAATGAAAGGCAATACATTGATGAATTTGTAAAAATTAGAACAGAAATACCGTCAGCAACCACTGTAAGAGACACTAGGTTTGTATCATGACCCTTGATGCACCTGTCCAGCTGCAGACCCTACCTCCTTGTTTGTCCTGTCAGCTTGCACCAATGTCCCATTCAGGCAAGGTTCCACGTAGTGAAGCTCCTCATTATACTGTAAAGAGATCAAAGAGCCAGGGGGACACAATTAATCATTTGAGGGGTACCAGATAATTTAAGGGTACATGCAAATAAACAAAAAAACAACATAACTACAGGCTCAGTTCATTCACATAGGTGACTTTCTCAATTGATGCCTCTACATAAAATTGTGCTTAAGTGCCAAATATTCTTCTCTTGTTTGAGGGAGAAAGTCCTAGAGCCTGTGCTGGTAGATGGCAATGTTCAGGGTGTACACAGTTAACTGACTATCCTTTGGGGATGGCTCCGAACACTGGGGCTCTGTGGCCATGGCTGACTGCATGACCCAGGTGGGATCTCAAGATCATCCCGAGTTGCGCAAATATCGCTCCAGCTCCCATCTTTGGTTTTCTGGAGCCCAAGGACCTGTGTGTGGGCCACACATGAGTAACAAAAACAGAATGGAGGAAAGGCCTTGATGTCCCCCCTGCCCCACTCCTCCATTACTCTGGGAGGCTCTGTGGTTTTTTATCAGAGTGCTGCTCAAGAGCAGCAGCACCACCTTCCATACAAGCCAGCCAAGGCCAACCTTCCCATTCCTTTTTATCCCAGAATACCTAGAATGTGACCATTTGTTTTTGTTGAAAGCTCACAATTAGAAAATGGAAATTTAAGCATGATTCTCTGCACTGTGGCTAGGCTGGGTCCTTCTGAAATACAAATCAGGTCATGTTGCTTCCTGCCAACCCCATTCACAATTTCCACTGCTCTGCAGATAAACCTTCCCAGGGTGTGGCAGTGCTCTGGACACTTGGCCCTGTTGCTCTTTCCAACTTCACTCCTTCATTAGCCCTCCCTAAAAACTCAGCACTAGCTAATCCCAATTCCCTTCCTGCCCTCTGAGATATCTCATCTTCTTCTCCCACTCAGGGCCCTCTGCCTGGAGCTCTTGCTCTGGCATCTCCTAGCTGACTTCTGTTCATACTCCAGGTCACCTCATTCTGCCTCCTCTGGGAAGCAGCCTCTGGTGTAGGTGAAGCTCCTTTCCTGCAAACTCCCAAATTCTAATAGCCTGGGGCCTGGACCCCTTACCATAGGTGGGCCCACATTGTCAGGACCCATATCTGGTCCCTTGGTACACTCCCTGTGATGAGCACAGGGCTGGGCCCAAGGTCGGTGTCCAAGAATCATGTGTTCAATGAGCATCATTACATTTCCCACTCCAGCTACTGAAAGTCCAGCCCAAAGCTCTAGAGGAAAGGAATGAGAGCCATTTCTCACAGGTCCAGCTCTCAAGCAAGGTCTGGCTAAGGAGTGCAGACTTCAAGTGGACAGTGAGGACCATGGAGGGCTGTGCACAGGGAAGTGAGTGAATAAAGGGATGAGCATGGGCCCACTGCTCCAGACACACCTCAGTGACAGACTGCAGAGGGCCAGACATGCAGCTGCTATGATAGTGACAGAAACACCTCCTGTCTCAGGGCTGAAGCACTTGCTAAGCAAGCAGGAGTGGAGATAATGACATCAGCAACTCACTGTGACTGAGTACTCTCTTCATCAAGGCACAGGCTAGACGTCATTCAACGGCATACCTCAACCATGCCTCCTTTACAGACAGGGAAACCAAGGCAGAACAAGGATGACCAACTTGTCCAAAGTCACTGCAAAGTCCAGATTCAAACCCAGGCAGCTTGACTTCTCAGCCAATGACCATAGGACCTCAAAGTCCCCAATTTCTCCTCTCTGGCCAAGCCTCTGTGGTTCCCTTCAGTCTGACTCCGGCTCCGTCTTTAATCTTTTTTCTTAGCCATGCAAAAGCCTTTGAAGAAATTACAGCTCAATGGTCATAGGGCTTAGATCGCCTCTGAGAAGGTACAGAGAAAAAACACATTGATGTAATTCTGGAATCAGCTATTGACAAATGGGAGCATGACTGTTCCATTAGTCAACAAATGGAACATCATCTGAGGATTCAGGAAGCAAATCACAGTCTAACTCAAAGAAGAGCTTCTCCAACATTCTCAGCCCATATTGGACTGATGCTGGAAGTTGCTGAAAAAAGCAGTCATTCCTCTGTCCTCTACCTCCTTTGCTGACTGAGTGAGATGAGGGTCACAAGATGCCCATTCCAAAGCCAGGAGCATAATCATTCTTAGCCAATCACAGCTATCCTGTCCTGCTCTGCTGGACGCATGTTTTCCTACCGCCTTGAAGCTAGAGGTGGTCACATGACCCATTCCCAGCCAACAAAACATAAGGATCATTTTCTCAGGGCTTTCACTGCATTGTCTTGCCATTAAAAGAAAACTCTTCTTTATCCACTGCCCACCTTCCCATGTTCCTTCCCACTTGGGATGCCACTGCACGACTGCAGCATCCATTTTACAACCATGAGGTGATGAGATTAAGAATGGAGAGCAAAGCTCAAGAAGATGGAGCCAGTGTGGGTCTTTGATGACGCTGCTGAAGCATCACGCCAAACCTATAGCTGCCGTGCTGCACATCTCTTCCAGAGATTATGAAATGCCTATATGTTGAAGCAGGCTGTATTCAGTTGTTCTGTACCTTGCACTCTCAAACTTCCCAACTCTATTTTCTAGGAGAATTTTAAACTTTACATTCTACTTAATATACATTATCAATATTGACTCCTGGGGTTGCATAGTCTGAGGTGAGAGTCAGGACACGTGGGTCCACGTGCCATGTACTTCCTGTGTGGTCTTGGGAAAGTCACCTAACCTCATGTCCTGGATTCTTATACATAAGAAGTGCTAAGTCATCTTCCATTTACCCTCCAGGGGACCCTGTGAGGATCCAGTGAGGCAACAGACCTGAAATTGCTTTGCTAGTGTGAAGGCCTATATATGTGGGGGGCTGCAGAGTGGGCTGAAAAGTAAAGACCAAGATGTTCTTGCCCTCATCAGGGAGGAACATGTGCAGTAATCAAAACCATGCTTTCCATCACTGTGTGAGCCATGGCCACAGTGGAGGAATCTGCTCTTCTGAACCCTCGCCAGCTTGTTAGTGGCATCATCCAAGCTTGCAGTTGACTAATTTCCCTTGACTGCATCAGGATAAAGCTATGCTGAGCAATCTGGTCTGTATCACCGAAGGGAGTTGGGCTCAGCCGTCCATGTGAGGAAAGAGTGCACACCAGGCAGCTGTGCCAAGGAGGCCCGTGGACTGTGCATGCTCACCA
Source organism: Vulpes vulpes (assembly GCF_048418805.1). Classification (NCBI taxonomy): domain Eukaryota; kingdom Metazoa; phylum Chordata; class Mammalia; order Carnivora; family Canidae; genus Vulpes; species Vulpes vulpes. The sequence continues at coordinate 88,638,951 of NC_132788.1, forward strand.
TACTACCCAGTGCTCCTCCTTAGGGGAACACCAAAGGTACCCTTTATGTGAAACTGTTTCCAAGCTCCCAGTAGCTCTCTGTTTGGAAGCCTTCCAGTTTCTACATTTTAATGGATATTCCCTAGATTTCCACTTTGTGAAACAATGATGGAGGATGGTCATATCAATTCACAACTGAAGATCTGGTCACCTCCAGCCCTAAGATACAGTGGTCGGATAAACAGCTCTCCTTCATCCCTACTTGAACAATCAGGTATCAGTAATCTAAAAAAGAAAGGGATGCAGTGCACATCGTCATCATTGGCCAGGTGGAATTCTCTTCCACCATCAGCTTGGTCAAGGTCTCTCTGCTCTCTGAGTCTCAGTATTTGCATTGTGGAAATGAGAATTGTAACTAAACTTCTCCCATGAACTCATGGTGAGCATGAAATGAGGTAATTCAGTGAAGAGTCAATGCAGAACTGGGCATAAAAGAAAGAGAAAGAAGTCATCTGGATGCACACACACAAGGAAGAAAGAAAATGAGTGTCATGTGTACTACCTAGAGAGAAAGACCAACAAATACAGCCTCCATCTGGAGCTCTGATATTTACTAAGTGGGCAGGGGGTGGTGAGGACAGGGGGCGCATGCTCCTGATCTCTGCTGGAGAGCACGGGCTCTGCATTCATTGGATAGAAGTGCTATACCAATAGGCACATGTGACTGTGGGTAAATACCGAAGACAGAAACCACTGAGGTACGTGGCTGTACACTGCCCACTCCATGCCACACTCTGAAGCCTCTCAGTGGCCAGGGTCTTTGGCAGACATGGAGCCAAGACTGTGTAGCCAGCTTACTGCCAAATCCCCTCCCAGGAAAGCATCTGCCATGGAGCCCTTCGGTCCTCTATTTGCCCACCGAATATCCAGTAAGCACCTGCTATGTGCCAGGGACATAAAACACTGGCTAAATTTGCACATGATCATCATTGGAAAGTGATCATGAACCACTTTTTCATACTTTTATCCATAAAATAATGTGCTCATTACATCTAAAGATAATGGCTATTTTTCCTTTTCATGATAAAAAGTGCTCATCTATGATGTTGCCATGGTCCATCCAAAAAACAAAAACAGGTTTAAGGCAAACCCATGATCTTCTTCAGGGGTTAGACTACATCCCACTCCTCTCTTCTCTCAGGAACTATCCTTCCCTTTCTCCCATGCCAACCACATAACTCTGTACTCTGACAGCAAGGACACATGGCCATCTGCCTTTTCTTTCCTTCCTGTGAAATCCCTGTAACCATTCCTACATCTACCGTTTAGGGACACAGCAAAATGGGAATTTTAATGATCTAAAATAGGAAAGCCAAGGTTTAATTTTGATTAAATGAATGGCCAGAACGTGTTGGAGAAGGATCTAAACACAAAGAATAGATGGGCTGGGCTCACCCACCAAGGCTCACACAAGCTTTGATGTCGGTGTAGAATTATGTCACAGGCTGGCTCACGTAAATTGAAGCCTAGAGCCCAAGAGTGAAAACCAGCTGATTCTGGTATCTGGATGATATTGAGAACTCAGCTCTACTTCATGTTGGAAGCTGGACTTGAGGATGAAAGCAATGGAGCTTTCGGACCTAACAGAAGAAGACCATTAGTCACCTAAGAAAGAGGGTAAGGGAAGACCTAGCTAAGAAGGGAGAAACTTGAGGGAGACATCCCACACATCACCCTGCAGCTGACCCTCCATGTCCTCCACCGCCTCCAGATGAAGTCCCAATTGTTCTATGTGGCTGAGCAGACTTGTCGGGTCTGGCTTGCCTCTCTCCATCCAGCCCCATTCTTTTTATAATCAACTACCTCCATGGCCACCCCACCTCCCATGTTCACCCTGCCCCCAACTCCAATATGTCCAGACAATGAATACCTTTTAGTCAATCCCACCGGACCAGGCTGTGCTTCCTGTGGGTGGGAGAGGAGTGACTACTCACCAGTAAATAGCATCTTCCTCCTCAACTGTGTATTCTCCTCCGCCTGCCCTACCTCTTGCAGATGCCCTGTTACCTTAGTGTTCCCGTAGTCATCACTTTTTCCAAGAAGTCATCAATGGGCCCCCAGCTGGTTACTCGCCCAGCTCTGTGCTCTCTCCCAGGCCCCCTCACCACTCCCTCAAAGACTGCACTGCCCCCACTGGGCTCTGAGCATCTGCTTCCCACACACCCAACACACACACACACACACACACACACACACACACACACAATTCAAGGTCCACAGGAGAGGACAATCTGTCTTCCTTATTTACAGTGGCAGCCCTCATATAATACTTCATTCTTAGCACTCGATAGAATTCATTGAATGAAAAAATAGAACAAACAAATGAAAAGCAAAGTCATAGAGCAGATCACACAGGGAAAAGAAGAGAAACAAAGCCTAGAGAAAAAAAAAATTGACAGAAGAAAAAAACAAAAAAGAAAAAAAGAGAATCTCTCCCCCGTTCAAAAAAACAGATAAACAAAAAGTAAATGAAGTAAGTGGGTACGTTTTAGAGAATCCTAAGTTCCACAAAACAAAACAAACAACAAAAAAAGAACATAGAATTAAAATGCTGGCATGCTCACGCAATACAAAAAACTGATGTAGAATTACTGGAACTCCATTAAATATTTATATGGTTTTATCGGTGCACTTTTGATTAAACAACCTTTAGAATGAAAATGTGTAGGGCTTATGTAACGAAGCAGATGAACCCACAATATTTTCACCAACACAGGCATCCCTGAGATCTTCTGCATTACAAAAGCTTCTTGTGTAATTTGAAACACGACTGGACATAATTAGTAGTACAGAACAAATGAGCACTGCAAGAAAATACCATCCTCATACTTTTAATACGGAATCGATTACTTTAAAAAGCAAATCCATAGCAGACAAAGCACTGGAGAAACGGTTCTAAAGAAAATCCTACAAATTAAAACCAGGGCACCAGAAACTTCTGGGTTGAACTAACAAATGATGCTCTTCTCTATTCAGCTCTGCACAAACACAGGCTGCAGGAGGCATTTAAATTGATTTAACAATATCAGTCCAGTTAATATTGTGTTCATTTAATGCATGGCTTAGGCTTCTGTAAAATCATTTTTCAAATTTCAGCATCGGACAGAATTAGCACCCTCATTTTTATGATAATATTGTTAATTTAATGCATGGCTTGTAGTTAGACTTCAAAGCAAATCAGAAAAATATGCCTTTTCTCTTGTCAGTGACATCTCTCTTCATGCACCAGTGGTTTGACCTTAAATTTTAACTTCGGCTGCACAAAATCACTCTCATATTTCTTCTATTCTTCTATAATTTGATCATTTAGTTCATCAGTCTTAGATTTTGCAATACCCTGCCCATGAAAGCCAAAACAGTTTTTTAACATTATCGTTTCATGTTTATTCTCTGGAAAGACCTGACTTGGAAGCTTTGCAGTATGGCATATAAGATGCATTTAGCCAATGAGCTTCATACAAATATGCAAACATGCAAAACTGACTGAAATGGCCAAGGAAAGGCTTTTCCACTGTTTACCCCTGCCTATGAGGACCCTGAAAACTGAGCGGCAATGATGAAGTAGATTTGTATAAACAAATACCTACAACACACAAGGGCTTCCGCCACTGAAAAACAAGAATGTATTCTTTACTTTCTCTCTAAAACTCTGAAATGTCTCCTCACACATCTACCCAGCCAGCAGGAGAAAGCTGACAGTGTAATGAAGGGTGAAATGATAATGTCCTCTTCCGTAAATGGAATCCAGCCTACAGGAACAATGCACTCAAACTGATTTGCAGGGCATTCTGGAAAGAGCTTCAGACCTCCCATCCCCCTGCATTTACAAGAGCCTGCAGTGGGATGTCCCTCTAGACGAGGCAAGTAACCATTTTAAACAGACTGAAGAACCTACATACGACATATTACTAGAGCAATTTTGCCAGTGTAGAAAAACATAATGGAGGAAAAAATCTGCCACCATGATGTGGCAAGGCAATGTTGGTAAAACATACCTTGAGAGAGACAATTTCAGGGAATGCACATGGAGATTCACCATTTATAAATTCATGATTTAGGACCTTCCAAGTATTGGTATTTGGAGATGGAGCCTTTGGGAGGTGATTAGGACTAGATGAGGTCATGAGGGTCAGGCCTCATGATGGGATTAGTGCCCACATAAAGGAGACAGGACAGAGCTTGCTCCTTTTCTCTTTCCCTCTCCATGAGCACACACAAAAAGAGGGTGGCTGTCTACAAGCCAGGAAGGGAATTCTTACAGAAGCCATACCCTATTGGACTTTGATCTTGGACTTTGCAGTTTCTACAACTATAAGAAAATAGATATCTGCATGTAAGCCACCCAGGTTATGGTATTTTGTTACAGCAGATGGAGCTGACTGATACAGACATACCTTATCTTATTGTGTTTCACAGAGGGAAACTTACAGGGTTACTTTTTAAAGGGTTGTAGCGACCCTCTGCAGAGCAAGGCTATTGGCACCATTTTTTCCAACTGCACTTGCTGATTCTGTGTCTCACTGTCACATTTTGGTAATTCTCACAATATTTCAAACTTTTTCGTTATCCTATTTGGTATGGTGATCTGGGATCATTACTGAAAGCTCAGGTGATGGTTAACAATTTTTAGCAATAAAGTATTTTAAAATTAAGGTTCATACATTGTTTTTCAGACTTAATGCCACTGCAAACTTACAGACTACTGAATAGTGTAAACGTAACTTTTATATGCACTGGGAAACCAAAAACTTCATTTGTCTCACTTTATCATAATATCTGTTAAATCTTGGTGGTCTGGACCCAAAACCACCATATCCCCAAGGTATGCCTGTATAGCTTTTAGATGTGTAAACATAATATCCTGCTTAATGGAAATTCTCATAACACCTAAGTATGTGCATACCCTTTGGGCCAACAATTTTGCTTCTAGATATTATTCAATAGAAGCACACCCGGTCCTACAAAAATACATGGCCAAGTCCATTCTCGGAGTGAAAAAGAGACCCATAACAGCATGATGCCCAGCAAAGGGGGGGGGTGGTGGTGCTGGTTAAATAATTAACATCAACTAGATGTGATGAAGTGCTCTGGTCTTCAAATACACTTGCTTATGAGTAAGGAAGCAAGTTGCTGAATATTCTGGAAAAGAGGATTCTATTGCTGTGGAAAAATTATATATGTTCATATACATGGAAAAATTCAGAACAATAAGTGGCAAACAGCAAGGGAATGGGAACTTTTCTGAATTATTTAAAATTTTCACATGCGTTGCCTATAAGACAATCAACGTGTAAAACTTACTGTTAATAAACGGTTCCTTTTATTACCTCGGGCTTTCAATATAAATTTACTAACGAATTTGATCCATTCTCTTAACCATTAGGGGACAGAGTTCATGATTTTACTATAGAGGCTTCACATAAAAAAGTTCAGAGTATCTTTCTATTCCTCAAAATAATGATGTAAATAGTCTTGAAGCTGATCAATTACATTGAAAACCAACAAGCAGATGTACAGTGAGGGTTAATGGGACCTCTAATGGGCTTCTTTATATAAGGGGGCAATTGGGGTAAAAAAAATAATAATTTTTTCCCTTAACTACTCTAAAATAACTAGCATGTCTACTGCTAATTATCTTAATCGCTCTGTCTTCATTATTGAGTTGACACTGTTTGTATATCTTAATGAACTTACAAAGATTATTTCAATCGATTGGTTTTGTTAACAGAACAATAAATCCTGACTGATAAAGGATCCTGGATGTAATTAGTTAGCACTTCTTATTATGCTAATTTCTGATACTTCTGTAATGAGTAATTAAAGATTAATAAGAAAGATAGTCCCAAATTAGCTGCTTCTTATCTGTAAATGCTCCAGGATGTGTGGGGGATCAAGCTATATTTGCATATTCACAAGGAGACTGGTAACTAGAGTAACTTTGCTTGATTCAGAAACCCAAAGGTCTGTCTGAAAGATTCCCTGAAAGAACTGTGCCCTGCGGCCAGTTTTACAGCAAGGTTGAGCTGCTCCGCTAATTTTTTTCACTTCTGCTCACAAAGCAGACATAAGGTAAAGCCAGTTTCTGAGTTCTTACTGAGCCACTTTTTCTAGCTGTGGGACCGCACACTGATGGCTTCTACTTGTGGCGCCTCTGTCTCTGTGCTGCGTGGCACAGAGCTGGGGTGAAGCCCCAATGAGAACGTCCACATCAGACACTTAGGAGAAGGAGGCAAGACGGATCTAGGGATTATTCTTTCAACACATATTTAAACTCTTTCTTTTGGCCAGTCACTGTCCCAGGCACTGGGTATAGCTGAATAAATAAACAAGGCTAACCCCTGCTCCCATGCAATGTATTGTTCTCTTTCTCTTCCTTTTCTTTTTAGGGCTTTTTAAAATCAGAAGCTATAAATCATGGGGACCCACAGCTGTGCCTTCTTGCTCAGTCTCATCAGAAGTATGCAGGCAGGACACTAATTCAAGTAATCCCAATGTAATATAAACCCAATGTCATTTAAACACTCATGCTTTCTCCCTAGCAAGTATAAGAAGGTGTTGTGCCCATGCAGAAGGCTGCCCAGATAGAGGGCCTGGTGATGACGCACTCTGCTCAGAAGCTTGGGCAAGCCACAGACCACACACTTGGAGCCCATCTATGCTGTTCTTCAAAGAACACCCCTTCTTTCATATCCTGCCATTGGTCTAGTGGTCATCCTGTGCCCCAGCTCAGGTAATCCTTGGCAGCAACTCAGGGTGATGTGATTACTGAAGCTCCAGCTGATGTCCTAGGTAGAGGTGATGTGGCAAAGCACTGTTGACCACTGGGCAGGAGAACCTGGTTAGGTACTCATGGAAAAGAAACAGCCTCATTTTGGCTATAATCTTTAGGGAAAGAGTAGGAGGGATGTCACATCACATAATTGGGACGAAGAGGAAAAAGAACTAGAGATGGAAACCAGAAATCAATGCTCCTTTCCAGGAAGCATGTTACTGCCTGCTTAGGTCCTGGGTCTCCCACCTTCCTGCTCTAGGACCTTGGGCAAGTCAATGACCCTATCAACCCCAGCATCAACTGAGAAAATGCCAAAACCATCTCCTACCTCCTAGAGTTGCTGTGAGGAACAAAGCAATGAAAACACAAAGAGTAAGCAAATGGCATTCATAGGCACTTAATAAATGCCGCTTTTGTTTCTAAAGCTGAGATTGAGTGTTCTGTGAGCCTTACACAGCTCTCCACAGTTTAGTTATTTCATCATCATGATTATTATTACTATCATTGTCATCAGACTAATCTAGCTTAAAATTAATTTCCACTAGCCACTTAAGGAACATCTTGCAAGATCTAATTCCCTAAGGTTTCAAAAAGGTTGGCTCCCCAGGAAAACCAAATCTGGTGCTACTTCTGCAGATGGTAGTGCCCGAGTGCTTGTGGAGAGGAAATGTGCTCCACTGCTCTCCCAGACTCTGAAAGCCATTCCAGCATACGGATTCAGTGAAGCCCCATGGGACTAACCTGTCCTCATCTTAGGCGGGACATTTAATGCTGTATGTACAAAAGCAATGAGAATGTGAATCAGTTGCTATTGAAAGATTAGATGAACCCAAAGTGCAGAGAAAGCACAAAACAGCTGCACTCACAGCAATAATGTTGAAAAAGTCATCATCCCCCAGTGTATCCAAAATAGATGAGACGGTTTGCTTGGCGATAGTGAGACGGAGTCCTTTCATGCTGCCACTGACATCAACTAAAATGACCACGTCTTTCGGAGAAGTCGCTGCCTGGATGTACCTAAGTCAGGGGAAAATTAAGCAAAAATGAGGTAAAAATGAACCTATCCATAAGTTCTCCCTTTAACAAGTATCTAAGAAGTCTGACCATTTCCTACCATTTTCGGTTCCTGCAGTCAAAGGCAATGACTCCATTCTCATCTGGTTCCCATTTAATCCCTAGAAGAAAAATGAAGTTATGAGAAACCCAGAAACTTCAAATATTTATTCATAGCATTTCAAGGCTGCTCTGCTTTGCTGATTGAACAGACAGGGTGAAAAATCACATGCAACGACCAGCCCTGGAGCTCATCACATGCTCCATCGCCATCTCTGGGAAGGTGCTTTAGGGCTGTAACACTATAACAAACATGTCCTTAGCTCCGTTGCTCCAAGACCTGCTGGAGAGTGGGGACATCTTCAGCAATGTGCTGTCAACAAAGGATGAGACTCCAGCCCCTTCCTGTGGCTAATGGTCATTTCTCACCGTCTCACAAGTTGTTGGACCTGGTAGCATCATTCATAGACTTCTGGGCAGAGTCAGGCCAAGTCCCTGGGTCTGGGCAAAGCAGTATGTGTAGCACATGAGTAGAAAGCATCAATACATTTCCATCTCAGAATACACGCAGGTCTGTTCCCCCGTCACTTCTGTATTTATAATCAGGAATACTGGCCTGGCTTTCCATACTGAGATGGAAAAAATGGGCCTAATTATGCTGCATTACAAAGTTTGAATTTCAGGCTTTGAAGCCTGGAGAGTTTTCCCCATGTGTAAGATGGGATCCCATATCCTTCATCTTGTGGTTTGCAGACTGGTCGGGATACGTCCAAGGTTGGCATTCTCTATTTACAACTCGGTTTTTGAGAATACAATTTGATTTAAAAAGGAAAGTGTTTGCTGACTAAAAATAAGATAGCGAATCATTGTTTTCAGCCATCAGTGCTCCTCACGGATGGAGGATTTAAAATACAGACTTTAGAGTGAAGAAAATAAAAACAGAAAAATTATTTTTGTAGAAAGAAATCCTGACTCAGATGGTAGCATTGGCAGTCTCCTATCCAATTCCTGATGGCCAGCTTTCTGGACCACGCTGAAATAAGAATACGTGCTTGAGATAACACCCCCAAATTATTACTCAGAAAACCATGAGATGGCAGTTTGTTACCTAAAGATTCATTTTATTCTGTTCTCTTTATACCTACATGACCCACCTATAAATAGGCCAATTCAGAAGCCAGAAGTTTGAGAAGCCACTGCCAATTGAAGGTCATTAGGCAATGAAGATAAAATAAAACTGACATGATATTATACACTAAGGGACAAAAATATAACTTATTTAAAAATCATGAATATACTGCTTTGCATAAAGTCAAGTACAGTTAAGGTAGCATGGTCTTAACACAGAGTGAAATGATATCCATGGTGAGGCTAGGTAATGTTCCAATTTCACAAAGCATTGGTTTGAGCCCAAATAAAGATAATTCTTTTTAAATGTGTTAACCCATGGTAGGCCTTCAGCTGATATTTGTTTCTTGAATTGAAGTGTGGTGAATGTTCTTAGACCGGGACCATACCTGCTCCTGTTCCACCCCTCCCCACTCTGCCATCCTTCCTCCCCATCACACCCCATCCCTGTGTGCCCCATTAGGACATGAAAAGGTACAATTCTTTCTTATAGTCCCAGCATGTAGGCTAGGGCCTCAGGGGAAGAGATTAATGACACCCAATGCTCTCCTTCTGCATTGAGATCATTCCCCTGTAAATGGGCTTGTAACTCTTCCGGGGCACTGCTGTGTACTTGGTGCTTTTTAAAAAGTTGACATGAAATTAGTCTGTTGGGAAAAATGGTAAAGGATACAATTCCAGAGGAAAGCAGAACAGATGGGACAACCCCAGAGCCTTTTGCCTACTCATCACAATGTTCATCAAACTCCAGTGCTCCGCTAGTCGAAGGAGAGAGCAGTGACTGAGAAAAACAGGCCTAGCCCCTGACTGCCCTCAGGAGGCCTCATGTAAGCAGGGAAGTGGGCACATGATAAAAAAATTGCATTCACCAGATATATCACAAAGGAGAAGTGCCTGAGGCTGTGATGGTATACATAAGGTGATTCCAATCTCTAATGGGAAGAAGGATCTTCCCAAATGAGAACAGAATGATGGTATACTAGTTTCCCAGAGCTGATGTAATGAAAGTCCTACAAATTGGATGGCTGAACAGGAAATAGCTCTCTCACAATTCTGAAGGACAGAAGTCTAAAATCAAGTTTTGGCAGGGTCATGTTCCCTCTAAACACTATAACAAACATGTCCTTAGCTCCGTTGCTCCAAGACCTGCTGGAGAGTGGGGACATCTTCAGCAATGTGCTGTCAACAAAGGATGAGACTCCAGCCCCTTCCTGTGGCTGGAAAACCATGAGATGGCAGTTTGTTACCTAAAGATTCATTTTATTCTGTTCTCTTTATACCTACATGACCCACCTATAAATAGGCCAATTCAGAAGCCAGAAGTATGAGAAGCCACTGCCAATTGAAGGTCATTAGGCAATGAAGATAAAATAAAACTCTAGGGAGGATGCCTTCCTCACCTCTTCTCAGCTTCTGCTGGCTCCCAGCAATCCTTGGTGCTCCTTGCCTTGTAGCTGCATCACCTCAATCTCTGTCTCTGTCTTCCTTCTGTGTCTGTCCTCTCCTAAGGATATCAGTCATATTGGATTCAGGGCCCACCCTAATTCAGTGTGATCTCATCTGAACTTAATTATATCTGCAAAGAACCCTATTTCCAAGTAAGGTCACATTCTGAGGCTCCAGGTGGACACAAACTTGTGGGGAGACAATACTCAACCCACTGTAGAGGAGTAAGACTTATAAAACAAAAGCAGTGGCCAGAGGGTGAATAAGAATACCCCAGGCATAGAGAATGACATGTGCAAAGGTACTGAGGTCGAGAAGAGCATGTCAAGTTCAAGGAACTGGAGGAATTCTGGTATGGCTATGCACATGTCTATGCCAGAGGAAAGGAGCCTGGGTAGTAGCAGAAACCTCATGGTTTCTGGGAAGAAGACCCAGGCCCTTCTTGGTGAGGACTTGAGGTACACATTGAGTAGGGATGAAGAAAATATCTTGAGACAGTTCTAGGCATAGCTGCCTAAGGTGGAATAATAAATGTCATACCTTGACTCAAGTCAGGACTAGATAGGCCCTGAGGGGCCATCTTGCCCAAACTTGACACTTGGGTCGAAATCTTCAACTCGTATCAGGGACTTCAGGTTCTCAGAACTCAAAAGATTTTCCTGAGATTTCCAGTTATGAGTAGGACTTGTCTCCAAGTCCCAACCCACCATGCTCTTCCTTACACAAGCATTTCTATGAAGATGTCCCATAAGAAGTTCTCTGAATTTTAGCATGAGTTAAATGAATAAAGTAAAATTTGTTTCCCTGTCATGCATGGAAAAGACACCTAAGTGCCTTTAATCTTTTGAATCTCCACAACTGGATCTCAGAGGCAGCATTGGCCAAGCTAACTGACCCCTGAGCCCTTCCTTTTCCAATCTCACAACAAAATGTTTTAGGAGGCAAACTTAAGGAAACCCTGTCCCAGATGGTACTACCTCCCCTAGGCTATATCAACTTTTTAGTATATAATTTTTATATACACAGATATTTTTTAAATGTTCAAATAACTTTAAATCCCAGAGAAATAATAGTTGGCTCATCTTAAATATTTCAGAACCAGGAAATTGACACTTAACCAAGAAGCACCCTCATGAACTATGTAATTTCTGGAATTGACAATATGCCTTTTTGGGATGTCACCCAGGTTGGCTGGGGCATGAATTTGAAGATAAAAGGAATGATGCAGTCATTGGCTTGGGAAGATGTGAAGAAAGGTAAGCAATAGAGAAAACAAAGGGAGTATAACTCTATAATATATTTATGCCAGGTCCCCACTTTGTCACTGAATCGCACCAGACTATATAGCTGGTGACCAGCTTCCCAGAGTGGCAGTAGCTCTACTGTATCTGAGGAGGCAGAGCTGCTACTACAAGTGTGACAGGCCAATAGATCTGGTAAACTTTGATCCACTGAGTGATTTCTTCATTCAACAAATACATACTAATATGTATGTTTGAAGATAATAATAGAGAGTCAAATATCTCCTTCCTCCTGGGGCAGATATCCTAACAAAGGAGATGGAGACTGAAAGTCTGATGGCTCAGGATTACAGACCAGAGTTCATATTTTATAGAGTAAGAACTGCAATGAAAACAAAGCATGAAAGAGGTGATGAAAATATTAACACCATCATCAACTCGCTTCCATCCTGGTGGTATGACTTGGCTGGCCAGTTAACCTCTTGGTCAGTTTCCTCATTGGTGAAATGTAGATGACAGTAGCTCCAGCTCATAGGATTATTGTGAGGATTATATTAGACAATGCTTCTGTAAGCACCCAGCACAGTACTCAATAAATGGGGGTCACTATCACTATTATCAATGTTAATATTACTATTACTTTTAAGATTTATTTATTTATTTTAGAGGGAGAGAGACAGAGACAGAGAGAGCATGTACTCCAGCTGGGAGAGAGGCAGAGGGAGAAGGAGAAGGAGAAAGAATCTCAAGCAGACTCTCCACTGAGCATGGAGCCCAATGTGGGGCCTGATCTTACCACCTGAGACCATGATCTAAGTCAAAATCAAGAGTCGGACACTTAACTGACTGAGCCACCCAGGTGCCCCTAACATTACACTAATATTAACAGCATTCCTAAAGACTCCTAAGGATGACACTTAAATAAACAGAGCTTTGATAAAGCCTGAGTAACCGTAACCAATCCTGCAGAGCTCAAAGGCCGTTTACTAGTATTTTGTTTCTGTGGTGGTTGCTGGTGTTCCAAAGAGCTTCACTGAAGTTCTCTCTGTGTTCAGTGAGATCTTTTTGTCATACAGGCACAAAAGGTAGACCAGTACCTTGGAAACTGGGTATCAGACTACACAAGTCTTTTCCCATAGTTACATTCTTCAACAGAACATCTACTAGCCATATGTGGCTATTTAATTTTAGATTTAAATTAATAAAATTCATATTTTAGTTGTTCAGTCTCGTTAGGCACATCTCACATGCTCAATAGCGACATGTGGCCTCTGGTTACCGTATCAAACGTTGTAGACATAGAACACTTACATCATCCAAAGGACAGCACACTAAAGTGTTGCCACATGCCCTTGCGACCTACACTGAACTTGTGGAGGCCTATGTAAATCTATACATACAGAGAAAATATCATGAGAGGTATGCTACTAGGCTAATGATTACTGAAATTCTCCTTTTAGAGACTCCATGTTCCTACCTCCAAAAGCTGAGATTCTATCCTTTTTAGTGATCTCCTAGCACCTTCTATTTCTCCCTCCTTAGCATGAAACACACTGTACCATCATGACCTGTTCATTTGTGTCTGTCTCCCTGGTGGTCTCTGTTCCTTCCTTTAGGATCCCCTCTAGGCAAGGCCACAGTAATCCTAACCAATCCCGAGGGTTTCAGATGGCTAGCCCTACCCACTGTCCAGGCCTCCACACTTGAGGATGTGGGCATCTGACCCAAACCAGACTAATCCTGGGACCTTCATCTAAGCCATCGGGACAGATGCTCTGTCTTCCTCTGGGACCATAATTGAAAAATAATCCTACGTGCACATATCCACGTTCCCCATCACGAGGAGATCACCTGCCAGTATAACATGGTCAGAGTAGAGAAAGGTGGAGATTAAAAAAAGAGAAGGGAAGATTCAAAGTCCAAATGACAATGCTGAATACTGGGATCCAGCTGTGTCTCAAAACAGCACATTCCCTAGATTGCAAGTTACATGAGCCAATAAATGTATTCCTTGCTGGAACTAACTGGAATGAGCTTTCTGTCACTTACAACCCAAATCCCTGATGAATACATTTCCCCAAAAGTATGAGCTGCATGAGGGCAAGGACCTTTTCTGTTAAGTTCACCATTTTATCCTCTGGACCTCACATAGTGCTTGGAACAAAATAAGGACTGAGGATACACTTATGTAAGAATGAAGAAATATCCCTTCTGTTTAAGGACACACACACACACACTGATTCACACTATTACACCACTCTAAATGTGGAAAGAAGTACCCTGAAAACAAGAAATCTTAGCAAAAATCCATAAATTGATCACTCTTCTAATGATCATTTTGTGTTCAAGAGACAAGAGATGTGTCCTCTGTTCAGAACCAAGCACCAAGTGACCATAGGGGATTATCAGGGCAATGAAACTCCTCAGGAGGACTCTGATTCATGTCTTTAACAACACAGAAGAGATGCAGGAATTCTATAAAGTCAAAATTCTTCCACAAATGCCATAAAAATGGTAAGCATTTCTGAGTCAACTGTTCTGACCGATGAAAACCTTGTATGTAAATTAAATTAATCTCCCCTATTACATACAACCTTTATGAGAATTCCCTTATGTTGTGGACTGAATGTTTGCCCCACCCCATAAAAAAATTAATAAGTTAAAGACTAACATTACCCCATGTGATGGAATGAATAGGTGTGAAGAGGTCGGATCTTTGGGGAGGTAATTAGGCTTAGATGAGGTTATGGGGATGGAGCCCCTATCATGTGGTCAGTGCCCTTTCAGGAAGAGTAAGGAATACCTGAGCCTCCACTCTCTATCATGAGGGGAAACAGGGAGAAGGTGACCATCTGCAAGCCAGAAAGAGGGCTCTCACCAAGAACTATTTCTGCCAGCACCCTGATCTCAGACTCCCCAGACCCCAGAACTATGAGAGATGAACGTCTATTGTTTAAACCACCCAGTCTGTGGTATTTTGTTATGGCAGCCTGAGATGACTAATGCACCTTTTTATTTTTATTTTTTTCAAATTTCCCCATGACCATAGTTTGAGGACTTCCTACTGGTGGAGACAATACATGATCTGTGGTTTCTTCTTATCGGTTCTACCTTCATCCAAATGCCACATGGGAAGATGGTAAGAGGTCCCCGTGGCTTCCTCAATGGATCAACCCCCCACCATGTTTTATTTTCAGCAACATCTGCGTTAAATTTACTCTGTTGAGTGTATCAAAGCAGATTGCAATTTGGTGACACTGGAACTTTAATAGACTACTGTTTATTATAACATTATCTTTACTAGGATGCTTATTGTTTAAATTTCTGTGAGCTCCAGGAGGAACTACGCATGCCCTGCTGAACA
The DNA here is from genome assembly GCF_048418805.1 of Vulpes vulpes. Classification (NCBI taxonomy): domain Eukaryota; kingdom Metazoa; phylum Chordata; class Mammalia; order Carnivora; family Canidae; genus Vulpes; species Vulpes vulpes. Next base: position 88,653,994 of record NC_132788.1, read on the forward strand.
CAGCTCTTGGGAAATGTTGAATAATCTGGCAAAGCAGACACTTGGCAGGCAAGTCTCAGGGGACAGATGCTGTGTGCAGGGCAAACGGCTCCTCGAGGCAGAGGCTGACGGTCCCTGTGCCTCAAAGTGGGAAGACATCAGGTGCCTAGTCTTACTTAATGAAAACATAAAAGACTCCATTTAATTGCTCCAAGATTATGCAGGGCATTTTTTCCTTCTTTTAGGTGGAGCTTGTTAATTTCGGCAGCTGTGATGTTGGCACAATTGTAGCCTTAAGTCCTGTTTTCACAACTTGTGAGCAAAATTAAAACTTCCCTTCTTAATTAACATTCAAACTGAGCCAGAATTAAATTCTTATTGCAAAGCAGAGGCCTGGGGAGGCCTCAGAAGGAACACCTGCTCCAAAGGTATGATGGACCAGCTCTGATGAACATACCCATCTGAGAATACCATAGGGTGGCCCTACTGATGAGTTGCTGACCTTGGTGGTGGATGCTGTGGCCATCTCAAGCTCTTCCTCCAAGGGCAGTCAGCTCTGGAAACTTAAGTTCAAATTTTCCATTTCTTACACTTTTGGTCAGAATTTAATTCAGCCCACAGATGACTTGTTCTTTTCCATGGTAATACGACAATGATATATTAGTTACAATAGTAAGAGTAAGAAAAGCAAACTCTGGTCCAGGAAGATCAAATATGGTATGTCTTACACCCCAATTCCTCACTTTTGGTGGCAGCTCTATACAAGGCTCTATTGAGAAAGATGTGGAAACCATATGTAGATCTAAGTGCCTGCGTGTGTGCGTGTGTGTGCGCGCACACGTGCACACATGCATGCGCATGTGTGTACATGCGGATGCCAGGCTCCCCTGGCTATCTACACCCTGATAAGACATTTAACGGATTTGAATTTAATCTTTCATTTTCCCCTATTGGGAGGGGAAAAAATTAAACCCTGAACATGAAAGAAAAATATCACAGGATCATTAATCTCAATCATAATTCTCAAGGCAGGGATACTCACCTGGATACTGCCTAAAAAAGCCCTTTGCACTTCCAAAGTATTGCCATATGAGGGATGGGTCACGATCAAAGTTATCGACGAAAACTTTATTTAGGGATTCGGACCAATAAACCCCATTGACGATTGCTGGGTCTGAAAAGAAAGGGAAGACGAATGTTACAACCCAAAGAGAGATAGAATCCCCACTGGCATCCCTCAGAGCTGGCAACAGCAGCATGAGGTTCATCTTGCAGGAAGTTGTGAAGAAAGCCAGAGCTCCCCAAATGTTCAGCTCCTGGGAATTTCATACATTAGGTCTTCCTCATCCTGCCCAAGCCTCCACAGCCACCCAGGTGCCTTTATGGGGGATTCCTTATTTGAAAGACATATCCTTTTATTTGCAACTTTCAAACTTACACAGCACAGAGTTCTCGAGAAAGCAAAGAGAGACCTTCTTAGCCTTATTTTCCACCTTTTCCTCAGAACTCAGCATTTAAAACAGAAAAAATGTGTTTTCTCTCACTGCACTGACCTTAGCCAACACTGTCCTATTCTAATTCTCTCCACCTCTGACTTCAAAATTTGCTACTTAAAAAAAAAAAATAAGTAAATTGGAATTACATAACTACATCTCTCTACTTCTTTCATTCAGCAGATGGCGAGCTTCAGGAGGGCAGAAATCAATTTACTTGGTCTTCTGCTCTACCCCTTTGACCAGTACATGGCAGAAATTCCAAACATTTATGGATGCATGAAGAGATGGATGGATGAGTGAACGATTAAAAACAAAGATTGTTTGCAGATTCCAGACAACTGTCTACTCTTCTACCCCTGTGATCCTATGAAATCTCTTTTCCTCACTCTTGGTAGCTGAAAGATAACCCCTTGCCTTTTGCCCATTGATAAGAATGAAGGGCAAAGACAAAGAAGGAAAATAAGCAAGTATTGATTGCATACTGGCTGAAGCAAGATAGATCACTAAGGATGACCATCCACTTAAAATAAAAAGAAAAACTACTGGAAATCCTGTTCCAAAATGATACCACATAGAGCATTCTGTTAAGAAGGGAGATCACTATCCAGTCCCAGCATGATGAGGGTAAGAATGATAATAGGGTGAGTATGTTAATGGTGAGGAAAAGGAGGGTGGGAGCACTGGTGCAGGCACTGTGCTTAGCTCATCTCCCATTATCCCCTACCACAGCCCTCCAAGACTCGTTCCACTGCTATCCTCCATGCTCCACAAGTGGAAACAAGTACCAGGAGGTTAGGTTCTTTCCTAAAAGCACCCGACTCATCAACAACAAAGCTTCTGACCTGTGATTTGTATAAAAAGGATAATAATACATGTCTTAAATGGCTGTTTGGAAGGGTAAAAAAATCTACTGAAGAGGACAAATGGCAAAAAGCATTCACAAAGTCATCAGTATAGCAGTTCCATTCACCTGGGTTTCAGCATCCTCACCAGAATTTCCTGTGGGACCTCATGTGACAGCAATCCCACCATGGCATCTTTATTCTACGGATCCCACCATTCTACACAGTGGGGATGAAGACAGATTTGGTCACTCTAGTCCTCAAGTTGCATAGTATACCAATGAGCAAACTAATGCTAGAAATGTTCATGTAATTAGGTATAGTGACAAGGAAACTCACTCTTGGCACCAGTGTACCCCACCCCTCCTCCACAGTGGCCTGCCCATTGCCAGCCTGCTGCCTCAAGATACTCATCAGAAGAGGTGTGAGATAGAGCCCACAAAATGGTGCCTGACCCAATGGATAGACATGGCTTCTTGTATTGTCTTACCTCTAGCCTGTCTAGGCTTCCAGATCACTTACTCAGATTCCATAGACAAGTGGGATTCTGACTCTTATCTCAAGGGTAAGTGCTCAAAACTCTTATAAACTATAATAAACCACATCATAGGCTGGGAGGCTGAAAATGACCAATTTAACCTTTTACCGCAAAGTAATTTTGAGAAAGACTTTATCCTCACAATCCTGGAGAATGGAACCCTTTATTGTTCCTGCAAGCCTGACAATAATTATTGTGACTCATTCCTTGCTACAAAAGCCACTTAAATTAATCCACAAAGAGGTAAATACAATAATGACACTGAAAACTCCATGGGGTTCTTGCCTCCTCCATCAATGGCCTCAATTATGTTGCCATCATATAAAAACTTTCCACAATTAGAAGCAAAAATTCCATTTCACTCACTCACTGCCTCAACATGTTAAGGAGCCAAACAGTTTGCAGTTAATTTGTTTCTTGACTGTGGTTTCTTTGGGGGTAGTCAGAAGCTACCCATGCTATCAGGTGGTTCTAGAAACCTAAGATTGCCCCTTGGGTAACTGTGGGCACCTTCAGAAGTACAAAAGGAACTGTGAAGGTCAGAGGATGATTTTATCAATAGTTTGGACATTAAATCTCACTCTGAAATTATGCCTCTTTGAGAAAAGAGGACTTTGATCTTCCCAGGGTATGGTTAACAAGGGAAGTAGAATCACTAAAAAATACTGTCTAGTTAAAATGGGGGTTGTGTTACACAGACCTGTTTGATCAAATATTTGAGAAAACACATCCTCTGGCTTGTAAAGTCATCAGAGTGTGCTGATTTCACAATATTGCTTAGCAAGCAATTTTAATAGAAAGAAATATCTTGAATTGCTCTCCATTATTAGTCATCTAAGGGATAAAAAAAAGAGGAGTACATTGGTGGCTCATTCAACTGAGTGGCCAACTCTTGATTTCGGTTCAAATTGTGATCTCAGGGTCCTGAGATGGAGCCCCTTGTGAGGTACGGTGCTCAGTGGGGTTTCTGCTGGAGATTCTCTTTCCCTCTTCCTCTACCCCTCCCCCTGCTCTCTTTCTCTGTCAAATAAATACATCTTTTTAAAAAGAGAGAGATGAAGAAAAGAAACAGGAAAATGATAACATTATAAAATGAGGACTTCATCTAGATATTCTAGACATCTGGGTTTTAAAAAAGGTTAAAAATAGTTTTCCCAATGTCATTGACAGAGAGCAGAAATGAAATAACCCAAAGGATCCCATTACCCCCATGTAGCCAAATCTCCAGCTCCTTCCACTGCTATTGAGGAGGGAGTGAACATTACATTGTGGATCAGTATCCCAGCTACATGTTCCCTCTATGGCTGCTGAACAGATGTGCTTTCTTAAGGTCACTTGCAAAAACAACAGCATCCTCCTAAGTAGCAAGTTTCCCTTTTTCCTTGATTGTGTTTTGTTTCAAATTTTGCTTAAAAGCCCCCCTCCCCCCTGCTGCTGCCTCATTTAGGGTTTTCCAGGAGTCTTCGACTAATCTGAGCTTTGGTTCCACTTCCACCCCTCATCTTTTAGCGGGACTAATGTACTCTATTAGCTTCCTGTGGCTGCTCTAACAACTTACCACAAACTGGGTGACTTAAAACAACAGAAAATTATTCAGGAGGCCAGAGTCCCAAATCGAGGTGTTGGGAGGATGGGTTTCTTCTGGGGGCTCTGAGGGAGCCTCTGTTCCATGTCTCTTTCCTGGTCTCTGGTGGTCAGCAGCAACCATTAGTGTTTCTTGCCTTGGAGACGCAATTGCTCCAATTCCTGCCTCCATCTACACCCGGCCTTTCCTCTGTGTACTTCTGTGTCCTAGCTCCCTTTCTTTAAGGAAACCAGTCACTGGATTTAGGGTCCACTCTAAATTCAAGATGATCTCATCTCAAAATCTTTAACTTAATTATATCTGCAAGACCCTATTTCCAAATAAAGTCATATTTACAGGATCTACCGAAGTTAGGAGTTGGGCATATCTTCTAGGCCACCATTTGGCCAACTACATGTACTCATACTCCCTTAGTTATGCTATATAAAATACCCATATTTTGTGGTTTGTACGTACCCTTTTTAAAATCTGAATTAGTTAATGAGTATAGGCCTTTTATTTGGTGAAAGCTGTTTATTTTTCTTCTGTTTTTTTTAATTTTTAAATTTTTTTTGTACATTTATTGGAGTTTGATTTGCCAACATGTAGTATAACACCCAGTGCTCATCCCGTTGAAGGCTGTTTAAAGGTCTTTTAATGGAAACAATTCAGATTCTCATGTCTGAATGATGATTTTATTGAGCTTAGCATTCTTCCCAATCTCTGTCAACAGGTCCTACCTATAATGCTCTAACTCAGATTAAAAGAGTTTCCCCTAATGCCCAGTGTATGTGTCAATGCCCAGTATTCTTTGCTCAATAAAATGAACTCCATGTGACACGGTCATTTTCTCCACTATCCCTGTACATTCAGCATCAACTTATTATTCATAGTGGTCAGTATGAGGTTCAGGAATAGCAGTTCTGCTTCCTGCTTCCTCTACCTTCTGAGAGATTAAATTACTTCTGATGCCAGTCAGAAATTTATCAGATGTTCAGCTTTTAGTAGAACAGACTACTAGCAGATGTTTAGAGAGTAAGACTCCCACACCACCTTTGTGATCTACTTGCAATTTGTATCTGAAAAGCGGCTCATGCATCCCTGCTCTGTCTTTGTAATGTATCCTATAACCCATCAAAAATCACATTTATAGTTCCCTTATTTCCACCCAAATAACTGCTCTCACCTGTGCCTTCCCACCCCACAATGAGTTTGCACTTTGCTACATGAGGGTTGTCTGAAGTTACAGATGGCTGATGCTTTCTCTGCATACTCCCCCACACACTCACACACCATTCCATTTCAGTTCTGTATCTTTGAATGAGTAGCCCCTTTTGTCACCCTGAGGTCCATCTCCTGAGTTAATGGGTTCAAGCAAATTAATGGATGTAAAGCACTTAACACAACAACTGGCACATCCAAAATGGTCCATAAGCATGGATCATTATTCATGCCATGCATGAGCCAATAAATAAGTAAGAGCCCAAGAGGAGCTCCCCATTTCTTCCATCCCTGTTCTCTGCAGCAAGAATCCTAGACACCACCTTAAGAGTACAGCACACATCTCAGACTGAGATGCAGGCTTTGGAGTTGGAGTCTTAGATATAAGACCTCACTTGGCACTTGTGAGCTAGTGGCTTGTGACTTACCTTCCCTGAGCCCCACTGTCTTTATGAGTAGAAGGAGAATCAGAGCAACTCTTGCTCAAAGGTTTCTGAGACAATGCATAGAAGATGCTTAGCAGTGGGAGGGCTCCATTACCACCAGCAGGTACATCACTAGTCACAGCTCTGGTGGTGAGTCTCCAACTCCCCACTTGGGGCAGTTCACCTGTCCTAGACCTATCCAGGTGAGACTTTATCAATATCTCTTCCTCCCTTCCTCCAATTATCAGGGCAAAGATGCTCTTGATGACTCTGACATCCATTTGTTCATTCAAGGAACATTCCCTGAGTACCTACTACATCAAGCATTCAGCAAAGAATCAGACAGACTATGAAGCTGACATTTCAGTCTGATGAGGGTGAGAATGGGCAAATACAAGGACTCCAGACAGAAATGGGTGTGATGAAGAAAATAAAAAAGGACAGGAGGCTTAAAAGTCACCACGTGTGGAAAGGGTAAAGGGGTGTTAGTCTAACTGGGTAGTCCAAGATGGCCTCTCTGAGGACAGATCCAAATGTTGAGAAGGTGTCAGTTCAGAACCATGCTGACTGGCAAAAGCTTCTAGGCAGCATGAGCGGCAAGTGCAAAGGCCCTGAGGCAGGAAGAAACCTGGGTCCTAGGGAATAGCAAGGCAGTGAGTATTGCTGGGGCCCTGTAACCAAGGGAATGATTTCTAGATAGGGGTGGTGAGATGGGCAGGCCATGGTGAAGAGACCTAGCAGATGGACAGTTTCCTGCCAAGCATACATTTCCTAGCAGACCAGGAATCTGTGCTCCACCAGTACCAAGGCCCCCCATGCTTCTATTCATGGTTTGAAAATCAAATTTCTTATCTTCTGAAATCTATAGTCAGTATAGCCTACTTCCTTTGAGCAACCAAAATCCTTATGGATGACTTAGCACTTGAGTTTCTCTCCAGACCTCAAAAATCACCGGATATGCATGGCATCTTTTTTCTCAATATCATTTATTCTCCAGTGAATGAGCAGCACAATATTAATTTAAACTTGACATTTTCTACCACAAAATACAGGACCATTTCTAGCAAATCTGAGTATCCATGAATAATTACAGGCTAACACAGAATTACAAACTACTGTTAACCCAAAAACCATTGTTTGAAGGATCTGAATTCATGTTCAGCTGGGTTTCTAAAGTGCAGCCCTTATCAAGAAGGTTATTTCCAGCCTATAACAAGCTGGAGGAAGGATCTCAAGCTTTCCTAAAGGTATTTGAAGGTGTGTCTCCTGGATGTGAACTTACAACAGGCACAGGGAGGGCTGGGTGTACTGAGCCCACGCAGGAGCTTTGCTCAGCACTGCTTTTGGACTACATACAAGAGGAGAATGTCTAGATACTCTTCATGTCTCCCATTTCAGCAAGTAAATGACATCTCTCTCATTCATTCTAAATAGATCATAGATTAAATAATGAATAGTTTTGATGCTAATTATCAAGCACTTATATGTATTGGAAAATAGCCATTAATGTGTGTTGAATTATAAAATAGATTTATTTGCCAAGCATATCCCCCTCCTCTAAACTTAGTGATGTGCTAGATATTAAACACAGGTTGCTTTTCACAAAGCTGGAGGCTATTTCTGGCAATCCTGAAACCAAAGGGATACGGAGGATTCATGGTCCAATGCCAAATCACTCTGCATGGATCTGGAAAGCAAGTGAATGGGAAACACACCTACCACTTTGGCAAATTCCAGAAGGTGCTCTAGACTCTCTCAGACTGTTATCTCAGTGTGCTAGACGTCAGGATTAATTCCCCAGTGCTATTTCACGTCAGTGACTCCACATATTTGATTTTGTTTTGCCTTAAATCTATCAACTTTAAATAGCCCTCCTCTTTTATTGTATTTTAAATTTTGTGGTGAAACTTACATTCCTTCCTCCTTGTCACTCCTTATCCTTCTGGAATAAACCATTCCTAAGTCTTTGTTGGAGATACTAAGAAGAGGAAAATTATATGATAGACATCAAAGTATAACGATGATGATGACAGCAGCAGAGGGTGTCATTTCTGAAACATTTGCAATGTGCTGCGTGCCATGCAGGACAACTGCAAACTACTCTTCCTACCCCATTTGCCACATGTGGAAACTGACCCTTGGAGCACCAAAGTCCTTTTCCCCAGTACATTACCTACCCCAAGGGAGAGATTAGTTAAGTTCCTTGTCTAAACTATTAAATGAAAAACTTGAGCAGAGGCCTTGAACTTTATTTATTGCCTACCAGACGGTAACTAGAGGATGGGAGAAAGGGGAGGCAAGGGACCTGTGGTCTAGACACCAGGTAATGTATGGCTCATAGCAGGCTGCCTGTCCCCAGCTGTCAGCAAAGAATTAAGTAGGTGGTCCCTGGAGAAAGTGGCTAGGGTCAAGATGTCTTTAGGTCCAAACGTAGCATCTTTGCACATCATGCTCAGGACCTGTGCATGGGCTGAAGAGGACAGGGTGAATGAAGATAAGGTAGTGCTAGGGATCAATTTGGGGCCCTCTGTGAGAGTCTCCTAAAGCATCCACCTTGGGTTCTCTGCTTCGGAGCCACCAGTAAGCGTCTTTTGTCACCATCAGCATTTGGATTTGAGGTCTACTTGCAGAGGGAACATTTACAAGATATAAAATCGTGGATAAGACACTGTAAAGATAAGCACAACTCAAGGGATTTCTGATTATAAAACAGCATTTTTTTTTTATAAATTGTAGGTAAGCTGGTGTTCACTAATTTAAAACATCTCCTTTGATAGATATGTAAGAGATTATTTTCCCACTAACTGAGTCTTCCTTCAGGTCTGTAGCAAAAAGCTGAAAAAACCAGAGCCTCATTCCATCCTGAGGATTTTCTCTGGTTGGAAAAGGAACAAACTTCATCTTTGATAGGTTCGGAATGGGGTCATCACACAGTCACTCTCTTTCCACCAGGAAGTCCTAGAATAACACTAGCCTTGCAAAGACCCTCACAGAAGTTCGCTGGAACTCAGCATCCTGCTCAAAAATCTGTGCTATGTAACATGGCCTGCTCCGGAAGCATCAGTAGTTCCTGCTAACCCATCACGCAGAGACTGTACCCCACTGCCTGGTGCTCTAAGATGCTCTGTTCTAGCCCAAGATCCCTTTTCAAATCCACTTCCTGTCCAGCCTGCAGCATCCACCCACATCTGTACCCTAGCCAAGCTCACTGAGGCTTCTCTTTTGTTGTCTTAATTATTCCATTTATGGTAGCTAGTTCTATCACTGGACAAGCTGGTTAAAGGGTATAAATCATGTACTACTTAGAGTACGCATTCATTCATTCATTCATTCATTCAGAAAATATTTGCTGACTGCCAGGCACCATGCTAGGATTTGGGGATAAAAGCAATGGGCAAACCAGACACGGCCTTTAACCCCACAAAGCATACAGACCAATGGGAGAAGCAGAGAACACAATAATTATCTCATTATGTATGAAATTATAGCCATGATTAGTAGAAGGGGCCAGACATGTTAGGAAACAGACTCTTCGGGAAGGCCCTGCTAGCACAGATTTGATGGAGCTGGAATCTTCAGGGTGAATAGGCATTCAGAGGGGGAGGGGCAAGGTGGTGCTGGCATTGCCAACTACCAAGTTTAAATACCCACAATGGGTGGCAGGAGTTAGGGCTAGGGGACCTAGCAGGGCCTTGAAGCCCGTGGTCTGCAGCTTGCTCTCAATCTCAAGAACAGTGGAGGTCCCTGGAGGGTTGGAAGAGAGGGCAGTATGGAAAAGGTCATTGGAAAAGCAACCAAGCAGGGGCAGGTGGGTGAGGGTGGAGGGAGTGTGTAGAGGCTCCTGCTGTCATTCAAGGGGGACACAGTGGTGCTTGCACTAGGACAGGTGCTTGTATTAGCAAGCCAGTGGTATGTAAAGAGGACAAGCTCAGCACACACAGCAGGGCTCAGGTTTTGTGCTCTGATGAGGGCAGAAGCCCTCTTTTTCAATGTCCCAGTATTCCTGCAGGGAGCTCCCAACTACAGGGAGTCTGGACAACAGTCCCCTGAGCACTGCCTGAGAGGGAGCCAGCCCAAGGGGAGCTGCATGCTTCCTTAGATCACACACTCATGGGAAAATCTATTGATGGCAGCAGGGGAAAGTGTGTCCCCAAATAGCCGGATTGTCACAGATTCACGAACACCAATTTTTCTGTTGTAAAAATCTTCAGAAAGTACACCCCTGCCAGCCATTCTTGCAGTACGCCTCTCACTGATAGAAGCTCTTCATAAGCAGCATGAAAGAACGGGAACCGCAAGAACAGGAAATCTGTGACCACCCACACTTGGGTATTGCAAACCTTCAGCGAGGCTTTCTTTCTGGGTGCTGCTCTACGTCCCCAGGAGGCAGCTACCCTCCACCCTCATCCTCCAGCGCATTCACAGCTCCGGGGAAGGCCCATACTGTTTCCAAAAGATGAGGCAACAAGTCTAATGAAGGAGAGGCCACACAGCCAGTGAGGGACTATGCTGTCCCTTCACCTAATGTGAGGGGACACCTCCTCCTTAGGGGAGGACGGGGGCAGGGAATGTGGGTCCCAGCCTCAAACACACTCCTCTTCAGAGTAAAGCCAATATAATCATACCTGTGCAGTCAATAAGCACTTAAAACTATCTAGGGTAGGGATCCCTGGGTGGCGCAGCGGTTTGGCGCCTGCCTTTGGCCCAGGGCGCGATCCTGGAGACCCGGGATCGAATCCCACGTCGGGCTCCCGGTGCATGGAGCCTGCTTCTCCCTCCGCCTGTGTCTCTGCCTCTCTCTCTCTCTCTCTGTGTGTGACTATCATAAATAAATAAAAAATTAAAAAAAAAAAAAACTATCTAGGGTATTTGAAGCTTTGTCCTATGTTCCAGGCAGGGGGCAGGGGGATATAAAGAAACACTTCTGGAAAGAATGGATACTGTGACAAGTCACACAGGATAAAAGACAACACCTAGTTAGAGAATATAGAGCTGTCATCATTCAGTAAGGACCTATCCCTGATATTCACTCAGCAAGTCTCCTCTCATTTCAGCCTTTCGGAAGACAGAAAGAAATTTAAACATTCCTTCCCTCCATCTTCTGGACAGGCCTGGCTCCCAGTAAAAGATGATTTTGTGAGCCTGCCATCTGCACTGATGCTATCAGCTTTTTATTGATATTTAATATAAACAGAACCCCGAGGCTAGCAGGTACCCTGACAGGGTCTGAAATATAATTGCCAGGGAACCACACAAATGCGTGTAGCAATTAAGGAGCTGTCAGGGATATTGCTGGTGCAGACACAGAGCTGCGGGCTGGAGAAAGGAGGGATGCATGCAAGCAGAGAAGCAGAGGGAGCAGAGGGCTGTGGGAAGGAAATGGAGTGGACGACTCGCACATCCCTGTTGCAGCAGGCCCAGAAATCCCGCACAGGGAGATAAGGGGCTCATGGACATTCAAAAAGGGAAATGCAGCCCAGTTTCATTTGGTGTTTGTTTCCAATATGCAAAGACCAAGAGCAGGCTCTCCTGTCTCTGCTAGGAGCTTTATATTCAGGAGAAAACATGCGGCCTTGAGTCTGGCTTGGGCGGGGGGGGGGGGGGGGGGGGGGGGGGGGGGTGGGGGGGCACCAGGGCAGGGGGTACTAGGGCAGGGGCATGGGAAGGAAGTTGTATTCTGCACTGCTTTTAAGAGCTATCCCCCCCCCAAAAAAAGAGCTATCACAGTGGTAGCAGCCTGAATAACTGGTGGTATGTGAGAAAGATGGGGTGCATAGAGATGAAAGGTGAGTTCTGAGTGAAGAAGGAAAGACGGGTCAGCTAGAGAGCCACGCCAACAGAAAGGGGATCTGAGGTGAGTTTTGAGGAGGACCAAGGAATGCCTCTGGGCCAGTTCCCATTACAAGATTTACCCACACCTATGCTATCACTGATTTCATAAGCAGCACAGTGGTGGGGGGGCTGGGGATGCGGATGGGGATGAGGATAGTCATGGGGATGGAGGTGCAGACAGGTGCAGAGATGTAGCCCTGTGCCAGGATCTCTAGTCATCCTTTGAGATGGCTCCCCCGAGAGCCTTTGTTTTTGTAACTGGAAGACCTGGGATGAGGAAGAGTATAGTATCTAATGAATGGCCTGGGTTTGGGGATCAGAAAGACTAGGTTTAGTAATAGAATTGTTTGTGTCATAGTTTGCTTTTAAATTCCCAGGAGAGAAGCACACCTTTTCTAATGGAATGCTGCTTCCAGAGATCTGGGCTGCAAACAGCCAATGGGGTAGTAGAATGAAGGAATCTTAATCTCCTCTTCCTTGAGGAGGAAGGAAATCCCCTCCTCATCCCCTGCACCCCCTCCCAACAGAAATGCACAAACACACACACACCATAGCCCATCCTAGGCAAGTGCTTTCAGGTAGAACACAAAGAAACTTGTTAAGACTTCAGTAGTTGCATATTTCATGATGTTAGAGAACTTTTAACCAACAGATGCAACAATGGATCCTCATATCATTGCTCAGAATGAGGGTATTTTTATCTAGGGAGAAATAAAGAGTCAATTTAAAGGAAAGCACTAAGGAATCAGACCGCTGTTAGGCAGAAATAGGTGAAATCATAACTGAGGCCTAGGCGTAAACTACCAGGGCTGGAAAATGCTGCCCCAGTGGCTCTGCAAAGCAATGTCCACCATCTCCCTCCACAGCTTCCCATGCAGGAAACTCACCTCAAAGTCTCAACAGTGTGTCAGATGACAGGGCACATATGCCCCCATTCCTTGTATAAAGAAAATTGTGTTTTTTCTTCAACAAAATATAAATGCATCCTCTGTGTATCCCTGCTCTGAAACTGGCAAATTCCTGAAGGTATTCAGACCAAAAAATATAAAAAAAATGGATGTGGTCACATCACAAAGGGCATTTCTAGTTCTGTACCCTGAGAGCATGTAAGCAGGAATCAGAAGTCACCTGAGAAAGTACAGAAAGAAGGCCCAAGAAGCAGATCATGTTCTCTGCTAGTAAACTGCAGGGAAGATCTGCCTCCTCACAGAGCTCCTAGGAGGAAGCCAATTTCATGCCAAGGTGGTTTTGATAGATACGGCCCCAGGGGGGCTGGGTTCACATGGCTACAACATTATAGGAATTTGCTTTTGATGCCCAATTTCATGTTAAGATCTGCAGGTCGTAAAGTCCCCTGGACTCCTCTACTGGAAGTTCAAACTACCCCCAAAGAGCATGATACACATTGCGAATAATGCCAGGTGCCAATAATGTTGACCAAACACTATAAACACTAAGCTTCCAGCTGTCTTTCCACCAGGTCACATTTATCCTGCAAATACCTTCATCCACTATTTTTTGGCTTGCTTAACAGTAGTGTTTGGGCCCAATTATTGAGACCAAATGATTGAGTTTATGGATCTTCAGTAGCCAGTGCTCACTGACTCAACAGTGGCGCTCTCTCATCATGAAAAATCACAAGGTATAGGTTTAATTCTATTATGTGATTTATAGCTAGGATGACCATATAGTTTATCATCCGAATCAGATGACTTTTGAGAAGTCAAAGTATCTCTATATATAGAGATAACCAGTATAAAGTAGGTCTATCCTTGGCAAGCCAAAATGGACAAGCACCCCATTCAGAACTCACCCCATTCCACAGGAAATGGAGCTGAATGACTGTGCGTGTATGTGTGTGTGTGCACGCTTTTATCTCTGATGTGATCACAATGTACTGTTGATTACCCAAAAAGCATTAGAAGAAATAATTTCTAAAATAATACATCAAACACCTACTTTTAGCATTTGGCTAATCATTGCATATAGGATCATGGCCTTTGGAACACTGGGGCAGTTTGCTAGCTGTGGGCATTCAGCACACTCTAGATACCAGCCAAAGTGTTTCATTGACTGGAGCATAAATGAAGAACATCAATTAATCTACTACATTGCTTAACTGGAGATTACTTATGAGTGTTCTACTCCAATTAAATCAATACACCCTCTATTTCTTCAAGTTGGGAATCTTTTTAATTTAAAGTACCAAATACCTTACTCAAAATACCTTAAAAGATATTGGTCTATATAAATAATAACATGAGAGGTAGGAATGGTTAAGGGGTAGCTCGATCCCAAGATTGCCAATGGTTTCACCAAGGACCTGGTTACTATTTTTCTATCTGCATCCAGCTGAATTGGCTGTATACTCAGACCCTTTCTTTCACACACCTGGCCTTTCCCCCTACAGCCTTTGTTCCAGCATCTCCAGCTGTTTCTCTTACAGGGTCACAAAACTTCTACAACACTTAGAGCCATGAATCTTTTCCCCACTCTATTCAGGGGTAGTATGTGAGATCTCCAGATGTCTCTTTACTTCTATTGACTTTGATCATTGCAAACACATCCCTGAAATAGTTATCAGAGGATGGGGATGGGGCATGCTGATCCACTTGTCTAAACTCGCTAAGCCCGGGTTCTGATTTCAAGCCTAGAATCCGTAAAGCACAGGTCCCTAAAAGACATTCAGGGTGCCACTGGCAAGAAGAGGAAGGTAAGGGTGCCAACCCATAAACATCTCCTCCAAGTTTCCAATATGGTCGCAAACACCCAAAAACTCATCTCAGAGGCCACAAAACCCATGTGACTCAGTAATTCTCCGAGCACTAATTCACTTAAAGAATTTAAATTTGGCAGGACCAATCCCCAAGTGAAGCATTTCCATACCACAGTGGTGTACAAGAAGTTTGTTAGGCATTCTATAATTGCATGGCAGACAGAAGGAACTTTATCAAGGGAAGTTTAATGCAAAAAACATAATCTCTTAGGATGCAAAGAAAAAAAAAATCAAAGAATGGAGAAAGAAGCATTTCATGGGAAACAATGCTACAAGTCCAGGATAACAATGAAAAAGAGGAAAACATTGCTACTTAGATAAAACCAACAAGACCAGATATATTTAATAGGAACCATCCATACCAAAGGAGAAAGAAGTCAGGTGCTACCAAAATGATGTATGATAAGGACAAGCCTTCAGAAATGGAGGTTAATCTCCAAAACCTTCAAGGACTGAACCACTTACAGATTTTTAGCTAGAATTGTTTTTGTAAAAGCATGCTTTTAAGTCAAGATCTGAAAAATCTTTTCTTAAGAATTTGAGTAGTCCGAACTTCATTATTTTCATCCTTATACAAATACTTGTTGGAAAGATCTTCTAGTAAGAAAGATGCTGAAATAAAGATGTAACCAGTTTGATTAAATAGTTTGGAACATAGTTTAGACTGCCAGAAGTACAGAGTAAATGGAAACTCCAGTAACATTTGGAGTCCTAACACATTTGATGACTAATTTTATTATAGCAGCTTACTAGAAATAAGACAACCATCTCTGCAGCTAGCATTCAATTCCACTTTCTTATTTAATCCACCATGATTTCACCCTTTGGCCTGTTTGATTATCTTTAAATTGCTTGGTTCTATCTGGTTTGCTAGTTAAAGAACATGTAAGTTTGAAGGTGCTGTTATTCCAACACCATTTCTGTGATTAGCATATAACTGTTTGTAAGAACAGAAAGCTATGGTACTCATGGACTGTCCCAAAGCAAAGATATCCATGATGCCAGATCAAAGTTTACCAGGTCAAAATAAAGAAGGTCAGTGTGGTCGCTGTGTTGCCAGGAGATGGGTCGAATCAGCAACAGCAAGAACAACAAAAGATGCAAAGAAAAGATGACAACGCTTGTTCCAAAACAATAGCCCATCACAAAATGTAGAAATATTTCAGAGAAAAGATGTTACTTAAAACAGATATTTAATTTAATTTTAAATTGTTCAATATGTGTTTTCTAAGACAGATTATGTATTTACCATATATAGAGAGAGATCTTATCTTTTACAATTGAATTAGGGATAAGACATAGTTAATTATTATATGGGATCAGTACAAATTCATACCAGAGGGCCAATCCAATCCTCTTGAACAGCACAAAGTCTATTTAAGGAGAAAAGGGAAGAAGGGCAAGAGAAAATGGGCTCTTTCGTCTTGAAAGTAGCTGACCAAAGAACACTGAGGGGTACAAAAAAATTAATAACTTTCTGGGTCCTTAACTTTCTCCAGACATTGTCTTTAAAGCAAGGGGGAAAAAAGGCTCAAATGTTTAAAATCTCTCCAAAACTATTAGCAAAAACAATATGGAAATATATAACAGATGCACAAAGGCATCTTGGGATGAATATATTATGGACTCACAAATACAAATTCTAAAATCTATTTAATTGTGCCAAAAAGAAAGACCTTTTGATAAACAAAATGCAGACAGTGTTTTAAAAAAAAGAAGAAGAAGAAGAAAAGAAAGTCAGAAAAAAAGAAAAAAAAAACAAACCTTGAGGTCTTGAGCCAAGACTGTTCATCAGTTGGATATTTTAGACTCTAACTAGACCACCAAAACAGACCATGTTGTCATGTAGGCCACCTCTGAGAACAGCAACAGAGGCCCAGCCTCAGTCTTACGTGGGGAGAGAGTGGAATAACAAATGCATCCTGCAAGAGGTTTCCACTTAGGGCTTTTTCTCTTAGACCAAACATAGAGCTCTTTTTTATAAGGAGAAGAGAGTGGAAATCGTCCTCTAAAAAGAGTTTTATTCTTTCCCTTAAAAAAATAATTTCTCACTTAATTAACAAAAAACCCTAAATAACCAAAAAGAAAATGAAATTCACCCCAGTTCGGGCGCCTGGGTGGCTCAGTCGGTTAAGCATCTGCCTTCGGCTCAGGGCATGATCCTGGAGTCCTGGGATCGAGCCCTGAGTCAGGCTCCCTGATCAGCAGGGAATCTTCTACTCCCTCTCCTTTTGCCACTACTCCCTGTTCTTGCTCTCTCTCTCTCTCAAATAAACAAATAAAATCTTTAAAAAAAGAAATTCTATTTCTAGTTCTACTGAGATTCACTGTTAGCAACCCGACATGAGGCCACGTTGTCCCCTCTCCTTATGTTCTATCTGTATAACATGGGATTGTGCTGGATGCACTCCTTTCCAACCTCAATCCTCCCTCTCTGTTCCAGTGATGACTTTCCTGGGTCACACATATTGCACTGCTCTGTAACAGCAGTCTAGCATTCCATTTCAAGTGGGGAGATGTAAAGGGGTGTTTTCATGAGTGACATTCTAAGCACCCAGAATATTTGGAGGGACTTGCTTTAAAATAAACAAATATATCTTCCTCACAAGTATAAAAAAGAAAAGTGTGGCTGTACTGAGAAACAATACCTGTGTCTTCACTACAGAAATGTACACGGGAGCCAGTTTACTGTCTTAACTGTGTCCAAAATCATCCCCCAAACCTCTTTCTCACACTCTTACTCCTATACATGGTACCATTATTTTAAGTGTTCATTATGAAATACTTTCAGACAGTAAAACTGTTGCAAAAAAATGGGAAAAAAGAACCCCATATACCCTTCACCCGCTTCTCCAAATGCTAACCTCTTACTTAGCCATAGTCCAACGACCACAACCACAACACTCACGCTGACAACAGCAGCACTCATCTACAGATCTGATTTAAACTACATCAACAGCCCCCACCGCTGTCCTTCATCTCGGCCTGGAAACCATCCAGGATCACACACGATGCTAGCTGAGCAGTCCCTATCGTCTCTAACTCAGCATGGTTCTTCAAGCCTTTCTTCGTCTTTCCTGACTTTGATGCCTTCCACCTCTCCATGCAGCTACACATCAAGGTGACTAGAGAACCTGTCTAAAAGGACTCAGAAGGGTCCTGGTTGGTCAGTCACTTTCCGTGCTGCCAGTCACACCTCTGGAGGCCAGGGTTCTAAAGTCGGGCATCAAAGGCCTGGTTCCTTCTGAAGGTTCTGAGGGAGAAACTGTCCTATCCTCCTCTTCTACCTTCTGGTGGCTACTGGCAGTCCCCAGCATCCCTTGGCTTGTCTACACATAGCTTCAATCTTTACCTCTCTCTTTCCATGGCCTTCCTCTCTGTGTGCCTCTGCATGCCTTCCTCCCATCTTATATGGATGCCTGCCACTGGATTTAGGGCCTACCCTAAAATCCTATACAATCTCATCCCCAGATCCTTAACAAATTGCATCTGCCAAGACTCCATTTCCAAATGAGGTCACAGTTTGAGGTTCCAAGTGGATATGAACTTTTGAGAGCGATATCATTCAACCCCTACAGTGTCCTTCAATTCAGTTGTTTTAAAATGTATATTTTTGGACAATTGGAGGTTGAATCCTGTTCAGCAATTTCTCGTATCATTGTAATATAAGACGGTGGGAACAGGTGAAAGGATCATTTCATTTCTCAGAATAGTATCACGCAAATTCCTAACACCCACATATCTTGGGGAAGATAATGGCAAATTATATTTAGTTTTGCATTTGGCATTTAAATTATCAATACAACTCAGCAGCGGTTTCGCAGTTCACTACTGTTTCTTATTCTAGCTGAAAATGGACCAGCAATCAGTCTGTTGACAAGGAGAGAAATGTAAACACTTTTGTCTACAAAGGCAACAGGAACTTGAAGCTACTTCTGAATCGGGTGTTCTTGTGAGAGGTCATTACTTCCAGGAACTGCCAAGACTCTAGCTCTGCCTAACAGGCCAAGTGAAAAGGACAATTGGGACAATCACCATGTTCAATCGTCCAGCCACCATTTGATTAGGGAAGGAGAGAAGGCTGGCTTGGCAGAGCTTGTTCCCTGCAGAAATTCACTAGGGGAGAGACAGCAGCTTGTCCTTTCCAAATTGATTTGGCGGTAATTTTGCTCCTACTCATAGAATTTGGAAGCTCACCTGCTTTTGTCCTTCTGAGTAAAATGGACTGTGGTTCTTCTCCAACAGAGCAGCAGAGCCTGCTCCTCAGCAGGTTTGCACATCTAGTCCTGGGAGACCCAGCCACCACCTGGCTGACCCTAGGAAGGCTCTCCAGTGCATCTCATCAGTCTCACAGTTCAACATATTTCTTCCTTGGCAATTTCCGTATTCAAGCAGAAGAGACCTCTCAGGCTCAGGATCTGTAAGCTGCTTCCCCAGCCTTGAGTTTCCCAGTTTCAAAAAGATACAGCTTTGAAAAGAAGCATGCACACAGCATTTAACCCACAAAAGCACCGTCAGATGTGTGTCCATATGGATGTCAATTTGAGATGAGATGCCCTTGGTCAGGGGAGGTAAAGAGATATGAGTCTTCCCATGGAAACTGGGTGCACACGACACACGTGCCCATGTAGAAGAGGAGGCACTAGTACACACTTATAGCACACATGCATACACTCAAAATACAACAGAGTATAAACAATTTTGGTGATCTTGGAAAGGGTACCAATAACTGTTCATGAGACTTTATCTGAATAAGAATTAACACAGTAAAAAGGAAAAATGGGTGCAAGGTCAAAAATGTATCACGCTAAAAGTTATGACAACAGCCATGTACACACACCTTGCATTTGCCTAAGCACTTTTCATGCCTCGGTCTATTTTATCCTCTATCATTTACAAATGAGGCCCCTGGCACACTAGAGCACTTAAGTCATCTACCCACAGCAGCACCTTTAAAAGGTTGTGGAACATGAACACAGTCAATAAATGCTGACCTTGCAGGATGAGCCAGGAATTACTCTAAGACATCTAACATTTGATCCTCTAAACAATGGTTAGGTAGGTACTCATGTAATTCCCCACTTGACAGATGGGGAAATTGAGCTTAAGCCACTGGGTAGCAGGTCCAAAGTCACACAGTTAGGAGCAGAGCACCCTACGTAGGTCTTCTGGGCCACATTTTATTGGCAGAAACCAATGCAACGAGTAAATACATTCCAGGGGTTTCAGTTCCAAGAGCTCAAAACAACCCTGCACACAAAGTGTGGGCCCTTGGGGTCCCACTGTATGGCTGAAGCACAGCCTTAGTTAGGAGGGGTAGGCCTGGAATCTCACAGGCACCTGGGGGTGCCTTAAGCAGAAGCAGATGAAGGACTCTGAGACTTCTGTGAATCTCTGTACGACGGCCAAGTGGAATGAGAACAAAGCAGCGCAGGATGACAGCGAATTCCTCAGAACACTGGCTAAGTGTGTTAGGATCAAGCTGGTTTTCCCTGGAGGAAACAGTGATGAATGCCCAGAAATTTGGCATCCTCTCTCCTTGCTCCCCGGAATCCACAAATCCCCTTCGCATTGTCAGAAGGGGCTTATAGCCATGACAGGGTGTCCTGATGACAGAGGACTCCTCGAGCGGAGCTGAGAGGAAGGGGAGGGAAGGGAGATTGAGGGACAGAAGGAAAAAGAAGATTTCTGTGTGTCCTGGGAATGTGCACACAGCATGTAGGTGCTCGGTTCATGAAGGGATGAGGCAAGATCAGAGTCCACATCATCTAACTCATCTAATGTTGCTCTAAGTCAACACTCTTAGAGCACTAGAGGGCAGGCCCTGGTGAGAACAGAGGCAGCGCTGGCAGGTCCTTAGTTATCTGAAAGGCCTAGGGAGGTGATGGGACCTGTCCAGAGCCAGTTCTCAGCAACTCAGAGGCCAGAGCCCAGACTGCCTCCCGGGTTCAACTCCACAAGTGGACACAGACTGGATGGGACACTCATGAGTGTGAATGATGCTGAGCAAGGAGAGCATGGCCACAGTCATGAGCCTGGGTCACAGAAAGGAACTAGTGCCATCCACTGCACACCTCTGCATGACAGGACCAGAGCGGGATGGGGATCTCCAGAGGGGAGGGGGGTCTCCACGCTGTTTCTCTCCAAGGGGATCCCACAGAAGCTACTGATCCAGGCCGGAAACCAAGGCAGAGGTGCCGCTCTCCCAGGGCCCCTGGCACCAGGTCAGGTCTGCCACACTGCAGTCAGCAGCCAGCGCTCTCCCCACGTGCTCCATCACTGTCTGTCTAGTTGCTGCCTAAGCATGAGAAGCAGGGACCTCATGTACTCAGATCAAATCCCCACTGGATTCAGGTATGAACTCCCTGAACCCCTGCAAAACAGAGTACATCTTCTTCCCACTGTGAGCATGTGCATCCGGGATGACTCAGGAAAAGTGCTCAGCGCAGCGCCTGGTCTACGGCAGGCACTCAAATGTTACTGCTGCTATTAATATCTAGCTTCTGAGGTGGTGGGGCATAAGGGACAGTCTATACTACATGTGGGAATCACTGCCACACACAAATCTTCCCAGTGGGCGGGGCAAGCTAAGGGCAGAGCTGTCTGCTCAGGGCCAGGGTTGCAGAGGAGACTTGAGGGAAGAGGAGAGATGCCAGGTAGGATGGAGTACACAGGCTATAATCCTCCCCATGACAAGTCAGTAAAGGCTTGCTCCCAAGGAACTCTTGTTCAGGCTACGAGGAAGACCTGACCCTGGCCTTCAGGCAGGCAGACCCACCTGCAGGAGCCTGGCCCTCTGTGAGCTGTTACTGTCATCACCAGGATGTGCTTTTTGCCCACACTCTTAGAATCATCCAGAAAATGAGACAGCCTAGGAGCCAGGCCAATATGGTATCAGACCACATGCAGGACTAATAGCCCCGTCCACGTGCTCAGGGCACAGGGGAAATCCTGAAGAAGCCTCTTTGGAAAGTCACTTCATTTGACTGTGTCCTCTACACCATGTTTTGAAATTCCAGAACCAAAGCTGGCCAAAGGGTTGGGGAGCAGGTGAGGGGAGTCAAAGTACTTGCACACAGTGGTACTTGCTTTCAACACATTACCTCACCAGCACCTGCCTCACTTGGATTTATGCACTTATGTGTGTGTTCACTTATTTGTTTCCTTGCCCCCTGGGAGGCTGGAAATGCCACGAGAGCAGAGAACTATGGTCATTATATTTCCCAGCGTTTGCAGAGACTGCGGCTTGCTCAGTGTCGTCAAGCTCCATGAACAGACAGAGCAACTCAAAGCTAGGGCTCATCTGATCCAACAGGGGGACATACAAAGAGCCACTTTTAGACCTGGGCAATGTGTTGCTTACCTAGACAGAGAAAGGAAGCCAAAGTGCCAGCCAAATCTCTGTGGTTCTGGTCCCGCGCAACAACAGGAATGACATGAAATAAAAGGGCCACCAGATAACTGCAGTGCCAGTCCTGGGACCCATTGCTGAGGAGCCCGATCTAGGCCATAGCCAAGCAATTTTTATATTCTGCAGGTCTTTTTGGGTGGGGAGGTGGGGTGCAGAGATCCCTGCTTATCAGAACCCAGGTGGAGAGGGCAACTGTCTCAGGACAGCCTTCCAGGGAGGATAGCAGCTCCTCACAAGCCCCCTGTCCTCTTCTGTTCCAAGAGGATCCCAAGGTGTCTGGCCAAGACTCAGATTCAAGGTGGCTTAAGGCTTTGTTTATGTGGTCTATCTAGATAACAAGCCAAGTCACCAGGGCATCCTGATGGGGCTATTTCCCTGAATGTGCAGGGCATATAAAAAGTGTTTGATAAATACTTCCTAACTAGGTGACTCTATGAGGTGGTACTATTAACATCCCCCATTTTACAGAGGGGCTGGTGAGGTCTGGTCTAACGACATGCAAGGTCGTTCAGGATGGGAATGAGAGAGTAAGAATCGCACCACACCCTGGTTAAGTACGGGAGCCTCCTTCCTTCCCTACCACGCGGTGCCTCTGCACTCAGAGCCAGAGCACGGGCGTCCCCGGACAAGGTAACCCTCACCCCTCGGATAGCAAATCCAGAAACTCTTCATACGTGCTGATCCACATGCTTGCATCCCTGTCTCTCCACCGCTCTTTGCCTGGCTGTCCCTTCCTCCTTCCACCTCTCTCACTCTCTCTCTCTCTCTCTCTCTCTGACTCAAACTTCTCATCTGTAAAATGAGGAGAACAACACTTAGCTGATAGGATTGGAGGGAGATTACTGTTATTAACAAGAGTCATGCCCATTTGTTGAGCATTTGTTCACACATGCCCATCTGTTCAGGGCCAGCACCGCATCTCTCTTACTGAGGTGTGGTGGTGACAGCAGCATTTCACCAGTGAGTGAGCTTAAGTGCTTCTCCAGGGTTAAAACAGTGCTGCACACCTGTGAACACTCAATTCATGGCAGTTGCTCTTATAATAAGAGTAAAAATAATAACAATAACAGAATAACCTTTAGTTATTCTATCAAATGAGAGAAAAGAGGATGAGAGAGGGGCACCTGGGTGGCTCAGTGGCTGAGCATCTGCCTTTGGCTCAGGTTGTGATCCCGGGGTCCTGGGATCAAGTCCCGCCTCAGGCTCCCCACAGGGAGTCTGCTTCTCTCTCTGCCTATGTTTCTGCCTCTCTCTGTGTGTCTCTCATGAATAAATAAAATCTTTTAAAAGAGAGAGAGAGAGAATGAGAGAAAAAGAAATAAGCAGCCACTCTGGAAAACTGTGTGGAGGTTCCTCAAAGAGTTAAAAATAGACCTGCCCTATGACCCAGCAATTGCACTGTTGGGGATTTACCCCAAAGATTCAGATGCAATGAAACGTCGGGACACCTGCACCCCGATGTTTCTAGCAGCAATGTCCACAATAGCCAAACTGTGGAAGGAGCCTCGGTGTCCATCGAAAGATGAATGGATAAAGAAGATGTGGTTTATGTATACAATGGGATATTACTCAGCCATTAGAAACGACAAATACCCACCATTTGCTTCAACGTGGATGGAACTGGAGGGTATTATGCTGAGTGAAATAAGTCAATCGGAGAAGGACAAACAGTGTATGTTCTCATTCATTTGGGGAATATAAATAATAGTGAAAGGGAATATAAAGGAAGGGAAAAGAAATGTTGGGAAATATCAGGAAGGGAGACAGAACATAAAGACTCCTAACTCGGGGAAACGAACTAGGGGTGGTGGAAGGGGAGGAGGGCGGGTGTTGGAGGGGAATGGGTGATGGGCACTGAGGTGGACACTTGACGGGATGAGCACTGGGTGTTTTTCTGTATGTTGGTAAATTGAACACCAATAAAAATTAATTTAAAAAAAAAAAAAGAAAGATCCTTCTCAGAAATGCCTAGCATCTCCATCTTATCCTGTACTTGGCCAGAATCTCTCCTCTCCTGTGGAAAACACACTTGTTTACTGATGGTCTATAGGCATGGAAAGAGTCATTTCAGTCAGGAGGTCTTGGATGATCGCTGGTGGGGAGGGTCCAAACCATCCTTGCAATGACCCAGCTCGCTCTCCGAATATCTCAGTTCACTCACAAATGGAAAGTGACCCAGCCTACCCAAATAATTTTCCAAACACACCCACAAGATCTTTAAAAAATGTTCACTGTCTGATTTCACTCACATGTGAAATTTAAGGAACAAAACAAAGGAGCAAAGGAGAAAAGAGAGAGAGAGAGAGAGAGAGAGAGAGAGAGAGAGAAACCAAGAAACAGAACTATAGAGAACAAATTGATGGTCACCAGAGGGAAGGTGGGGAGGGTATGCGTGAAACAGGTGATGGGTATTAAGGAGTGCGCTTATTGTGATGTTTTGAAGGGATGAATCACTATATTACACCTGAAACTAATATAACACTGTATGTGTATGTAATTTCAATCACTGGAATTAAAATTTCTACACATGTTCACTGGAGAAAATCCAGAAAGAGACAGAGAACTTAAAAAGCAACCCACAATCTGATGACCCATGATGATCATTGGTAGCACTGGGAAATGCCTCTCTCATCTACCACCAGCCCAGCCCCACCACACAGAACAGTGCAGTTCATGCACCACACATGCCAACATTAGCTTGGCAATTTTTTATTGGCTCTATACCGTCGGGTTAGAGGTAGAGGTAAAGACTGGATGTCTTTAATAACCTTTTTCCTGCTCTGAGGTCATTCAAGTGGAAAGCCCACATTTTTAGATGGCTTACTTAAGTACCACCACGATTACTCGTGTATAAATAGCTCTTAGCAGTAAAATCTCTAAGAGATTCTCTTTAGGTTGAAACTTAAGATTTTCCAACAAATAACCTTTTAGTCCCTTTTATTTTGGCTGTTCCACCTGCTGGCCAATTCATCTGTTCTCTAGACAAGAATGGATTCAGAGCAGACAATGACAAATTGACCAGCAGAGGTTCTGGTCACACCAGACATTACTCAGCATCCTGACAGGTGACCTGTCCACCTCAAAACTTCTACTTTTAGCTGAGCAGTGAGGCCCGATACAAATCCTGTCTTGGGCCATTCACCAGCTCAGGACACAGCTTGCCATCATATATTCTTTCAACGAACATCAGCACAAAGTGCCATTTCTATAATTATTCATAATTTGGATCTCTCAATACTATTTCCACAATAACACTCACTATCAGAAATGTAAATCAAGGAATAATATAACAGCTTGGCATCAGCATAAAACAAAGGGGGCAACAGGAACAGAAAATAAAAACAGAAGTCCTATTTTACCCGTGAGTCCTCACAAAGTCTGAAGTTGAAACATTAATATTTTTATAATGAAAACCTTATGTTTTTATAGATTAGAATTTTAAGATTCCAAATCAAGAAAGTAACATAAAGTGGACCCTGTAGCACATACAGGCACCAAATATTTGTTTATTCATTTAAATATTTCTTAGAATTGGGGCACCTGGATGGCTCAGTCGGTTAAGGAACCGACTCCTGGTTTTGGCTCAGATCATGATCTCAGGATGGTGGGATCAAGCCCCACATTGGGCTCTGCACTTAGTGCAGAGTCTTCTTGAGATTCTTTCCCTCAAATAATGTGAGGCATTATTTGAAAGCAGTGATTCTCATATTTTAAAATGCATCAGAATCAACTGAGGGACTTGTAGAACACAGATTGCTACTCTCCCCTCCCCACCGTTCCTGATTCAACAGTTCTGGGAAAGACCCAGGAATCTTCACTTCTATCAAGTCCCCAGGATGATCTGAGGCTGCTGTTCTGGGACCATAGTATGGGGACCACTGTTCCAGGCTATGAACATACAGCAGAGAGCAAACCAAAGCCCTCCCCCCCACAAACCTTACATTCTATTGATGCAATAACAATTATAATTTCATCAGTGGCAAACTTACCTTTACACTGAAAAATAAAGTCAGAAAAGAACTGAGAGTGAGCGAAGAGGTAGGGATTGTTTGTTAAAAGAAGGTGGTAAGAGAAGGCATTTCTGAGGAGGTAAGATTCAAACAAGTGAAGTGAATGAAGAGAGAGGAAGCCATGCAAAATCAGAAGGAACAGCACTGCAGACAAAGAGAGCATCTCATGGGAAGAACCCTGTGTGGTAGCGAGCTCTGAACATTCCAGAACAGCAAGACCAGTCTAAACAGAAATGTGCAGGAGAGGAGTTGCACGCAGGCAGAAGGGTGGAGTAGATTGACAAGACTTTTATGGGAAGGGAGTGAGTGGAAAAGCCGTGTGATATGACTCCTGATTAAAAAAACAAAAACAAAAAACCTTGGCTATTTTGACATGTAGAGAGAAGACTGTCCAGAGACAAAGATGGAACAGGGAAGACCAGGTGGGAGGCACCTAGAGATGACTGATGCTTGGACCCGGGGGGTTCCCCACAGTTCTGGTTGGGAAGGAAGATGTCCTGCAGGGGGACCCCACAGACTTCCTGCAAGATGTGAGATGGGGGAAAGAGAATGCTCAAGGATGGCCACCGTGTTTTGTCTTATTTTTACTGGGGCTTGGGGAGGGTGGGTAGAAAGAAAACATTCATTTGGAAACATCCTCAATCCTACAGAAAAGTTGCAAGAATAAAAATAGCATGAAGTACACCTGTACACCCTTTAAGATGCTTCTACCCTTGACACTATCCCATTTGCTTTAACATTTGCACACCCTCCCCACAGACACACACACACACACACAATTTTCCTTTCCAAACCACTTGAGAACCAACCACGCACATTATGGCCTTTCCTCCCTAAATACCTCAGAGCCACAGTGCTCCCAGCCTGCTATGTCCAGTTGGATATATTATGCATAGAAGCTGGTGTGAGTGGTGATGACACTGGGCTCAAAAGAAGACACAGTATCATCCCACGACACAGCCCAGCTAGGAACCTGCACAATGGACAATGCAAGAAAGTCAGTACGCCCTGGGTTGCGTGATTCCGCCAAGTTGTGTAAGAGCTCCGAGGTCAACAGGATGCAGGAGGCTTTCAGAGTCACAGCAGAGCCTAAAATGAGGCTACATGGGGACAGGATTTGGACAGACAGGGGACAGAATGGAAGAGATGCCAGGCAGTGGGGAGGGCAGTCTACACAGATCGTGAGGAGAAAATAGGTATGGCACACACAAGTGACAGACAGAAGGCCACCCTGTGCTGGCAGGAACTTGATGGCAGGGGTACAAAATGAGGTCAGGGCGAGAGGGTGGGTACATCAGAGAGAAAAGGCACAGACAAGCACCCCAGGGGCGAATAGAGAAAGGCGACAGCTCTGGGTCTACTAGTCCCAGGCACTCTGATCACTGGTGGAGGGATTTTACGTTTTGAAGAGGAAAATTAGCCTGACAAGGACAGTGGCCATAAGGCAAGTAAAGTGACCACAATTCCCTTCCTAACATTTTCCCAGGTCGTGAATTTCTAATATTATCTCCTGTGCCTCATTGTCCTCTTGGTCAGGGTCCCACCTGAGCCATTCAAGTTTCTCAGTGCCCAGCCAGTCCCTCTGCCTTTGAACAGTGACATCTGACGTTCCCAATGTGGACTTCACAGAAACACATTTAACTTTGCTCCTCTAGAGCCCTGCGGCACAGCAAGTGATGCCATCCTCCCCCGAATGACATTTCCCGAGCCTGGCTCTCGCCGGCGTGCTCAAAGACGAGCTTATTCACTCCAACTTGACGAGTGCAGGCAGTAATCAAAAGTTCTGCTTGCACAGGGGAAAAAAAATTCTTCTGAGGATATAGAAGCAGCTCAAAACGAGACTGAAATGTGATGAAGCACTGCCATTTTATTTTTAATAAATAGGGCTTTTCAATTTGTCACTTAAAGCAAGCTGTGAATATCCTTCCATCATACACCCCTATCAACTTTGTCCAAAAGGCAGCTGGTCCAAGAATACCTGTGCTTCTGCAGCACTAGAACTCCCGGCCCAAGTTTATCCCCAACAGGTACGGAGAGATGATAATCTACAAAGAGCAGATATGCAAAAATCTTTCTGCAAGGTACAGAATGCAGAAATAAGAATCAGACCAACTGCTAGAGCATACCCTCTGTTCCCACAGCTTCTGATAATCCATCCTCAGCCAGAACACGAGGCGAAGAAACAACATCTTGAAAGCCATGGCAGCTGCCAGCCTATGTTTCTATAGGCTTTTCAAGGGTTTTAATTCTGGTGTCCTGAACTCTGCTGTTTAAGCCAAAAGAGGATCCATCTCCTCCGAACTACAGCACAGGAGGAAAGTATTCCCTGGCTTGCTCAGCTCATCTGGCCAGTCCAGGTGATGCTGGAGTGAGTGTTTGGGGCAGGGGCCACAACAGGGCATATTTATTCTTTGTTCAGCTTGGACAACATGACAGAATTTTCCAGGTGTCCAGGTCCTACAAAAGATTTCACATACAGGCAATATAATATATGGTTGAGTGTATTAATGGGTTGTGTGACCCCAGATAAGTTGCTGGGTATCTCTGAGCTCCATTCCTCATCTATAAAGTGGGGATAAACAGAGCTGATCTTCATAGGGTTGCTGTGAAGATTAAAGAAAATGCAACTTAACTACAGGAGGGCACTTGGGTGGCTCAGCTGGTTAATAAGCATCTGCCTTCGGCTCCGGGCATGACTCTGGGGTCCTTGGATCAAGCCCCACATTGGGATCTATGCTCAGCCAGGAGACTGCTTCTCCCTTTCCCTCTGTCACTCCTCCTGCTTGTGCTCTCTTATGCATATACTCTCTTTCTCTCTCAAATAAATAAAAATCTTAAAAAGTAAATAAAACCTTAACTCTAGGAAACAAACTAAGGGTCACGGGAGGGGTGGTGGGTGGGAAGATGGGATAATTGAGTGGTGAGCATTAAGGAGGGCATGGGATGTGATGAGTACTGGGTGTTATATACAACTGATGAATTACTGAACTCTTACATCTGAAACTGATGAAGTACTGTATGTTGGTTAATTGAATTTAAAATAAAAATAAAAATAAAATAAATAAAATAAAATAAAATAAATAAAATAAAATAAAATAAATAAAATAAAATAAAATAAAATAAAATAAAATAAAATAAAATACCTACCCAGTGCCTGGTTCACAGAAAGTATTCAAAAATGTTAATATTATATTAGTTGAGTCTAGATTTCCTATCTTACTTTGAAGACACATAAGGCTTGGTCTGGGCTGCTCTTGTGAGGAGCTAAAGAAGGGAAGGAGGAATTTCCCTGGGGTTGCTTCTGTTTTGCACTATACACAGGTGTGTCCGGTGTCTCTCAGAAAAGAGACAAACACTCCTGTCTTATTCTCTTCCTACTTAATCACATGTATGGAACAGTACCCATTTCCAGCTTCAAGGGGCTCATGAAATCTACCTGCGTCCTTCAGCCAACAACTACAAAGTACCCGCCAAGAGCTGGGTTGGGGAGCTCCCTGTAGAGGGGATGGCAGAGCTGCCCCAGAGGTTATCACACAGAGCACAGTCCAAGACTGGGGCACTGTAGGTAGCACAGGAGGGATACCTAGTCTCACCTATGCAATTAGGAGGGTCTTTCTTAAGGAAGTGACCAACAAACTGAGCTATGCTAAGGTACTCCCAGAAGCCTCCCAAAAGGAATTCCAGCCTAAGATCCTCTCATTCTCAAGTCTCTGTCCTGGGCACTGTCAGCAATTCCCTGAAGGCTGCTAAAAATCTAGGACCTCACCCAAGGCCAAAGGAAAATGCGTATACCCACCACTGAGGAGGCCTGGCAGTCACCAAGCTCCATTTCCAACACAGAGATTCTCACAGCCACAGAGCCGTCCCCTCCCTGCCCATCCACTTCCCCTCCATGCCCAAATGCACAGCCCTGTATTCCTGAAGACCACCTCTGAAATCTAAAACCTC
Organism: Vulpes vulpes; assembly: GCF_048418805.1. Taxonomy (NCBI): domain Eukaryota; kingdom Metazoa; phylum Chordata; class Mammalia; order Carnivora; family Canidae; genus Vulpes; species Vulpes vulpes. Next base: position 88,684,036 of record NC_132788.1, read on the forward strand.
CAAAGTAAAATAAATAAATAAATAAATAAATAAATAAATAAATAAAACCTCCAAAGTAAAACAATTTGAAAAATTACATCACTGAACATTCCAAACTGGATAAGAAAAAATAAAAATAAGAGTTACAAATAAGGTAAGATAGTCATATAAGAATATGATTTTTTCTTTAATCTCAACATATACCAATTCAGAGAAATAATAATAGTTTGGTTAATATTATATGACACATTATTACAGTATATTTTTTTCTACTTCCATGTTTTCCTGCATTACTTATTTCAATACAACAAATTTCTGAGGTGGGAACCATTCTCATCCCTATTTTATAGATCAAGAAACTGATCTATAAGTGATATGGTGCCTAAAATAGCTAATTATTAAATGTCAGGGCTGTGACTCATATCCAAAACCCACTCTCCCATTCATATTATACCAGTAACCCTAACCCTGGATGCACATCCTGATCTCCTGGGGTTTTCCAAGCCCTATCCACATCTTAGACTTTCTGATTTTCCAGAAAGATGCTGGGCATCTGGGTATTTAAGAAATACCTTTAGAGGTTCCACTTTTGGCACAACATCATGTGGAGCTTCTCAGACCTGCTTCCCAGTGAAACTGGTATAAATTATGTTTAAAAATAATCATTTAAAGTGTCTAGAAATTGTCCTAATGGCATTTAGTAACTTAAGAAACATTTGTTAAAGAAAATCCACTAAAACTCAGCAAGAGTTTTACTGGATTATCAAGAGTCTACTATGTATGAATCAAGATGTGCTTCTTCCCTCTTTCTTCCCAGCCCAGCAAGACACAAACTCTATTGCCAACTGGTACAAGATATAGGGTTCTCTCTCTCCCAAATTGGCAATTGTGAGGCCTTCATCCTTGAAGGGGCAGTATCAGCTTACCCGTTGCCAAGGCTAATTTCTGAGCCTGTATAGCTGGTAGGAAAAGGGTCCCTTCTTCCATGTTGCCTACAACACCCACAAAATGAAGACTTGCCTTGGGCTCAGCACACAGAGAAAACTGGGGCTCTGACTGCCCTTGACTGGACTTGTAAGGTGAATGTTCCATGCCAGGAGAGGCAAGCTGAAAACACTTGAGGATACTGCTTCCCATTCCAGTGAGCATCAAGCTCTTAAAACACAGGTGTCACTCAGAGACAATCATGCTATTGTCCCCACCACCTGCCCCAAAGCCATGACTCAGAGATCTTGCCCAGGGGAAAAAAGCTATAGAAGAGCAGGTCACAAAACAGAGAGTAAGTAACATCTTCCCAAAGGAACTGACTTCATTTGCACCCAAGTGTGGAGAAGTTCAAGCCTAAGGGAACTCTCAAAAACAGTAGAGGTTATAGTGGAGACCACTGAGAGGAGCCTGACAGACTCACTGGAGATAGAAACTAAACCATGGGCTGGAGAAAATCTCGGGAAGGGACAACTGGGAGGGAATAACCTCAAACACTGCTTTGCCATCCATAGGAGACACTCTAAATTTAAAGCAACTGGGTGGCTCAGTTGGTTATGTGTCCAACTCTTGGTTTCAGCTCAGCTCATGATCTCAGGGTTGTGAGATGGAGTCCCACCTCAGACTCTGCACTCAGCAGACAGTTTGCTTGAGATTCTCTCTCCCTCTCCCTTTGCCCCACCTCTGCTCTCTCTCTCTCTCTCTCTCTCTCCCTCTCTCTCATTAATTTTTTTAATTTTAAAGGTGCAAACATTAAAAGTAAAATGATGAAAAAAGCTATTTAAGACAAACAGCAACCACAAAAGACTGGAATGGTTACACTAACATTAGACAAATTAATTGACTATAGAGAAAAAAAATGTTACTAGAGATAAAGAGGAGTATTTCATAATGATAAAAGAGTAAATCCATTAGGAAGATGGAACAAATGTGCACATATATCCACTGAACAAAAGAACACCAAATTGAATGAAACAAAAACTGATAGAAATGAAGGTAAAAATAGATAACAGTAATAGCTGGGGACTTCAATATCTACTTTGAATAAAGCATAGGACAACTTGTCAGAAGATTTAAAAAAAATAAAAGACTTAAACACCACTATAAAACAATAAAACCTAATAGACATCTGTAGAACACTCCAATCAACACCAGCTGGGTACACATTCTTCTCAAGTGCCCATGGAACATTCTCCAGAATAAGCCATAGGCTAGCCAGTAAAACATATATCAATAAATTTAAAAGGGTATAAATAATAAAGAATATATTTTATTACCATAATGAAATGAAATTATAAATCAGTAACAGGAAAAATTTCAGGAAATTCACGAATATGTGGAAAGCAAATAATACACTCCTAAATGACCAATAGATCAAAAAAATGCTTTGACATGAAGGAAAGTGAATATACAACAAACCAAAACTCATGAGATGCAGTTAAATCAGCACCAGAGGTAAATTATACAAATCTGTAAATGCTTAGAGAAAGAAAGAAAGAAAGAAAGAAAGAAGAAAGAAAGAAAGAAAGAAAGAAAGAAAGAAAGAAAGAAAAAGAAACCTAAATTCCTTCCCTAACACAATGCAAAAAGAAAAGCAAACTAAATCTAAAGCAAGCAGAAAGAAGGAAATAATCAAAGTTAGAATGGGAATTAATAAAATGGAGAATAGAAAAACAATTGAGAAAAATCAATAAGACCAAAGGAATATCCTTTGAAGTGATCAATAAAGCTGATAAATCTCTACCTAGATTAAACAAGAAAAAGGAAAAAAGAAAGTCAAATTATTAGAAACATAAATGAAAGAGGGGACAATACTACTGATCCTATAGAAACAAAAAGAATAAGAAAAAATACTATGAATAATTATATACCAATAAAATGGATCACTTAGATGAAATAGACAAATTCCTAAAAGATCACATACCACTGAAACTACTCAGAAAGAAACAGACAATCTGAACAGATTTGTAACTAGTAAAAAGATTGAATTATTAATCAAAAATATACTTTAGAAGGAAAAGTCAAGGCCAAGATGGCTTCATTGGTGAAACATTTGAAGAAGAATGCCAATTCTTCACAAGCTCTTCGTAAATAATAGAAGAGGAAGGAACACTACGCAATACATGCTGTGAGATCCGTAGTAACTTGTTAAAAAACATCACAAGAAAAAAAAATACTATAGACCATTATCTCTTATGAATATAGATTTTAAAACCAAATACTAGCAAAACAAATCCAGCGACTCATAGAAAGAATCATACATCATGACCAAAGGAAATTTACCCCAGGAATGTCAGGTTGATTTAATACCTGGAAATCAATTAATGTAATACATCATATCAGTAGAATAAAAAACAAAAGCCACATGATCATCTCAACAGATGCAAGTAAAACATTTGAAAAATCCAGTATCATTTTGTGATTAAAAATAAAAGAAACTATATCAGCTAGGAATAAAAAAGAATTTCCTCAACCAGATAAAGAGCATAAATATAAAACCTACAGCTAACACCACACTTAATGGTGAAACACTGGATGCTTTCTCTTAAGATTAAGAATAAGACAAGAATGTCTGCTTCACCACTCTTAATCAGTATTGTACTGAAAGTTCTATCCAGAATGATTAGGCAAGTCATTAAGTAAATGCATGAGAAAAAGGAAAAGAAAAGAAAAAAGAAGAGAAAAGAAAAGAAAAGAAAAGAAAAGAAAAGAAAAGAAAAGAAAGAAAAAGAAAGAAAGAAAGAAAGAAAGAAAGAAAGAAAGAAAGAAAGAAAGAAAAATAAAGAAGAAAGGAAGAGAGAGAAAGAAGAAAGAAAGAAAAGAAAAAAAAGAAAAGAAAAGAAAAGAAAAGAAAAAAGGAGGGAGAGAGGGGAGAGGAAAGGAGGGGAAAAAAGAAAAGGAAAGGAAAGGAAAGGAAAGGAAAGGAAGGAAGGAAGGAAGGAAGGAAGGAAGGAAGGAAGGAAGGAAGGAGAAAGAAGATTAGGAAGGACAAAGTAAAATTATTTCTTCACTTATGGCATGAGCTTGTACATAGAAAATCCTTTAAAAATACAGTTTAAAAAACTAGTAGAAGAGTAAACAAGTTGAGCAAGTTTCAGAACACAAGATCAAATATATTAAAATGAATTGCATTTCTATATACTTGCAATAAACAACCCAAAAATGAATTAAAAAAACAATTTCATTCACAATAGCATCAAAAATTAAATACTTTGAAATGCATTAAACTCAACACCAAAGAAACAAACAATCCAATCATGAAATGGGCAAAAGACATGAAGAGAAATCTCACAGAGGAAGACATGGACATGGCCAACAAGCACATGAGAAAATGCTCTGCATCACTTGCCATCAGGGAAATACAAATCAAAACCACAATGAGATACCACCTCACACCAGTGAGAATGGGGAAAATTAACAAGGCAGGAAACAACAAATGTTGGAGAGGATGCGGAGAAAAGGGAACCCTCTTACACTGTTGGTGGGAATGTGAACTGGTGCAGCCACTCTGGAAAACTGTGTGGAGGTTCCTCAAAGAGTTAAAAATAGACCTGCCCTACGACCCAGCAATTGCACTGTTGGGGATTTACCCCAAAGATTCAGATGCAATGAAACGTCGGGACACCTGCACCCCGATGTTTCTATCAGCAATGGCCACAATAGCCAAACTGTGGAAGGAGCCTCGGTGTCCATCGAAAGATGAATGGATAAAGAAGATGTGGTTTATGTATACAATGGAATATTACTCAGCAATTAGAAACGACAAATACCCACCATTTGCTTCAACGTGGATGGAACTGGAGGGTATTATGCTGAGTGAAATAAGTCAATCGGAGAAGGACAAACAGTGTATGTTCTCATTCATTTGGGGAATATGAATAATAGTGAAAGGGAATATAAAGGAAGGGAAAAGAAATGTTGGGAAATATCAGGAAGGGAGACAGAACATAAAGACTCCTAACTCGGGGAAACGAACTAGGGGTGGTGGAAGGGGAGGAGGGCGGGTGTTGGAGGGGAATGGGTGACGGGCACTGAGGTGGACACTTGATGGGATGAGCACTGGGTGTTTTTCTGTATGTTGGTAAATTGAACACCAATAAAAATTAATTTAAAAAAAAAGAAATGCATTTAACAAATAAGTGCAAAATCTATATCCTGAAAACTACAAAACTGTGTCAAAAGAAATTAAAAATCCAGGTTTATGGATTGGAAAACTTAATATTGTTAAGATAGTAATATACTCCAAAGCAATATACAAATTCAGCAATCCCATCAGAATCCCAGCTGACTTCTTTGTAGAAATTGACAAGCTAATTCTGTAATTCAGATAGAGTTGCAAAAAAATCCAGAATGGACAAAACAATCTCGAGGAAGAAGAAAACGTTGGTGGATTCACACTTGCTTATTTCAAAGCTTATTAGAAAGTAATAGTAGTCAAGACTAGCATAAGGATAGACATATACATAAATTAAATAAAACTGAGGATCCAGAAATAAACCAATGTGTCTATGGTGAATTGATTTTCCACAGGAAGCCATGACCATCCAATGTAAGAAAGAATAATCTTTTCAACAAAGAGTGCTAAGACAACTGGATAGCAACATGCAAAAGAATAAAGTTAGACCCTTACCTTGCAATATATTTTTAAAAAGGAACTAAAAATAGATCAAAGACCTAAAATTAAGGGCTAAAACTACACGACTCTTAGGAGAATACACAGCTCTAAATCTCTACAACCTTAGTGGAGCAATGGATTCTTGGCTATGATACCAAAAGCATAGGAACAAAATCTTAAAAATACACAAATTGTACTATATCAAAATTTAAAACTTTTGTGTTTCAAAGAACACCATCATAAGAGTGAAAAGACAACCCAACGAATGGTAGAAAATATTCACCTATCACAGATCTATGATAAGCAATCATATCCTATATCTAAAGTAAATTAACAACTCTTAGAACTCTATAATAAAAAGACAATCCAATTCAAAACAAAGGATCTAAATAAACATCTCTTGAAAGAAAATACACAAATGGCCAATAAGCACATGAAAAGATGCTTAACATCATTAGTCATCAGGGAAATGTACACCAAAACCACAATGAGATATTTCTCACACACCATATGGTTTTAAACAAAAAATAATGATAATAACAAATGTTAGCAAGAATGGAGAGAAATCAGAACCCTCATCCATCACTCATGGGAATGTCAAATGGTGCAGCTACTGTGGAAAACAATCTGGCCGTTTCTCAAATAGATAAATGTAGAGTTACAATATAACCCAGCAATTCCACTCGTAGGTATATGCCCAAGGGAAATTAAAACATATCCACACAAAAACTTGCACTTGAATATTTATAGCAGTATTATTCATAATAGTCAAAAGGTAAGAGCAATCTAAATATCTATCAACCGATGAAGGGACAGACAAAATGTAGTCTATGCTACAGAAGAGTATTATTCAGGCATGAAAAGGAATGAACACTGACACATGCTACAGCATGGAAGGACCTTGAGAATCCACTAAGTGAAATAAGCCCATCACAAAAGACCACATATTAAAGAATTACATTTATATGAAATGCCCCCAAAAAAGGCAAATCTGTAGAGATGGAAGATAGACGAACGGTTGCTTATGGCTGGGAGGTATGGAGAAAGGACTAAGTGGGTGATCGCTAGAGGGTGCAAGGTTTCTTTCTGAGGTGATGAAAACGTTCTAAAATTGGCTGAGGTGATGGCCACACAACTCTGAATATATTAAAAACATAGAAATGTACAGCTTGCATAAGCAGGCTCTATCTCAATAAAGCTGTTGTTGGTTGTTGTTTTAAGGAAGCTCTCTCAGGGATTTTATCAGTAAAAGGTCTGAGATGGGAACCACCACCCCACCCTCTGCTGCCCGATGTCCCCAGCTTCTCTGTCTAGCGAGGAAGGTTATTTCTGATTCCTTTATACCTTCGTGACGCTGGCTCTGGACTGAGTTGCTTCTGGGCTTTGTAAACTGCTCGCACATCCGAGCCAATGACCCGGACAAAGCAGGTACATGAAGCCCCAGCCTCATCTACTTCTCAGGTTCAACACTATGGCCAGTCTTTGGGCTGCAGGGCCCAGACACTGACCCCTCAGCTCTCAGGCTGGGAGAAGTGCCAGCCCAGCACCTGGGATGGAAGAAAGCTACCTCTTCGCGGTCACCTAGTGTGTTACCATCTGAGAAAGGCTGGGGGTACTGCATGGGGCATTCTTGGATTATCAGATGCTGCCTACGTAAATATCTATGCAGAGGGTTCCCGAAGCTATTAGGAATTTCACTTGTATTTTTGTGGCCAGCTTCCTCATGGCTAGCTATTGCTTCACTTCCTGGCTGGCATTGCCCTGACTCCAGGAATCTTCCTTCTACCATCTAAGGCTGGACAAGCCCCAGTGGCCTTTGCTTAAGCTACTCAGCGCCCACATACAGTTGTGCTTGTCACCAAATAAGTTAATAATCACTACCCGTCTAAAATCCGTCCTTGATCTCCATCCTTTGTCAACACAATGTCTGACTTAGATTTCTGACAGCTGAGCTAATATAAACCACATCCCTCCAGAGACAGAGTATCTCTGAAACAGTTCCTCCTAACCTGGCCATCCATTATCCAGAAATATATGCCATAGGCCTGGAAATGGAAGATAAAGCTCGTTCTGGCACAACCTGAAAGTGTATTACGTGTCTCCTATGACTAAGCTATTTATTAAGGAAAAAGACTCCTTAAAATGGGAAAAACACACTATCTTTGTTAACGCATTATCTGCAAAGGGGATAGAGCTCAGTGTAGACTCCACACCGGGCCCTTGGAACGTCTGACTTCATCTCCAATTCACTCTGGTGAGGGTCTGCTAATCTCTAGATTTTGATTCCATGAAAAGGGCCATCCCTGCCTTGCACATACTACTATGTGTGACCAAGAGCATGTCAAGATCCTGGAGGATGGACAGCAGTGCTCACCCGATCGCATCTGTGCTGGTGGCAGTCTATACCCTGTCCTGTGTGTGAAGTCTCTATCCTTGGCAGGAATACCCGTTACTAACACCTGGAGATGAACCTCTAAGTCACACATGGCCCCAGGGGAACACCCCTCTTCAGTGATAACTTGGCAAGTGTGGAACAATTGACCACTGGGGATCCCTGGGTGGCTCAGCAGTTCAGCGCCTGCCCTTGGCCCAGGGCCTGATCCTGGAGTCCCAGGATCGAGTCCCACATCAGGCTCCCTGCATGGAGCCTGCTTCTCCCTCTGCCTGTGTCTCTGCCTCTCTCTCTCTCTGTCTCTATCATGAATAAATAAATAAAATCTTTAAAAACAAAAACAATTGACCTTTGTAACACCAACAATGCAAATGTGTGTTGGCGTGTCATTTCTCATGCCTGTCACCTGATGGAGGCTGGCAGGTAGAAGCCACCTGCCCCAGACACACTGGCTCGGAGCTACTTCATCACACCTTCTTTACTCAGGCAACACATCAGCGCCTGCACCCTGGCCGATTCATTAGTGTTCCACCCTCTGAGTCCTGTTTTTGTCTCAAGTGACAACATACTTGTTAATTCCTAATATTAGCTAATAAATGTCATTTCCAAATACTTTATGCAACTCTGAATTTGAAGGATGAAGATGGCTTTTCCTGCATAAGCAAAAAATAACCACCAAACCCCCATCCTATCTCCTTTTTTATTAACTTGAGTGAGACTTGGGAGGGGGAGAATGGGTGAAAAAATGTCAAAAGATGTTTCATATCTTGACAATTGAAACAACTTCTGGTCGTATCTTCTTCTTCAAACTCTTGAGAATGAGCTACAGGGGGAAAGAAATCTCAACTCTGGACTGAAATGTGTCAGGATAAGCAAAGAACATTTCTGGAGTCAGACTATCAATAACACAAGCCACTAAAATAACGAGCCAGGGGGGACCTGGGTGGCTTAGCTGGTTAAGCATCTGCCTTCAGCCCAGGTTATGACCCCAGGATCCTGGGATCCAGCCCCATATCCGGCTCCCTGCTCCTCTGCTTCTGCCTCTTCCCTCGCCTCTTCCCTCAGCTCGTGCTGTCTCTCACTTGTGCTCTCTCAAAAAATCTCTAAAAAATAAAAATGAAATAAAAGAAAATAACTACCCAGGTGGCTGAGGCCAAGGGGAGCCTGGCATGGACCCTCTCCCTCTTCCCTCCTTCCCTCTACCCCCCATTCCATCCCTCTCCTCCTCTCTCATTCCTCCCTCCTTCTCCCCCATCCCTCCCCTCCTCTCTCCCTCCTCCCTCCTTCTCCCCCATCCCTCTCTCTCTCTCCTCCCTCCTTCTCCCTCCCCTCTGTCCCTCCCTGCCTCTCTCCTTCATACTTCTTCTCTCTCTCTTCCTTCCCCCTCTCCATCCCTCCCGTCTTCTCTCTCTCTTCCTTCCTTGCCCTTCCCCCATCTCTCCTGGTCCTGCTCCCCTCCCCCATCCCACTCCTTTCTTCCATCTACCCTCTCTACTGTCCTTTTCCATTCTCTCATGTAGCTCCTGGCCATCACACTACAGGGATCCTGGGCCCTACAGTAGTTGACCAACTCTCACAGAGGTTAACAACTGGTCCAGTCTGACAGCCAGCCAGTGGAGGAGCAGGGACTGGACCCCAAGCCTGTACTCATAACCACCTAAATATCCAGCAGCTGTGGTGCCAGGTCTACATGGCCAGTGAGAGATTCCACCCCTCCTCTACCTACCCCAGTGTAAAACCAAAACGTCTCTGTAGACCCTGAAAAGACTATATCAAGGACAGTTGTGGGAACCACTAGGTTTTATTAGAAGGACACCAGGAAGGTCTACCCCAGGGATTCTGAGGGCTACAAGCCGGTGTGTAGGCTACCATCCTCATCCTCTCTGGTGTGATGCCCAGGGAAACCCTCAGCTGGCTCCTCAGCTACGTAGGTTCTTGGTCCGCTGGCCAACTCCAAGAGTATGTGAACCAAGCAGGGAGGCAAAGCAGTTGGAACCTTGGGTCATGGCCAGGCAGCCAAGGGGTGCATCAGGAGAAATGACACAGAGGCTTGGACCCATCAGAGGAGAGTGAGAGCTCCCAAGGGTCCAAAAGAAGACACACACACTTATCCACTGCTAAGGTCGCTGCCATTGTAGCCAATGGGACACAGAGCTACCACGCCCAGGTGATACTCAGTGTCTAGAACCTGGCAGGTGCCAACCAAGTACAATGGGCAGAAGCCTCAGCCCTGAGGGCTATTCACCAACTCCACACATTGTTCCAACATTCGAACCACCCACTCAGCCGCACTGATGCTTCTTGGCTGCACGTCAGCCTGGCTACAAAAACTGTGATGGAGAACGAGCCCTCCTGATCCGGTTGTGACCAGGCTCATTGTAAGTGAGGAGCAGCCTGGGGGCTGGGCTTCCCCTGGACCTTTCTCTTGGGAGACTCCTAGTGCTCATTAAAGCTTGCAGATAGGACAATGAGTTTGGAGTCTAGCAGAACTGGATCTGAATTCAGACTCGGATGAGTAGCTTCACCTCCCTGAGCCTTAGTCTTCTCATCTGTAACATGGGTGAGCAGTGATCATAATGGCAGCTAATACTTTTTGAGACTTCTGATATGCCAGAGTATCTATCGCTCATCTAGTCCTCACAAAAACTTCAACTTGTATTGAGGTGGGTATAGTTATTCTCCCCTGAGACACAGAGTGATTAAATACATTGCCTGAAATCACACAGCAGCTGAGTAGTAGAGCCTTGATCCTAACTTGGCTGTTTGGCCTCATGGCCCATCCACTGACCCACCAGACTTGATGACCTCCTGCGCATGGAGGTGGCTGTGCACATTGAGGGAAACAGTGTAGACCGAGCAATTCACACAGTATGTACCCACAATCAGCACACAGACGAGGCAACTGCCATCCTGCTGATATACGGTTATCGCTTGGGAAGCAGGAACATCTTGATGGAGCTTCTATTGGTCCTTGTTGAATTTTTCCCTCAAAAGGAACGATGAGAATGAAACTTCTCTGAGAGTTCAGTGTTTCTTGCACTGACAGTTCTGTTCCTTAGTGTCCTTCTTCTCATTCATCAATGTATCCCAAACAGTACTTAAAATTTAACTAGTGCTTTGGTGGCATAGCAATAGCTCTAAGCCATTTGCTAGACTCAGTTCACAAAAGAGAGGGTGGGGCAAAAAGTGTCAAGAAGAAAGACCATTTGGGCTCAATGGGAAAAGGATGATTTGGCCACTTTTTACTGAGAATCTTTGGAAGGAGAATAAATTGGCAATTAAAAAAAGGAATAAAGCCTTATAAGTTGATCCATTAGAGCCAGGCAGATATCCTGTGAAGGAAAATATCCCCATGGCTCACAAATGAAGGATGGGCAAGGATCCCGAGGCAGGTGCTGCCAGGGGATGGAGGGAACTAAAGAGATGGGAACAGAGAGTGTGACAACCTGTTCTTGAAATCCAAGATATTATCCCAGGAACATGTCAAGTCTTACTGAGCAAATAGCTTCTAGATATTCTTTAAAGTCCAGTGTATGAAAAGGCAAACCACCAGCAGCCCATTCTGTGTGCAGCTTAGGAGAGCACAGCCAGGTCCTCCCCGTTTCTCAAGGCTCCTGCTACCGCCAAGGAAACCTGCCCACCATCTCTCTAATGCTGGTCCATCATAGCATTAGATGGTCCTGAACCTGCCTCCCAAAAGCCAGCCCCACATCCGCACTTCATCTGGGCTCCTAAAGCACTTTACCCTGGTATCTCCCATCCTCCATTCTGCCTTTGATGTCAGTGAACAGAGGAAAATCCACCTGAGAAAAGTCTCTGAAGGATGAGAATGGTCTAACTTCATTTTTCTTTTTTTTAAAGATTTTATTTATTTATTCATGAGAAACACACAGAGAGAGAGAGAGAGAGAGAGAGAGAGGCAGAGACACAGGCAGAGGGAGAAGCAGGGTCCACTCAGGGAGCCTGACGTGGGACTTGATCCCTAGGCTGAAGGCAGCCCTAAACTGCTGAGCCACCTGGGCTGCCCTGCTCTAACTTCCCTGAACCCAGCACTGTGCCTTGAATAAAGTAGACTTAATTGAAGACATGTCCAAATAGATTCAACTGCAGAGGCTTTGCTTCAAGCTCTAGTGAAAAAAAAGCCCAGATTGTGAGCTGGAAATTTTTTTTTAAAGCATGGAGCCCAACTCAGTGCTTGAACTCATGACCCTGAGATCAAGGCCTGAGATGAAATCAAAAGGATGCTTAACTAAGCACCCAGGCATCCTATGAGCTGGAAGACTTTTTCACTCCAGTCCAGGTTCCACCATGTAGAGTTGCATGGCTTCAATCTCTCTCAGATGTGGATTAATCCATCTGCCAAAAGGTAAAGTCACAGTGTGATGAGCCTATCTGCATATGGAGGTACGCAAATATCTACATGTGCCTCTGACACATGGTAGCAGCAGTTGAGGAGACAGAGAACAGTGAGGAATTGTAGTGTCATGAAGTAAGGGGGGCAGAGAGAGAATACGATCAGAAAAGTAGCTCTCCCACTTCAAAGTGCAAGAATACAAGATGGTGGCCCTTGGAGATTATAAATGGAACTGCCCCCACTGAACAGAGAATGATGTGTTGAAAACTAAGTAAACAAAGTCATTTTTACTAGAAATCCACCCAAAATATCTGAGGCACGAGTTCTAGACATCACAGCTTTCACTAGCAGGCATTTTGAGGACCCAGTGGCACTGGGCAGAGAATACATCTAGGAGTGGGTATCCTGTCCCCAAGGCCTACCTGTGCTGTCAGGCATCCTTCAGGTAGTGAAGATGACACATCTGCCTCCAATCCTCCATGACACATGTCACTGATGCAGGCCAGGCTTGACGAGGGGGCCTAACACAGAGGGTAAAGCAGCAGAGAGTGGCTGGGATCACCCTTGGCCACTAAAGTGGCCCTGGGCCTCCTCCAGGTACATCCTCACCTCTGAAGGGTCCACTGAAGCCCAGAGACAGCTGATCTACATGGCCCAGGGCTAAAGTGCAACTTCTCTGAGATAATGCCAATAAGAGAACACAAAATGAGACTGCACGTCCCGTGCCTTTGGCTGGAAACCAGAAACCCTCACTTCTAATCCTGGTTTTCCATCTGACCCTTGGAAGCACTGATACATTTCTTTTCCAAGTGCAGGATGTTCTTCATATTTGAGGCAGGGCATCCCCATGTCTGTAACACCCGTCAGCGGGTGATTGGAGTATTATGGAATCACTTTAGAGAGAACCCATTTCTCTTTTCCTAGGCCAACATCATTTGTATGAAAATAATCACTGCCACCATAAGGACACAATATGACACTAACTACAACCTCCAGCAAAGGCAGCATCCGTTCACAGCATACTCACCAGCCCTCCTGCCTCAAACAAAACCATCATCAACCATGGCCACCACGAAGCAAGAAGAACCATCAGCTGGAAAGCCAGTGATATTTGACAAGCAGGTGTCTTGCTACAGACCTGAAAATTACTTGTAAATCAGTAGCTTTTATAAATCATCTTTTATCCTTTTGCTTTTAACAAGACCCCCCCCCCCAAAAAAAACCCCACATATCATGATAAAGAATTCAAACTAAACAGAAGGGTGGAAAGTGAAAAGTACTTTAATTTCTTATACCTCTCCAGAAATGTTCTGTGTATACAGCCATTTTCTTCCACATCTTTCCCCCCTCACCTTGGTTATTTGTTCGTATACTTCCAGACCCTCCTACCTGAGTATACAGAGCTCCAGCTTCCCAGAGTCTCCTAATCCCATGAAACCCCATGCCTTCTGAGACAGTGGCTGTTCCATGGTAACAGGATAACAATCACGTAAGTTTGGAGAGAGCAGACTCATACATCTAAGTGGCCTTCTCTATGGTAGAAACACATATTCCTTGAGTATCCCACATGCACAGTTGACCACCAAGTGTTTCACGGCATCTTCTTCCCTTGTTTCAACCCAAAACATTTTTTTCATGGGCCCCTTAACACTGTATTGTGCAACATGATCCCTCTTCTTGCATTACTCCCTGCCTTGGCCAAATCATTTCCTACCCATCCTTCCTCAGGAAAATGCCATCTGACATGACCATTCCCCACTCTTAGATCACCCTGGGCCCAGAATGATCTCCATTCTAGGCAACATTGTCGCAGAGCCACACCCTCTCCTCCACAGGAGCCAGCTGGTTTCATCAAATGTTTGTGGTGTGCTTACTTCCCGTGCTTCCCCACTGGCCTCTAAGCTGTATGAGAGCATGGGCAGTGTCTGCCTATTCATCACCACACCAAGAGGTGCTCTGTAAATATCTACTAAATCAATATATGGCAGTGGGGTCCCCTAGAGCCCAACTGTACAAATGTCATCCCAGCCACTACAGTGGAGAAATGTGCTTCTCCTGAACACACTGCAGGGATCTTTCTGATGAGGTGAAAGCCTTTCTGCATCGTGAATCATTACCTCCTTACTCACTTGTGCTGATTCTGGTACGGCAGGTTTGCAGAATTAAATGTGGAATTGTCTCATCTCCTGACAGAAATATCGCCAACGTGTGAGCAGTTGGTACCCACTGACATTCTGATGTAGAATTTGCTTTACATTTTAAAAAAAGGCTTTCTGCCGCAACATTTATTTTGATCAGGGGAAGAGACTGGGAATGTTTATGTAAAATAAGACTAGTTTTCATTTATGATGGATTTTTGCATGCTGCGAGGAAAATGACACACTTTGACAAAACAGAGCCTTCCATTTGCCGCACATGTGAAGTGTGCCTGTCCACAGGCGTGATGCAGCTAACGGAACGCTCTGGCACGGCCAGTGGGGTGCATCAGTGGTGTACAGGATACAATATAAAGAGGCAGGTATCCCAACGGTTGTGAAGTCAGTGTCAGGGTTGCATGCTGACTTGCTCATCTTACCAGCTGAGTTATCCTCAGCAGGTCCCAAAGCTTCAGTATCACCTCTGTGAAATGGGAACAATGAGTGCTCCTGCCTCACTGGCCTGTAAGTAGGACCAGATTGTATTAAATAATGCTTGTGCCTGTACATAGCACATTACCTAGAGGTTAAAAACTAATAGAGGGAGACATCTGTGGACTAATGAGGTGAGTGTTTCCAAGGACAATGGGTAGTGCATCCTGGACACAAGGTTCCATTAGTTTGGAGCTACAAAGAGGGGAAGCAGTATGAGAAGTGAAAAGGAAGAAGGCTTCTTTCGTACCCTGCCAAGGGTGGTGTCCTCCTGAAAGTCCTGGGTCCCAGACAAAAGGAAAGCAAAGAGCAAGATTTGAAGCCCTATAATTGACGTTGTCAACTGACATTGACATTAAGCTTCTCAGCAGCCACGTGGTCTGAGTAGTAGGGCCTGAACCTACAGGGGCCACCCATGTGTCTGATTATGATGAGTGAAAGAAGGGCAGGTGTGAGGATCAGGGATCCCACGGCTTACAGAAGGTGCTCATTGGCTCCCGACACCCACAAGCAATTATAGCTCCACACTGTTTGCTTTTCATTGAATTTCTGGATGTAATCTCCAGTAATAAAAGGGTTTACAAGGTGCAAGAGAAAAGTTACCTTGTTCAGTGTCAGAGATATTCCCAGGAAGAAGCCACACCACTGCACTTCCCAATATCATTCTTATAACAAAACTAACAAAGGGGACACTTAGTCAGCTTTTACAATATACTAGCGCCATGCTGATGGTTTAACAGCGCTTTATTTAATCCCCACAAACCATGGAGGGAGAGGTGCTGTCATTATGCAACACCCCTGCTATCATCTCCAGAGTGCTGAAGGCAGCTCCCTACTCTCCCTCCCCATCAAAGATCAGAAAGCAAGCTCTGATGAGTGATGCTAGAATAGGAAGGACTTTGAATTCCCTCTATGTCATCAATATTTTTTAAAGTAAATCACTTATCAACTCTGGCTCTCTCCCCCTGGAGACCCGGGATCGAGTCCCACATCGGGCTCCCTGCATGGAGCCTGCTTCTCCCTCTGCCTGTGTCTCTGCCTCTCATGTATAAATAAATAAAATCTTAAAAAAAAATAAAACTGTTGTCTTCAAAAGCAGCACTCCCTCCTAAAAATCAAATTCAAACAGAAGTAGAATGGACAGACCAATAAGCAGAAAAAAACTCCAAAACCCCATGCACCAATTCATTTGTGATGACCTGTAGTAGTGTAGAATTCAGGTAGCAATGTAGTAAAGCAGGATTCAGGAAGTAATATAATAATGCAGGATTCAGGTAATGTAGTAATACAGGATTCATACAGTAATGTCATGCAAAATTCAGGGAGTAATGTAGTAAAGTAGGATTCAAGTCGTACTGTAGTAATGCAATATCCATATAGTAACATAGTAAAGTAGGATTCAGGGAGTAATGTAGAAATGTAGGACCCAGGGAGTAATATAACGTAGCATTCAGGAAGTAGTAGAGTAATGCAGGATTCAGGTAGTCATATAATAATACAGAACTCAGTTCCGTTCAATGGATAATCTTTTCTATTCCATCTCCTCTACTAAGTTCCCAAGGGGATGAAAAAACAAAAAACAAAACAAAACAAAACAGCCCCATCTTCAAGTTCTAGGGGAGAGAGACAAATGAAAAAGAAAGCACTACACTGTGGGACATAGGACAGGTGGCTGTTCGAGAGTGGAGGGCTGAGCCAGAAGGAAGGGTGAAGCACCAGGGAAGCTCTCAGGAAAGGACCAGCCTGGCCATGGGGTTCAAGGAGAGCAGACCTGGGGGGACAGCAGAGCCTAAGGGAAGGCTGCTAGGAGAACTGGAGTCCTCAGACCGTGACCAGGAGAGGGAGGATGGGAAATGGGCATCCTGGGATCCCTGGGTGGCTCAGTGGTTTAGTGCCTGCCTTTGGCCCAGGGCTTGATCCTGGAGTCCCTAGATCCATTCCCACATCGGGCTCCTGGCATGGAGCCGGCTTCTCCCTCTGCCTGTGTCTCTGCCCCCCCCCCCCCCGCCCCGTCTGTCTGTCTCTCATGAATAAATAAAATCTTTAAAAAAAAAAACGAAATGGGCATCCATTTGTGGGTGCA
This sequence comes from Vulpes vulpes, assembly GCF_048418805.1. NCBI lineage: Eukaryota > Metazoa > Chordata > Mammalia > Carnivora > Canidae > Vulpes > Vulpes vulpes. Next base: position 88,701,070 of record NC_132788.1, read on the forward strand.
CGTGCCCTTCACCCTACACACAAAGCTAAAGAGAGGGGCGAGGCTGGGCCTGGGTTCTGGGGCAGAGCCACATCACATCAGGAACCCACCTCAGGAAGAGAAGGTTGGAAATGGCTTTGGTGGGAGGAGCCAAAGAGCATCAATCAAGTGTCTCCATGTGCCAGATGCTGTGCTGGGCACTGCACAGTGATGCTCCATACCCTACACATGGGGAAACAGGCTCACAGAGTTAATTGCTCTAGTTCACCAAGCTGGCACTCCCTGACCATGATGCCAGTCAGGCACACCATGCTCCAAAGACACCTGATGGCTCTAGAAGAAGCTTGGGGATGGACCAGAATGGAGATAGTGGCTCCTGCCTGGGTCAGTGCCCAGGGTGAAGGTCACTGGAGGAGCACCGAAGGACTTCAGGGAGCCTAAGGAAGGGGCTATAAATTCCTCTCTCACTTGCTTTTTAGAAAACTGCCCACTAACACCCAAAGTCATTGAGTCTTACCCTGTTCAGTGTGCCAGACCTGATCTAGTACAGAGGCCATGGAAGGTGTGCCTTGGAATTCCCTCATAGTAGGACGGTGGTCCCCACCACTGCCTATGGCACGTGGGTTAGTGGCAGGTGAGGTGATGCAGCCAGGGTTCTCAGTACAGAGTAATCATCTCATCTGTTTATTCGCTCATTCATTCATGCATTTATTCATTCATTCATTCAACGTGTTCATTCATTCATTCATTCTGTGTTAAGCATAAGCCTAAGCATTAATGGGCCACCGTGGGCGCAGGACACCCTTCTTCCACCAACACCACTTCTGAAAAAATATAGACACAAACCCATCATATACACATGCACATCTATGCAGACCTATGTTGGTGTCATGCATACACACACATACACATATACACACACACACAGGTGTGAAGGAACCGCCACAAGAACATGAACAAACCCTGAATGTTAAGACCAAGTTAGTTATTCCGTGACACAAAAATATGATTTCTGAACTAGAAGACAGAAACTGTGAGTACTTTGGGATGACAGCTGTGCAATCACTTCAGCAGCACTAGTTAGTGGGTATCTTGCCAAACACTTTGGTCCTGCCACTCTTGCACTGACAAAACAGGGGTTGGGAAAGGTCACCTGGCCCTGGTGAGGATGGTGGATCAAAAGGCCATGGGGTGAGGGTGATCCTTTCCCCGGCCCACAGCAATATGTTCAGACCTGCCCCTCTGATTCTGACGCCTGATTCCAATTCATCGCCACAGCACCACCACGCTCAGCTAGAGTAGGGAGACAAACAGGAAAGCAAGTTCAAGCCTATTCTGAAAGCTTCAGTTCAGCGTTCAGAGGAGAAAACACACCATTCAGAGTCCAAATTTGTTTCTGATTTCCTGGAGCCTATCAGTGTGTCTCTCTCTCATTCACACACACACACACACACACACACACACACACAGAGAGAGAGAGAGAGAGAGAGAGAGAGAAAAACAAAAAAGAACCAAATTTTTAAAAATTTGCCTTTCTCTTTCTTGTTTGGCTCTCTTTCTTCTTCTCTTTTCTTCCACAGTTGTACTGAGAAATAATTCACATACTTCACCATATGTTTCAGGTGGACAGCACGATGGTTTACTTTGAGATGATTAGTGCAACAGGTTCAGCTAACATCAACTCTGAGTGATCTTTGACTCCTGACATTGGTATCTGTGCATCTGAGGAATGGGGCTCCTCTTCCAAGTTTACTTTGCCAAATTTGACTTTACAGGTTTGCCTTGGCAGACACAGCTCTTCACTAGTCAGCCCAGTTTGGGTTTCTGGGTGTGTCTACTGGTAATGTGTTTGGGCAGGTGGGACCTGCTATTTTGCCCTATTTTTAGGCAAGGCAACTCTGAGGACCGAGACAGGGGTGTGCCTGGCTGAGAACAGATGGGCAGGACCCCTGCCTTGGCTCCCCGCCCACGTGAGGCTGCAGGATGGCCTCCGCAGGGGCCTGGGTTCTCCGACTGGCCTTACAGGATGACTGGGACCTGGTGCTCTATTCGGTACTAGAGGGGACTATGAATTAGCTTCCCAGGCCCTGGCAGGGGATCAGACCACAGCCCAGAGCTTGTACAGCTCATTGTTCGGGGACCCGGATCAGGCCTGGGGGTGCACACAGTTCCCAGGTCAGGGGAGGCCACCAGTTTTGCTCTGTACACGCAGGAGAAGCCACAGGCTATGCTCTCTGTGCAGAGCGCCAGTGTAGGTAGGGCTGCTGAACGGGCGCCACAGCTTCCCCTGTGCTCTGTGGGCTCCCTGGTCGGACAGGCTGGAGACTGTCACCAGCAATGGTCGCAGCTACAAAGCAGATTCCCTGCCAGAACGCAGTGGGAGAAGCAGCTCTGCAACCAGTCAAGCTCTCTGTTGTCGTGAGTCCAGCCTACCTGCAGCCCCAGTCCCCTGCTGACCAGGGCCACTGGCTTTGCTCTGCCGGCCCTTGTCTGGGCTCCAGTGCCACTGGGCCACAGGGCTTTCAGGAGCTGTGAACAGCCCCCTGGTCAGCTGGGCCTGCAGCAGGGTGGGGGCTAGGTCTCAGCCCCTCGCCTGGGTGGGAGGTGGGGGGGACCATCCAGACTACTCTCACTTTCCCAAACAGGCTCTCAGGGTAGGAGGGGCCGGGAGCTGCCCTCAGCCTTGGCTATGAATCAGTCTTCTTGCCTGTGCACAGCTTGAGGACCTGCACACCCAGTCCTGGCTTTGCCCTGGGGGGAGCAGCTCCGCCATCCTGCCTCTTGATCCCAGCTTCCAGGAGCTGGGGCCAGCTGTCTGGTCAGATGGGGCCAGGAGGCACCCTCCGCAGCAGGTGGGGCTGTGACTCAGCAACCTGTCTGAGTGTGGGCAAACTGGCCTCTAGGGCAGAGCTGCACCGCACCAAGTTCTCAGGTCAGAGTGCACCCATCCAGGTGGTTCTGCGGAGGAGCAAAGCTGCTGGTTGGGGTTGCTAGTTGGGCACCACAGGCATGAACTCAGTCTGCCAAGACCCAGTGCTGGTCCTTGCAAGCCCCTGCCCCTTCTTCATCACAGTCAGATTCCCAGGGGCTGGGCCCCAAAGAGTTGCCTGCAATCCCAGCAGTGTGAAGTCAGAGGAGGGGCTCCCACAAAGTGCCCCACAATGCTGGGAAGGCCGGTTGCCACCCTGGGCTCTTTTCTGGCTGGAGGAAGCAGAGGCTCCGGGTGAGGGGGCGGGGAGGGGGCACCTCCTGGTGTGGTGCTGCACTGGCAGGGGTGGCGGGGTGTCACCGTGTAGCTGCTTCTCTTACCCCCAATGCTGTCTTGGTCTCTGTGGTGCAAGGGGTGCTTCCCCCTCACCTCCACTTCTAGGTTTCTCTCACTGGTGCCTTTTTCTTGAATACAGGTTAGTGGTTCTCATGAGAGGGAGCAAAGTCAGGGAAAACCTACGTCACTGTCTTGGTGATGTCACTTTTAACACAGCTCCTTAAAAGGTTCATGAGCCTTCCTGCACATCAAATCGCTCTTGGAAAACAACATTTTAATGATTTCCATGTAAACAAATCAGAAACATATGGATTAAATTTCCCTTAAAATATATATTTGTAATTAAGGGGAAAAGTGCTTGGCAAAGTCCGTTTTACGATTTATCCAATCTAACATGTGAAAAATAGTTTGAGACATCTGACAAACCCAAACCCAGCAATTTTGACCATCCCTTACAGTAGCACACATACTCTGCTTCTATGCAGGGGACTCAAGTCCACCTCACCAGACCTCTGCCCTTCCCTGAACGTTTTAGAAGAACCTATTAGATTGTAGCAGACAGGCTGAATCCTTGGGCTCTGCAGTGGTAGTTATGGTTCACCCTTTCCCTAGGCCTGGTTTCATTTTCAGGGGCTATGCCCACCCCTCGACCATGCCCCCCCCCCCACCCCGCACACACAGGAGAGCTTTGCAGCCCACTCTGCTGGGGAAGTCAAGAAGAGGAAGGGGCGGCCTAGGTCATGTCCTCCAATACAACCTTCTCCCACCTCTTCCAGGCAGTCCACCTCTCTCTGCTATCTCCCCCTTTCTGTCCTAAGCCAACATATGGAGGCTTTGTATTTCTTGGATCAAAAATGTTTGCAGGGCTGAGATGCAGAAGGTGCATGAGTCAGCAGCTCCCCCAGGTCATGCAGAAACCTCAGGTCATTGAAATTATTAGGCTGTGTGTCATGGAGGAAAAAGAAATGAAAGCTGGCCAGAGACTAGCCTCTGGAGCAAGTTCTTGGGTCCCACTACAGTGGCAGCCTTGTGCTCTGGCAGTGCCCAGAGAGAATCAGAGCTTCAGATGGGCCTATGGCTGATGTTCTCAGCCTGAGCAAAAATATTCCTATATCCCAAGGTGTCCAGGAAGTAAATGAGCCCCAGGCACAGGGATTGAGGGACCAGGTCCTTTTTCTCTCAGCGCTCATGTCCAGAGAGGCAGCAGAGTAAGCTGGACTCATCAGAAAATCAAGGTCTACCCTGGTATGAGCCTTCCTACCTGTATGACCTAGAGTAAGTCATTGTGCTATTCTGATCTTTATTTTTTAAAAGATTTTATTTATTTATTTGAGAAAGACCATGAGAGCATGAAAGAGCATGAGTGGGGGGGGGGGGGCAGAAGAAGAAGGAGAAGCAGACTCCCCAAGGCTCGATCCCAGGACCCTGAGATCATGACCTGACTGAGCCACCCAGGTGCCCCTCTACTCTGATCTTTAGTTTCTTCATCTGAAAAACAGAGGCAAGAACACTGCCAAACCACTCTCCTATGGCTGAAGAGGGAAGAAAACAAGGCCAAAGTGGTAAAATGATGAAAAAGTTTAAACCAACTAATTTCTAAAATTCACGTTTTTCTTAATCCAGCCTATAAGTGCTGAAAAAGAAGCTACGACCTCTCCTCTCTTCTGCTTGGTCTAAAATTACTCAGAAGCTACAGGCTTCTTTTCCTCCCCACTAACCCCCACCCAAATTACAGAGTCATTTGTGTTTACTATTATCTGTAGGCATCTTTGTAACCCAGCACCTTTTCTATCCTGCTATTATCACCTGACTTTCTTCTGTGTCAGGAGTAGCACCTTTACTTCATAGTGATGAGGAAGGGGGAAGTAGGGGAGCCAAGAGGGACAGGAAGTAAGGGGAAGACCCTCAGATTAGAATCCAAAAGCCCCAAACAATACAGAATCGCAGAACACGCATTCCTGCTCTTCAGTAGCTATAAGAGAAGATAGAAGCAGAGGCTTACAATCCAAATCCGGGTCTATTTCCAGGTCTTGGGCTTCAGACCTGAGAGCAATTGAAAACAATTGCTCTCAGCCTACCAGCCCAGGCACTGAGGTGCAGTGCAGAGAGGACACAGTGAAAATGCCTGGTTCTAATCCTGCCTCTACTTCAAGTCCCTCCTGTCTTAACCATAACTGCCCCCGAGAACTGAACAAACTCATATGGCCGTAACAATAACAGGGTGTGATGGCCTATGTCAAATACCAGCCTCCCCTCATTATCTGACCCCAACCCCGTGATATGGGTCTTATCTTTCCCTCCAGCAGATGACAGGAGCCAACATCAGTGGGCTAGCCACTGTTCCCCAGCCCACATGGGCATTATTCTTACAGTGCTCACTGCAATCCCATAAGGCTGGCACTGGTATTACACTCATTTTATAGCTAAGGATGCTGAGGATCAGCGGGGAAGAGAAATTTGCCCAAGTTCGCGTACTGGGCAGTCACCGTACGCCAGGCTTCCTTCTAAAAGTTTAATCCACTCTGCAACCCCCTGAGTCAGGCCAGGGATTATCATTTCCAAAGCATGTTTGGGGAAAATGAGGCACAGGCATTTTATGCAGTTGCAGAGGCACCAGCGGGGCAAGTCACGGTGCAGGACCCTCTCCAGGCTGGCTCTGGGAGTGGCGCTGGCCTCTGGCTGCCCTTCTTCTCCACCATTTTCCAAGCCTTATTCTCAAGCTTTCTTGGAGAGTCTGTGAGCCACCCAATGTACTTTCATAGAGTTTCTTTTCCATTTAAATAAGCCAGGATATGTTTTTTGTTGCTTGCAAACACCATGAGAACAGCCAGGTAGGGTAGACTTCTCACAGTTCAAGAGGCATGGACACTAGTATCCTCCAGCTCATCCCCCATCTCTGGAAAACCCAGTAAGTGAAGAGCATGGTGTTTGGGGCAAAGTGGAGCACCAGGCTGAAGCAGCAGGGTGCCCTGCCCTCAGAAAGCTCCAAGTGGAAAAGGAAAAATAAAGTATGCAGTGGACTTCTGGAATACAGCAATGCTGGAACAAAGAAATAAACCAACGTCACATCACAAAAGAGGCACAGGCTAGGGATACCAGGGCAGTCACTCAGCAACATCTCTTAAAGAGGTTTCATGAAGAAGTTGCTACATTGGGCACCATGAGAACCCTAAGACACATTTCTAAAGACTGCAGTATGGCTCTTTGAATTCCCACAGTTAGTTGGACCGCTTTCCCACATGCCATGAACTCTGAGACTCCAGTCTCTTGTAGGGCTTATGAGAAACGCACCTCAGGCATAGGCAGATGCTGACCTAGTTGAACAACCTGGTTGCAAGGCCCAGCCAAGGAGGTGAAAAGCAGATTGCAGAAAACAGGTAGATTTTCCCAGTTACATTCAGCTGTGACCAGAAGCTACGCCCAGGAGCACAGTGCACAGCAGCTCCTAAGAAAATATCAAACCTCTCTGCCATGGACCCGCTCTGCTATGTCCAAGCCGCCCAGAAAGCACATCCTGTATTAGTTTCCTCTGTTGGGGCAAGATTTCTAACCTAAGAATGTCACAGCCAGCCAACGACCGAGCTCCAAGCACGTGTTCCGAGTACATGTCATCAATAACTAGATCTGAGTTGGCGGGCCCTCTTAACATGAAATACATTTCTGCAGCTTGAAAAGGGAAAAAAGACTGTTTGAGGCTGGTTTGAATTAGGTGGAATGGAGGCAGGAATTTTCCTGAAGTCTCCTCCTCTCTCCCTTGGGCAGCTACTCACTGCTTGGCAGAAACAAGACATAGTGCCTGGCTGACCTTGGTCCATGACCCCACAGCCTCGCTGAGGGACCACCAAGTCTGGGCAGGGGTGGTAGGCAGGCCCCACAAGGGCTGTTGAAATTGACTTCAAATATTATTACCTACCTCCACGGGCTCAAGCAATCTATTAGGATACTGCCTAGTGAGCCTCGTAGCCATGATTCCGCAGCCTATGTGATCAATGGCAGAGCTGGTCCCTAATGTGTCGCTGCCATCGAAAGGTACAATTATGCCTTTAAAGCTCAAGGTGCAATTAAATCTCTATAATGGTGCTAATGGCTCGAGCAACCTTGAAGCAGCTGCCATATTTTAAAAGATCATTCTGAATTGCTTTATGTCTGAAACTGCTCTGTAAAATCTTGTTAATTTTTCATCTTCAGTTGAGAATGTATTTAATGCTGAGAGGATGGCTTCCTTCCAGCCACACTGCACAGAAGGGGGCTTCCTTCCTCAGCCGACAGGATCGATCACCCTGGAGGATTAGGGCAAACTCCCCTGGATGAGGTTGATCTCAGTTCTCTAAGGCTTGGGTTCTAGGGGATCTGCCCTAAGGAAGAGTCCAAAGTGAAGATTAGGTCACAGGATACAGTCTAGTCCAGAGCCCACTAGGGACAGTTCAGATTGGCATCACTGGGAGAGAGAGAGAGAGAGAGAGAGAGAGAGAGAGAGAGAGAGAGAGAGAGAAATGCAATTTATATTCACGGTATTTTCCAATAATAACAATGGTAGCTCAGATATACTGAGCACTTTCTGTGAGCAACCGTTGTTGCTAAGGCTGTGCACACATCACTCCAGAACCTCACAGTAACCCCGGGAGGAGGTAATATCCTTATCCCTATTTGACAGAAAGGGAAACCGACACTTGTGGCAACAAAGCTACCTTCTTAGGATCACGAAGCCAGCCAGGGGAAGAATAGGACTCAAACCCAGAGCCCTTCTCTGGACCACTGTACTTGATGTGATGCTGAAACTGGGTGGGTGAAAGAAACCAGCCCCAATGTTTCTGAAACCTTGATGGCAGACAATGGAACAGCATTTTATTTTGAAGATGCTATGGCTTTCTGATTTATTTTTCAGGGACGATGGTTCTTTGTTTACGAGCCTCCCGGATCTAATGAGGCAGAGCAAACTCCTACCCACTGATGGTGAGGATGAGGGAGGAACATCCTTAACTCAAACGCATTGTTAACATCATCTTGTGAGGTTTAGCCCTCACACCCACCCCAATAATGTGGACACAATTATTATCCACATCCTAGACATGTAGAAACTAAAGTCTAAAGAGACAAGGTGGCATGCCAAAGGGTGCAGCCAGAGAGATGGAATGCAGGACCAACCAGAGCCAGTCTGAGGCCAGAGCCCATCCCTGACCATTATAATTCCAACTTACATGGGCAGATGAGATTTTTGGGGAAAGAACTCCAGAGTCTATATGAAGGCTGAATTTGAGTGGCTTCTACATCAAGCCTGAAAACAGGGGCCCCCATTAAGATCCATCTGGCTTTGTACTCTAAGAAAAGACCACAACTGATTCTGTTGCAACCTTAGGGGCTCCCAAACCCATAAGAGCATTATAAGGAATGGGAGGGAAGAGAGAAAGACTATACCAGAGGTCAGTAAACTACAGCTTGCAGGTCAAACTTAGCCATCTGTTCTTGTAGATAAATGGATGAAAGATCTAAATGTGAGACAAGATTCGATCAAAATCCTAGAGCAGAACACAGGCAACACCCTTTTTGAACTCGGCCACAGCAATTTCTTGCAAGATACATCCACGAAGGCAAAAGAAACAAAAGCAAAAATGAACTATTGGGACTTCATCAAGATAAGAAGCTTTTGCACAGCAAAGGATACAGTCAACAAAACTAAAAGACAACCTACAGAATGGGAGAAGATATTTGCAAATGACATATCAGATAAAGGGCTAGTTTCCAAGATCTATAAAGAACTTATTAAACTCAACACCAAAGAAACAAACAATCCAATCATGAAATGGGCAAAAGACATGAAGAAAAATCTCACAGAGGAAGACACAGACATGGCCAACAAGCACATGAGAAAATGCTCTACATCACTTGCCATCAGGGAAATACAAATCAAAACCACAATGAGATACCACCTCACACCAGTGAGAATGGGGAAAATTAACAAGGCAGGAAACCACAAATGTTGGAGAGGATGCGGAGAAAAGGGAACCCTCTTACACTGTTGGTGGGAATGTGAACTGGTGCAGCCACTCTGGAAAACTGTGTGGAGGTTCCTCAAAGAGTTAAAAATAGACCTGCCCTACGACCCAGCAATTGCACTGTTGGGGATTTACCCCAAAGATACAGATGCAATGAAACGCCGGGATACCTACACCCCGATGTTTCTAGCAGCAATGTCCACAATAGCCAAACTGTGGAAGGAGCCTCGGTGTCCATCGAAAGATGAATGGATAAAGAAGCTGTGGTTTATGTATACAATGGAATATTACTCAGCCATTAGAAATGACAAACACCCACCATTTCCTTCAACATGGATGGAACTGGAGGGTATTATGCTGAGTGAAATAAGTCAATCGGAGAAGGACAAACATTATACGTTCTCATTTATTTGGGGAATATAAATAATAGTGAAAGGGAATAGAAGGGAAGGGAGAAGAAATGTGTGGGAAATATCAGAAAGGGAGACAGAACATAAAGACTCCTAACTCTGGGAAACGAACTAGGGGTGGTGGAAGGGGAGGAGGGCGGGGGGTGGGGGTGGGGGTGAATGGGTGATGGGCACTGAGGGGGGCACTTGACGGGATGAGCACTGGGTGTTATTTTGTATGTTGGCAAATTGAACACCAACAAAAAATAAATTTATTATTAAAAAAAATTTTAGTGGCACTTTGCCCCATCTGCTGATGGATGTAGTGTCTATGGACACTTTTGTGCCAGAACAGCAGAGCCTAGTCATGGTAACAGAGACTCTATGACCCTCAAAGCCTAAGTTAGTTACTATCTTGCCCTTGACAGAAAAGGTTTGCTGGCTCCTGGATTGCATGTTAGATTGCTTGATGCAAACACCAGCTATGGAAACAGCAAGCCATCCCTAGGCAGAACAAGCACACCTTACCTATCCAGTGGATGCTGACACACCCAGCTTGCAATCGTATTTTTCAAAAAACACAATACCCCAAACCATCAGGTGCTGTCCCCCATACCCTCTGTTCCCCACCCTCCAACAGGAGCAGCAGCAGTGAGTCTTACCTTTGTTGTACATGTTCGTTGGCACTTGGACATCACTCAGACTGATGTTCACGGGCAAATTATTAAAATGGTCATTTGGGGCTAAGATGAATTCTTTCCCCAGCTCCAAAAAATTACCATCTTTGTCCCTTTCATTTATCAGCACAGCATTGAAGTATTCATACTGAAAGAGAAGGTTAAAAAGCATTACTTGTGGCTTAGTTGAAGGAGACTGGAAGTAAAAAAAAAAATAACAAGTAAATCTATACTCATAGCCATGCTTGCTACAGAAAAGTAGCAAAGCCAGGTAAGGGCAACAGCAGCAGCAAAAGGGCTGTGTTTACATATGGTGCTCAGGGATGGTCTTGGTGCTATGGTGACACTCATGCAGAGACTGAAGGACAGGAGGAACAGGCTGTGTGGGGCCCTGGGGGAAGCACCCCAGGCAGAGGAGATAGGACAGGCAATGATGGGAGGGTGCTGGCACATGACACAAATGGCTGTCTCATCATCATCCTAGTCACTGTCACTGTCATCATCATCTAACATACACAGAATGCTTACTTTGTGCTAGACATTATTCTAAGTTCTTTTCTTTTGTATTTATTTATTTATTCATTAGTGGAGGGAGAAGGGTAGAGGGAGAGGGAGAGAAAGAATCTTAGGCATACTGAGCATGGAGCCTGACTTGAGGCTTGATTTCACAATCCTGAGATCATGACCTGAGCCAAAATCAAGAGTCATATGCTTAAATGACTGAGCTACCCAGGTGCCCCCTTAGTGCTTCTCATGTGTTAACTCACTGAATTCTTCTAACAATTCTATCAAGTAGGTTTCGTGAGTATTCTCATTTCATCAACAAAGAAATTGAGGTAGAAAGAACTGATATATCTGTTAAAGATTACACAGCTGATGAGCAGAGCCAGAATTCAAACACAGGCAGTCTACTTTCCGAGTTTATGCTCTTTTCTACTGAGCAGTATTCCAAGATGGCAGGTACAGTTGGAATTAGTAGACTGAGAATTTAAAACAACTATGATTAATATACTAAAGGAACTAATAGGAAAAGTAGAAAATAGGTAAGAACAGATGGATAATATAAGCAGAGAGATGAATATTCTAAAGAAAATCCAAAGGAAATGCAAGAAATATCAAAAATACTGTAACAGAAATGAAGATTGCCTTCAATAGCTCATTAGCAGACTGGACACAGCCAAGTAGGTAATGAGTGATCTTGAAGATATGTTAAAAGACACTTTCCAATCTGAAAAGTAAAGGGAAAAGAACATTCACGAACTGTGCAATTACAAAAAGTATAACATATATGTGATGGGATTAACATTAGGAGAAGAAATAGATAAAGGAACAGAAGAAATATTTGAAGTAATAATGGCTAAGAATTTTCCAAAATTAATGACAGACACCAAACCATAGATCCAAGAATCTCAGAGACCACCAAGCAAAGGAATATAAAGAAATGTACGCCTAGGAATAATATATTCAAACTGAAGGGAAAAAAAAAAAAAAAGACCAAAAGAAAATCTTGAAAAAGCCAGAGAGGGGTAAAAAAATCTTACATAGAGAAGAACAAGGATAAGGATTATGCCACATTTCTCTTCAGATACCATGTCAGCAAGAAGAGAGTGAAGTAAAATACTTAGTATTCAGAGAAAAGGCCCACCAACCTAGAATTCTATATCTAGCAAAACTGTCTTTCAAAAGTGAAAGAGAAATAAAGACCTTTTCAAACAAAACAAAATTTTAAGAAATTTTGGGGGAATAGACCTGCCTTGCAAGAAATGGTAAAAAGCTCTTTAAGAATAAAGAAAATGATATAGATCAGAAAAATCTGATTTACATAAAGAAGAGTGTTAGAGCAGGAATAAATGAAGTAAAATAAAATATTCATTTTCTTATTCTTTATTAGTTTCAGAGGTAGAATTAGTGATTCATCAGTTGTATATAACACCCAGCACTCATTATATTAAGTGCCCTCCTTAATGCCCATCACCCAATTATCCCTTCCCCCTCACCTTCCCTCCAGCAACCCTGAGTTTATTTCCTAGAGTTCAACATCTCTCATGGTTTGCCTCCGTCTCAATTTTTATCTTCCTTTATTTTTCCTTCCCTTTCCCTATGTTCATCTGTTTTGTTTCTTAAATTCCACATGAGTGAAATCATATGGTATTCATCTTTCTGACTGATTTATTTTGCTCAGCATAATTCCCTCTAGTTCCATCCATATCATTGCAAGTGGCAATATCTCATTCTTTTTGATGGCCACATAACATTCCATTGTATGTATATATACCACTTCTTTATCCATTCATCTGTCAAAGGACATCTGGGCTCTTTCCATATTTTGGCTATTGTGGACATTACTGCTATAAACATTGGGGTCTATGTGCCCCTTCAAATTAATATGTTTTTATCCTTCGGATAAATACCTTAGTGCAATTGCTGGGTCATAGGGTAGCTCTATTTTTAACTTTTTGATGAACCTCCATTCCAGAGTAGCTCCACCAGCTTGCATTCCTACAAATGGTGTAAGAGCATTCTCCTGTCTCCACATCCTTGCTAACATCTGTTGTTTCCTGAGTTGTTAATTTTAGTCATTCTGACTAGTGTGAGGTGGTATCTCATTGTGGTTTTGATTTGTATTTCCCTGGTACCAAGTGATGTTGAGCATTTTTTCATGTATCTGTTGGCCATTTATATGCATTCTTTGGAGAAATGTATGTTCATGTCTTCTGTCCATTTCTTGACTGGATTTTTTTGTTTTTTTGTGAGTTGAATTTTAAAAGTTCCTTATAGTTTTTGGATATTAGCCCTTTACCTGATAAGACACTTGCAAATATCTTCTCCCACTCCACAGTTTGCCTTTTAGGTTTATTGACTGGTCATTCAGAATAGGGAGAGATAAATAGTTTCCAGGACAAATAAAAACTAAAGGAATTTGTGAATACTAAACCAGCCCTGTAAGAAATATTAAAGTAGATCCTTTGAGTGGAGAGTCCAAAAGTAAGGAAAGAACAGAAAGGAACAGAAACAATATACAGAAACAGTGACTTTACAGGTAATACAATGGCACTAAATTCATATCTTTCAATAATCACAGTGAATGTAAATGGATTAATTGCTCCAATCAAAAGACATAGTGTATCAGATTAGACAAAACAAAACAAAACAAGATCCACTGATATGCTGTCTATAAAAGACTCATTTTAAACCCAAAGATACCTCCAGATTGAGAGTGAACACATGGAGAGCCATTTATCATGCTGATGGATATAAAAAAAAAATCTGGAGTAGTAATCCTTTTATCAAACTAGATTTTAAAACAAAGACTATAATAAGAGATGAAGAAAGACACTATATTGTAACAAAAGGGTCAATCCAACACGAAGATCTAACAATTACAAATATTTATGCCCCTAACTTGGTAGCAGCCAAATATATAAACCAATTAATAACAAAATTAAAGAAACAATTGATAATAATACAATAGTAGTAGGGGACTTCAACATCTCATTCACAGCAATGGACATATCATCACAGCAGGAGATCAACAAGGAAATAAGGGCTTTGAGTGACACATTGGACCAGATGGACTTAACAGATAATAGTTAAAGCATTTCATCCTAAAGCAACAGCATACACATTCTTCTTGAGTGTACATGGAACATTCTCCAGAACAGATCTCATACTACGTCACAAATCAGGTCTCAACCAGTATAAAATGATTGAGATTATACCATATATATTTTCAGACCACAATGCTTTAAAATTTGAAATCAATCAAAAGAGAAAATATGGAAGGAACACAAATATATGGAGGTTAAAGAGCATACTACTAAATAATGAATGGGTCAACCAGGATATTAAAGAAGAATTCAAAAAAATTCATGGACACAAATGAAAATGAAAACACAACTGTTCAAAATCTTTGGGATGCAACAAAGGCAGTCCTAAGAGGAAAGTATATAACAATACAGGCCTTTCTAAAGAAACATGAAAAGTCTCAAATACACAATCTAACCTTACACCAAAAGAGCTGGAAAAAGAACACCAAATAAAGCCTAAATCCAGCAGGAAAAGAGAATTAATAAAGATTAGAGCAGAAATCAGTGATAAGAAGTTGTTTTCTTATTCTTAACTGACCAACAGATAAGTTCATTCAAAATAATAATAGAAATAAATTGTTGTGTGATATAGGTTACAGATAAGTGAAATGAATTATAGCAGTGTTATAGGAAAAAGAGCAAGGAACTGGGAACACTCTGTGAAAAGCTACCTGTGGTACCCATGAAGTGGTACAGGGTTATTTGAAAGTGGGTTTGAATTAGTTGTAAATGTATATTGCAAACTATGAAACAACTACTAAAATAATATTCAAAGGAAGCATAATTCATATACCAAGAAAGAAGAAAAAATTAATTCATATAAGATGCTCAATTAAATATGGGGAAGGCAAAAAAAATAGAAGACAGGAAGAAAAAGAGCCAGACAAGATCAACAAACAGGTACAAATATGGCAATATTAATTCAACTATATTGATAATCACTTTAAATGTGAATGGTCCAAATACACCAATTAAAAAGCAGAAACTTTAAGAGTAGATGAAAAAAACAAGACCCTACTCTATGTTACCTACAAAAAATTCACCATATATATAGAAAAAACAGATAGATTAGAAGAAAAGAGACAGAAAAGGATATACCATGCTAACACTAATTAAAAGAAAGCCAAAGTAGACACATTAATTTCAGACAAAGCAGACTTCAAAGCAAGTAAATTTACTAGGGAAAAGGATGGGCATTACAATATGGTAAAGGGGTGATTTCTCCAAGAAGACATAAAATCCATACATTTAACAACATAGTGTTAAGATATGTGAGGTACAAACTGATAGAACTACAAGGAGAAGTAAATGAATGCACAATACTTCAATACCCCTCTATCACCAATTGACAAATCCGGCAAGCAGAAAATTGGTAAAAATATAGTTAAACTGAATAGCCCCATCGATGATATATAATTGACATGTATAGGATACTTCATCCAACAACAATAGAATATACATTCTGCCTAAATTCACATGGAACAATCACCAAGATAGATCATATTCTGGGCCACAGAGCACACCTTAACAAATCTAAAAGAATAGGAATCACACAATGTCTGCTTCTATATTACACTGGAATTAAACTAAACACCAGTAACAGAAAGATAGCTAGACAAATCCCAAAATATTTGGAGATCAAAGAACATACTTCTAAAGAATACATAGGTCAAAAAAGAAGTCTTTTTTTAAAGATTTTATTTATTTATTCATGAGAGACAGAGAGAGAGAGAGAGAGAGAGGCAGAGACAGAGGCACAGGGAGAAGCAGGCTCCATGCAGGAAGTCTGACATAGGACTCAATCCCTGGTCTCCAGGATCCACCCTGGGCCGAAGGTGGCGCTAAACCGCTGAGCCACTGGGGCTGCCCCAAAAAAGAAGTCTTGAGGAACTATAAGCTAAAAAAAAATTAAAATACAACTTACTAAATTTGTGAGATGTAGCAAAAGCAAAGCTTAGAAGAAAATTTATACACTGAACACATGTATTAGAAAGAAAAAATAATTAATCATCTAAGTTTATACTTTAGAGAGCTAGAGAAAGAAGAGCAAATTAAATCCAAAATAACCAGAAGAGCAAATTAAAACCAAAATAACCAGAAGAAAAATAAAACTCTGTTTTTATTTGCAGAGCAGAAGTCAATGAAACTGAAAACAGGAAATCAATAGAGAAAATGAATGAAACCAAAGTTAGTTCTTTGAAAAGATTTCTTACAGTGAAAAGATATACAGAAAAATGAGCCAAGAGAATAGATCCCATGGGACAAAGTCCCCAGGAATCCAGATGCAGATTTCCAAGAGTTATCTTCTGGTGCATAAGATGCACTAATTCTTCCAGTGATAAACTGTGCCAATACATTTAAAACACTTCCCACAGGGAGGCTTGATAAAGATGAAGTGCTAAGGACATTTATTGGGGCATGGTCATGTGACATATTATTATTTACCATTGTCACTTCTTGAATTTATAGAATTCTACACCCAGCACTGCAGAATACACATTCTTTTCCAGATCACACACCAGGCTACCAAACAAGTCTCAATAGGTTTAAAATGACTGAAATCCACATAGTATGTTCTCTGATAACAATGGGCTAATTTTAGAAGTCAATATATGATAATGATATGAAAAATATCAATGATATCTAAGAAAAGATGGTATCTAGGAAAACCCCAAAGATTAAAAATTATTCAGCACACTACTTCACAATACATATGTCAAGGAAGAAAATGACATGGGAAATTGGAAAATATTTTGAAATGAATAAAAATGAAAAAAATCAATATTTGCCAGATACAGCTAAAACAGTTTAGAGGAAAATGTACAGATTATAAGCTTATAATAGAAAAGAAGAAAACTTTAAGATGAATAGTCAAAGATACTCTTGTAGAAAGATAGAAAAAGAAGAAATGAAACTCAATGTTAAAAGAAGGAATGAAATAAAGATAAAAGCAGAAACCATAAAAATAGAAAAAATAACTGGAAAAAATCAATAATATCAAAAGTTGGTACTTTAAAATGATTAATGAAATTTTAAAACCCTAACTAGACTGATAAAGAAAAATGTAAGGAAGTACAAAATACTAGTATCAGGAATAAAAGAGGAAACAATATTATAGATCCTGCAGATAATGAAAGGATAAAGAAATATTACAAACAACTTGATGCTAATATTTGATAACTTGAGTTAAATTCCAATTCCTTGAAGAACAGAAACTACCAAAATGGACACAAGAAGAAATATAAAATATGAGTGGCTCTCTCTATATATATATAAAGTACAAACCTGAGTTCACAGTTACCAGCCAAACTAAAACAAACAGTTCCAGGTTGAGATGCCTTAAATGATGAGTTCTATCAATTATGTAAGGAAAAAAATAGAAAGTATCTTATATAAACTCAGAAAATTAGACTATTTCCCAACTTATTTAATGAGGACAGCATATGACACCAAATCAGACATGAACATTTAAAGATATATATTACACACCTACAGTTCTTGTTAACCTAGATGCAAAAATGCTAATGCAATATTGAATCAAAACCAGCTATAATTAAAAGGATAATACATCATGACTAAATTATACATATCCCAGGAATTCAAGGTTGGTTTATTTGAAAAATCAATCAACACAGTTCATCATATTAAAAGAATAAAGAAGAAACAAAAATCACATGACCAAATCAATGCAGAAAAAGCACTTGGAAGAATTCAATTTCTGTTCATAAAAACTTGTATGACATTTGACATAGCATAAAATGTCCTCAATCTAATAAAGAGTACCTTACAAAAACCTATAGCTAACATTATATTTATGATGAAACACTGAGTGTTTTTCCCCTAAGATCAGGAACAAGGCAAGGGTGGGTTACTATTTCTGTGTAATATTGTACTGGTGGTCCTAGCAATTGGATTAAGATGAATGAATCAATGAATCTGGGGATCCCTGGGTGGCTCGGCAGTTTGACGCCTGCCTTCCGCCCAGGGCGTGATCCTGGAGTCCTGGGATCAAATCTCCACTCCCCTGCATGCAGCCTGCTTCTCCCTCTGCCTGTGTCTCTGCTTCTCTCTCTCTCTCTCTCTCTCTCTCTCTGTGTGTGTCTCTCATGAATAAATAAATAAATAAATCTTTAAAAAAAAGAATCAATGAATGAATGAATGCCATAGAGGAAAAAATTGTCTTTACTTGCAGAAAGCTTGATTGTCTATGAGAAAAATCCTAAGGAATCCACATAATATACTACAACTAGTGAGTTTACAAAGTCAAAGGATATAAGATCAATATGCAAAAATCAATTGTATTTCAATATACTAACAAAGAACAATTGGAATTTAAGATAGAAAGAATAGTAACATTTACAATGGTATAAAAAACCTGAAAACTTAGGTATAAATTCTTAAAATTATGTGTAATACGTGTTTACTAAAACCTACAAAGTATTGCTGTGAGAAATTTAAAAAGGTTTACATAGATGAAAAGAGATGCCTTATTTAAGGATTAGAGAACGTGGTATTAAGATGTTAATTCTTCCCAAATTGATCTAAAAATTCGATGAAATTCCAATCAAAATCTCAATGGGCTTTTTCTAGAAGCTGCCAGGTTAATTATAAACTTCATGTAGAAATGAAAGGGATCCAGGGGCATCTGGATGGCAGTCAGGGAAGCCTTTGCCTTCAACTCAGGTCATGATCCCAGGGTACTGGGATCAAGCACAGCATCGGGCTCCCTGCTTAGTGGGGTGTCTGCTTCTCCCTCTTTCCCTCCTCACTCCCCCACTTGTTCTCTCTCTCAAATAAATAAATAAAATCTTTAAAAAATAAATGAAAGGGATCTAGAATATCAAAAACAATTTTGAAAAAAGAAGAAAAGAGTCCAAGGAGTTACATTTCACAATTTTAAGTCTTACTTTATTAATTACTATGTAATTAATCAAAACAGTGTGGTATTGGCATTAGAATAGACAAACAGATCAATGGAACACAGAGTCCAGAAATAAAGCCATACACTCAGTCAACTGAGTTTCAGTAAAGGTGCCTACATAATTAAATGGGGAAAATATTTTCAACAAATTGTGCTAGAACAAATGACTAACCAATGAAAACAACATCCTCTCCTCTAATTCACAACACACATATTAATTCAAGATGGATGACAGACTTCAATGTAAAAACTAAACCTGTAATATTTCTTACAAACCAAAAATGATAAATAAATATCTTTGTAGCCTTCAGGTAGGCAATGATTTCTTAGGATATACAAAGCACTTAAAATTTTAAAAACTGATAATTTAGACTTTAAAAAATTAAAAAATCTTGATAATTAAATTCACTCTTATTTTTTAAAATTGAAAAATTATTGAGGAAAAACAATTCATCAAACAAATGACTTATCCCCAGAATATGTAAAGAACTCCTATAACTCAAAACATCCATAAAAATTTAAGTCACAAAACTTCAACTTTTCTAAATTATGAAATCAAAACTTTATAGAAATGAAACTCAGTTTAATAAATTCCAACCACAACTAATTTTTAAAACATAATTTACTATGATATGACACTCCAAAACAAAAGAAATCACATCTTTCTGCTGAAACATGAACCAAGGGAACACCTTACCAGGCACAGACACTTTGACCAGCCCATGAACTGCCCACACCAAGGGAGAGCACCCTTCTTCTCAAAGGCTCTGCTTTGAAGGAAACATGTCAGTGGGGTTTCCTCCCACAGCTCCATGTTAATGGAAGTCTCAACCTTCCACAGACCCAAGTGCTTCACATAATACTATGATGCTCTTAAAAATGTAAGCCTTCGGGCCGTTGGGTGGCTCAGTCGGTTGAGCATCTGCCTTAAGCTCATGATCTCAGGGTCCTGCGATCGATTCCCATATTGGGCTCCCTGCTCAATGGGGAGTATGCTTCTCCCTCTACCCTCCCTACTGCTTGTGATGTCTCTCTCTCTTTCTCATGCTCTCTCTCAAATAAATAAATAAAATCTTAAATTAACACACACAGCCTCAGCCAGCTTGGCGAAGGCCAGTACAATCATGGTTCACATACAGGCTCTCTGAAGGCAGCTTCTAAATTGCCATTTAATTGAATAATCCTCACAGACCAGAATGCAAATGAAGGAAGGATGAAAAACACAGGTAGGATTCTGTTCAACAATGCTCATCATTCACTGGGAGTTTGGTGCCTCCTCCCCAAATCCATTTGTCCATTCTGTATTGATTTTGAAAAGGCTGACTCAGTGCAAACAAGAAGAATCATTGCTTGGTCCTTGGAATTCATTGCTATAATTATGGGGTTCAGTGGCTTTGTCTATATGATCAAGGAAAAGATGTATTACTCCCTCTCAGTATTTCTGAATCTCTGTCACCCATGGGGTCAGAGTACATTAATTCTTTTGTGAGTAAATCTGATAACCTACTAAGTGTGGTGGGGTACGAAGGACACTAAACCAAGGTACAAAACGTGGCAAAATACACTAGGGGCAAAATGGGGGTGTGTTATTGCCCACAACCTAGCATGGCACCAAGCCACAATGAGTAAGTGTTTAAAAGTGATTTAATAAGGCAGGGGTAGGTGTAGGCATACTTTTTTCCCTAAAGGGTCAGATGGTAAATATTTTAGGCTTTGTGAGCTATGGATTCTTTACCACAACTCCTCCATTCTGCTGTTGTAACATGACAGATGGCAGCCACAGACAATACATACAAGAATGGGCCTGGCTGTGCTCCATTCAAACTTTATTTACCAAAACTTTACAAAATTACAAAATAGATTTGGCCTATGGGCTGTAGTATGACAACCCCTGCAGTCGGGTGTTCTGAGATTTTCCAAAGAAAAAATAAAATTTTCTATAATAAATAAAAATAAGATTTTCAAAATAAAAAATTTCTGGCTGAAATAAATCAAGCACTTCTCTTGCTAAAATTCTGGAGCATAATACTGAACAAGAATTAAGTTGGAGGAATGAAGCTACCCGACTTCAAGGCTTTCCATAAATGACAATAATCAAAACAGCAGAGTATTGGCAAAAGAACAAACAGATCAATAGGACAGAATAGAGAGCCCAGAAATAGATCTACATAAATACAGTCAACTGATCTTTGACAAAGCAAAGATAGTCTCTTCAACAAATGGTGCCGGAACAACTGGATATCCACATCCAAAAAAAAAAAAAAAAAATCTATACACAGATCTTATACCCTTCACAAAAATTAACTCAAAATAGATCAGAGACCTAAATAGAAAACACAAAGCTACAAAGCTCCTAGAAGATAACACAGGAGAAAACATAGATGACCCTGGGTCTGGTGATGCTTTTTTTAGATACAACATCAAAGACATGATGCATGGAAAAAGTAATTCATAAACTGGACCTCATTAAAATTAAAAGCTTCTGCTCTGTGAAAGACAAAGTCAAAAGAAGGAGAAGACCAGCCAGACTGGGAAGAAATATTTGCAAAAGTCACATGTGATAAAGGACTGTTATCCAAAATATATCAAAAACTCTTAATAATAAGAAAACTAACAACTGGGTTAAAAATGAGCTAAAGACCTTAGCAGACACCTTCACATAGGATATATATACAGATGGCAAGAAAGCATGTGGAAAGACGTTCTACTTCATATGTCATCAGGGACATGCAAAAGAAAACAACAAAATACCACTACATGCCTAGTAGAGTAGCTAAAATCCAGAGTTCTGACGACACCAAATGCTGACAAGGATGTGGAGCAGCAGGCACTCTCTTACATTACTGGTGGGAATGCAAAATGCTGCAGTGACTGTGGAAAACAGTTTGGTGTTTTGTTTTTTTTCTTTTAACAAAGCTAAACATTGGCTTCCCATATGATCCAGCAAACATGCTCCTTGGTATTGACCCAAAAGAAATAAAAATTTCTGTCCACATAGAAATCTGCACATGAATGTTTATAGCAGCTTTATTTATACTTGTCAAAACTTGGAAACAACCAAAATATCCTTCAGTAGGTTAACAATTAAATTGTGATATGTCCAGACAATAGAATATTATTTAGCACTAAAGAGAAATGAGCTATCAAGCCATGAGAAGACAAGGAGGAACCTAAGTGCATATTACAAAGTGAAAGAAGCCAATCTGAGAAGGCTAAGTACTGTGTAATTCCAACCATATGACATTCTGGAAAAGGCAAAACTCTGGAGGCGGTAAAAAGATAAGTGGTTGCCAAGGATAGGGGCAAAGGGGATGAATAAGCAGAGCATGGAGGTTTTTTTAGGATGCTGAAAATAGTCTGTATGATATTTTAATGATAAATACATATCATTATACATTTGTCCAACCCCGAGAATGTAAGACATCAAGAGTGAACCCTAAGATAAACTATAGACTTTGGGTGATGAGACCAATGCAGGTTCATCCTTGGTAAAATGTACCATTCCTGGTAGGAGATGTTGATAACAGGGGAGATTGTGCATGTACAGGAATGTGTGGGAAATCTCTGTACCTTCCTCTCAATCTTTTTTTTTTCCTTCCTCTCAATCTTATCATAAATTTAAACCTGCTCTAAAAAAAGTCTTTTTCAAAAAAGTTTGAGTTGCACTCCCCACTCTATTTATAACACACGTGTACTACCTACCAACTATTACTCTAACATGCACATTATCAAACTACAAAAATAATAAAATAATAATAAAAATAATAATAAAAGCAAATCGGAATAAAAGTGACATATATTCCTCAGGCATTCCAGGGGCTCACTTTGCACACACCTGGGTGTTGCATCACTTCTCAGCAGTGCTCCAAAGCAGCATTTCCAAATTATGACCTGCGCAACAGAAAGCCACTCCGTTGGCTTATTCATAAGGAATATTTTTTTAATGTATGCCATGGTAAGCAAAGTTTGGGAAATGCAGAAAGAGCTGGGGTTTAAAGAAGGGCAAGGAGATTTCTTCATTTTGGGACTTCTCAGGGCCTTTAACCCATTCTGAGAGTAGACTATGTACACTTTGAATATCCGGGGTGAGAGGTGTCATACACAGTAGTCCTCAAATACAACATAGGATATATGTTCAGTAGGCATCCTTCTCAGCATTTACACAGGGGAGGGGGGTGGGGGGGCGCTTTACAAGTTTACAAGTCCTCATGCAATGTTTTATTAAAGCAGCCCCCACCCCATGAGACTAGTTCTGCAATTGCAGGAACTGTGTTTACTCACTGTTGCATCCCAGCACCTAGCACCTGTTGGCCAAATAACTGATCAAATGACCATCACAATCCATGAGGTCACAAGGTCTCCCAAAGGAAGTACATTCCTAAGATTCATCTTCACAGTTAGCCCTCCTGGGCCATGTGGTTCTGGGGAATGTTCTCAGCAGGTTAGGAAGATCATGCTAGGGATTCCTGGGTGGTTCAGTGGTTTAGCACCTGCCTTCAGCCCAGGGCATGATCCTGGAGTCCTGGGATCGAATCCCACATCAGGCTCCCTGCATGGAGCCTGCTTCTCCCTTCTGCCTGTGTCTCTGCCTCTCCCTCTCTCTCTCTCTCTCATGAATAAATGAAAAATCTTTATATATAAAAAAAGGAAGATCATGCTATAAGCAGTGTTCCCCATGGCCTGGGGAAAAGGAAGCTATAGGAGACCAAAGCTGTACTGTAACACAACTAGTGTCACATATTCAGATAGAAAAGGGTATCCAGAGCAATGGAGTAAAGGTGACTCCAGCAGGGGCTGGAATTGATGGTCTATACTAACCACCATAAGACCAAGAGGACAAAGCAGGAGCTCTGTGGTACCTCCACCACCCTTGCAGCTTCCCCAAGGGCTGTCTGGGCATCCCCAACTTGCAAAGTCCTTCACCTTCAGTGTCACTGTCACAGAGTATGTCCAGTTCAGTTCTGATATTAGTGCTGGCAGGGAAAATAATTCATTGCTCTACCCCTCTGTCAGCTGTAGAATCCAACAGCTCAGGCCGTCTCTTGATTCAACTAGGTTCCCATCACCATGTAAAGTTTCAACGGGAAATATCACTAGATGGCAAAAAGGCTTCAGTTTGTGTGAGCTCTCTGACTGGTTGGTGGCGACTGTCTATATGTATTGAGAAGGCTTCCGAGGCCGTATCTCAACCCAAGGACCATATGCTGTCTCAGTAATGGTGGCCCAGCCTCTCCCACGCCACCCACGTCCTTGAAAACTCATCGCTTCCTAGTTTAGGGGTTGGCAAACTGTTTCTGTAAAGAGCCAGATAGTAAATATTTTAGGTTTTGCAGGCCAGACAGTCTCTGTCACAACATTCAATTCTGCTGTTTTAGCAAAAGTAGCCAACTGTAATACATAAACAAATGGGTGTGGCTGTATTCCAATAAAACTTTATTTACAAAAACAGGCAGCTGGTCAGACATGTAGTGTTCTGAGCCTGGCCCTGGTTCCCTCTTTACTCTTTCCAGGTGAAAGCCAGCTCATCTCCTAGTCAAGAAGATGTCCTAAAGGCAGTGCTTTTCAACTCCAGCTGGGGAGCTTTGCGACATCCAGATGTCCAAGCCAAGCCTCAGAGCAATTACATCTGAATCCCAAGGCAGTATTTTTTTTCAGCCTCTCCCAAGTGATCGCAATGTGCAGCCCAGGCTGAGACACACTCTTTCCAAGGGTGACTTCCGCTTCCCCTTCCTGAGGGGTAAGTTGCATAACAGCACTACAAGGCCCCACCACAGAGGGCCTGCTTCATGGGCGGGAAGTATCTGCTCCACACATTTTGGCTTTAATTAAATCCTGCCTGTAAGGTTCTCCAGTTGTTTCTTATGTGTGTGTCCCGTCGAACCGACCAACACTGAACTCCCTAGGAGCTGGGCCTGTGCCTCTCTTACCTACTTGCCACTGATCTGAGGACAACTCCAACTGGTAAAATCCAGCCTAATGTTGGGCCCAGAACACATGGTTAGGAAAGCAAGTACCCAAGTAGGAAGTGTCTACCTTAGTCCAGGTTCTCCAGAGAAACGGAACCAGTAGAGAGAGGGAACCAGGTGAGAGGGAGATACAGATTTATTAAAGGAATTGGCTCATTTGACTGTGAGAACTAGCAAGTCCAAAATCTGTAGGATAAGCTACGGCAGTCTTGAGTCTAGGTTCCTCAGGGCAGGGCAGGCAGGCTGGAAACTCAGGCAGGGTTTTCATGTTGCACATGGAAGCAGAATGCTTCTCCCTCCAGTCTTTGCTCTTAAGGTTTTTAGCTGATTGGATGAAGTGCCCCTCGTTATGGAGGGTGATCTGTTTTACTCAAAGTCCACTGACTGTAGACGTTAAATCACATCTGAAAGATACCTTCAAGGCAACATCGAAACTGGTATTTGACCTAACAAACAGCTGGGTACTGTGGCCTACCCAAGTTGACACAAAGTTAAATGTCACAGTGACTGTCCCTTCAAAATGGACTGTGGCCACTGCCTATCAGCTGGGCTTCCAGCCAACTCCTTGTCCCCTGCCATCTACCCAGGCAGCAGTCAGTGATTATTTAGAAATGTGAATCAGACTGTGTCACTCCCCAGTGGTTTCCTGCCACCCTCAGGAAAAGCCCTTCCCTGGGCTTTGAAAGGCTCTGCAGTCTGGCTGCTGCCCACCTTGCCCACCTGGTCTCCTGCACGTTGAACAGCCCCTCACCCCACTCTTGCCACATGGACCTCTTGCTACTGTTGGAACAGCAAGCCTGTTTCCACAGAAGGCTTTTGCCCCAGTCTCCAACCCTTCCGGGCAGGCAGAAGCAGGGCCCTGGGATTACCTGAGGCAGTCTCTCCTCTCGGTCTTTATCATAAATTCCGCTGAGCTCACTTGAGTGGGTTTCTGTTCCTTGCAAGCACTGAGTCCTAATTAGTACCCTCATCACAGCCTGATGATGAAGGACCCCCAAGGACCTCCCAGGAAGACTTACCTCAGCACCCAGGGCCCACAGGGATGCGCACCTCCAGCCCAGGCTGCTCCCTGTCCTGTGCACATTCTGCACCTGGCCGGCCCCATCACTGCCTTCGGGCTCTACGCAGCCCCAGACCTGTCCGCCCCATCACCCCGTCTCTCCCTACCCGATTGTCATGTGCCTAAACTCCCTCACCTATAAGGTGAGGCGACTATGAGCTCCTTCACAGCTGCACATCAGCTCCTCTCACAGGCGAGAACTCAATCAAGGGCAGCCGAGGGGCAGCCCAGGTAGCTCAGTGGTTTAGTGCAGCCTTCGGCCCAGGGTGTGATCCTGAAGACCCAGGATCGAGTCCCATGTCAGGCTTCCCTTCATGAAGCCTGCTTCTCCCTCTGCCTGTGTCTCTGCCCCTCTCTCTCTATGTCTCTCATGAATAAATAAATAAAATCTTAAAAAAAAAAAAAAAAGGCAGCCGAGGTTCACTCACCAGCAAGGTGAGGTGCAGGGCTCTCTCACTCCCCTGCCGCCTCTCCCCTTGCTGGTTACCCTGCCTGCTCTCATCGCCTCTCCCCACTCAGGAAATCAGTGGGGTTTGGGGCTCTTTCGTTCCCAGCATTTGCTCTTATTCATCCTTGGGAAGTCCTTAGAGGGTTGGTTTGGTGGTAAGCCCCCTAAAGGCAGGCTGGCACCCATGCATCCCAAGACGTCAGGAGCCCCTGTCCAGCCTGAGACAGGCTCCTTTCTCACACCCCCATCCCCGGCACCGAGCCCAGTGCCCACACGTCCTCAGTCAGATGGTGGGACGCATGCATGGATACAGCACTCCCTGTCTGTACCACTTGCATTCTCATGTTTCACCACCCCTCGGGAAGAGCCCTCCCACTCCCCACCTGGAACTCAGTTCCCAGCCAGCGGGGCAATCTGTGCGGGCCTCCTGATTCCACCTCAGGACCCCATTGCCTAGATTTCATGCTATGCTCCACTCATGAAGCAGGAAACCAGCCGGGTATGGGAAGGAGAAGGGGGGGCTTTGGTGCCTGATGCCCAGGGCTGAAACCACATTTGCTTCCGAAAGGCACGCTACCAGCTCTGTGACTCAGTTTCCTTGTCTGTGAAAAGGCAATGGTGACACCTACCTCTTAAGATCTTTCTGCAGATTGAATAGGATAAAACATACAAAAGCAATGGGCACAGTGCCCAGAGCAGGCTCTTAATATGTTTTGGTTCTCTCCTCTTTTCCTCATTTTTTTTCCCCCTTCTCTGCTCTGGGATGATGGCCAGCTTTTTACAACTTAGATTAAAAAATAAAAATTACTAGGAATATTAGTTCCAAATGAGCCAAGCAAATACCAAACTCCCAGTGCAGGCGTATCCTGTGGGGAAGCGACATATATTGCTACTCATCCGTGCCCCTCTCCGAAGGTCTAGTGCCGTCTGGTTACTACTCAATAATCTCATCTTCTCCTCATGTGTGAAAATTGATTTTTTAATGATCTGTTCCAGAGTATTTCTAGGTATTAATGTTACATTAACTCATTTATAATTCCCCAAGTGTCACCGTCCTTTGAAAAAAACCAGATAATGAATATCCCCCTCCCAGCCATCTGGAATCTCTGGCCGCTTGAGAATACCCCAATACAAGTATTAACGGGCTATTCGCAAGCTACTTATGCAGGCCTTGGGCTGAGGCTTCCTGCAAGCTAGCTGGCCACTTGGCATTTAGTTTTAAGAGCCTTGGAGTAGGAGCACTTAACTCCAGTGTGCTGGGTTCAAATCCCAGCTCTGCTGCTTAGCCACAACCTCTCCATTACATCGTCTGTAAAATGGAATTACAACCACTCATGTTACAGTGGAGTTATTGTGAGGCATATAAAGGGTGAAAAACAAAAAGCACTCAGTATCAGGTTGTACTGTACAAAGCTGCCTTTTTTTTTTGTCAGTCAAAAATGGTTGTTTATTGGCAATTTCATTTAGTTCTAGCTAACAGGATTTTGACAAGATGGTAGAAGCCGCTATCGTGGTAGAGCTGACTGGCAGACAGACAGAGGGAAGCATTTGAAAAAGCAAGGCGAGAGCACCATCATCTTCCACTCCCCGGTGGTGGGCTTTCCAGCTAGTGTCTCTTTGTTCACTTTGCCCAACCCCGGAACTAGCACCACCTCTCCTCTGTTCCCTCCACCTCCGCCTCACTGGTCTCTTAGCCTGTCCATTGCCCTGTGGTCCACGTGGCCTCTGCCCATGCTGTTCCCTCTGTCCCAAACACTTTCTCCAGCTGCCACTTCCCTAATCCCTATTCCTCCTTAAATCCAGTCCAATTATCACATCCTCAGGGCAGCTCCTCTAACCTCTCGGACTGAGGATATCCCCACTAGGTGTTCTTGAACTGCTTACTTATCCTGGGGTCATTACACACTTACCCACGTGATTATCTGGGTACGACAGTCTCCATCTACAGTGTGTGATATATATGTTTGCAGAGACCACAGCTGCTGCTTCTTGTGCCGCTGTAATCCTAGCACCAAATACAATGCCTGGCCCACCACAGATTAATGAAGGGATATGAAGGAAGGAATATCACACACAGCAACAATGCCCTGCAGTGATCCCCCAAACATGGTAGGAGTTCAGAAGAGCTGAGGGAAGCCAGCAGTGAGCCAACCTCTGACATTGAGAGAAAGGGGGTAATATTGAGGGAACTCTCATACCCTGAGGGCTCAGGGTGCCATGGGCTTCATTTGGCTGACCACTTGATCTGACATCATGATACGAGATCTTTCAAGGCAGCTGGAAACCCCTCTGTGAGCTCTATCAAGGCCAAAGCCCTACTAAAGAGATGTCAGACTAATGGACACCCTAGTTTGGTTGGGTCCTTTCATCATTTTTTTTCATTCATCAAATGATTTCTAAAGCCTTCTATGTGCTGCTTTTAACCCTGCCACTCCACTTCCCCACTCGCAGCCAGAATGATCCTTCAAAAATTAAACAGAGCTGTCTCTGTTTTTTGCTTAAGCAATGGCTTCCAATGGTGCAAGATAAAACCCAGGATCATACTTCACCAGACTCTCTCCTGCCTCCCCAACTCAATCAGAGACACTGGCCATCACTGAATCTTGAAATTGGCCAAGATCACTTTCATCTCAGGGTTTTTGCATTCATTGTCTGTTCTGCCTGGAATGCTATTCCCCGAGACCTTGGCATGGCTCACTTTAGGTCTGAGCATAAAATCTAGCTTTGCAGAAAGCCTTCCTAAGCACCTCTGGCTATATATCTTTGCAGTCACTGTCAAGCCCAATGCAACAGAACTTTGAGCAATGATGGACATATTCTATATCTGCGCTATCTATATAACAGCCACCAGATACTTATGGTTATTGAGCATATGAAATGTCACTGGTGTGACTGAAGAACTTACTTTTTAACTTGATTTTATCTTAATAAATTTTAATCTGACTTAAATAGCCACACGTGCTTAGTGGCTACCATGCTGGACAATAACAAACCCAATACCCTGCTTTATTTTCTTTAATGCATGCAATATCTGAAGTCCTTTTTATTTGTTTTTAAGTTTATTTTTCCCTCTCCTCCCCATTAAAAACTTGATCTCTCTATGAATATAGTCTGTCTTGTTCATAGCTTGAAGCCTAAGGTCTACAACAGGGTCTGGCTGTTGGGAGGCACTCAAATGTGCTTTGATTAGGTAGGCTTGTGTCAAAAAAGATATCAATACCATTATCCTCACCATCAATCTGAGATGGATCCAGATAACATCCACCTAAAAGCAGGGTTTTCCATCCCAGGATTTGCCCCCCCAAGCAATTTTGAGATGTGTCACACTTGTTACTAGTAATGGTGAAAGTACTCACGTTTGCAAAGGACTCTCTTTTCTAATTAGAGTAGATTTTAAGGTTATCTGAATAATAAGCTGTAATCATCTGTATCCAGATTGATTTTCTTGAGTAGGAGGGAGTGGAGGTGACTCACAGCTGGAGGAGAAAAACTGCATATGGGAGTCTGTCACACAGATGAGCATCATCTGTCACTTGTACTCAGGTAGGAAAAAACAGCAAATGTGGTGAATAAGATTGTTTTTGGTCTGCGCAGCATCTCTTCTCCCTTAATTCAGTAATGGAACGCCAAATTTCTAATATAGGGAAAATGCCAATCAAGGGGGCCCTCACACGCCAGCACATGACCCAGGCTGATCAGTCAGAGTTCTTTCTCAGGCAATGCAATGGACTCTGGGACACTAACGTTGGCACGACCTCCAACAAGGGTTGCAGTGTTGTTGCTTCCGGCTGCCAAGAGCCATCTTGCCCTACACTCAGAGATCACAAAGCCACACAGAAACAAATGGAGTCAAGAGCTGGCAAGGAAGAGTGAAATTCAATCAAATGATTCTGGTCAAATCCTTGACTCTAGTCATGCTTAAAGGCAGAGTTCTACCTTGGAATACCCAGATAAGTGAGCCACAGATCCTTTTAGTTTTTGACTTTGACCAAGAGTTCAGAAACACTGCCACCCACTCTTGCCATAAGATTGACTTCCCTGAGCCTCAGTCTTTTTCACAAGTGAAAGAGAAACAAAAACATCTACTTATCCTCTTTTTTTAAGAAGTAACAAAATTTATCCTAAGATATAAAAGTGCTTGATAGGATTCAAGGGACTGAAAGCAGCCAGGCCTCAAGTAAGGCCTGAAACCAAGGTCAAGAAAGCCACCAGGCTCCTGGGTCAAGTTCTCTCATTTCTCCTTTTTGTCCCTTGCTAGTCTCCTCTAAAGACTGGCTTTCCTGGCCCACTGGCTCATAGAGCAAAGAGAAAGGTCCACAGACTCTCCATGTTTCCACCTTTCTACTCAGAGATTAGCCTAGGATAAACCAAAACTTTTGGTCCAATTCCCAAATTCAAGGTGAGGAATATAATTGGTCCACCATGTGTCAGATGGTCCTGGGATGGTTGGAATGGTGATGACATCAAGCTACACAAACATGGTTCTTGGGGCCCACCCTCATGAATGAAGGGGCTACTGGGGTGGGGAGAATCATTGTTAGCCTGGAAGGAGACCTCAAAAGATGTCAACTATACTACACTACAGAGGTTTTTATAAGAACCTAACTGACCTAACATACTGTTTATGAAATCATCAGTGAGAAATTGTTGACTGTTTCGTGGCTCATACTCAAGAACTGTAGGCTGAACCAGAACATGTGACCTCTAGGTCCAGCCAGCAAAGCAGCTTACAAGACTAACCAATCATCCTATAATGAGCTCCTTAAGTGTCCAATAAATAGATTATCTGGTTCAAGTAAAAAAATTCATCTATGAATTTGAATCCATAACTAGGTAGCAAAATATGGAAGAGCAAGACTCAACCAGGGTACTTGGTCTAAAATGAGCATGATGCTTTACACATGATGATATCCCCTGCCTCTAAAGCAAACCCATATTCAGGGCACTGCTTATCAGTAGTATTAAAATGTTTTTTAAATTATATAAATTGTTCTAAAAAGGAATTCTCACAATTCCCTATAGATTAAAAAGAAGTTTCTTCATAAATCCCAATTTAAGTAAGAACTAAATCACACCCTAGTCTCTACATCATGGTAACTTTGCCATTCTTGCTCAGAAGGGTTAAGAAGCAACTAAAGGGTAGACACAGAATATGTGGCCTTATTATCATGATTAGGACTGCTATTTAGAACATTCTAGCACTTATTATCAAAGTGGTCCAGTTGGTCTTGCTGATTCACCTCTGCATTTCTCACAGGATGTTAATTAGAGGAGGAGACATCCAAGGCTACAGTATACACACCATAAAAGGAGGGGATGTCCACTGCCAGTGACCAAGATAACAAATTATAACAATGTCTTTTCCATCACTACCTAGAATCCTAGCAACAGCTTCTCAGATAAAGAAAAAATAAGTGATAACAAGTGTAGTGACCACTAGAGTGTCTAATGTGCAGGGTTGGGTGTCCAAAGGCTGACTTATTATACTTGGAGGTGGGGATATCACTGGGGGTCAGGGAAAAGAATGGAATGAAGAGCCATCCTAAGCTTTTCCAGACACATTGAGAATAGATGGAATCTTGCAAAATCTAGAAAAATGTTATTGTATTTTCAATACACATTAAGTTCTATGTCATTTCAGAAAATGCCAGTGTTATCTGAATGAAGCTACATGGAGGCTGATGCGTCCAGATACTGTACTGTGTCCTTGCTTAGGATCTCTTAAGGTCCTCCACATACTCTCCTGCACCCATCTGACCCCATGAGGAAACTGCAGTTCAGTGTGATTAAGTGATTGTCTGAGGGTCCTATAGCTAGGAGGTAGCAAAATCCACATTGGAAACCAGTTGTGACCAAGGCCAACACTGAGGCCATTTTTGGTTGCTCTGGGCTGCTTTCCAGAATTGCAACTTAACAAGGTATCATGGGAAAGCATGCAACTATTGCAACATATCTACATCATACACTGTCTTGTATTTAATGAGTGTTCTGAATATATTTGAGTGAACTGACCTGTTTGAATCACAATAATATGAGGAAATGAGATGTCATGAGTTAAGAAAAGGAAAACTAGAAATTAAACCTAAGGACATTCCTTAAGGATTCTGCAGCAATTACTCAGGATTAAGATGGAAGATTGTGAGGGTGTGATCTTTTTCTCGCTCAGCCTCCCCTGTTTATTTCTGTTACTGTTTTAACTTCATATGACAATAAATAAATGGGATTAAAAAAATTGAACATCAAAATAACAAATAAGAGAAGACGGTAAATCCATTTAGTGCTCTGACATTTCATTTGAGATAATGTTTTGGAGAAAATGGATACACTCTTCCGTGCTGACAATACAGATCGAGAACTGTTTTGTGGCAAGAGAAAACGGCTTCAATTTCATCTTGTCAATGGAGGTTAACCTGTTCTGTAACCTTAAAAAGGTCCATTCCTACCCTGCACACTGCAAAGGCTCTGAAACACTTCCACCTAATAAACTGCAAGACGCTGTTTGCTTTGGATGCCTTCAGGATCAAAAAGTGGAATGTTTGCAGGCTGCCTGTGTCGGGACCTTGAAAAAAAAAATCATTGTGAGGCAGAGCCAAGATGCCTAGACTTAAAACTTAAAACTGCAACCAAATCTTACAGCTGTTGATGATGCAAATATACACAAAAACTCACTTAAGGTTAGTATTTCTCCAGTGCTTTTCAATCCCTTCTCTATTGATTTAAAATCGCAATAGCATTCTCCAACTGCCAAGCAGTTTAACAGGATTCATGATTCATTCGTTCGTTCTCCCAATTCACATTTGCCAGGCACCCGTGATGTGCTGGGGTGGTTGAGAAAGTAGTGCTGAGTATCCCTGGTAATCTCCTCCATTCCCTGGCATTCCTTATAGTTTGTGTGGGCCATGTAACTAGTTTGACCAATGAGCAGTGAATAGATGTGACAGGTGTCACTCAATATGTAAAGTACTTGACAGAGGGCTCAGTATCACACACCATCTTTTCCCTTTGTAGCAATTCCAGTAGCTTCATATTCCAGATAATATAATGGAAGGTTCCTGGGTGCCTGAGTCTCCCACTGGAAGAGAAATGTCCTAGAATGCTCATGGGCACACAGGGGCACTTACAGTAGCAAAAAATAAACTTCTGTGTGTTAGTCCCCTGACATTTCGGGTTTGTTTGTTAAACTGACTAATGCAGTTGGGCCCCAGGCTAGGCGTGTTTTTGAAAAGATGAGAAATAATATAAATCCCTGCCCTCATTTATTCAAATCAAAGAAAACTGAAAATAAACATAAATTATGGGTATCAGTCTTTTATAAAAATGTTAGATTAGTTTAAACCACCTCAATTCACATTCAGATGTCCCTGCTCACTAGTAATGAAGGCATTCTATTTGGTTGAAAGCCTTCCATTAGTTTAAAAGCTCCAATTGTTGAACCATCAATGTCTATAAGAGTGTAATAAAGGACAGAATAACTAAGTGTTATGAAAGCGGAAGCTATAGCCAGATTAACATTCATGAGTTTACCCACCACTGTCCCATTCACAGTCATTTAGAAATACAAATACAATAATAAAAATTTCAACTTACAAAGAAGCCAAATGCTTCTTATTCCCCACCCCCTCCAACAAATGACAGCAAAGTCTGGAGTTTCTTTTATGGCATCTCAATTCTGCTCTAATTATTATGGAAAGAAACAGTATTAGAGAGTTACCAAATACAGCAAATGCAGTTTGTTGGAAATTGGAGTTATAACTTACATACTTATTGATGCATATTTCTCCCAAGTGTTAGCTTTAAAAGGGAAAATATATTTAATCCGCCAACGCAATCCAAAGAAACATAAATATATGGCTGTTCAAAGGGAAAAACTCATTTTCAAAATCCCCATGTGTGTATTTTAGGATCACTTAATGAAATTTTTATATAAACCAATAGACCTGATATGATAACGTGGTGTGAGGACATTTGCACTCATAAAGATCCATTTATATAAACTAACACAGACTTTGCTTAACCCCTCAAAGCATCACTTCCCTCTCCTCAGAAAGCTACAAATTAATTCAAATGTATTCATTTCATAAAGTCTAAGCAAATGGAATTCAGATAAACTCATCTGGCAATAGAGTTGCCTGTAGTCGGGGGTGGAATAAAATGAGAATGTCTATTAGCTTTTCAGCTGCTTTAGAGAACGAATGCCGTGTACAATTTTTGGAAAAAGATGTAAAGGCTGGGCTTTCGAGAACAAATCACTGTGGAAGAACCGAGAACAGTTAGCAATCATTTCACATGCTCGGGCTGTTTTGAAGTCTTTGATCTACCCCAGAGAAGCCACGGAAGCCAGGTCACTGAGAAGCTACCCCAGATTCCAGGGCCACTGTGGAATATTAGCCACAGGTTTTCCAGAGGGTGGTGATGGAGATCACACAACTTAAACAACTGCTTGAGGTTTCCGAGAAATCCTGCAGGCAACCCAGAACACATTGAAAACACAACTCTACTTGGGCTCTGCAAATGAGACAACAAAGGGAAGTGAAATTTTGGGAGAAGCTGGTGATTGTCTCAAAGCCTTGGAAGACAAAATACATGTGTGGCTTCTCATCAAATGTCCTTCCTGTTTCATTACCCAAGGGTGGCCTAGCCAGAGGCCACTCTTTCATGTTTGACCTCTACATTCTCATTCCCAGAAGCAACAGCAGAAGTGCTAGCCATCTCCAGGGATCTTGGATTCCGGGAGGCCATTGGGAAACGAGTATCTCCAGACCTCGCTGGTTTTCCCGACAGAGGCAAAGGCACACACAGGATTAGAAAGTATCCTAGGACCCAGGAATTCCTGTGATCATCACAGACAGGAATGATCTCAGGCCTGAGTCAAGAAGGCCTGGATCTCCTGCAAAGGATTGTTTTCACACCTGGATGAGTCTTCAACTCTTGAAGCCTCTGTCTCATGTGTCAACAAGGCATTTCTACCAGATGACCCCAGGGTTTACCTCCCTGCTTCCATACACTTCAGATTCTGGAGTTTGTTCCCAGGATTTTCAGGCTTTTACCACAACCCATCACACTGGTATATGGAAGCATGAGTCCACATTTTCCATCAAAAGTGCCCCAAATGGAGAAGAGGTGAAAGTATCTTTGGATTTCAAGAGGCAGCCCAAGGGGACCAGTTGCAATCATTAAATTCCTCAAAGTTCCATGTTGAAGCTTAAAATTTTCATGCACATTTTATTCTATAACATATTTGTTTGTGACCCTGCTTTTATGATTTGTCTTATTATAAGACCCCCGTTTTCAGCAACTGAAACGTGTATTTGCTACTGCCCAGGAACCAGAAACAATGGTGGGGCAAGGCAGTAAAATAGGATAAGAAAGCATAATGAGGTGATCCAAGACATAGAAAAACATTTTTGATTATGGGATGCTGGCTCAGTGGCTGCAAATCCACATGGCTCTGTACCAAGCAACAGTCTCAGCAAAAGCATTTTATCTTCAAAATTCCAAGAAGAGGCATGATGAGAAATCAAAGAAATGCTTTCTCAGGGTCAGCAAACTCAGTGCAATTGCTTCAGAAGGAGCGCTTATAGTGTAAGTTGAGAGGTGCACAGGAGGTGTTAAGCCCTATTATAGACTTGACTTGTGCAAACCTGTGCAAGTATGTGAGATTTAGGAATGAGTAGTTTCCTGTGATTCTCATATTCTGACAAACAATTAAGGGAAAAAGAAATTCTCCTGGAGTTTTATAGAATTAACCCTATAAAAGATGAGACAGCCTGCTAAGGCAGAGCTGGATTACCCAGCTTCTGATGATAGGATGTTCCATTGAATAAAAACCTATAAAAAGCTCGAATAACAGCTGCCCACTAAGCATCCTAGAGCATTTATTCCCCTAAGGTATGAAAATACATTATTCAATCATTTGACCACATGTTTAAAACATGACTCAAAGAACTTACTTTAGTGAACTTTTTAGTACAACAATGTCTGCCCATGACAGTATTGTGGCTATAAGACATAAGAGCTAATATGGGATTTTTTTTCCTACTGAGCTCTCATGTCTCTGAGAAGGCAGGGAGAAGAGGTTCAAGTGGCACACAGGACTCCATTTTCATGAAACAACCCAAACATGGGAGTTGAGGCCAGTGACACAGGCAGGGAGCAGGTTCCAGAAAGTGCTATAATTGAGATTCTCCAAAATCCAAGCTTCTTACACCATGATCAATTTTTACTGTATTATCTCATCTATTCATTCATTAAGAATTTCTATCATGCTATTATTTTAAAACTTAGGTATACTCTTTTTAAAAGACAATTTTATATCACTACTGTAACTGGAAAAACTTGTATCATGAACCATAAAGTA
This sequence comes from Vulpes vulpes, assembly GCF_048418805.1. Lineage (NCBI taxonomy): Eukaryota > Metazoa > Chordata > Mammalia > Carnivora > Canidae > Vulpes > Vulpes vulpes. Next base: position 88,737,712 of record NC_132788.1, read on the forward strand.
GAAAGAAACCTTAAAAACACAATAAAAAGCAGCAGCAATATTAAATTATAACTGACTACAGCTGCTTGCTCTCTCTTCGGTTAGAAATGGAAGATAATCAAGAATTTGAAAGATCTTGAAGACATATTAATACTAAATTGAGACTTTCTTCCTGAGGTTGTCAGAGGCATTAACCAAAAGAGTAAGTCTATCTATCACTGCCGGTTCAAGTTCCCTACCTGTGAAAGTCCCCACAAACTCCTCTCCAGGAGCACCCATTAAGTGATCATGCAGGTCACATGGGGAATACGGCTCTATGTCATCAGATGGAGGATCCATTGAGGATTTCAACCTCTGAAAGGGTCCGATTTGAAGTTCAGAAATCTGCAGGAACTGTGGAGATCAGACTGGAGGATGGACAACCAGAAGACAAGCTAGCTCATGGAGACAGAATCTCAGGCAAGAGACCAGGACATCTTAGACCAGGACAGTGGCCATGGGTAGGAGAGAAGGGATCAGGTGAGACAGTGGGGATGTGGGACTTGACAAAATATGGCGACTGATTGACACAGGTGAATGGTAGGTGGCAAGTCAAGGGTTCTCCTCAGATTGCTGGTTGGTGTAAATGAATGGATAGTGGAACTATTCTCAGAGAGAGGAAACACAATAAGAGAAGCAGGACAGGTGGGTGGGGGAGGAGAAGATGGCTGTTCAGTTTTAAATAAGCAGTAATGGGAAACAGAAGGCCTGGAGCTGAGTTGAATGGTGTCAAATCCCTGCTCTGCCACTTACACTTACTAGGTATTACTGTGATGACCTTGGTCAAGCTGCTAATTCATTTTGTGACCCAGGTTCCCCATCTCAAAACACTGAGAATAGTTCCCTCCTCTCAGGATGAGGTATTCCATGCCAGGTACCTCTCTAGCCGCTTTACATATGAGCCAGTACACTCTGAGATCTATTAGCTATCAGCATCATTCCTGGAAACCCAATTTATTCAGATAATATTTGCTGATCAACGAACATCCTCAGAGTGACCAATAGGAGCCAGGCCCTGGGCTAGTGTCTGCTGACATTCTGTGACAGGCTCCAGCCTCCCCTGCGTCGCCCCTAATGGGACATTCAGCCACTAAATTGCCACCCTATCTACTGCTTCTTTTTTTTAAAGATTTATTTATTTGAGGTGGGGGAGTGGTAGGGGGAGAAACTGGGAGAGAATCTCAAGTAGGCTCCCTGCTGAGCATGGAGCAGGATGCTGGGCTCCATCTCACAACCCTGAGATCAAGACTTGAGCCGAAACCAGGAGTCTACCGCTTAACTGACTGAACAGCCACGTGGCCCCTATCTACTGCTTCTTGACAGGCCAACTTGAGAAAGAGGCTCATGTTCCTATTTACCACCCACCTACATCTTTAAGAGTAAAGGGAAAAAGGGTTATTGAAGCCTTCATGAACTATAAAATTGCCTTCAAATCTAGGTAAAGCATTAGTTACAACCTAAAAAGCCCACTTTTTATTTGGTTTGACTCTCAAAGTGGGGTTGGAATAGAGACATAGTTGGAGGTAGAGAATAGTAGTTGATGTCAGTGGCTCCCCCAGCTCCCCAGGAAGACCCCAGGGAAACCGACGGGACCTCCCAAGCATATTGGCTAACTTTCTTAAAAGGAGATTTCTTCATTTATCCTAAACGAATGGATTTCAGTACCAACATTCCAAAGCACAACAAAGCCCAAAGCCGTCTTTTCCTGTCTCTTCCCTTGCTGCAACGGAGACTTTCCACCCCATTTGCCATTTTGCCGAAGGAAGTGATTCAATCCTCTTATTCTCCAAAAAGCAGAATCACTGGCAGACCTTGGAGATACTCTGCCCGAGATTAAATCAGGACTCTGGTGCTCCTGAAAAGGGCGTCCTTTGCTTTACAACTCACCAAAGGACAGCTGTGACGGCAGTGAGCCCAGGAGCAAAGCTAAGACTGGGAGGGGAGCTCAGGCCCACGCTTCAGTCTCAGGATCCCTGGGGACAATCTCTCCCCTGAGCTCCTTCATTCGTTCCCAACCTGCCCCACTCTTCAAGGTCGTATTTAACTTAGATTACAGTTATCCTGAGATTCCATGCTCAGAGTCACAGTGAAAAGTTTGATGCCTACTCTACATTTTCAATGTAGAGTAAATTTACGGGTAAGGACTGGTGGTTACGAAATATTTCCTGAGCTCCACTAATCACCATGGGATTACAGAGGCACCAGGTGGGCCATGCTGGCCAGTCCCTTAGAGCTTCAATCAAAGAATAGAGAAACTCAGCATCTCAAGGGATGTATGCAGTAAACAGTGTTCATCCGTGGAATGCAAGCTCACTAGGCCAATGAAATATTTAATTTAAACACTTATTCTAAGTACATCAAATTTTGGTGACCTAGACCAACCCTTCTTCTTCTGTCTGTCCCCAATAGTCTCATTTTCTCATATTCCCTTTCTTCCTTCTCCTAGTTCTCGCTTTCTCTCAATCTTTCCTGCTTCCTTCTTTCATGAGTCTCTTCAATTACAGCCAACATTTGCTATGTACCTGCATGCCAGGTCCTCTGGTAACTACTTTTATGCATCACTTGATATAATCACCCAAAGCTAAGAGGTATGGTCTTAGCTCGTTTGGACGGCTATAGCAGAATGCCTTTTATAAGACTGGATGGCTTATAAACAACAGAAATTTACTTCTTACAGTTCTGGGGACTGGAAATTCCAAGATCAAGGTGCCCGCAGATTCAGTGTCTGGTTAGAACCTGCTTCCTAAGTGACTTCCTTTTTGCTGTAACTTCACATGGCAGAAGAGATAAGGAAGTTCCCAGGGGTCTTTTTTATAAGGGCACTAATCAGATTCATGAAGCTCTCTCCTCATGACCTGATCACCTCTTAAATGCTTCACTTCCAAACACCATCACATTGGGGGTTAGGATTTTAAAATATGAATTTGGAGGGAAGGGTACAATATTCAGCCCACAGGTATTACTGTTGTTGCTGCTGCTGCTGCTGCTGTTATTATTATTATTATTATCATTTCTATTTAAGATATGAGGACCCTAGAGTTTGAAAGATGAGGCAACTTACCCACAGTCTTACAAGAACTTGCTCAGCTCTCCTTCAAGCTACATCTTTTTTTTTTTTAAGATTTTAAAAAAATTTATCTATTCATGAGAGACAAAGAGGCAGAGACATAGGCAGAGGGAGAAGCAGGCTCCCTGTGGGGAGCTCAATGCAGGACTTGATCCCAGGACCCCAGGATCATGACCTGAGCCAGAGGCAAACGCTCAACCACTGAGCCACCCAGGCGTCCCACTTTCAAGTTACATCTTGAAGCCCTGTCTGGCTGGCTCCGTAATTGCTACTCTTCAACCACTGAGTTTCTCTCTCCTTCACCTCCTCCTTCTCCTTTTCCACAAGCCTAGTGGGTTCAGGCAGCACTGATGTACTTCCAAGACTCTTCCCAGGTTTACAGCTCACAGCTCAAAAGGGAGCCCACATGGGTTGTCAAGGGCAGCCCACAGAGCTATATCCCCATTCGGATGCCATTACTTTGGCTTTACTTTGAACTTATTTTCCTAGAGACAGATCAACTGAGGCAGTGGTCTATATCTTTTTGCCAGCTAGGACCCCTATTGTTGTTCATTTGATATGAGGAAAATGATGCACTGGACCTCTCACTTGAAGACAACATACACACAAAATAGTCACTTTTCTATTAAAAAGTTAAAGTTTAATTTTTAGTACTGAGGATTTAATGGTGCTTCCAGCAAATAGGCTACAAGCCACAATATGGCAAAATCCACCAGGAATCTCTGAACTTATTTTTTTTATATGATCCTTGTTTCTCAATCCAAAGATAACACCACAAAATGCACAAAATGATGAAGCAAACCTTTCGACACTGGATTGCCTACAAAATCGCAACCAATTGTCCCAAACTTTTGAAGGGCACCCACTTTCCTAGCTCTACTCATAATTATAGTGTTGGGCAACTATCGAAACTCAACACGGCTCAGAAATCACAACATTATAATGAAGCGGGTCCCTTTTTACAACTATTTTATATTGATTGTACTAACCTTCTTCTTTTAAACTTTTCCACATGTTTAAATCCATTTTTATTTAAAAAAATAAGTAGCTTTTTTTTTGCCCAAGACCCCAAAATAAATAAACACTATATATGAATAACATTTGTAATGTTACTGAGCAGTGCCAGCCATTGAGGGGAAAATGTTGGCCCAAATCAGCAAATTCTCTTCCTTCCAAAAATAAAAAAGGCAACAACATCAGCATAATTACTGGTTTGTTTGGGTTTTTTTCTGTTAAGTTGTGGTTTTCTTGGTTACAACAATGGGCAGTATAACCAGAGTAACACTAATATTATATTAAAGGAGTCCTGAAATTAGCAGAGGTAAAATTCAATTAATTTGATACTTTATTTAACATTTTTTTCTGTTCTCTCCTTAATTCAATACCAAAATAATAATAATAATAATAATAATAATAATAATAATTTTATACAACACTGCTATGGTAACTGGAGTTTTAAACATGGATCCTATCCAAAATTTCTGTCCCTTAATTATTCAATTAAACATTAATCAGAGGCTATTTTGCTGATGGAACTGAACTCAAGTCAGCTGACCTAAAAATATGAGATCTGGACCTGATCCAGTCAGATAAGCAGAGAGTTTTTTGTTTTTTGAGATTTTTTTTCCTACTCTTGGCCAAAGAGGAAGTCAGAAATATTTGAAGTGCAAGAAGGATTCAGTGTGTCCTTGATGTCTCTGAATATTGAAGAGTCACATGTTTGGTTCAAAAGTCAACTTTTAGGGACTGAGAAAGCCCCCAGCTGATAGCCAGCTGGGTAGTGGGGACCATAGTTCTACAACCACATGGAATTGAATTCTGCTAACAATTTGAATGAACTGGAAAGTGGATTCTTTCCAGAGCTTCTAGATGAGAACCAGCCCAGCCTCCACCTTGGTTTCAGATTTGTGAGACCCAGAAACCAAGTCAAGCCTACCTAAATATCTGACCTATGGAACTGTGAGATAATGCACTGGAATGATTTTAAGCAGCTAGATAGGTGGCAATTTGTTATGCAGCAATAAAATAGCAACACACCTACCATGTGCATGGCTCTATGCTAGAGGATTCCAAGAGGAAGTGTATTCACTTCGGTGTGGTCAGCTACTGAGTAGTCTTCCTCCCAGAACATGAACTAAGAGCATCTCTTCCTCCTATAAGTCCACAGACTTGTGTAGCACCAAATTATTTTGTGAAGAGTCAGAAGCAAATGAACAAAGGAAGAGGTGCAATCAGACAGCAAATAGCAGGTGGAAAGCCCTCTGGGATTGAGCAGGTTGGAGGGTGGCCAAGCATCCTGGAAGAGTAACCATGCACTGAACAACCAGGTTCCTTATAGAGCTATTTAAGGATTAAATTTTTTTAAATTATAGGTCAGCAATTAAATTCTACCTGACTTAAACAATAGGGAACTGTATTATGGGACATAACAGGAAGTCATATGTTAGGGGAGCATAAAACTGGTTTGGTTAACAATGACTTGAAAGTCCCAGATTCTTTCCACCTCTCTGCTCTGCCAATCTGTGATGATTTTGTATTCTAGTTGGTGGAAGATGGCTATAACTGCTTTAGTCTTTGCATTTAGAAACAATACTATCCAGAAGCATATTAGGATCAAGGGAACATTTTCCCAGAGGCCCCCTAATAGATTTCCCCTCGTAGTTAATTGCCCAGAGTTTGGTCACATGCCCAAGCCTGAACTAATCATGTGCAAAGGAAACAGAGGAAGGACAAGCTTCCCCCAAAGGGATGAGACTACTGGAAAAACATGCAGGGATTTCCAGAAAAGGAACCAATTCCTAAATGAAATCAGGGTTCTATTAGGATAAAAGAGAGGGGTAGGGATGCTGGGTGGGCAACCAATAGAATCTATTGTAGAAGTTCTTAGCACAGGGCTGGCACAAAGTACATACTCAAAGTTGGCTCTAATGCTCATTATTTGGGCCTTATCTCAATCCTCATAGTGATCCTAAAGGAGAATTATCATTATTATAGTTAAAGATAAATAAACCTAGTTTTTAAAAATTTTATTTATTTATTTATTTATTTATTTATTTATTTATTTATTTGACAGAGAGAAAGCACACAAGCAGGGGGAGCTGCAGTGGGAGAGAAAGAAGCAGACTCCCCACTAATAAAAAACTATAGCCCCAAGAGTCTAGTGTAAATTTTTCTAGTCCCTTTCAATCAGGCTGGGTGACTGTGACACAAATATGTTTGAGAATTAGGACTAGGAAGTGGAACAGGGCACTAGTGAGAACCCATGCCACGTATTCAGCCTCATCAAGAGAAGAGAGCACTACAATAGACCTGAAAGGGGAAAATACAATCTTTCTTGGCACAAATCACTCCCAAATGGAACCTGGGGCTTCCTCAGACTGCTTCCTTGATGCTATCTCACCCTTGTAAAATAGGAGATGTGAAAGTCCATAGTACCAGATGTTTTTCTTCTACCAATGTTTCTCCAAAGCATTATTATAGTTTAACAATAGATTAAAGCAAAAAGATATTTCTTTTCTTCAAAATGTTTGTGTCTGAGAGAGAGGACAGAAAGCGCTAGATTTTCTCTTCATTATCAGATTCAACCAAGATAAAAGATTTCCTTTTTTGTTAGGATTAAAAGGGATACATTCTTCAAACAATTTTCGCTTTGATGCCCATTGAGTACATATTTTAAATAGTTTCCAGAGACATGATCATGCACTTATCTCTTTGGGATGGCATGCTATAACAGACAGGACTCTGCAGTTGCAAGTGACAGAAAAAGAATAAGTTTAAGCAAAGAACAGTACTGGCTTACATAACCGAGATATCTGGGAATATGACTCTAAGGCACAGCTGGACATGACAGAGCCTCAAATAATGTCATCTGGATTATGTTTCACTCTTGTCTCTCAGCTGTATGTTCTTCTATGTTAAGTTCTGTTCCCAGTCAGGCTGAATCCACAGAATGGCTAGATGGCTTTCATAGCCCTGGGCTGAAACCTTTGCATAGAAGAGAGCTTGTCTTCCTCTGTAGCTCCAGCAAAGTCCTAGGGCTGGGCTCTGATTGGCTCTAACACAGGGTCATGTGTTCATCCTTGAACCAATCACTGCATCCAAGAAAACATCACTCTTTGACCAGGCCTGGAACAAGGCATAAACCCTGTGGACTGATGGGTCCCCAGTGAAAATACCCCCTAATATTCAGGGGATATTACTAAAAGGAGAAGGATGGAGACTGGGTGGGCAAATCATCTCCACAAAGACAGCTCCTCTCTTACAATGATAACCCATTCTTTCTCCTTTCGTGCCAGCACATCACCATGCACAAAGCCACATGTATCAAATAAGTAAAAGACAAGGGACAAGGATAGTTGACACCACGTTCCCTATGCAGCAACCATTAGGAGTAGCATGAGCAACTTCTTTATCCTACTCTTACCAGACTGAACCTACAAAATTCCCATTTTTCATATGTTAAAAACTATCAAGTATCAGCAATGGCATATGGTTCATCCTAAAATGATGAGTGGGTTCTCCCTAATTTCACCAAGCCCATTCATATTCATAAAGGCTAAAATTTATGTAGATAGAGCTTGTACCAGGACTTTAACTCTAGCACTAAAAAAAAAAAAAAATTTTGTGTGCCGATAAAATACCATTTTTATCTATTTTACATGAAAATTTCCTTTGACAATTATTCCCTTGTTAAAATTTTGGCCACTGCATTTTCACTTTGGTTTTTTTTTTTTCAGTTTTTTTATTTAAATTCAATTTACCAATGTACAGTATAAACACCCAGTGCCCATCCCATCAAGTGCCCTCCTCAGTGCCCATCACCCAGCTATCCCATCACCCCACCCACCTCCCCTTCCACAACGCTTTGTTTGTTTCCCAGAGTTAGGAGTCTCTCATGGTTTGTCTCCCTCTCTAATTTTTTCCACTCAGTTCCCCTCCTTTCCCTTATAATCCCTTTCACTAGTTCTTATATTCCACGTTTGAGTGAAACCATTTCATGATTGTCCTTCTCCAATTGACTTACTTCATTCAGCATAATACCCTCCAGGCCCATCCATGTCAAACCAAATGGTGGGTATTCACCTTTTCTGATGGCCGAGTAATGTTCCATTGTATATACCACATCTTCTTAATCCATTCATCTGTCAAAGGACATCATAGATCCTTCCACAGTTTGGCTATTGTGGACATTGCTGCTATGAACACTGGGGTGCAGGTGTCCCAACGTTTCACTACATCAGTATCTTTGGGGTAAATCCCCAGTAGTGCAATTGCTGGGTCGTAGGGTAGCTCTATTTTTAACTTGTTGTGGAAACTCCACACTGTTTTCCAGAGTGGCTATACAAGCAAGCCCTAAAAATTAAATACCAAGTACTTTCATGGATTATCTTAAAAGGAAAAAACATGCAAAGCTATACTGTTAGAAAGTGGATCAGTCATTATCAGGGATGAGAGATGGGGTAAGGAGACTGACTATAAGGGGTACAAGAGAACTTTTGGAGGTGAAGGAAATGTCCTATCAGTGATTATGGTGGTGGTTATGCAACTGAATGCATTTGTCTAAACTCATCAAATTAAAGACTTATCATTGGCAGATTATACTGTATGTAAATTATACTTCACCAAAGCTGACCCTCCAAAGAATTAAATTAAAAAACACACAATGAAGTAGTGTTTTATTGACAAAGAAACTAAAGCTGCCATAATATAACTATTTGGCCAAGAATCAGGGGAGGGTATGCAGCAAAATCCGTAGCAAAGTTAGAGCTGAAGGGCCCTTAGAGACCAGCTGATTCAGCCCCTTCAGGTACTGATCTAGACAGCCTGCAGTGGCAGGCTTTCCCTCTCCTTTTGGTAATGGCAGCTTCTTTTATGTGCCCTCAGCCCATGTAGGTGACCCTGCTCCTCTGGATCCACGGGAGAACTCAAGGCACATACCATGAAGCAAAGTCCATTGGCCCAATGTCCAAGGCAGGGACTTTGCACAGTAGGAACTAATGACAGGAAGGCCTAGGACTTTTGTGCAAGAATCGTGATAAGAGCATCCTTTTCCTGAAACAGAAGCACTTGGGGATGCAGTGGAGACAAAGCCAGCATAATTTACCTGAGAATGAAGATGGCATGCAAGAATAAGGAAGTAAGAGAGCAAGAGTGCCCTGCCCTACTGCTATCTGCACTACCCAGGCATATGTCAGCTACGAGAGCCAGACAGGCTCTTTTGGCCTGAGCCAGTTTGCTTTGTGTCTTCTGTCATGTGCACCCAAAAGGTCTTGCTCGTGTCAATGGGGGAAGTGAAGACCCTCAGAAGAAGAGCATTTTGAGCTGAATCATGTTTCTCCAAAAGATGTGAAGTTCTAATCCCATGAAGCTACCCATGAAGATGGCCTTATTTGGAAAGAGAGTTTTTGCAAGTGTAGTAAATTGAGGTCACACCAAATTAGAGGGGTGCCTAAATCCAATATGACTTTTGTCCATGTAGGGAGAGATGCAAAGACATGGACCCACACACAAGGTGAGATGGGAATGTTGCAGCTGCAAGCCCAACAATGTCAAGTATTGCCAGCAAACCACCAGAAGCTAGAGGAGGCAAGGAAGGACTTTTCCCTAGAGCCTTCAGAGGTAGGTCAGCCCTGCCAACAACTTGATTTCAGACTTTTAGCCTCCAGAACCGTGGGATAACAAGTTCCTATGTTTTCAGCCACTCATCTGTGGCACTTTGTTGTGGCAGCATTAGGACACTAACACTGATTCTGGTACCAGGAAAATGAGGTTTGCTATAACAAATACCTAACAATGTGGAAGTGGCTTTGAAATGGGGTCATGGATTGAAGTTGGAAGAATTTTGAGGTACATGATAGAAAAAGCCTGGATTGCTTTGAGGAGACTGTCGGTAAAGTAAGGACATTACACACAATTCCAGGAAGGGCTCAGAAAGAAGAGAGAGCTACAGGAAAGCTCCATTCATCTTCATGAATACATATATCATTAGAAACAGAACGTGCTGGAAATAGGAATGGTGGAAGTTCTTCTGGTGAGGCCTTAAAAGGAAATTATGAACATGCTATGGACAGTGGAGGAAAGGTGATTCTTATATACACAGTGGCAGAAAACTTGGCTGAGTTATGTTCTGCTGTGAGGTGGAAAGTAGAGCTTGTGAATGATGAACTTGGATTATTTTGTTGAAGAGACTTCAAAGCAAAGTATGGAAGTTGTGGCCTGGTTTCTCCTTGCTGCTTATAGCCAAATTTGAGAGGAAAGAGATAAATTGAAAGCAGAATTGTTAAAAAAAAGAAAGAAAGAAAGAAAGAAAAGAAAGAAAAGAAAGAAAGAAAGAAAGAAAGAAAGAAAGAAAGAAAGAAAGAAAGAAAGAAAGAAAGAAAGAAAACCAGTACTTGGTGATTTGGATAATTTTTTGCCTATCCAGATAACAAAAAATGAGCAAGTGGGCTCTGGAAAGAATACTACGAGTGTGTGGATGAGCCAATTCTGGCTAGAGAGATTAGATGTGTGACTCCCAGATCCAATCAACCATCTCTGCAGGAGCAAGGAATAGAGATGGGATCATCCAGGAAAAATCTGTAGAATACCCTCCAGATTATTGACACAGATCTCCCTAACATTCATGGAAGACTGTTATATAAGCAGAAACACTGTCAGCCTGGCCTGGAAGAGACAGAGGTGAGATGAAAGGAAGGAAGGATGACTCTGAGGGCAGAGCCACAGATTCAGAGGCCAAAGGAAGTGGGATGCAAAGGATGGGGTTGCTACCCGGGGCCCAGATAGTGGTGCCTGGAGTCACAGAAGATTATTCTCAAGACTTGAACCTAATAGAACTTGTCCTGTTGGGGACCGTCTCTTCAATAAATGGTGCTGGGAAAATTGGACATCCACCTGCAGAAGAATGGAACTAGACCACTCTCTTACATCATACACAAAGATAAACTCAAAATGGATGACGGACCTAAATATGAGACAAGAATCCATCAAAATCCTAGAGGAGAACACAGGCAACACCCTTTTTGAACTTGGCCACAGCAACTTCTTGAAAGAAACATTTATGAAGGCAAGGGAAATAAAAGCAAAAATGAACTATTGGGACTTCATCAAGATAAAAAGCTTCTGCACAGCAAAAGAAACAGGCAACAAAACTAAAAGACAACCTACGGAATGGGAGAAGATACTTGCAAATGACATATCAGATAAAGGGCTAGTATCCCAGATCTGTAAAGAAATTATTAAACTCAACATCAAAGAAACAAACAATCCAATGAAATGGACAAAAGACATGAACAGAAATTTTTACCAAAGAAGACAGACATGGCCAACAAGCACATGAGAAAATGCTCCACATCACTTGCCATCAGGGCAATACAAATCAAAACCACAATAAGATACCACCTCATACCAGTGAGAATGGGGAAAATTAACAAGACAGGAAACAACAAATGTTGGAGAGGATGCGGAGAAAAGGGAACCCTCTTGCACTGTGGGTGGGGATGTGAACTGGTGCAACCCCTCTGGAAAACTGTGTGGAGGTTCCTCAAAGAGTTAGAGCTACCCTACGACCCAGCAATTGCACTGCTGGGGATTTACCCCAAAGATACAGATGCAGTGAAACGCCGGGACACCTGCATCCCGATGTTTCTAGCAGCAATGTCCACAATAGCCAAACTGTGGAAGGAGCCTCAGTGTCCACTGAAAGATGAATGGATAAAGAAGATGTGGTCTATGTATACAATGGAATATTACTCAGCCATTAGAAACGACAAATACCCACAATTTGCTTCAACATGGAGGGAACTGGGGGGTATTATGCTGACTGAAGTAAGTCAATTGGAGGACAAACATTATATGGTCTCATTCATTCAGGGAATATAAAAAATAGTGAAAGGGATTAAAGGGGAAAGGAGAGAAAATGAGTGGGAAATATCAGTCAGGGTGATAGAACATGAGAGACTCCTAACTCTGGGAAACAAACAAGGGGTGGTGGAAGGGGAGGTGGGCGGGGGGTTGGGTGCTGAGGGGGGAACTTGATGGGATGAACGCTGGGTGTTATGCTATATGTCGGCAAATTGAACTCCAATAAAAAAAATATATACAAAAAAAAAAAAAAAAAGAACTTGTCCTGCTGGATTGCAAACTTGCTTGGGATTCCTGACCCCTTTATACCTTGCAATTTCTCCTAACTAATGTAGATAGACTTACCTAGCTCCCCAGAGCCAATCAGTGGCAAACCTGTACACGGTGGCCCTGATTTATACACTGATTTGGCTTACAAAGAAAACAACAAAATTGCCTAAGTAAATACTTTAATAACTGTTTCTGCCATAAACAACTAGTTGTTACAATTATTGCATTTATAGATAGGATTCTCAAAGAAGAAACAAATAGTAGTAGAGCTTGTGGGTGTATATTTATTTAGATACAGAGTGATGTAAAATTGGCACTGAGTTTATTACTTTCCTTAATATAAAGAAAAGCAAACTTGAAACAAAACTTAAAAGGCCAAATTAGCACATCTTTTTCATCAAAACCATGAACACACTATGTTCATTAAATGGAATGAATTTGAATTGCCCTATATATTCAGCCACATGTAGAGACAAATTTCTGTATTTAGCCAATTCTTCAATATTAGCCAACGAGAGCAATTCTTTTCCTTTATACTATGTATGCCAGGAGAAGCCAGAGCTCTCACTCTCTCCTGAGTTTTGTACAATCCACTCTCTAAGAAGTATTAACTGAGTGTGATTAATAACAGAACACATACTGATTCTTGGATCCAGCTACGTCGTTCCATGTTATTCCAACGTAGCATGCGGAATGGAAGGATTCAAAAATACAGTTCAACTATCACATTAAAAGTAGTTTGCTTTTTCTTGTATTTCACTGAAAGGCTGATTGAGTGATATTGACCACTCTAAAATAAATAAGTATAAGATAAAGTCTCCTATGGTTCCAAAGTACCTATGATTAAATTCATCTTGAGTCAAACTGAGACGTGAGGAGCCGCGAAATAGCTAAAGATGAACGAATCTCTGCAGAGATGATGTATGGCTCCCCTGACAAATAGAAGAACGTAGCTCTCCTTGCACTTGGGAAGTTAAGATGCCGTTAAGGATGAAATAATGCAGAAGTGAAACACCTGTCATGAAGCCCTGCGTTCTGGACAACAGAAACAGCTGAATCCATCTGCTCCACAAGCACACTGGAAGTCTGGGGTGGTTTGATACACGGTTCAGTGGTGACCGACGAGGTGCAGACAGACGGCACTGGTGAGAACATGAGGTCCCGCTTGCTCATTTTTCCTCTGGTTAGCTTGCTGGCACTTCCCTGCAAGGTGTGGGTCTTTCAGCAGCCCTGCTCTACCTCTTATTTCATCCTCGAGGTTTTTAATAGAACCAGACCTCTCCTACTTTTGACCTAGCAAGGACATAACTTATCCGGGAGTGAAGACAACCCACAGGGAGAAGAAACTGAGAGATGGTTCCTGATGACATTGTTTGAATCCCTGGATGGAACATGGTCTAGACTCTGAGCCTAGAGAAGATGGTTCCTCTTGCTCCAGGGGAGAGGTCCCTGACCCAGGCCTCAACAACCAGTGCTCAATGGAAAACTCAGAGCTGGGTATGTGACATGGGCTAAATTTGTCAAGCCAATTAGAGGCAATGAGCTTCAGTTCTGAGCTTCTTATGTTGAGCTTCCAGGGAAGCAGTTTCTTCTTTTCCACTTGGCTTTGGGCCTGGAAAATAAAGCTAGTGCTGTGGGTACCTCAGCCTGCTTGAGAATGAACTAGCCCAGGAATGTGTGGGACTAAAGTATGAACACAGGATTCGGGTGTTCTTATGACCTATTCTGAGACCCTGTATGCATCTTCCCTGGAGCCACATATCCTTTTGAACATTTTTGTAAATTTCTTTGTTGCTGTGCTACTTTGGGTTGAGTTTTCTATTTCATACAATCAATAAATAAGGCCTTGCCTACTGTTAAATTCAGCGTGAGCTGGCCATTTCTGGAACCTTCTCCCAGAGCTATTACTGAAGGACCTGAATTCTATTACCTTGGTAATGAACCCATTGCCAAGGACTCCAAGGCCAAGATTAGAATTCTTCCTCTTGGAATGATCAGAAGTGTCATCTAAAATAGCTGAAAGGCAGGATGCCTGGGTGGCTCAGTTGGTTAAGTGTCCAACTCTTGATTTCAGCTCAGATCATGATCTCAGGGTTATGATATCAAACTCCACATCAGGGTCGGCACTGGGGGTGGAGCCTGGTTAGGATTCTCTCTCTCTCTCTTTCCTTCTCCCTCTGCCCACTCCACCTCCCTCTCTAAAAAACATGCCCCCCCCCAAAAAAAAGAAAAAAATAGCTCAAAAGCCAGTTCTCAGTGACATATGCCATTCATTATAAGAAAGACTAATCCTCATAGCTTTCTTCCACCCTTGCCAAAGCATCATTGTCAAAAGAATAAGGAAGCTGGACTCTCTGGCCCATAATCTGATGTATAACTGTGACTTAGTAAGAACCAAGCAGTGTGCTGGTGCCGACTGTCAGCAGAAGCAACAGATGGGTGCCCTCCTGTCATTGTTCAAGGCCAAAGAGAATCTAAACAAACAAAAGCGCTGCATGGCTCCCAGGCCACAGAGGCCCCACCACACCACATGAGATATCGAGTCTTCACTTCTGTGGTCTGGCTTACCAGCCTGTGTATTCTACATTTGACTGACATGAAAACAAAACACTGGAAATAGTTCATTTTCTGGAAACTTCCTCTCATAGCCACTTGAGGTTCTTGATTTGAACCAGCCTCAGTACCCTTCCATTTTGAAATAACCTTTGAAACTACTGAGGTTCTCCCCAGAAAAGTTGCTTTTCCAGGATTCCTCTTTTACTCTCCTTCCATACTTTCCCCATATTAATCATCTTGGCAAGGAATTCATCATTAATACTTTCACCCAGCATAACAGAATTTCTCGGATTTTTCCCCCTCAGATAGACAATTTTTAAGAAAAACAAAAACCTGCAGTTGCCATTCATGTGGCACTTTTAATCTATTTTGAATTGGAACAGATTAGCACTCAGAGAGGTTGTGTAACATGGATCAAAGGAAAAATGAGCTTGGGACGTCTGGTTCACAACATTTGCAAACAAGGACAGTCCTGTTGGCTGAAAGAAGTGCCTATTGTGTAATTAACTGAGATGTCAGCATTCGGCTGGAAAAACGTTCCTCCTGAGGGGCCCTTTTTTCCCAGATCCCACCTTGAAGAATCTGGAATGTGGAAGGAGCCTCATCTGTGGAGCATTCCATTCCAGGGGAGTCAAAGGTGCAGAGAACACTGTCAGGGGCTGGCTTGAGCATGCTGGGGCAGCCACGCCAGACCCCACACAGCGCAGGCGCCCCAGCACGGCGGCGGGAAGGATGAGAACGTCGTTCTCGGCCTGGATTCAGGGATGGCTTAGCTCCATGATGCCTCCTAAGATATCATCATTTAGGAATCCAGTTGTTTGGAAAATACCACAAATATGATTTGATCAAGAAGATGTCATACTTCTTAAGGAAAAGAGACAAAAGGATACCCAAAAAAGGAAAAATGACCAATGGTGAATACCTATTAATTCTGGGGGTAATCCAGATGTTTATCACATTATTCACTATCCTCTTCTGAAAGTTTTTTTTTTTAATTTTTATTTATTTATGATAATCACACACAGAGAGAGAGAGAGAGGCAGAGACACAGGCAGAAGGAGAAGCAGGCTCCATGCACCGGGAGCCCGACGTGGGATTCGATCCCGGGTCTCCAGGATCGCGCCCTGGGCCAAAGGCAGGCGCCAAACTGCTGCGCCACCCAGGGATCCCTCTTCTGAAAGTTTTTAAAGAAAAGGCAACAACACAGTGTGGAAGAGGCCTGACCTGTGAGCCCAAAGACCTGGCTTCTAGCATCTTCCTCTCCTTACTACCTGTGGGGTTTCACCTGAATCAGGTCCTTCTGGAGGCCTCCTCATTCCCATCTCTGCAGAGAGTCTTTCTTCTCTCTGTGCTCCATGGATGTCCCCCCATGACAGTTCTTGACCAAACTGGCCAAAGTTTGGGAACAGAGATCCCGAACAGGTAAGGGCACATACATATACATATAGCATATACATACTCTTCTGCTCTTTGCTTAGAAAGTTGTTTTTTTCCTATGAATTAATATAGTTCAGGCCTTGTTATCTAAGGGTATAAAGTTCTTGAGACCTCAGGCTAGGATCAGTCTGAAGGTATGTTCTGTTTGGTCCAAGCAGTGAGGTCTATACAGTGTTTTAAATTTCAATCCATTGCCAACACTTTTTTTAATGGGATGGTTCACTTTAAAATATGAATTTCCAACTCTGACAACAGGGGATCTTCCTTTGCATATGGCAGCACTGGCTGGAGATGAGCAGTGGTGGTCTATCTCAGAGGAGACATGGGCTTGTCCCAGTCCCTTGCCCCTGCCATCACATTCCTCACCTGAAGCTCAGAATCACCACTGTTTATCATCAGACACCTGCCCAGCTCGGATGGATTCTGAGCTTTGTATCCTATGGCACATAGAGCTCTGACTTCTTTACAGTAGGGAGAGGCTCATTGCTCAGGGCAAGGATAGGAGTGAAGAGGAGATGATTTCATGGAGGATGCAGAATTTTAGCTGCACTTGGAGAGGTAGACTCGTCTTCAAGAAAAAAGAAAATATCTATTTCTAAAGCAATAGTAAACAGAATTGTTATTTTTAATATGGAAATCCTAAAAGCAGTACTGGGTAATGAGCCAAGTTCTGAGTAAGGATTCGTTAGCCCCTATGAATAGCCATGCTGTTCAAAAATATATAGCTCGAGGATCTCAAAATTCAGAACAACCACTAACTTAAAGCCAACAAAACTGAGAGCTGTATGCTGCTCTGAGTGCCCCCTGGGGAGGAGAGGTTTAGCTCTAAAGGGCTGCAACTCATGTTACATGGTCCTTTTGATTTGTTTACCATCTCAGGAGGTAGTTGTCTATGGACAAAAGGAGATAGAAATGTGCAAGAACTACTGGGTATTTACCCCCAAAGACACAGATGCAGTGAAACACCAGGACACCTGCACCCCAATGTTTATAGCAGCGATGTCCACAATAGCCAAACTGTGGAAGGAGCTTCAGTGTCCATCGACAGATGAATGGATAGAGAAGATGTGGTCTATATATACAATGGAATATTACTCAGCCATTAGAAACGACAAAATCCCACCCCATTACCATTTGCTTCAATGTGGATGGAACTGGAGGGTATTATGCTGAGTGAAGTAAGTCAGTTGGAGAAAGACAGTCATTATATGGTTCCACTCATACGGGGAATATAAGAAATAGTGAAAGGGATTATAGGGGAAAGGAGGGAAAATGAGTGGGAAAACTTAGAGGGGGTGACAAAACATGAGAGACTCCTAACTCTGGGAAACAAACAAGGGGTAGTGGAAGGGGAGGCGGGCAGGGGGATGGAGTGACTGGGTGATGAGCACTGAGGAGGACACTTGAGAGGATGAGCACTGGGTGTTATACTATATGGTGGCAAATCAAACTTCAATAAAATATATGTTTTTATATATATATAAAGAAATGTGCAAGAAAAGGAATCGGCTAGTTTATGAAAGGCATCAGACAGGGTTCTTTTGCTAGCAAGCAAAAGACACTCACTATAGCAACCGAAATCAAGATGGGATGTTTTGACAGTATACAGGACCTCACAGAATCAACAGGAAGACTGGAGTATAAGATCTGAGAAAGAAGGAATGACAGATACCATGGATTTCCAAGTGGCAAGAATTGGTCACATTATGGTCAGGAAAATGACAAAGAGAGTATCTGGGACATTCTGCTTAAACTGAAGTCCTGGAAGAGTCTGATGGGCCATGACTGGGTCGGGGGCTTCTCTCTGACTAAGGAAAAGGTGAGAAGCCGGCTAAAGTCTTCAACCAAGGACATTCATTGAGGAAGCATCCAAAAGAACTGGGCATCACCTGGTGGTTTCACCTTCACCTTCACCATTGAACAGCACAATGAGGAAGTCCAGAAGCAAAGAGAAGTGGAGTATATAAAAACGAAATCTTCAGCCTTCTCTCCCCAACAAAATGAAACAGCAGCATGTTTTAGAACTCTATAAGGCAAAGATGACTTTGTGGCCACTTTGATCTGTGACCCATGACTCAGATCAAAGGAAGAAACCGTGAAAGTCATTTTCCTGCCCAATCTCTTCTATCTGCCTGTATTAAAGACAAAACACAGCAAGAAACAAACAAGAAGGCTGAACACAATGTGACCAACCCTGCGAGGAAAATCCCTGTCAGCCGGCTTCAGATGGAGAGCAGAGTCCAGTGCCGGGTGGTCTATGGAAGCTCTGTCTCTTCCCAGCACGTCAGGTGAGGGGAAGAGAGCATCCCAGTGAGGTCTTTCCCCTCCCACCTTCCTAATTTCTCCTAGCAAAGAGGCCTTAAAGAATTAACAATCATAGACAGAGCTACCTTATATGGAGATCCAATATACAGAAACTGGAGCCTGCCAAGTTATGAGTTTTGCAACAAAATTACCACAACCTAAGACACTGCCTAAAATGAACTGTGCCTCATGACCATGTCCGCCTGGCCGCCTCCCCACCACACACAGACACGCATATACTTAGACGACAAAACTAAACAACCCGGGAAAAGGCAGACAGCTGGTGGTACAGAAGAATTCCTGGTCTAGCCTGAATTCCCCAGAGACTGGTTCTGGCACAGAAAGCTGCCTCTTCTTATCCCTCCTCTTATGCCCATGTATCCCCCTACTGTAAGTAGTCTCTTCCACCAATAAAATAAAAGAAGTTGAAACCGAAGTTCATTAACACTTTCCCTTAGGCTTCTTCCCTACTGACTCTCATTCAGTACCTGTGTGGTAGGCCAGGACATACATAACACCTTGAAACGTTCCACGCGGCCCTGCCCTACAGGTACGTACTGAGAGCCGTGTCTACAGACAAGGCAGGCTCAGGGAGATGTGAATCATGTCCAAGTTCCCAAGCAGCTAACATATAGGGGGATGGTTCCACCATGTACTAGAAGCCCAAGCTCCTTCTCCACCAGGTCTCTGACCTTCATCTGTGGCTGGCCACAAGTAAGACAGGAACCCCGCTTCTCAGAGGACCCGGCCCAGTGCTGCATATACAGCAGGCCCCTGCTCTGTTCACATATACTGAATGGACATACAGATGGTTGCCTGGATTGATGGATGAATTAATGATGATTTAGGGAGCAAATGAATTAAGTTAGATTAACCAGGCGGCATGATTCTTATGACTCTTCAGCTGAAGAACTGATGATGCTGTGTGGATTAAAATCCAAGGATTCAATTGCAAGGAACAATTGCCACCCAACAATAACTTATAATAAGTGAGTGCTTTGCTTTTTTTCATGAATAAAAATGTCCGGAAGTGGGCAGTGAAGGGCAGGTGCAGCTGCTCAAGAATACCACTGAGGCACCAGCTTCTCTCATCTTCCTGGTCTACCACCCTTAGCCTATGGCTTTCATCTTCATGGTAGTAGAATGGCTACTGCATCTCCAGGCATAGGATCTGTCTGTGTTCCAGGCAGGAAGGAGGGAGAAGGGGAAAAGCCATCTCTTTACAAATCTTTATGCTGTCAAGTGGTGGGAGAAACCTTCTCTAGGAGCATCTGTCAATTCGCCACTGGTCAGAACTAGGTCACCGGGCCATTCACAGGTGCACAATAGGCTGAGAGATCACGGAGAAGACAAGGAGAAGGGGATGGAAATTGACTCTGTGAGTCATGATATAGAGTCTACCATGATGGGCCATATCAATAATTTAAGCAAATTCAAGCAAAGGGAACAATTCTTTACGGCTTTCTTCGTTCAAGAACCAATATAAAACCATGCATAATTAGAGACTTGAAAGTAAAAGTTTTTGTGCTGCTACCATCCCAATCAAATATATCATCCTTCATAATTTATTCACTCCATGAGCCCTTGTTGGGTCAAGGATAATTTTTTCAGTGGATGATATCTGGCACTTAAAAGGCACTTCAAAATGTTTATTGAGTTGAACTAGATCATGTTTATCTAATAATGAAGAAGAAGCATGTCCTGAGTGCTGGGTGCAATGATTCAAAAGAAACAGATGACACCACTGCTACCTGTAAAGAGTTTGTAAACCCAGCAAGAGGGCTCAGGAACACAAGTATATACTATAAAACAGTCACTTGCTATACTATGGTAATGAGATAGGCAGCTTGAAGGTAGGAAAGAGAAGTATGTTTAGGGTGGGGTTTGATCTGGACCCAACAGAAAAACACCTACCACTGCTGACGTCACTCCTAACACCACCGTCAGCCCCAAAAGAGGAAGCTTCAGTGCCCGTTGCTTTTCATACCAATCCTTCAAGTCAGTATGACCCTCTACACACACTCTCCAGATGCTTAAACCCAGTTCTATCTGGGTTGAGCTGGATCTCCAGAAATGGAGAGAAGAGAGGTTGGAGGCACCTCAAAGAAAAAGCAAAGCAGTAACACAGGTCTGGAGTATGAGTAAGGAGAGGGTGGGTCACAAGCCTGCTGGGTGTTACAAAGGTTCAGAAGGAAGTAAAACAGAATCTGGTCAGACAAGGTCAGAGAGCCATCCGAATGCAAGAGGAGGTCTGGACTTGTGGGTATCAGAGTATCAGAAAGACCCTAGTTATTGTGACAGTGATATGAGGTCACTGTGGACACTGGAAAAGTGTATCAGATAGCTATGTGGCAGGAAGGAGAGGAGGGGCAGATGGGAGAGGAGGAAACTAGTGAGAGCTGGCTCCAGCTTCCCAATGCAGGAGGGTGAGAACTTAGTTTCCTATGGCAAGCAAAGTGTATAACCCAAGCAGACTTACTTGGGTGCTTTGCCAGCTACCAGGCTTCTCTGCATGTTTTGTGACAGAACCAGTCCCCTGGCCACAGCCCACTGAAACAGGGCTTATTGAACCACAACATGATAAAAATACAGCCACAGTCTCTCCCTCCTAGGAATCTGGGGTGGAAGTCAAACCTTCACTACCAGCACTGGCCTCAGAAAGGCAGGTGAGTTCAGGGCTGGGACCTGTGTTCCTGGCAAAGCCCAGAAAGCCATGCTGCAAAGAGGTTGAAAAGAGAAGCAACAGTTGCTAGTGGGCAGGAAAGAGTGCCTTGGTTTCTAAGAACTACCCTTATCCTGCCACAGTCCCTCAGGAGACCTTGTTATTCTACTGCTCTTGGTTCCGTAAATTAACTCTCTATCCTCTCTATCTGTAGAAGCTAGCTTGAGTGGGTTTCTTTCATTTGTAAGCATAGTGACCCCAGTAGAGACAAAGATATTTCAAAGTAAGACACAAGAGGGGCTGGATAAAGGTGACTCCAGGCTGCTAGCCGTGATGTCCAATAGATGGGAAGGTGGTACCTTCAACTGCCATAAGGCCAGCATGATGGGGCCCAGGGGGAGAGTAATGCTGTTGATCTTTGGACAATGGTGAGGTTTCTCATCCATGACAGGTGGAAATATGGAGCCAGTCAACCAATGCCACCAACCCATACCTGATCAACAATTGGCTACTGGTATGCCCATGTGTCTTGCACAAAGTTATAACACAAACACTAAATTTATGTTTGTTCATTCATTCCAATATTTAATTCTTTTTTTAAAAAAAGTTATTTATTTATTCATTAGAGACAGAGAGAAGTAGAGACATAGGGAGAGGGAGAAGCAGGCTCCTTGCAGGGAGCCCAATGCAGGATTTGATCCCAGAACCCTGGGCTCATGCCCTGAGCCAAAGGCAGAGGCTTAATCACTGAGCCACCCAGGTACCCTCCCAATATTCAATTCTTAACAGAAGCTACCAGAAAATGGAAACAAAATGTGTATTTTATCAAAGTAAAAATGGCAGATTAATCTTTTTGGTGTTATATAAAGCTTAGATCAAGTACATCATTTGTAAAAATGATCACCTATCTACTAGTGCCTCCCTTAATGATTGTTAAATTACCCCTTTAATAGATAATTAATGCATTTAATGCCTCTCACTCTAATGATTACTTTTATGCAAATTTGACTGATAATAGCTGGCAAACACAATACCCCCTTTATCATGATTTAGCCATCTTAATGCCCTTACTACAAAAGACAGGTCACCTTAAATGCTTTTAATAATAATCCAGTTCAGCTTTTCCTCTAAACAAAGAAATATGCATTAATTACACATTGATTTCTCAAAGAGTTTTTCCACCTCCCAGAGAGTTGCTCTGAAACTCTGCAATGAGGTCATCCTAATTTCCCAAGGATGGATTTTATTTAGAAAAATTACTTAGAACATTTACTTAGAAAAATTTTCACAACTTAAAATTAGTTGTAAAAGTCTTCAAGCCCCTGATTTGGGAGCTGATAAAGGCAAATCACCCATCTTAAGGCATATCATGAAACACAAATTAGGAACTAAAATCCCCTACAAGTCTGCTTTCAAATTATTTTGCTATCATATTTAAGAAGTAACCCACAAGGAAGTTAAAAGTTTTCACGGAGAAACCAATAGATTTTCCTGATGTAAAGGGCATTATGATCATAAAGGAGTGACTGTCCCACTTTCTATCTCCTTCCCATGGAGTTAACAAAGCCCTCTTATCCTCAGAAAAATTTTAGTTAGCCATTCAATCATCACTAATTTATTATACTTCTTTTTGTCTCTAACATTTTCCTGAATACAACCACTACAAAACTGACATACACACTATGTGTACAATTTACACCTATGTTTCCTCTCTCCATACTACCAATGAGTCATGGGGTATCCATACTGTCTGTCCACTTGTGGCCAGTGAGTGATGGTGTACCAACCTGCAAACATTCTCAGTCACAGATTGTTTCTCTTGCTACCTGCATGCAGTGTTGGCACCCCTGGCTGCCATTCATTTGGCTTATTGACTAGCAAGTTTAACCGTCTTGGCTGACGAGAGAGCTACAAGGGTCATGTCCACTCATGCTGTAAGGAATCAAGAAAATAATTCATAGTGTCCCTAGGAATCCTCAAGGAAATGGACTTTTAGGCAATCAGGGATCCTTGGACATAATGAAAAGATTTCTTGAACATCTCTGCAGTCTGGGAGAAGCAACCAGCAAGGTCTGAACCTCTTGGCTGAAGGCCTACTGTGATGCAGGCACATATCTTCTGATTCTCTTACAGCTTGCATTTCCAGGAATGCTACCCCTTGCAAAATGGAATCTGCAAGAATCTAACTTAGCACATGAGCCAGAGTGAGCCAAGCAAACAACACATGAGAAAATACCCAAGGGGCTTTATTTCAATTAGAAAAATTCAGAAACAAACACACACACATGGACTCATAGAGCCTCCAACAAGCATGCCCATTATGCATTGCTTGTAATGGTCAAACTGAAAAAATAAAAAAGTCTTGAAAATCATCTCTCAATAAAGAAACAGAAAAATAAAGTGATGCATCCATACCTAGAACAGTAGTTATGAGGATTCATTGTAAAAAAAAAAAAAAACATACTGAATGACAAACAAAAAAGCAAATTGCAAAATATCATAAAGAATATGGAACCAATTATAGAAAATCCTCTTTAGCCAACACTGTGCATTTTATAAGGTACATGCACAAGTGTATAATCATGTTTTGAAAAATGTCAGAAAGGAGAGTGACCAATTTGAAATAGTCATTGTTCCAGGTATTACAATATGGATACATGATCTATCAGCATCTACTAGCAGAGATGTTTCTAGTGACGTGTGGAACTTACTTGCATTTAGCACTTAGGGCCCTCTACCCCCCCCTCTCACCTTTAAGTTTAACTGTCTTATTATGCCTCCATATACACTGAGTACCACATTAGGGTTTATAACTTTTGCTTCAACCATAAAACATCATTTAAGGAAGGACAGTCTATTATATTCACACCTGTTTTTACCCATCCCAACATTCTTTCCTTTGTGAATTCAAACCCTTCTTCTCCTACTATTTCTTTTCATTTAGAGAACTTTCTTCAGCCATTCTTTAAAGGTAGACCTGATAGCAATGAATTCTCTCAGTATTTCTTAGTCTAAGAATCCTTGTACCTTTGCCTCATTCCTGAAGGATATTCTTGCTATAACTGACAACCTTTTTCTTTTAGTATATGAAGAGTATTACACCACTTCTTCTGGCCTCCTTGGTTTCAGATGAGAAACCTTCAGTGATTCAAATAGGTGATCCCCCTAGAAGTAATGTCAATTTTTTCTTTGCCTTTAGTGTTCAGAAGTTTAATTTCGATGAGCCTTCATGTGAATTTCTTTCCATTTATCCTATCCGGGGTTTACTCAGCTTCAACTCCTTAGATCTGTAGGTTTATGTCTCTCACCAAATTTAAGAATTTTTCAGCCATTATTTCTTTGAATACTTTTTCAGTATCAGTCTCTCCTCTCCTTCTTGGTCTGTGTTGATATAAATGTTATTATATTCATAACATTCTGTATTATATTATGTTCTTCTGTTATTGTCCCACAGACACTCCCTACCCCCAGGTTCTAGTCTTCTTTTCCTCAATCTACTTCTCTCTGCTTTACAGACTGGGTAAATTCCTGGATGATTCCTACTGATCTGTTTTCAAGCTCACCTATTCTTTCCTCTGTCATTTCTACTGGACTACTGAGTCCATCCAGCAAGGGTGTGTATGTGTGTTAAAGAGAGAGGCTATATTTTTCAGTTCTATGATTTCCATTTGGTTCTCTTCTTATAACGTCTACTTCTTGGGTGAGTTTTTCTAATTGTCATTTGTTTTAAGAGAATTTGTAATTGCCTTTTTTTTTTTTTTTTAGTATTTTAACATCCTTGTTAGATAATTCCAACATCCAATTCATTCTTGATTCATGTTAACTGCCTTTTCTCATTTAAGTTGTAATTTTTCCTGGTTCTTGGTACAGTGAGTGATTTCCACTATGTCCTAGACATCCTAGTTATTATATTATGAGACTCTGGCTCCTATTTAATCTTCCATTTAGCAGTCATCCCCCTGTTGAGGTTCAGAGGTTCAGAGTGTGTTAGCTTCTCACTGGGCCCTGTTAACACTATCTCAGCAAAAGTGACATGCTGAGTCATGTTCTTTTATTGCACTCTGGTGAGATGGCAGTTCAGCTTTCCTCTCAGCCCTGATGACATCTTTCTTGTGAAAGTGAGACTCAGCTCACCTCACCTTGTTGCCTATGAGTAGGCATGTCCTGAGTAGAACAGCTCCCTGTTGGACCTTATGGCCCTTGGAGGAGTGAAGGACTGAGAGAGAAATGGTATAGAATGGACATGGACACTCTGTCAGCTGGGCCTCACACTAGGGCTGGAAACTCTGGAGTACTGACAGCCCCACCTCATACCACCTTGATCAGTGTCACTGGTGCCATGCAGGACTCAGCCAATACTAGTAGGGGATGGAGGCGGGCCAAAGCAGAGTGCCAAATAGCTCTGCTTCACATCATCTCATTCAGTCTCATTGCTGCTGCATAGTTGTGGAGGATGGAGGCTCAGTTTCACACTGGAGTGGCAGAAAGGAGAAGGCTAACAACCCTCAATTTGTACTGCCTCATTTAGTCTTGATGCCAGGCTTGGTGGAGGTTCAGCTCACTCTGGACCACGGCACCAAGCAGAAGATGAAAGGCCAGGTCCCTGCTCAGCTAGCCAACCAGTGAGAGAAGCTGACACATTAGGCAAAGAATTGGAGATTAGCTCCTTGCTCAGTTCCTCCGACACCACCAGGTAGGGGGACTGAAGCACTGCTGCTTGATTCTGCTGGTTAGGAGCATGGAAAGGGGCAGGTATGAGGGAGGACTGGCTCTCTGTTTGGTTCTATAAAACGATAGGGAGGTGAGGGATTATTTTTGCCATTGTATCTGACTGGCATAGAGTGAATATTGCCAAAAAGGTTTTCTATTAGGCCATCATTTTCCTGGTCCTCTGTCTAGAGGAAACTGACTTTTCTTATATTCTGTGTTTATTGGAGGTCCAGGTGGGAAGCTTTTGGAGTGTTCTGTACATGATGTATGACAAGTAATAAGGAAACCCAGGGGACCCACAGCTATGTGGTTCCTCATGTGTGAAGGTCCTTAAGCCATCTGTCTTCTTCTTTCTACCCTTCAAAGTCTTCCTATGCTCATTTTTTAAATGATTTCTAGAGTCTTTTAGTTTTAAAAGGGAGGACCTGAGTGTAATGAGGCTATTTCATCTTTGCTGGAAATGGATGGATCAGTAACATTTTAAAATTTCTTAAGGAGGATGGATTCTAAGGTGTTACTTTGCACAATTCAAAGTCTAATTTTTCAAAGACTGAAGAACATTTTATCAAAGGAAAACTAACTCCTGGCAAAAATATCTAAAGATGACAATACCTCCATTTCCAGAATATATTCATTCAGTATTTATTTACTGAACATCTACTAAGTTGCAGACACTAGCTAGTTCCCAGAGTTACAACAATAAAGAACATAACAGACACTGTCTCCATTCGCATACAGCTTATGTATCCAGAAAGAGAGTTAGACACTGACCAAGTACATAAACACCTACCTACTCATAACAATGGTTTACTGTCCCATTGAGCTATATCCCTTTCTCCTCTCCCCAACCTCCAATGTCAAATTAAGCTCAACACAGAGTCATTTTATTATCGATTTCATAAGTGGATTTGTGTGCATTTTTTGCTTTGAAACAAAGCATCAGCTCCATAATATTCTGATTAAAAATGTGTTAGCCGACCCAAATTAAAACCTTTTGATTTTTTTTTAAAGAATTCCTCCACTTAATTATTTTAGCCCAAGCAAAGGCATGGTGAAAAGGCTATGACATCAAGCAAGACCCACTAATCCTTGGTCTCCATTTACAATTGGAACGCAGAGGACACAATGCAGACAGCCTGTTCAGAGAACTTCCCAAAGTGTCAACCTTTTACTTCTTTCTCATTTTATATTTTAATTAAAATAAATTGAATCCAGGCAGGCTTTCTTAAAATTAATGCCTGAAGTGATTTAGAAAAAAAAAACCATAATAAACAGCAACAGCAATACGTGTATGCCAAAAGCCTCACATTCCTAATAACTTTGTAATGTTTCGATAAAACCTTAACAGAATCCTAACCAAGCCTGGATGGAAAGAAACACACAAAATGGGTCTACTAACACAGAAAGCTTAGGGAAAGTGATTTCAATGCTATTGTTTTCAAGAGAAAACTCACAGCTTGTTAGGAAAAGAGCAAGGTTTACTTCCTCCTTTTCGAAATGAAATTACAGTATTTTGGAGATGACACTGTATTCTAGAATTCACTTTGGTAGAGAATTGCACCTGCATTTTTTTTGCTTTAGTTCTATTTTGATATCAGTCTCAAACACAGTGAATTAAAAGATGTAAAACGAATACCACATTTGTTTATCCCCAACAGAAAAGAATTTCCTATTTATTTTCCGATAATGAAAATAATATAATTTCATCATAAAAATTAGAAGGCATAGGAGGATCAAAAACATATAAGTAGCTATAGTTCCACTACTCTACTGACATATAGTCTTTTAGATGTGTATCTATGAATACACACATTTATAAAAATGGAACAACAGTACAGGGCATTTTGCAGTTTTTATTTTATTTTGTTTTGCCTGAGCATGTAGCATGGCTGTCTTTCCACATTAATGAATATAGACCTTCATCACAGTTTTTATGGCTGTAATTTATCTGAATCCCTTATGGATGAACATTAGGTTTGAACAACCTGCTTTATTAATCCATTTTACAAGCACGTATTTTGATAAAGCTACAAGGTTAGGTTTATTTCAAGGACATACATTTAAATTATAATATTTTAGGGACATCTGGGTGGCTCAGCAGTTGAGCATCTACCTTTGGCTCAGGGCGTGATCCTGGAGTCCCAGGATCGAGTTCTAATCAGGCTTCCTGCGAGGAGACTGTTTCTCCCTCTGCCTGTGTCTCTGTCTCTCTCTCTCTCTGTGTCTCTCACAAATAAATAAAATCTTTAAAAATTGTAATATTTTAGAGAGTGACATTGAATTCTAGAATTCATTTATTCCAGAAATGCATCTGCACTTATACATATATGTTATTGTATGAAAGAAATAGTTCTCAAATTTCCACAATATTCAAATAAATGTAGAGAAGATCTCCACTGACAGAGTCTTCATAGATTTAAGGTATTCACTGTAGTCTGAAAGTGTTGGTCTTGCCAAAGTCATTACAAATCTGGAGGATACTCAAGGGTCTGGCTGGTTTGGGAACTTCCTGCCACATGGACCCTGGGCACATCTGAGAAACCCAGAATACCCAAGACCCATCAAGAAACCAGACCATATTCAAGACTAGGTCAACTTCTGAGTATGTTAAATAGGAAGAGAAGCTTTAATCAAAGACATAAAAAATGGTTACTTGCTAGTTTAAATTCCAAATGTTGCCTTTGGGGACAAAGTTATAAATTACAAAAGTCAAATGATTCACGGGGGATCTTTGTAATAGACGCACAAATAATTCTAAATGAGCCCAACAACTTGATCAAAGTTGTATTGTTGACCCAACCCCACTACTTTTAACACTTTGATTGAAGGGGAGAGAAAATATCAGTAATTTTTCTGAAAGTGAAAAATAGCGACACTACATCTTGGTAAATCCGCAGAGAATAATTTGTATCGAAAGGGACACATAGCAAATAACAAATTCACATGTACAAGCTCATTTTAAAACTTGCTTGGGGCTTGGAAATGTTTTCACATTTTCCCACAATTTACACAGGAAGTTGTTGTGTAGCAAGGACATAATTAGTATTAAATATGATTAATTCATACTGTGGGGAAACTCAGGAAGTGTTTTGTGTTTTGATACTGTGTTGCGGCTTCTTTTTCCCCAATCTCTGTCCACAGTGCAGTTGAGGAGACATTTATAGGGCATTCATTCCCTGAAACTCTAAACAGAATGTCAGATTATAATCAGGGAATTTGGGCTTTTCTCTTCCAGTGACTGGGAAATCTAACCCTCTTATGATTACATTATTCTTATTTCATGGATGTTAAATTTTCTGCAATAATGAAATCCATAGAAGACTATGTAAAAATTAACCCAAGCAAGTATTTCATTCCATCATCCAAATAAAGTTCCTGGCAAAAGCCAACTACTTCACATTTTAGGGGGCTTCATATTGCTGAGAACCAAGGTAGGCAGAGGAGAGGAACAACAGAGGTTAGCACAGTGCCACTCACTACACAGCTGTCCATGAAGCACCACCAGCATAACCCCCAGGAGATGTCCTAGTCCCTTTCAACTATTAAATCCCAGCTACAGCTAAGGAGTGGCAGTCAGGCTTCTCTTACAGAAGGTACTACAACAGCAGGGCTCTCTTGTAAAGACAGGATCTAGATCAATTCCTAATCTAATAGAGAGTTGTAACATCCCCCTCCAATCAGGTGGTATGCTGTTTAAAAGAGAGGAGACTTCTCTTTAACAAAACAAAAAAAGGAGGGGGGGGGGAACTGCTTGCCATTATAATAGTTAAAAAAGAACTTTCCATGGGTCTCAAGCTTTTCTGAAAATTAGTTTTATGATTTTTTTTTTGGTTGATTAAAGCTAACCTTACTCACTTTTAACATTCCTTTTTTAAATTTGAGGATCCCATTCCATATTAGCCATGCTCTGGGGGAAAAATGTAGCTCATTAGGAGTGGAAATCTATAGCAGCTGCCAATCTTTCTGCTTTTGTTGTTGCCCAGCCTAGAACTTGCTCTGCATACTAGAGGGACTGGCTTCATAACCCCTACAGCCAATCATCTCATCTGCCTCCAGGAGCATCCATCCCTCCAGCCCTAGTCTTTAAGCCAGAATGGCTGACCCAGAGATTCACCCTCTTTGGACAACAAGAGGCATCTGATCCCTCCTATTATCAGGGGCAAATCCCCAAAGGCAAAGACATATTTTTCCTTTCTCAAACAAAATCAAGCATAGATCTGTAAACGGAAAATCAGCTTCACTGGTGTAGGAAACATGCATTAACTAGATATGTTGCATGAATACACACTAACCAAACTGAGGAAGCTCACAAAAATTTGAAAAAAGCAACATACACAAAGAGCAAGATGGTTTCAATAAGACAGCCTTTCTTATGCTCTTAACTTGATTTTTTGCTAAATTCAGAAAGGTAGAAAGAGATCACAGAAAAGACAAACTAGGTTCATTGGGATGAACACAAAAACGATATTAAAAAGTCAAAGGTAAAAAAAGGAAAAAAGAAAAAAAAAAGGAATACTTGAAAGTTCCATATTTTTAATTCCGGCTTGCCATTTTTAAGGACTTTTTTTAACATCCATAAATGGGCTCACAGTGGCACTGGTGTGAATCGTCAGCGACATCTAGTGGATCGTAATGTTATGGTGTGCAGCTGCAGCTTCGATACAGATCAGATCTTGGACCTCAGTGCCTCACCCCCTACCTTAACATTTTCTTTTTGCAGAAAAAAAATAGTAATCAGTGACCTTGATTTAGCTTAATTCAATAAGTCTGTCTGAGTTTAGTCTGAAGATAAGAACACGAAAGAAAC
The DNA here is from genome assembly GCF_048418805.1 of Vulpes vulpes. Classification (NCBI taxonomy): domain Eukaryota; kingdom Metazoa; phylum Chordata; class Mammalia; order Carnivora; family Canidae; genus Vulpes; species Vulpes vulpes. Next base: position 88,768,402 of record NC_132788.1, read on the forward strand.
CGTTAAGTTGCTTAGTCAACCTGGCGAGGAACATGGTTGGGAAGAATCGGAGAAAAACCTAACTGTTGGACGTGCCGAGGCCCGGGTTTTATGAAGCTGCATGGTTGCTCAGACTGAGTTAAATAATCCAAGTGCAAGAAGAAAGGGCCGCACCGTAAGCAAACACCAAGGTAGTAATTACGCGATGATGGCCAATGCTATTTCACCCCTGTCAAGCATATTATGCTTCAGACATTTTTCAAAATGACTTGACATTTTTTCTGCGTGACATGTTTTGGGTTTGATACAGTGAAAACAGCTGGTTGCCTCCTGCTGCCTAAAAAATCCAGCAGCAGAGAAGTGATGATGAAGGCTCTTCACTTTCCTGCAGGATCTCTTTAAAACCCTGTGAAAGGAGCTCACTGCTGTCACATGCTGGTCAGGAGGCAGGAGGGTACAGTGGAAGGGCAAAAGCTTTGGTAGGTAGCTGCCTCTGAGGTCCTGGTCCTCATTCCCTACGCTGCACGCCCAGGTCCTAATGTCTGACCTTGGGGATGGTATTAACCTGCCAATCCTCCACTGCTGAGCTGGGAGGTGGATGAGCACCATCCACCTCCCAGCATTATCATGACAGGTGAAGTAATCAGCATAGTGCCCGAGGTCAAGTCTGGAGTTAGGATCACTAGACTGTAAACTCTGTGCTGGCAGTGAGCAGGTCTCAGGCATTTATGAGTACAAATAGGGCTGCCAGCATAACAAAAACAAAGGACGCCCAGTTGAAGTTAAATTCCAAATTTAACCGGGTGTCCTATATTTTACCTGGCAACCCTACCATTTGCCCAGGCTAGTCCAAAACTCATTATCAATAGCTCCTCTTTCACTTTAAAAAGTATCTTGATTTGGAGATAACTACTTTTGGACTCCTAACTCCAAGCCCATGCCAAGCACTGGCCAAAAATGGAAGAGGCCCTCCACCGTGCATCTATATGACTGAACAAACGGCTCTTTTCTGGATGGGAGACTCAAGGGAAGTACACGTGTCTGAGATGGTGGCTAATTTGAAAACCACCCTCTATTACACACTTTGGAAACTCTGTTTTATGAGAAATTTTACTTGTTAGTAGATATGTATTGATGACCCACACATGCAGGATTTTTGGGCACTCTTCAATGCCAGATGACAAGGCAGGAAGCATTTCCCCTTCATCCTGAGCTGAGTACAGTCTACACATAAACAATCAGTCTCAGTGCTGACTTCTGATAACACACTCCAAAGTAAATAAAGAGGACAAGAGACCATAAAGAAAGAAAGGGAAGAGGGAGGGAGAGAGGGAGGGGGGAAAGGAGGGAATAAACAATAAAGAATTGAGGAAGGAAGAGAGAGGATAGAAAAAAAATAACAACTCAAGAGTAAAGGAAGACAAAGAGGTAGACAGTACAACCAGACATAAATAAGGAGCTACATGGCATAATATGTTTGAATCAAAAAAGGATTTTCCGATTTAACAGAATGGAAAGAAACCAAAGGACAAAATTTTGCAAACAGACATCGCAGCCAACTGTGGTTACAGATTATTTTGTAAAATGAAAAAAAAAATCAAAGAATGCATTTTTTTCACAAAGAAAGCCATTAAGAATTCAGATTTGACAGTTGACAAATTCAGTTGTTCCTCAGGGACAGACACAGCACCTACTCTCTATTTGCGGCACATACATTTCACTCCTCAACCGATCTCACTTCTGCACACTAATTGGGGCTGGTATTTATGATGGGTTAATGACAGAGCCAGTCAGGAATGCCAAAACACTATCGTTAATATCACCAGGGAAGAATAGCTCAGCGGGGATGTGCATCATAATTAATGTCACCTAAGAAATTATTTTCAATATTCAAAATATTTAAGTGAAGAATTGGTGGTTATTTAATGTGAGAAACAAAGAACCGCGTAATTGATTCCAAAATATCCCAACCCATTAAAAGGAGTGGAAAGGCAAATATTATGACAGACACATAAAGTACAGTTTATAACAAAGATGGAAGGCTGAAAAAGATCAAAATAATTTGGAGCTATAAAAATTATTGCTGTTTTATAGCATTCTTGAAAAATAAGTATATTTTAAATAAGACTTTGGGGTCTAACATAAAGTTTGCAGACATCCTATATCTTTAGAATACAAATAAAAATGTGTCTACTGGCTCTCTCCTACCACCAAACTGATAACACAGTTTACCCTTCTCTTGCTTACTGTAAGTCAGAGATCGGCATCTGCCTGGAAAGTCATCCAAGATACACACACTCGGTTTATAGTCATTAAATCTAACTCTCTGACCAAGAGGACCAACTCAACTCTCATTTAAACCAACCAACCTCCAATATGCCCTGTGATGGCCAATGTCTTCATGGCTAAGAATATGCTGACTGTAACTGCTCTGCTGCTTTAGAGACCACATGTCCATCATCAATCTCGGTCTGTGGAAGGGCAGCAAGATCATCCATTGAAGCACGTCTCCCAGTCTGTACTCTGTGAGGGTTAACAAGGCAGAGCTATGAGATGCTCAAGGGCTGGGGACTGGCCCCTGCCTATACCCCCAGTGACTGACCTGGGGTCTGGGGCCTCAGAGCTGCTTGTACCTTAGGGCTTATTCACTGAAACCAAAGGGAATATATGATAGTGGGGGAGAGTTAAGTAAGTACATTGATTTTTCTACATTTTTAGAGGAAAATTCAGACTTCCTCTGCCTGGATCATCTCTGAGCCTGGTGTCCTTCTCACCTAATCCTTCATTTGTAGCTCAGAGGAGTTAAAAGGACTCGCCCAAGAACTCACCCAGCTATTAAATGCTATACTGGGCTTTGAAATTAGATCTGTCTTACTCCTAGATTCCTTCAATAGTTGAGGCTGCTTCAAGGAGGAGAAGCAACTCTGGGTACTGCTCATCTGCTCCTCCTGCATCCCCTTTTTCAGCTCTATCAACAAGGCAGATGTGACAGAGGAATGCAAAGGATGCCAGGATGGGGGAATGTCGTGATACAGGGATGTGGGCATGCAGAAATGTGGATGTGTGGGGATGCAGAGATATGGGGGAGCAGGGATGCAGAGGTGCAGGGGTGTGGGTATGCAGATATGGGGGTGTAGAGATGCAGATAGGCAGGCATGTGGGGATACAGACACACAGAACTATAGGGATACAGAGATATGGGGGTGTGGAGATACAGAGTCAGGATTGTGGGAGATGCAGGGTTGTGGAGACATAGAGACATAGAAGTATGCAATGAAGAAATGTGGGGGCGTGGGGCTGCAGGGGTGTGGGAGATGCAGGGATGTAGGAATGTGGGGAGAGGATGCAAATGGTAAGCAGAGGCAGAATGGAGAAATCCAAGTGCAGTGGACCACAGCAGTCCAGAAGCTGCTGGGCATGTGGCAGAGGCAGCCTCCTGGCTGCTTGCCCCATCACCAGAGTGCAGAGCCCACCAGAGGTCCTGGATCCATCTACAGCTAAGGAGTAAAATGCAAAACAGAGTCCTCCACTGGCGGGATGAGGACTCATCATCAGTCATGTAGTAAAGCCTTCCTTCAAAGAGGAGCAGGCTCATCAGGAACAGTGGTCATCTAATACGCTTTCAGGCACAAAGGGAGAAAGTGGTTGTTGCCCTCAGGGTGAAAACACAAACAGATTCCACAGTGTCCTTGAGAAACATGAAAGTCCAGGCTGTCATAAAGAGTTCCTTTTGTTGCTTCAACATCAGAGCTGTCTGCTTTTTCTGGGGCCATGAGCCAGAAGCTTCTCTTCTCTTCTAACCATCCAGAGTTTTCATCAGCTGTGCTCACTGCTTGGCCAGGGGTAGGCACCATAAGTCACTCTAACCATGACTGAATACCTAATTTATAAGGTCCAGTACAAATGAAAATGCATGGTCCCTTGTTCAAAAATTATTAAGACTTTCAAGACATCACTAAGACAGTGACAAAGGTTTTTCCTGGCTTTGCTCCCTCTCATGAGAACAGGTAACTTGTACTCAAGAACACATGAGAGAAATCCAGAAGCGGAGGTGAGGAGGAAGCACCCTTTGTACCACAGAGACCAAGACAGATAGCAGTGGGGTAAGAGAAGCAGCAACCTGCTGCTTGGTGACACCCCGCCACCTCCCACCCCTGCCAGAGGCACCACTTCCTCCAGCCAGAAAAGAGAGCCCCACAGTGGCAACCGGCCTTCCCAGCATTGTGCAGCACTTTGTGGGAGCCCCTCCTCTGACCTCACACCACTGTGATTGCAGGGGACTCTTTGGGGCCCAGCCCCTGGGAATCTGACTGTGATGAAGAAGGGGCAGGGGCTTGCAAGGACCAGCACTGAGTCTTGGCAGACTGAGTTCATGCCTGTGGTGCCCAACTAGCAACCCCAACCAGCAGCTTTGCTCCTCCGCAGAACCACCTGGATGGGTGCACTCTGACCTGAGAACTTGGTGCGGTGCTGCTCTGCCCTGGAGGCCAGTTTGCCCACACTCAGACAGGTTGCTGAGTCACAGCCCCACCTGCTGCGGAGGGTGCCTCCTGGCCCCATCTGACCAGATGGCTGGCCCCAGCTCCTGGAAGCTGGGCTCAAGAGGCAGGATGGTGGAGCTGCTCCCCCCAGGGCAAAGCCAGGACTGGGTGTGCAGGCCCCCCAGGCTGTGCACAGGCAAGAAGACTGATTCATAGCTAAGGCTGAGGGCAGCTCCTGGCCCCTCCTACCCTGAGAGCCTATTTGGGAAGGTAAGAGCAGTCTGGATGGTCCCCCCCACCTCCTGCCCAGGCAAGAGGCTGAGACCTAGCCCCCACCCAGCTGCAGGCCCAGCTGACCAGGGGGCTGTTCACAGCTCCTGAAAGCCCTGTGGCCCAGTGGCACTGGAGCCCAGACAAGGGCCGGCAGAGCAAAGCCAGTGGCCCTAGTCAGCAGGGGACTGGGGTTGCAGGTAGGCTGGACTCACGACAACAGAGAGCTTGACTGGTTGCAGAGCTGCTTCTCCCACTGCGTTCTGGCAGGGAATCTGCTTTGTAGCTGCGACCATTGCTGGTGACAGTCTCCAGCCTGTCCGACCAGGGAGCCCACAGAGCACAGGGGAAGCTGTGGCGCCCGTTCAGCAGCCCTACCTACACTGGCGCTCTGCACAGAGAGCATAGCCTGTGGCTTCTCCTGCGTGTACAGAGCAAAACTGGTGGCCTCCCCTGACCTGGGAACTGCGTGCACCCCCAGGCCTGACCCGGGTTCCCGAACAATGAGCTGTACAAGCTCTGGGCTGTGGTCTGATCCCCTGCCAGGGCTTGGGAAGCTAATTCATAGCACCCCCACCACCACCGAATAGAGCACCAGGTCCCAGTCATCCTGTAAGGCCAGTTGGAGAACCCAGGCCGCTGAGGAGGCCATCCTGCAGCCTCACGTGGGCGGGGAGCCAAGGCAGGGGTCCTGCCCATCTGTTCTCAGCCAGGCACACCCCTGTCTCGGTCCTCAGAGTTGCCTTGCCTAAAAATAGGGCAAAATAGCAGGTCCCACCTGCCCAAACACATTACCAGTAGACACACCCAGAAACCCAAACTGGGCTGACTAGTGAAGAGCTGTGTCTGCCAAGGCAAATCTACAAACTCTGGAAGAGGAGCCCTACTAGTCAAATGCACAGATACCAATGTAAGAAATCAAGAATCATGAAAAATCCAATCAATGTTAGCTGAACCTATTGTCCTAATCATTTTACAATATATGTAACTTAAACCATCATGCTATTTGCCGCAAACCAATACAGTGAAGTATGTAAATTATTTGTCAATAAAACCAAAGAAAAATGCAAGTTGTAACATATTTGCCAAAGTACATAATTTAATATTTTCAGTATATTTCTACATAAGTCTCCATATCTTATTTCTGTTTTTTATCCAATGTATAACTTATATACAATAAAGTAAATCAATGTCAAATGTACAGTTAACAAAAAGAATGTGCTGTGGGCTCAAAATTAAATTAATTATTTAATTTAAAAGAATAATTTCAATATGGCAATAGAAGAGCATTAAGCCAAGCTTGAGGCCCTGTGTGCCCACATAGGATGCAGGCCCAAGAATTCAGGCCTGGCTCTAATACTCCCCAGCAGGTCAGAGAGGAGCCTTAGGCCAGGGGGACTAGAAGCTGCTTTATTACATAGACTAAGAGACATTCTGCTCAGGAAAGCAAGTGAAGGTTTATGTAAACCCAGGGCCTGTGTACAGAGTACATGCTACAGAATCAGAAGCCAGGATACCTCTGATGGTAAGGCAGATGGCAACAATCTATCACCAGTTCCAGGTCTGCAGCCACAGTCAACAAAGCACCCCACATCAGATCTCCATGTTCAATGCCAATCCAAAATGTGATTATCCAGTGCCAGCCTCATGCCAGGCCTCATGCTCAGGGCCCAGAATGAAGGGGAGCACAAGAGGCACACAAGACTCACTTGATTTTCACCAGAGCCCCTCAGGACAGTGGGATCCTGAGGCCTAATAAGAGAATGAAAAGGTGTGGCCTGATGTTGGAGGCTCTGAATCTCTGGCTTCCTTGGGATGCAACTGTAAGGCAAGCAGCAGAGCTAATGGATATTTACCACCAATCCATCTCTTTTTTCTCTCTTAAGAGAAAACTTTTAAAAACTAAATTTTGGGATCCCTGGGTGGCGCCGTGGTTTGGCGCCTGCCTTTGGCCCAGGGCGCGATCCTGAAGACCTGGGATCGAATCCCACATCGGGCTCCCGGTGCATGGAGCCTGCTTCTCCCTCTGCCTGTGTCTCTGCCTCTCTCTCTCTCTCTGTGACTATCATAAATTTTAAAAAAATTATTAAAAAATAAATAAAAACTAAATTTTGATTATCCCAGATAATTTTTTTATAATAATCTAAAAAGCATCCCAGAAAAGACTCACATCTCCTTTGACCCCACTGCTAATAACAGGCCCTTCCCCAGATGCTACCAACAGACCTTTCCATCTGTAATAACAGACATACATAAACACTCACTAGTTGTATGATCTTTGTGTGTGTGTGTGATGAACATCTTGACTTTATTTTTTTTACTATTTTATTTATTCATGAGAGACACAGAGAGAGAGAGAGGCAGAGACATAGGCAGAGGGAGAAGCAGGCTCCCTGTGGGGAGCCCAAAGCAGGACTCCATCCCGGAACTCCGGGATTATGCCCTGAGCAGAAGGCAGAAGCTCAACCAGTGAGCCACCCAGGCATCCCTATCTGTATGATCTCTTTAATCTAAGTTATATTACATTGTACACATAATTCTTAACTCTACCTTTAATTTTTAAAGTTAGTATATGTTCTGGGCACCATCCTTGCAATCACCTGTACATTTGCTTTATTCCTTTTAGCTAGTACCTAGAATCCCATTCCATGCATATGCCACAGTCTCAATCAGTCTCTCCCATACAAGTAGGCATCATAGTGCTTCTACAGGCAGATGAAAGATGTGGGGTAGATGGTTCATAGGGTCTGTGCATTTTTAGTTTTATAAACTTTTGCAAACCTGACCTGCAGTGTGGCTGTCCCAGCAGAGTCCCATTTCCCCACACCTCACCAACATCTGATATCACCACCACCACTACCACCTTCATCATTATCATCACCAACCATCATTGCCATTATTTTGCCAACTGGTCAGTAAAAATGGTATTTCACTGCTTTAATTTGTTTTCCCTTGATTATTAATGAAATTGAGCATCTTTTCTTTGTCCATGCAATTCTACTCCTGTCAACTGACTGTTCATGTCTGTTGCCTATTTTTCTACTGCTTCTTTGTGGTGGATTGATATGAAGGAGTTTTTATTACGGTATCTTTGTTATTGGCACAAGGAGTTCTGTTTCTATCCTAGATACTAGTCCTTTGTTGCCTGTATTGCAAACATTTCTTTAAACATTTCCAAATTGAAAACATTCTCTTCAGATGTCCCTAGCACCAGAAACTGTACAAACCCAGAAAAGGGTACAAACATCATAGCACTTAGGGATCTTTAGGGCACAAACTCCAATTTGCTGTTTCCTTTGGAAAATCCTCAGTGTCACAAGGATGCTGGAAACCACCATGAGGGATGATGCACAGGGACCAGCACAACCCCAGGGGATTTCTGACAGTAATCGTTACCAGGTTCAATTATCTGCTTTACAAAAGCAGGGCTCATTCTCTCTCTCTAGCCAGTGAACCCTGACATGCAGACACTACAATTAGAAGCAAAGAATAAATTAAAAGCACATCTTCTCTGCCATGGGGAATAATGAGCATGAGGGCAGGCCTAATCATATGTTTTAAAGCTGTAAGTGAATTAAAAAAACAAAGACAATGGACAAAACCAAGAGGTGATTCACAAAGCTCTCAGTGATGTGGACTACCCATCTGCTGTTGAAAACATGGATGACAATGTATCTCTCACCCCAAGGCTCCTCGCATATTTTTTCTTCCATGATCATCTGAAATTTACTCCCCTAAATATCTCACCATCCTGAAATGAGAAGTGGCCTAGGGCAACATGCTGCTCAGTGGCCTGAATCTCTTCTTCTCATATGTATTCATTAAATCCTTATCGCCAGCGTGCCCTGGTTCCCAACCCTCAACATGATAACTGTGCAGCAGGAAATAGTTACCTCTCCCAGAAAAGCAAATACGACAACAGCTCTCCCCCCACGGAGTCTAGGTGAACTTTGCAAATCAGATCTGGATTCTGGCACAGTGGAAGGACTTTCATCAGTAACTTGAATCCCATCAGCAGACACTCCCAAGGGACCCCTGAGGACCTCCTGCTCAAGAGCAGGAGTCACCTGCTCTGTCTTTTCCCCATTTTTAGTCTATTAAACTTAAAGACAAGAGAAAAAGGCAAGGGAAAGAAACAAACAGCACAGCACGCCTGACTCACTGTATCAGGCACCTCAAATTGCTGCTGGCTTCCAGCTTGCTCTCACAAGGTTAAGGGAAATATTCTAAAATCTTTTCTTTGCAGGTAAATCTAAGAAAATAATGAATGAACGAAGAAATGAATGAGGGAATGAATGAATGAATGAATGAATGCAAACTCAGGGCCCTTGGTATAGAAATGATGCAGATTACAAATGTCCCCAAACACTGCCAACAAGCTTACTGCAGGATCATCTCTCAGAAGGTGCCTCTTGCTTCATCTAAGAGCACAGCCCCCTATCCCTGGGAAGAGCATCCTGTGGATGGTAAAGGGTGACTTCAGAAAATGTAGGAGCAATAGCATTAAACACTGCAGAGACAATGCTGTAGCCCCATGGAGCAAGAAAATAAAAACAAAACAAAACAAAACAAAAGAAAAATAAATAAATAAATAAATAAATAAATACAACACCTACCGACTCTACTGAGTTCAACCTATATCTTTGACAGTCTGCTTTCCATATTCACTACAAATTCCAATCACTCATTAACACCAGTTCTAAGAAAGACTCGGGAAATAAACACCTATAAACAAAGGATGCTTTCTGGAAAGTGTAATATTTAAGTCCTGTTCATAGAATCAAAACCAGATCATTTGTGGCCTTAGGTCCACCACGTGGTCCTGTGTAACTCTGGGTAGTTTAGCTAACTTTCTAAACATCCGTTATCACTCCTGAAGTGGGAGCAATAATAATACCTACCTCCGCCAGAATGGTGTGAGGATTAAATGTGATAGTGATAAACCCCAACTGCTACCTCACCTGACAGTCTAAAGTATAAGGCACATCTTATGATTCTAAGTCAAGATCCTACAACCCCTCTCAAATGATATCCTGAGGCAGGATATGGACCTGGCAGGGGTATGATTGAGATTCAAGGTTAAAACCTGCAGTTGGGGGTATGGCCTAAGAGACCTGTAAAGTCTATTTAGGTGGCTCCAAATCAAAGAGAATTTTGCTGAGTTTAACCTGATAGTTAATGTTGTCTCTGGAGTAGAACACACAAAGCCAGAGACTCCAGACATCTGTCCCTGCTAAAACATTTTTAAGAGCACGGTGGTGCTCCTGAAAATTTAAATGGGAAGGCATGCTCCCAGAAACCACCTGCTCTACAGTTCAATGTCGTAATTTACTTAGAAGGACACAGAAAAATTTGGCACAGAGAGTCAAAAAAAGAAGTGTAGAATATAATAAATGCCTGGTATTTAATAAGGAAGACAATACTTAAGGCAATTTTAAGAGAGATTTCCGTTGGAGCCATTAATGAAAAACTGGAAAAGGAATAGAAAATATGTCCTAGCAGCAGTCTCCTGTTTGTGTTTCTTGTCTGACACATAAAGAAACCTGTTTAAACAAACAACAAAACCCAAACTGAACAACTAGCCTAGTGCTCCAAAACTGGCTGATGATTATGAAGGGAAATTGTTCCAGGTCTTTTGCTCTCTCTCTGCCTATTCTGATGAGGGGCCTCTGACTGTCTGCCATGCATACCCAGGAGGGTACAGGTGTTGCCCAAGGTGGTTTTGAGTTCAGCCCTTCTGTGGACATGCAACACCCAATCCTGTAGCCCACCAGGGTCCAAAAGAGGCTTGAAATGGCTCAGATGCCAAGTCTGGGCAACCCCCGCACTGCAAAAGAATTCTAGAATTCCAATTCCAGGGACGCCTGGGTGGCTCAGTGCTTAAGCATCTGCCTTTGGCTTGGCATGATCCTGGAGTCCCGGGATTGGGTCCCACATCAGGCTTCCCATGCTTCTCCCTTTGCCTATGTCTCTGTCTCTCTCTCTCTCTCTGTCTCTCATGAATAAATAAATAAAATCTTAAAAAACAAAAAAGAATCCCAATTCCAGAAGCATCACGTATCTTCTCTTTGGCAAATTATGCTTCTTAACCTCCTTTTGCATGGGTATCTGACTCTTGAGATGATCCTTTATTTCCTCCACTCCAGTCATTCAGTCCTTCTTCAGATATTTATTGGGTGCCAGCCGTGTGCCTAAGCCCCAATCACAATGTTGAAAAATGGATGTGGTGGCTGCCTCACAGAGCTCACAGTCTGCAAAGGAGGCAGAGACTGAATATGCAATTACAAGTATAATCAACATCTCTGCATTGCAAGAGTATTGGTTAAAATAATAATCACAATGGTGACAATGGTTACCCCAAACTGGGATCAGTGTGCTGAACTCCATGTGGTTAAAAACCCCATGGAAGCTTGACGTCCTTATGGGAGAGTATCACCAACCTAACTATACAGAAGAAACTGGGACTCCAATAGGCTAAGAAATTTGCCCTGCATCTTACCACTAGTAAGGAAAAAAGCCAAGATTCAAATCAGGGTCTTTTGGCCTTCAGAAGACATTCTCTGGACAGCTAATATCTCCTCATCCAGAATGTTAATCAGCAGATATAATGAATCCTCTTTCACTTCCTCATCTTGACCTGAGTTTCAGAAAATATTGCTATGAAGCTGTAAATCCTTCTCCTCTCTATTCTTGATTCTTTTAATCAGAACCACCTCTACATTTCAGCCAATTTCATGTAGAATGAGAAGACAAAAGGCTTTCAACCTAGAAAAAAAATTTTCATGGTGTTGTATATTCTCAGCCACCTGAAACCTCTTAGGAAGAAACATATATTATTAATATGTTCATATGTGCAACATAATCACTTCCAAGTAAGTCAAAGCAAAGGTTTGATTTGGTTCTGAATTTGTTTAACTATACAGCAAACTAAGGTTTAGAGTGAAGCAAGTCATTTCAGTTCCAAAGTTAAGTTCTTAAAATCACACAGACACACATAGACAAATACATACACACACACACTCATACACACGCATACATGTACAGGTACATGTGCACCCACACTCATACACAAAGTTCCTTCTATGTTATTCATAAGAATCTCTTTAAACATAAAAAAAAAGAATCTCTTTAAACATAAATAATAAAATTATTTATGGGGTGTCTGAAAATGATCCAACCAAGCAATCTTTTCTTGAAATTTACCTTTTTCAAGTTTAAAGTAGGGAGTATATATCTATTTAGAAGGAGGGGGAAAAAGAGAGAGAATTTTTTTTCTCAGAAATGTTTCCCTCAGGACAAAGCTTTGCTGTAGAAGTAGCTGGATTTCCCATAAGAATGAGCATGCAACCTAAAGAGAAATGACTGCTATCCATACCATGTGAAATGTCCCAACCTCACCAACTTAAGTAGTTCTGATCAGGAAGGAAAATCAAGCCAGGTCCCCTCACCCCACTCCCCTGTGACCTGAAGTAACTTGAAGTCTGACAGGTCATGTGACTTTCCCAAGGTAACACAGTTGATTAGCAAAACTTCCAGGCCCCTGGCTACCTAATGAAATACTTCAAGGAAGATAATTATCTTTCCCCCATTAATGACTACCAGCATAAGAAAGGTTGTTTTGTTTTCAATGTTGTTTATTTTTTTGTGTGTGGTTGTTTGATTTTGCTATACAAGTGCAATGTAAGATCTAGGATTTTCCATGAGGGGCTGGCTGACTGTTAAAGCTTTTAAAGGTATTCTAAGGGGATGACATCGTTAGAAGTTCACTTTTTGGTAGACACAAAGTTCAGATGACTTCCAATCACAACCATTTTTGCTGTTGAACAGTCACTCTTAGAAACTGATTATGTCTCCCTCAAAATTCGTACTTATACTTTAAGTATACAGTGTCCCTACCACAGACATACTGTACCTGTAGCTCTGATTTTGCAAAATAGGAAGGTAGGTGGGAACCTGCCCAAAAGAGGAATCAAGTTCTAAGTGCATGTTTCCCTAATTTTTCTCCTTTCCAATTTTAAACATATTTTCTCTACAACTACATATCTGTTTAATGAAATAACTTGATAAATACTCATTTAATATTAATTAAATATAATTAGTTTAAAATTAATTAATATATTCATATATTTGTAACTACACATTGAATGGCAGAAAAATATTATTTGGATGAGTAAAATTAGCAAATTCATTAATTTATTAACAAGTGACACCAAAAGCCAACTTTTTAATAAAAGGCTGCCATTGATATATGAAAACATCTTTAAATATTACAGCAAATACTGAATTACATCTGGCCAAGCCATTAGTATTTATTTGAAGGAAGGATCAGATTTTTTTCCAATTAAAATAAACAGATGACAACTTCATGAATTACTGACAATGCATTATAGTGATCATCAGTCAACCAGGGCTTTTAATAATCACATTGCTATTATGAATTTCAGTTAATTCTCGAAAGCACCTGTCAACCAACGTCAGGTGCCTGCCTGCATGGAGCTTATTTTTGCGGGAGGAGATAGAAAAATAACAACGAAAGCCTACTAGTGTGCTCAATGAACAGAAGAAAGTGAGTCAGGAAGTAGAGCAGACACAAAGACAGTTGGAGGTAGCTGTTAATCCACATCTTGGGCAGGCTGTACAGTACTCTGAGGGAACATTTTTTATTCTAAGTATGAGCAAAGTGTAAGTGCAAGCAATTACATAACCTGACCCTATTTACATTTTAAAATGTCACACCAGTTACTATGGAGAGGATAGATATGATTTCCAAACAAGGAAGGGTCTCCCTTATGCATGTGTTTCTAATAATATCAGTCAAGCTGTGTTTTATCATTTTTATCAAGCCCTTATATCTTATTAACAGATATTTTTCAGGGCATCTGGCTGGCTTAATCAGTAGAGTATGCAAGAGTATGCAACTCTTGATCTCTCAGTTGTGGGTTCAAGCCCCATGTTGGGTGTAGAGATTACTTAAAAATAAAATCTTTAAAAAGAGAGAGAGAGAATGAGAGAGAGATTTTTTTTTTCATTTCATAGGTTTCTGAGTCAGAATTTATCACTTTAAAGAATTTCTTCTTGAAAAATTTGGTAGACCTTTTCAATAATTGGTAACTTTCATCTTAAATTTATTTCCTTACAAGATTTTATCTGGTGTAAATTAGGGTCAATATTACAACTTGTGGCTCCATGACCCAACATAATTTATTGGTCTGTGGAGCCATCAGACTTGAATATGAATTCTGGCTCATCCACCCACTATTGTAAAACCCTGGGCACATCACGTGGTCTCTTAATCTTGTCTCTCCATATGTAAAACAGAGATAATAATAGTATCTATCTCCCAGGATCATGAAGAGGAAAATAAATGAAATAATGTCTGTTAAGCACTTGAGTCACTGCTTACACTTAATACATATTTCATAATGGTGTCTATTTTTCTTATCATTGTTACTATTCATATTAATTAACCAGCAAAGAGAAATATCCTAAGGTTGTTAGTCATGAAAGAAGTTCTAATTTGAAGAGTTAGGATTACCATATCAAAGGCATATTGTAGGCATTATGAAAACCTACATCACAAACTAACCTGAAAATATAAAAGGTCAGGATTAATTCATTTGAGAACATATTAGGTGCTTTATCAGCAGGCTTAAGTGAGATTGAAAATTTTCTGTTGAGTTGTCTACTTTCTGGATTGCCACCAAGTCCAAGTTTTACTTAAAAAAATCAATAGCAGTTGCCAAATCCCTAGACCACAAAGATCCTTGGTGAAAAATCAGCAACCTAAGGATATTGCCACTGCTGCCAAAGAATTTTCTGGAGAAAGATCCAAGGTAATTTCCGGAGTCTGTCAATGACCTCTGCAGTTAGCTATCTTAATGAAAGACACTAAGGTTTCTGGAAATGTACTGTGGGACTCTGAATATTATGATTAAGGAACCACTAAGTGTTTACCTAACATTACTGTAGATATAGCAAGGTGGCCCTGGTGTCCCAAAATGTCTTTAGCCAAAGTGGCTGATGTTCAAAATGTCACAAGCACACTGTGCATATGCAAACAATGAAACTAAATTTTCAAAGGATTTGTTAATTGGAATGTTCAATAAAGTTTAAACTGGTAATGTTTCATTGTGTTTAAAATATATTATTTAAAACAAATGTGTTTTAAACAAATATTTATTTTAAATAAATATTCCCAGCTTTGAGAAAGCCCAATTGAGAAAACCCGTAAGTTAAAAGAATCACAAAAGAACCAATGATTTTGGTAGGAAAGAAAGTGCTATCAAAAGTAATAACTCAGACTTCTATAACCACTATTATCTACAAATTAATATATACATGGTCATAACAGAAAAAAGAATATTGTAGCAAGAAAACTAGGACAGTGAGGAAAACACACAGGCATTTTACTAGAGTGTATTTGTTAATGAAATTAGATAAAGGATTCAGAGTTTCTAAACACAAAAGTAGCAAAGAAAAAAGAGGGTTTCTAATAATATGGAAATGTACAGGCAAATAAAAAATAACTTTGAAAGGAGCAAATAATACAATTTTTCCCTTCGATCTATAAAGTAAGATGACTGGTCAAACAAAACCAAATCAATTATTCTTGCTATTAAGTTGCATTTTTTTGTTTTTAAGTTTGTTAATAGAAATACCTTTATTTGAATTTAGAAGACATAATGGCACTAATATGATTAAGCTGTAAAAATGATATGTTTTTGAGAAAGTGTTTATATCTTAAGGTTATCAACAAAAATGTACTTTTTTCTGTCTTTTAGCTAGAAAATGGCCTCATGTGGTACTTTTGAAACAAAGAAGTCAATGTTGTACTCACAGTTTATGTGATGTTAGAACGCAGAATATCAAATCACTGTTGGCTGTCCTGCTATATATGATATATCATTTCTGTCTCTTCATCTCTTTAGTAATGTTTCCTACTACCAATGTAACCAAATTCAATAAACTTGGCATTTTTAGAACATCTATCACATGGATGGAACTATATTAAGTTACAATGAGGAAAAAAAGAGAAAAAATATTGATATCTGTTAAAGATCTGAAACAAATGCAATAAAACTAAAACACCTGTCACTTTCCTAAAAAAAATTTTTTTTTAAAGTTACAATGAGGAAATTTATAAAAATTAGTCAGCTATAAACATGATGCCCAACATACAATAAAAAATCACTAGACACATGCATGAATAAGAAAAATAAAAAGTCGTTTTAAAAGAAAAATAGAGTCAACAGAAACAGAAATTACCCAGGTGCTGGGTCAGAAATTATCAGAAAAGAAATTTAAAACAGCTTTGTAGCTGTGTTTGAGAACAAAACAGCAACACGACTATAATCAGTTCACAGATAAGGAATTTCAGGAGGAAATAGAAATTATAAAAAAGATTAAATGAAAATTCTCAAACTAAAAGTATAATTTATAAAACAAACCATTCACTAAATAAGATTAGCAACAGATTAGAGACTAAAGAAAGAATGGGTTAGTGAACCTGGAGATGAATTAAGAGAACATATATTGGAAACAAACAAAAGAGCCACAGTGAACTGTGGGACAAGATAAAGCAATCTAACATAGATGTGACTTAAGTTCTAGGAGGAAATGTAAAAAGAATGGGGTAGATAGAATTTTGAAGAAATCATTGTCAAAAATTTTTCAAAGATGTTGAGAATATTCAACAGTCTCTGCATACTCCAAGTAGAATAAATAAAAAGAAAATCACATCTAGAGACATCCTTTACTTATCACACTATACTGTATACTGAAAATCAAAGATAAGGAGAAAAGTCATGAAAGTAGCAAAGAAAAATGACTTACTGTATACAGAGGAAGAAAGATAAAAATGATGGCTGACATCTCATCAGGAACATTAAAGATCAGAAGAAAATGGGATTATATCTTCAAGGTGTTAAAAAAATAATAAACTGTCAAGTTAAATTCTATATCCAGTAAAATTACCCTTCAAAAATGAGGGTGAAATAAAGATATTTTTAGATAAACAAAAGCTGAGAGAAGTTGTGGCTCCAAGATCTGCAATGTAAAAATAAAATAAAATAAAAATGCCAAAACAGGTTCTTCAGGCTGAAGAGAAATGATAATAGATGGAAACTTAAATCCATTGGAAGGAATGCAGAGTGCCAGAAATGACAAATGTGTGGGTAAATATGTTGCTGTCTTTTTTCTTATTTGATTTTTAGAAAATAGTTGATTAAACCAAAAATAAAGCCAAATAAATTTAACATTTATTATGGTATTTTAACATATATGTAAGTACAATATATTATAATACCACAAAGGATGGTGGTAGGTAGAATTACACTGTTGAAAAGTTCTCGTTCCACATGAAGTGGTACTTCATGCACTAAATTAAGTCTACATACACTGTGTACTTAAGGATGCTCACCTTAATCCTTAAAGCAACTAAAATATATATATATATATATATATATATTTTTTAAAAGGTAGATTAGAACTTTCCTGGTGGATAGGGATCACCTCAGTTTTTAGAAGTCCCACAACCTAGAACAGGGTCTAAATATACTGAGTCCTGGATAAATGTTGAATTAAAGAATAAATAGAGATATGTAAATGAAATGAACAGGATTGAAAATGGTAAGCATCAGAAAAGAGGCAAAAATAAAGTATCATTAGAGTTCAGAAGAATTATTATATGGAAAGCAGATAAAATAATCTTAATTTTGCACTTATAGAAAATAAAGATATTATGGGTTCTGTGTGTCTGAGGACATTTCTTCTAGCTGTGACGGAGGTGAACTCTAGAATTTCCACTCAATGAAGACTCACTATAGAGGGCTTTGCTCCAGAGTCCCTTGAACTCCCAGACTACGTGAGGTCTGCTAGTTGTGCATTGTGATAGTGCCCTGTACTTCTCTTTCATGTCGTTTATCATGAGTAAAATGTAGTAATTGTTTATGTCATCATGGCTTTAATAAACATCACTGCTGTTGGATGGTGTGCTTTGTGAGAAAAAGGACAGCATCAACTTAGCTTGTGGTTGTGGCCATATCCACAGCACAGTGCCTGACACAGAGGAGGTTAGAGAAAGCTACTTGTTGAATTATCACAGCACGTAAGAGGTGGATGAAATCTCAGAAATCATCTAGATAGGACAAGGGTGTCATTTCATGGATAAGCAATGAGACTACAGCAGCTGATCTTTGAGTACATAAATGGTCCAAGTGGGACAAGAGCTACCAGAGTCTACATTTCTAGACCTCCAGGCCAGGGCTCTCTATGTTGGGTCAAGCTGAGGCTCCACCTGCCACCCCTTCTTCCACTTTCACGTGACCAATAGTCAGGGTCCTATGCATAACATGTGGACACAAGACAACTGATCAACACAAAGCTCAGTCATGCGTTGACCTTATGAAAAGTTACAACATTCTAGCCAAATGAACAAAAAACATAGCATGCCTTCACAGTGTGTGTGTGTGTGTGTGTGTGTGTGTGTGTGTGTGTGACAATGCATAAATGACTTTAATTTTTAATGTTTGCACCTGAAGACTCTGGGGAAGTTATTTTCACATCAGTCTTGTGCATAAATGACTTACGGCCCCTAACTAAGAAATATCCAATGTAATATCTTAAAATACAGAAGACTAACTGTGACCCCCTGCCAAGCTGATAAAAAATAAGAAAAGAAATAGGCATGTTCTCATAAGTTAGATCAGAAAGGGAGGGGGGTTTATTTTAATAGAAAGAATGAAAATTTCCTTTTCTTTTCATCTACTTTCCTATAGATGTGGCCCCTTTGTTTCTTGTTTATGCACAAAAAGTCAATTCACTACTTCCATGAAAAGCACCATTTCTAATTCTGGGGTCTGGGTCTTCTATGCTCCCTCCCTCTGAATGAACAGAACTCCTCACTCAGGCAAAGAGGACAAGGATGGATTGTGGCTTGAAAGGAATACATTAAAAAGCCCATAAGGATCGTGATTTCCTCTGCTCAGAAAGAACTTCTACTAAACCCATCTTTTGCTCACATCCACAAGGTGCAGGTTTCCCCAGGGCAAAGCCTCACTGGCCAGCAGGGAAATGCTGCCAGGGAAAAGGAGAGCTCTGCTGCTTGCTGCTCCACTGCCCTTTCTAATCCTTTCCAGGAAAGCCCATTGAATGGTGATATAGGTGTCCTACAGTGGAGGACCCCAGAGGTCCTGAGTCACTCCCTCTCTTCACCTGGTCTCCCTCAGCAGGGACTTCCCACAGTCACAGGTATGGCCAGGAGGCAGCAGTGGGAAGCTTCTCCTGGGAGTATGCCGTACCACCAGCTGTCCCACTTGGAGATTTCCCATCACGGTCTCTGCATCCTTCCCACTCTGAACCCCTCATCCCAGCATTGCAATTAGGCCATTGCATTTGCAAGGTAGATGTCTGTGGCTTGAAGATGACCAGGAGGGGACGTTCAAGACACTCCATTCCCCAGCTCCTTCCCACTCATACTTTTGTTATCCTTCTGCATGTCACCGGGCTTTTTATTTTCCTATTACTTACAAAATAACAAAGAAAATTTATTATAGAAAATTTTGCAATGGAAAACGCTTCTGCAAGATACACAATTCAAAACCACATTTTTTTCTGCTGTGCACCAGCTCTGTGCAATTGGCACTTATTGGAGACAGCTTTCAAAGAAAATATGTTTGCGGTTCAAAGATAAGCAGGTTTTTAGTAAACTGTCAAAAGGACTTTTTTTCATCTTCTCCACTGCCAATGGAAAAACCCAAAAAGAAAGAGTAAGTAAGAAGGGGAAAGCATTCTCTCCAAATTATATTACATCTGTAGACCTGGTTTTCTGGAAATTCATCAATGGATAGGGTAATCGGGGCTAGGGTCCGCTCCCATCACTCCACCCTCATCTTGAGTTGGGTTTGACATCAGAATAATGAGGGCAAAACACTAAAATAACCCTGTTATAATTAAGACACAGGGTTTTTTCTCAACTGTTTTCATTACAATTATCAATTTCATATGAGCTTTACATAAAAAAAACCTATGTTAATTCAAACCTTTTTTTTGAAGTTAATTCAAAAAAAACCTAAGTTAATTCAAAGTTAATTTATTTTTCAAAATAAAAAAACAAAGATGCCATTTTAACAAGGCCTCTGTTCATATCAATTATAACTGTAAATTGCCCAAATGAAGAGATATCAGAGAGTAAAAAACAAAACCAAGAGAAGACCCATCTAGAACCCACAGGCCATCCATAGAGAGGGACAAGCAAGAGAGAGGGCTGAACAATAAAGTCTTTCAGCCAATAAAGATGACCAGGCAGTTCTGGTTTCCATGGAGGGCGCTGTATTATAGGTTGTTTGCCCACACTATCCTTCCAAAAGCTGCAGTTTGCCTGTTGCCCCAATATAGCTCTTGTTAAGAATAAGCTAATACCATGTTAGAGAACCTTCCAAAGGTGACTGCTGATGTCAAGGCCATAAACCCATGAGAAAAATGTCAACCTCTGGAAAGATTGTCAACCTCTGGAGAGATAAAGACAAAATTTAATTGAAAAACAAAACCCTGATAATAAAGGAGGCATGACTTTCTTCTGATAACAAGTAATAATTATACCAGTGGAAAGTAAATTCTTCACTTTCAAAGCACATGAATGGTACAATGAAGCAAAGGCTCCAACCTAAATGGAAAGAAGAGGCAGACCCACCTTTTCTTTTCGATTTTGGGAACAGGGGGGCTAAGACTCAAAGCCACAAAGTTTAGGAAATTTTTACAAAAGCACTTTTTTTTCTGTAGGAAAAGACTCCCAGCTCCCTCTGAACTAATAGCACAGGGGCATCCTCAGCATTATTTCACTGTGAGCAGATGGTAGTCTGAAATTTTTTTGATAAAAACAATCCACTGGCAAGGGTTGCCAAGAGGTCAGTGGAACCCAGATTAACAATTGATCAGCTCTAATGGACTGTTGTAGCAATAAACCCAGAGCCCGTGTGCAGACCTGCTACCCCAGTGATAGCAATGGGGCTGGCATCCAAGCTGTTAAGACTTGCACTTAATGGCATCGAGGCTTCACAGCTTCAAAACCTTCATCTAAGAAGACATGCATTCTTCCATGCACATCCATTTTCTCCAAGGCTTCTCTTTTATAGGTTCTCACAAAAGCACACATGGTTTACTCAGACCCAGAGAAGATTTCACCAAGGTCTGAGGTCCAGGCAGTAAATGACATTCTGTAATATTGACAGATTATTTCAACCTCTACTCTAGTTCAGACCACAACAGTATTCCCTGATGTTTCCCTTGTACTTAGAGAAAACAGATCACTGGAGGAGGAAAAACTGGGCTCCCCTTCTTTGTTCCCAAGAGAACAAAAACTGTAACAATCCAAAGACTCATTTTCTCAGTCCAGACACACACACACACACAGAGAGAGAGAGAGAGGGAGGGAGGGAGGGAGGGTTAGAGATGTTAAAGCTGCATTTATGCCTACAGCACCACATTTGACAAGGGAATCATCTGTGCTACATAAGAATTCCACTGTAAAGCTTCAATAATAGGAAGTCAGAGCACTCTTGAAGGTAACACTAGCTTCCCAGGGACAAAAAAAGAGTGGCTCTAGGTTAGTTGAGTTAAACCACAAAACATCTGTCCTTTACTAAAGGATAAATAATCCCTTCAAGTCATTAAATCATCCCCTCCCTTACCCACTCATGTGTTGTAGACAACTGATCTCAGAATAAAATTGACTGTATGAGCCATAAACACCACCAGATTTTCCAAAATAGTTCTGACTTCCAATAATTCTTCACTCTCCTATAAAATCACTTCTTCCTGTTGAACCAATGAATGCAAATGTTTGGTCCAGAAAAACCCAAGAACAAGGATATTCTCTTCCACAAGCACCATACAAGGAAACCAGGAAATTTAATATTTATGCATCATTATTATCTATTGCAGAGTCCATTTTCAAATCCTTGCTTTTGGTTCTGGATCCAGTTTAGAATCAAGCATTGCATTTTTCTTCGTCACGTGTCTTTGTGTCCTTTAGTCTGGAACAGGTCCTCAATGTTTCTTTGTCTTTCTTAACCTTGGAATGTTTGAAGAGGAGTCAGCCAGTTACTTTGTACAACATTCCTTCATCCAGAATTGTCTGATGTTTTATCCTGGTTAGATTCAGGTTACACATTCTGGGCAAGAATTCTACATATGGATGTTGTCCTAAAGCTCAACACACATCTGGAGGCACGTGACGTCACTTTGTCTCCTCTATGGTGATACTAACTTTGATTACCTGTTTAATATGGTATCTGCCAGGTTTCTCCATGGTAAAGTTTCTATACTCCCATTTGTAATTAATAAGTAATTTGTGGGCAGAAACTTTGAAACTCTCAATGTCCTGTTCTTCATCAAACTCTTTCCTACTAGTTTTAGCATCCATTGAAGATTCTTGCCTGGAATTATTACGATAATCTTCTATCCACCCCCCACCCCCCCAAATCTCTTCTATATTTATTAGTTGGCATTCTACTGTAAGAGCTTTTCCTTCTGTCACTTTTTTAAAGTAGGCTCCATGCCCAGCATGGAGCCCAGTGCAGGCCTTGACCTTACAATCCTGAGATCAAGACTTGAGCTGAGATCAAAAGTCGGACACTTAACCAACTGAGCCAGCCCAATGCCCCAAGCTTTCCCTTCTCTTTTCTGCATATATGTATCTATCATCTATTTGTACCTTATTAGAGTGGACTTGGGGATTCTTATTTTATTCAATGTTATAATCTCACTTGAGTTGAGCTTCAGTAATTTATAACCAGAATATTCCCCAGGAGAAGGAGATAGTTTCTACTGACAACACATTTAAAAGGTCCCTACAATCCTCATAGTTACAAAGTTGCTTCATGATGCTTCCATTCAACCTCTGTGGCCCACTCTTAAGAATTCCAAACCCTCTGAAAAGGAGGCACTTTGAAAATAAATGTGGCTAGTAAACAGCCTCTGGACCTTCCTACAGCCACCATGTACGTGTGGCTATAGGAAGCAAGGTACTTCTTGCTATATTCTAACTCCTCTGCCCCTTCCCTTGCAGCTCTGCCCTATTCTGATGTTAATAGTCCTTGGCCCTTCTCCACCACCGCCCCCGTCCCCACAACCTCTTTCGCTTGGCTAAAGTCCTGGTTCTATTTGTTCTGTATGTTGGTGTTATGCCTGAAAATGACCACCATATGGCAAGCTTGATAGTTTCTCTTTCCCCTCCAGACCTATTCCTCATCCTTCTACACCTAGTTCAATTTCAGAAGACTGAACTACATCAACCATGCCAGTAGTTGGATTCAGCCAACAGTGGGTCAGCAAGACATCAGAAGGCCAGACACTGTTATTGGAATATTATTCCCCCAAATCTCATCCTTCTAGCTCACCATGATTGGCTACATATCTCTAACAAATACTCTTTCCACATAGCTATTCTCCTTGGGTTCTGGAAACCACTCCTCCTTCTTGCTACTCAGGCCAGGAATGTGGCTTGCCCTGCGGATAACATCATTGCCTGTTAGTTTCTCTAACCACACCTTTGAAAATACTCCCTTTATTAGACTTGCCTCAATTACTCCATTTGAGTGTGCATTCTTTCACCCATAAGGCAAAAAATATAGATGGGGAGGGATGAGAAGAGGTTCACCATGGAAGGAAGACACCAAAGGCTATTTTGGTATCACCATTTTTTTTTCTGCTTGAATATTCATGTCTACCTTTATCATTTCCAATAAATGAAAACACAGCAAAATAAACACTACTTCCTAATTGTGACCACATGCCACTAGAAGAGATACATTCTAGCAAAGCACAAAATTTAGGATTAAGATTCACTCCTGTTTACCTACCAATGAGAAAATATCACAGAACTCAAAATGACAATACAGATAATATTTCCATCAAGAGGAAGAGGGACTCAAAGGAACCTCCAGGTATTATTCAATTCACTTGTTGCCTTTTACTATGTTTTCTATATACATGGCAACATCAAAATCCTTCTCAGCCAAACACAGGCATAGCCATAGTTGGATATAAGATCTACTACAAGAAGTTTATTAAGCAGATGTTCAAATCTGACATCAGTGAATGATTTAATTTTTAGATACAATTAATAGTCAATCCAAGATTACATCATAACAATTTTGCTTCCAATCACCTAAAATGTAGCCACATAAGTGGGATTAACAAATATTCTGCTGTCTATCTTATCAATATACCATTAGGAGTTCTGGTGATTGTTGTTAGTTGACTGATTACAGCCTCCAGAACTGGAGAGGAGTTCATCAAAATCTGGTTTTGTGCATATGCATGAGTATGTGTTATCACTCACTGTAACTATCCTGGTGGAAACTGGTTGAGGATCACCACCCTGCCCCATCGAGAAATAAGCACATTTATTTCAACTCTGTGCCATCCTCCTGAAAGCCTTTTTCTCCCATCCACTGAAAGCAGGTGTTTCTGTTTCTCTTACCATTTCTTGTTTGGCAGCCAACACACAAAAAAGCTTAACTCAAACTATAATCAGTTACCTGCAAGTCTGCATCAAATTCATGTTTCAGATGTGCCTCTTCTGCAGCCTCCACAAGACGCTGAAAAGACAGAAGGCAAAATGAAAGATCAGAAATGTGGCCCAGACCTTATCCCAACAATGTGAAAAGACTGATGTTTCCCCATTGCCCCAAAATGACAGATTATAACATGTGCATTATGACCTGGAGCCATTGCTCCCATGAAATTGAAAAGAGCAACATCAGCGTAAAATCTTTTTTGTCTTCATCATTCAATCACAGTTTTTTCAGCACATATTTATTGTTACACGTGCATAAATGCACACAAGTTTTGCATTCATTTTCATTGCAATTTGTAACAATTCAAACACTGGCCCTGAAGGCCCAACATGGATGCCAAAACCTACCTAGACTAGTGTGTTCCTTAGATACAGAAGGCTCTTGGTCAAGATTTATTAAATTGAGTCCAACACTAAGTGGGCTAACTTTCTTCCCCTTTGGCTTGAGAAACACTACTTATTTTAATTCCCTCAGTCATTCAAAGCAACTCTTCTTGCATCCAGTTCTAGTATATAATTATGAGGTGACAATTATTTGAATTTATGGTACATCAATGCCATTTTGGCAGTCTGCATCCCAATAAGAAAATAACTGAAATTAAATCAATAGGCAGTACCATAAATACACAACTCTTCTTATTCTTCTTAGCCAACTAAATTCAATCAATCCATATTCTTATAAAAGCAATTTCATAAAAAAAAAAAAAAAGCAATTTCATGAAATTCCATTTAAAGGCAATTGGTCAACCTTCAAAATTATTTATATTTTAATTGGAATTTGCCAACATTAAATTGACAACATAGACTAGAGACTATTGCAGAAAACTCATTTAGTAAAATAATAGTTCACTGAAATTTCATCGGACTAAAAGCAAAATCTTCAGATCTAGGTACAGATTCAGCCATTTCTATTTTTCTCCTGGTTACTCTTGTAGCCTAGGCTGTCTTTAACCTGTTTTTAATTGATATAATACAGACCTGAGTTTAATAGGCCATGTTTGAAACTTGGTGACATGGGTATTAATCTCTAAATGATTACAAATCAACAAACAAATGTTCCATGAATAATTATTAAATTGGATATGGAAATGAGGAGTTTGAAATATATGGGATAACATGAGGTACCAATATAGACCACTAAGGCATGTCTTCCCACAGAACATACAAAGAACGAGGTAGGCCAGCCAGAGACATTGTTGCCCACAGACAGGAATCCAGGAGGGGTGGCAAATCTGCCTTCCCATACTTCTTCCGGATGGTCAGGAAGGGATTTCCCCTTCTCTGGTCAATCAAAGAACAGACCCCAGGAGAATATTACAGGGCCAGAGCCAGAAGGCTCAGTTTTTTTTTTTTTTAATTTTTATTTATTTATGATAGGCACACAGTGAGAGAGAGAGAGAGGCAGAGACACAGGCAGAGGGAGAAGCAGGCTCCATGCACCGGGAGCCCGACGCGGGATTCGATCCGGGGTCTCCAGGATCGCGCCCCGGGCCAAAGGCAGGCGCCAAACCGCTGCGCCACCCAGGGATCCCAGAAGGCTCAGTTCTAATTCTAGGCTAGATGCAATCCACTTCATCTTTTAAGCTGAGCCCTTCTCCTCTCAGGCCTCGGTTTCTTCATCTGAAACCCCTGAAACAGTGACCCTAGTGTAGTGCTTCTCCAAAGGCAGAAGCAAGGGCAAGCAGCGTCAGTTTCACCTGCAAACATGTTAAAAATGCATGTTCTCACGCCCCATCCCAACTTGGAGAATCAGAAGCTCTAGGGGTGGGGCTGGCAATCTGCTTTAACAAGCCCTCTAGGGAATTTGGAAGCGGCTAAAATTTGAGAACCAGTGGCAAAAAACAGCACTCCTCCTAGAGCTGAACTCATCCCTGCTGCCTTGATTAATGATACTAACCAGCCCTTCAAGGTTTTTCAACTTTCATTTGTCTTTTTAAAATCCGTGTATTTTCACTATAAGACATTAAATGCTTTCTAGAAGAGCAGCATAAAATGGAGAGGATGAGAAACAGAGAAAAAGAAAAATAAGGAGAGACACTATATGTAGATTGGATCCATTGGCCCCAAGCTTTTGCTAGGTCACAGTCTTCCTAGAATCATCCTAGATAATGAAGCTTGTCAGCCTCCTGGGATCACATGACCCAATCTGCAAATGCATCCAGGTGGACCCTGACAAATGAGTGACAGTGGTACAAGGAATCTATGTATTTGTGAGAGCTTGTTCTTTTAATTTTTGTAACAGATTTAGAATATCTATGCATGTATCATGAAATCAGTTACATACTGAGATTTATAGAATGGTTATAAATAATTTGCATGTCTGGACACTTACATTATCAAAACAGTCATGCATTTTGATTATGTATTTATCTAAACACAAAAAAAGTTGCTGTTTCATGGTGTCTAAGTACTCTGAGAACCCAGAGTAGAAATGTGGATGACATGTACAAATGATCAAAAGAACAAAATAAAATTTCATGATGACCAGGACAGATAATATTGAAAGAAGTGAACAACTGGAAATGAAGAAAACAATAAAGCAGTATAACAGCAACAAATAAGAGAACAAGATGGAAATAACAGGTAGTTGAAATATCACAAAATAATACAGCACAAAATATATTACATGTATCTAGAAAAATACATTTCATTTGCCTTTGTGTGTATATATGTATATCCATATCATAAATACCATATAACATTCATATATAACCTAACATGTAATGTATTTCAACCACTGCAATACATGTCATGGTATTAGGAGTTAGTTGGGGGCAGCCCCAGTGGCGCAGTGGTTTAGCGCCGCCTGCAGCCTAGGGTGTGATCCTGGAGACCTGGGATCGAGTCCTGCATCAGGCTCCCTGAATGGAGCCTGCTTCTCTCTCTGCCTGTGTCTGCCTCTCCCCCTCTCTATGAATAAATAAATAAAATCTTTAAAAAAAAAAAAAAAAGGAGTTAGTTGGACAGTTAGGTAGTCAGGGCCAGGGTCCCCAATGAGAAAATATGGAGTCAGGACAGCTAAAATAAAACAGCAGTGACCTCCTCTTTTGCAGCTTAGAAAGGACCCCACTGACATTCTGCTTTGCAGCCTCTGCAAAACGTCCTAAAATAAGACAATTAACCACAAAAGCATATGTCAACATCACTGCAAGGAACAGTTAAGACATAAGCCCCCAGATGTCTTTTATAGACCATCAGCATGTGGACATTAACCTAACAGGTGACCAAAGCCCCAATTGCCATGATTCAGCACACCCTGATTGCTTGAGAAACTCTGCAAAAGAGCTCATAAAACCCCCTAAACTTAGAAACTCTAAGGGCAACCCAATCACGTCACCCTCAGTCTCTGAGAGCTTTGTACTCTTCCTCACTAAACTTCGCTTTGCTGCCCACCATGTCTTCATTTTTTGAAGAGGCCTGACCCAGGACCTGAGCATTGAGAGGACACAGATCTTGTAACAGTGGGTCACAAGAAGGCAATATATTGGAAATAATTCAATACTATCCTACTAAGTACTAAGTAAGATCAGCCTGAGCACCGTTCTCTGTGTGGAGCCGTGAGCGCGCTTCTAGCCAGTGTTTATGTTCATTCTCAAGTTAAATTTGCCACATGCTTTTTTTTTTTTTTTGAACTTAATTTAATTCATGTATTTTTGGTTTCCATGAAGATATTTTCCCAGCAAGCTCACTACAAAGCCTTAAGAAATAAGATTCAAACGAAGATGATCGGGATCCCTGGGTGGCGCAGTGGTTTGGCGCCTGCCTTTGGCCCAGGGCGCGATCCTGGAGATCCGGGATCGAATCCCACATCAGGCTTCCGGTGCATGGAGCCTGCTTCTCCCTCTGCCTGTGTCTCTGCCTCTCTCTCTCTCTCTGTGACTATCATAAATTAAAAAAAAAAAAAAAAAGAAGAAGAAGATGATCCCCTGGCAGTGACACATAATAAGTATCTTATGTAAAGCAAGAAAGTATGTTGGAACAGGGCTCTTTGAAAGGATACACGCTCCATGCAGTGAACCATGAGGTTATCCCAATCTGCCCTGTGATGCTACTGGAAGAGAGGCCTATGTTTTATGGCAAAATTCAGGGGGAAATCCCCAAGAACAAGCATATCTGTTGTGCACAATGCTAATGACAAACGGCACGTCAAGAACTATACACCTTTTGGAAAGAACAAAGGATAGTTGATCTTTCTTCTGAAATAGTCTTAAGATACATCAGTTAAAAGAAATGTTATTTAAGAAGAATATCATGTGCCATAAATTTACCTAAAACAGAGTCCTGAGGACAGAAGCTTCTACTGTTAATGAAATTAACAGAAATTGAATCACCTTTTTAAAAAGTCAAGGCCATTCAACTTCCACCTCTGACGTTTGCCTGCAGAAAAGAGCAGCCTCTCATGTCTCTTTCCTGAGCAAATGCCTTTATCATCTAAATCGAATTAAGTATGTTTTAAAAATAAGTTTGATTACCACTTGCAGGTAAGGAAAATCAATTAAAATTTGCTAATATTTTAGTTATTATATAAGGAACCACTGAGCCCGAGGGAAACCATTACTCTATTATACCTATTGGAAAGGCAGTGTGCTTTTAATAATAATAAGTTAATTTTCTCTTGTATGAATTCCCCTTTTGGATCCGCAGATGGGATTATAGAATTGTGAATGTGGTTTTTAATTAAAACTGAACACTGGAAATAAAAATTGCTTTGAAGACTAGTATTCAAAACTGAGCTCTGAGGCAAGGGAAACAGCAGTGTTGTCCACGGATCCTCCCCACTTTAATGCCAACGCAATCCCTCACTCAACAAAAATGATAACAATATACTGGAATATACATGCTGGCCTTGGAACAAAGCATCTACAAGCCAAAAAGTTGTAATTCATGAGTTGATGTATGTTTCGGCGACTTTTTATATTTCTAAATAACTCTTCCCTTTTAGTGAAATAAATACAAACAAAAGCTATCTTTATAAATAAGAAATGCTAGAAGCCATGAACCATGGACATGGACTATTTATAGCCATGGTGAAGGCAAAACTGCCAAGGGGAATAGTGGGATATTAAAGCATTTCATTTAAAATCACATCTTATTTCTTGTTACAACGACCCCACATATAATCAGTACGATGCTACAGAATGAAGTCTCCCGTCTCCTCCCCCAAAACACTTAAATCAAGACTATATAGCTCAAGACATCACAGAGGTCAAGCTATTTCCGTCATGGTTCAGGAGGGGGAAAACAGGACACCAAGTCACAGTAAAAATTGGATCAGAAAAAGAAAATGATTTCATTTGTTCTACTTGTATTTTATTTTATTATTATTATCATTTTTTTATTGCTGGTCATCTTGGCTTAACGAGAGAAAAGATAGAACAGTGCAGTGGGGGGTGGGGGGAACAGAAAATGTGATATACAACAAAGTAACCTACTACTAGACTCCCACTGATTCTATCAGAATGAACAAATTATGTACAAATGAAAAAACGTTTTTTAATAAGAAAAGGGGAAGGCGGGGGAGGGAGCAATTATAGATGAAAATCCTTAAAGCAAAACAGAAATATAGAAACCATATGGAGTAGCAAAGAAAAACGTTATTTTTATTTCTCATGTTAAAACTAAAAAGCTTTGGCTTGTAAATGCTGTTATAATGGGATATTGGAATTTAACAAAGATTTCAAAGCACTTAATACATTTTGTGGCTTTCATTTAACATTTTGCAACAACACATTTAATAATCAGACCAGTGTTTTTATTGCTTTTTTTTTTTTCTGGAATGAACACATAATTCTTTCTCAAAAAAAAAAAAGAGTTAAAGTCAACTGAGGGGATTCTAAGGAAAATCTATAACTATTAATATGGCTTTGGGCTGTGCCAAGGGTTCGCTTGGACCTAAGGATTGAATTGTGGAGACTACCAGAGTTAGAGACCATGTGAGTCTTCCTTCAAATCCAACAAGCACTAAACTTAGTATTAGAAGAACAAACAGAACCATCAAGAAGACATGATAATTCCAGGGACAATCATACCAAGTGTGGCACGGTTGATCTTTTCCTTACACTAGATTCAGCCACTTTTGCTTTAAGGGCCACAGTTTAATGAAGTTACTCCTTTTGCCCATCAGTGTGTTCCTAGCACCATATCATGTGGCAGGGCTTAAACTCAACAGGTTGACCATCTACATCTGTGAGGACAGAGAAGACCCTGGTCCTTTCTGCATCACAGATTTCAAACTCGATTGATCCAGGAATAAAATGAAAAATCTCTATCCTCATTAAAATGTTGTCAGCACATGAAAAGATATCTCTGGGAATCTGGACAAAATGAGAATGATTTGTTCCCAGAGCTAATTTCAAACACTCCTTTCTTGAGTGAAGGGTCAGAAACCAACAGTTTAAGAACCATTAAGTTGGGGAGGGGGTGAGTGAAAAAAAAGAGTAGATGTTCAAATTTACATTTTCATTCCTTCTGGCCTGGAAATCCCTTCCCTTTTGCTCTCAAGATGGAATTTTTACTACTCTGTAACAGCGCAGATTCACCTTTGCTACTTTTGTAGCTGGACTAGTCAGATCA
Source organism: Vulpes vulpes (assembly GCF_048418805.1). Lineage (NCBI taxonomy): Eukaryota > Metazoa > Chordata > Mammalia > Carnivora > Canidae > Vulpes > Vulpes vulpes. The sequence goes on from NC_132788.1 coordinate 88,799,281, forward strand.
CTATTTCCTAAAGTGCTGGGCTCGTAGCACCAGTGAGCCATGAAACAACACAAGGCGCTTTAAAGAAGGGTGAGGGCCACACACAAGGAAAATAGGATTTCCATACAAAGGGACAAGTGACAAAGAATGCTGCCAGTGGGCTAGGAAGCTTCCCGGAGGAAGTAACATCAGAGCTGTGCTCTAAAGGAGAACAGGAGGCTCTTCCAGAACAAAGAAAGGTGCTGAATCAGGGTTCCAGCCCAAGGGAACATTGCAAACAAAGTTCTGGAGGCAAGAAAATGTGTTAAGAAACAAAGAAGATGTGGTTTATGTATACAATGGACTATTACTCAGCCATTAGAAACGACAAATACCCACCATTTGCTTCAACGTGGATGGAACTGGAGGGTATTATGCTGAGTGAAGTAAGTCAATCGGAGAAGGACAAACATTATATGGTCTCATTCATTTGGGGAATATAAATAATAGTGAAAGGGAATATAAAGGAAGGGAGAAGAAATGTGTGGGAAATATCAGGAAGGGAGACAGAACATAAAGACTCCTAACTCTGGGAAATGAACTAGGGGTGGTGGAAGGGGAGGAGGGCGGGGGGGTGGGGGTGAATGGGTGACGGGCACTGAGGGGGACACTTGATGGGATGAGCACTAGGTGTTATTCTGTATGTTGGTAAATTGAACACCAATAAAAATTAATTTATTAAAAAAAAAAGAAACAACCAGATCTCAGAGACCTCAGGGCAAAAGTACACAACCTGGAAGGATGGACACAAGTAAACAAGAACTCTTTCCGTCCTACCGTAGGAGGCTGAATCCACCTGAGAGCCTCCTAATATTTGGTAATCCTTATTGATAGAAATGTTTTTACTTTTCAATTCCAATAGAAATGACACATATAAATCACCAACTATCAAGATGATCATTTCTCTAGAGAAAAACAACTTTTAAGGAGCCTTCATTATTTCTTTGTTCCTGTAGAAGAAATAAGCTTTGTTGCACACGAATGAATATTTTGTATAAAATGACCTTCTGCCTGAAAGCTGTGAAGATTGCTTCTGCTTTAAAAACGGCAAACATTTCAAAGTGGATTATAAAAGCTAATCTATAAAGTTTCCAGAGAAAGCAGGTGACGGAACAAAAGAGCACACGCATCCAGCATGTACCTGGTGCTTTCTCTTCCTTTCCTCCGCTCCTCCCCCTCCACCCCTTCCTGGCTCCTTCGGATTACATAAACCCACACCAGACTTTTAGAAGACAAAATAAGCCCAGAGCTCACATCAGAAGACAGGGTCACAATCAATCACAAACTATCTTTGTTTCTACAATAGATACCTGTTATCAATTTGGAGCTGATTAAATTAATGCCTGTTATCAACATGATTGGCCAATCTCCAATGCAAAACCACCTCATTCTCCAGTGAAGGCTGCATTTGCCCAAGCTCAACTTGTGCAAAGCTACTGCAGATAAGAACCACCAAACTTTGCTCGAGGGGCTGCCCAAGGGCCATGGCCGCAGGGAGGAGTTAGGAAGAGAAGGCAAGTAATTCTTCCAAATGATCTGGCATTTTATGGAAAGGCCTTCCACTGATGGAGCCTTCTAGGGAATGGCTTAGTTGAATATCAAAATCAAGTCTACTTAACCATAAACCTTGAAAAGTTCCCCCCAGGACTCTTCAGTTGAGGGATAACTGGGCTATTTCCTTTGTGGGCAATGGAACTGTCATTAATTTCCTGAGGGGGGGCAGTTCAGGAGAAACGGGATTGTGAAATAGCTGTTGGCACCAGTGAGAAAATCTGTCCTCCAGAGTTTCTATTCGGAGTAGTTCACTTCTGTTCAACTTGGTTTAATAAGTATTTGATGGGAACCCATTAAGTAACCAGAATGGCACCAAGAACTGAGAGGGACACCAAGTTCAGGACGCCATGACTTAGTCCTGACCCACGAGAAACTTTTGGTCCTGTAGAATGAGAACAGGTCTCAGAGCCCAAGGACAAGGGTTTGAATCCAGATCACCCTACTCACTAGCTGCCTGACCTGGGAAAATCTTAACTGCTCTGAGTCTCGGTTTTCTTATCTGAGGCACCGAAATAATACCATCTTTGCTCTCTACTTCAACGTGTGAATTTGATGAGAATGTAGTCACAAAACATTTCCTAAAGGATTCCGCACAAGTGCAAGAAATTATTGTGATGGGGCAGGGGAAGAGACAAGATGTTCAGGCATAACACAGCTTGATTGTAACAAGGAAGGCTCACAGAGTCTATGCCTCCCACGGTTGGCGCTCAGATGGGGAGAACTTGGAACAACTATTCAAGTTCACAGTTACATGGAGGTTATGTGAACGTTAATTCTGCTGCCAAGGAAAGGACTCCAAACTTTGTGTTCACAAACACAAGGCTGTGCACCTGCTCCTTGAGGACTGGTTTTCAGAAGCCACCAGTCTTTTCCAGCTTCAGCAGCACAATCCATGATCAGTGAGGCTGAAAATGGAATGAGGCCAGGGCCTTTATTGAAAGGTTTGACTGATGTCCTCAGAATGGCACAAACACAGAAATTAAGCTGTTTGCCAAAGCAACCTCCTTCTCCAGGTGGCACCTGAGATGTGGAGTAGGCCAGCAAGCATGGCAGGCAGCTAGCTCCTGGCCCCTGGGCTCTGACAATGGCCAGGGGAGGAAAATTCTCTTTCTCCTTAAAAGTGGAAAATCACAGAACAGTTTCCATGTCCATTCAGACTTTACCATCTCAAGATGGACTTTTACATGAATTTTATTCATGAAAATGAATCAATCATTCTCTTTTTTTTCTGTCCTTCTATCCACCCAACCAACTGTTTACCAGGCAACTTCAGGAGGGGGTCAGGAGGCAACATATTTTGGACCAGAGAGCAGGATCTGGAGTCAGACAACCTGACTTTGAAATCTGGCTCTAGGTACTTCATGAGAGTACTCTGGACAAAAGTTCTGGTACACAGTAAATGTCCATTCATGCTAGCTCTTATCTTTGCTGATGATGGTGCCAATGGCAACAATGATGATGATGAAGCATATCAGAAGAATTATGCCAGGGCTTGAGCCATGAAGACAACTGGCATATCTGTTATCTAGGTAGGAGGAGAAGCCAGTAGTCAGACAGTGCGGTGTGGGCTGTCATAGGAGGACCACACAGGTGACAAGAGCAAACAGCTATTGAGTTCTACACCTCCTGTCCCCATGTGTGAAGCTCCTCTAAGTGTTCAAGTCAATTAATCTAGCTATTCCTCACAACCATCCCATGAAAGAAAGCACAGATATTATCCTAACTCTACATGTAGGGAAAACAAAGGCATAGAAAGAGTAAAGTGTAATGAAACCTCAAAGCAGGGAGCAGACAACCCTGCCAGGGTACAGGAAACCATGGGGAAGGTTTCATAAACGATGTGACCATGAGCCTGGGTTAAAAGATGAATGTGAGTTAGCCACACGGCCAAGAGAAAGGATAGGGAGGAAGCAACAAAGGCTCAAAGGTAGGAGCCCATGTGTCTGGCAGAGCTGCAGGAGTTCTGGAATGGGGCAGATAAAGGCAAGGAGGGTGCCAAAAGGCAGGCAGGTAGGATTCAGGTAAGCATGGGCAATGAGCTAGGCAAAGGAATCCTGTGTCCTGTGCACCACAGGGGCAGGGTGCTGAAGAGGTCTGACTGGGCAGCAGAGCGATGTGATCACTTCTGGACATTAAGTCATCTTTATATTAATCTGGAAGCAGTGTTGAAAAAATAAAGTAGAAGGGGATAAATCTGAAACAAGGAAAGACTGATGCAGGGAAACTGCTCAATTTAATGCCACTGACTGCACAAATATCTCGACCCATCAGCAAGTCCTATGTATGCCTCATGTTTACCATCATGATCATCATCTTCCTGCAGAGCCTACTCAAAGCCACAAAGTTGAAGTCCCTAGACACCCAGCCTCCTAACAGGACCCCAGCTTCTACTCCAAGCCCTACCATCCACACAGATGGTAGGGCTTGGAGAATAATTTTGATGTCATCCCTCTCTATTGAAACCCTCCGATGACTTCCCATCACTCATGACCATGACTCAGAGGCTCTTAATGATCTGGCCCTATACCCTGAGTGGCCCCCTCTTGCCCTGGTCCTAGACTCCCAGCCACCTTTCTGGCCCTAAACCACCACACACTCACCTCTGCCACCTTTCCTGTTTTCATAGGTAAGAATGTTCTCCTAGATCCTCAGATGTTTGCCCCCTCTTCCTCATCATTCATTCTGCAGCTCCAAAGACCCCTCCTCAGAGATACCGTCATCATCCCACCTCCTACAAAATGGTGACCTGCTTTGTTCTTAAAACAGCACTGGGCATATGGCCAGCAGTCAAAATACAGCCACTGCACAAATTAAAGACAATTATTCACCCTACTATATGCCAGGTACTGTGTTTGGGAATATAGAATTTATAAGATGCATCCCCTTCTTTTGAGGACATTACAGTCTAAGGATGGAGACAGAGAAATAGGCAACCACACTCAACATGATAAAGTCTTGACAAGAAAAAAGCCCACTGAGGGATCAGCTAGACCAGATTTAAGGGATACAAGGTGGCTTCTCATCTATGTTGAGACCTGAAGGACTAATTAGCCCAGACAACAGGAAGGTCCTTCCAAGATGAGAAAACTGCATGTACAAAGACCCTAAGGCAAAAGAGAACATGATCCATTCAGGCCATTGCAAGGAGTTCAGTATATGGGTGTACCCAGAGGTGGGATTGCATGGAGGGAGGTAGCACAAAAGGAAGGTGGAGGGTTAAAAGCAACTAAATATTATTGAAGTCATCTAGATTTTTAACATTTTTTCAGAGAGTGATCCAAGGCAATAGTGAGAAAGACTGTAGAGAAAAGACATGTTAAAGCAAATCTGCCAAATTCAGAGACCAACAGGATAGAGAGAACAAAGAAATGGACAGAGTAATAGTAACTAGCTGGGTACCATTAACCATTATCTAGTGCCACAAAGGCGTGGTCAGAGAGGGAGTTGGAACTCAGGAGGAACATAAGAGGAAAGAAGGGTGATGGGTGTTGTAAAAGATCACAGTAACACCAAAGAATGTAATGATACAAAATCTGTCGATTCAGGGTACCTGTTAGATGGTCCCTGCTGGTACTCAATATCACCTAAGCTACCCCTTCTATGGCAGGGTCCAGAAGCCTAAAAACCACATGTTCTAGAATCCCTTACCAGCAGGGCTTCAGATTAGATCCTGGAGAGACCAGCAAGGCAAAGACAGGAGATACCAATATTCTCCAACTGAAGCCACGGGCAAGTGTGTGGGCATCAGCCCATGGCACTTACCTTTTGCTGGTGTCACCCAGATGCCTTCTTGAGAACTACCCACTGAGTCTACAGAGGCTAAGGCCATTGGGGGTGGTTCCCTGTGACCGTGGCACTTCCTGAATCTATACACACTTAGCAGCTTCCCTGAACCTCATGCCCCCATTTCTTCCATTTATCAAGTGAGCTTTTAATTACCTGTATTAATCCTTGCCTACTTGGAATACATAAAAGATTTTTGGCTTTTCTGACCAAACTTGACTGAGTGCACTACAGGGTGACTGTGTAAGAACCATTTCAAAGCAGAGGAAGGGGCAGGGGCCAATGTGCAGAAAAGTTAGAGGAGGGACTGGAGTTTGAGAGAAATCCAGACTCTTGTATCAAATTACTAGGAAGGAAAAAAGGGAGGATGGAAGGGAGGGAGGGAGGGAGGGAGGGAGAAAGGAAGGGAGGGAGGGAGGGAGGGAGGGAATGGGGGGGGAAGGATGGTGGGAGGGAAGGAGGAGAGATTTGGGCCATAGCAGGAAGGGAATGCAGGGTGAAGGAAGGCTTTAGGATGAAAACATGCTTATAGCAATAAAAAGAAATAAGAACTGTCCTGGGAAGCTCTCTGAAGACCCAACTCAGGGTAGCTCTAGGATCCTTTCCAGGGACCAGCCATTGGGCTCAGGCCTCCAATTCAAAGATCCTTAAACTTAGACTTTTCACTTTACCTCCTAAGGAGATGACAAGTGGAGTCACAGAAAAACCACTGCTCTGGAAGGCGAAGCTGTTTCTGCACCATTCCCTTCCTGGACCACACGGTCTATGGTACATTACAACTTTTTTTTACTGTATCTTTTATTTTCTTGGGAAAAGCTCAACTATACTATACTATATAGGTACTCTTTGTTAAAAAGCAGTAACTTGTTTAATATAAATATTTAAAATAAACCACGATTTGAACTATGCTTCATATGAACTTCATAACATACTGGGAGCCTTGGGGGAAAAAAAGAATCCGAATAGTTTGGGTCATTTGTGACTTTTGAAGGACCTTGAGAAATAGGGCCAAGCTGGCTTTTACTCCTCCTCTACAGTAAAGTAAACCACATGTACTTATGTGTGAAGTTTATTCCAAATGAAATCAAGAATGAATAATGAAAAATAAGACGAATCCCATGATCCTAGTCTCTAAACATTTTACACAAGCCCACTGCCCTACATCAATGTCCTCAGGAAAGGCCCTCCTCCCACAATGCAGAAATAAAATCCTGACGCCAATACTCTTAACTTTTTTTTTTTTTCAATACTCTGAACCTTGACCAATACTTTCAAGAAGATGACAGCTCCAACTCAACACGTGGGGTGTGGCAAGAGACCCGGCCCCGGTGGCATGACACTACGTGCATTGGGAACTGAACAAACCAAGGCGTAAGTTCGGCACAAAGTGTATAGATCTTAAGTTCATTTTCTGTTATTTTTCCCTTCTAATTCTCATATGTTTCTTTGTATTCAAGAAATGACATTTTTACCCTCTGGAACCAAACTTCACATTTTTAAATTTCCAAGGATGAGATGCTAGCTTAAAAGATAAGCTGGCTCTCCCCTTTTTAATGCCCAGGTAATGAACTGAAATTACACATAAGGTTTGAATTTTTATGGGAAGTTAGTCTTATGCTTTATTCTCTACAATTCTGTCAACCCTTAATTTTAACTTTATTTCAAAATGGCAATAAAACAAGCAGATATAAGAACACATGGTAGGGGTGCAAGATTGGAGGATTTTATTTTCATGAAGAAAAGACAGAGCCCCTGAAGGCCTAAGTCATTTTACATAAAAGTAAATTAGGACCAAAACCTCAAATCCCCTCGATGTTTCTGCAATGCCTCATTTGTAAACCATGCTTGCTCTTGACATTCATCATGCTTTGCTCATGCACACAGCCCTCCTCAGCCCCTCATACCCCACGGCTCAGACTCTTGTAATTCTTACAATGCTCTTACAGGACCAAATAGAATGGAGTCTTCAGCACAAAGCATTGAGCATGCCGACACTCCTTGTTCAGCTTTCTGCTGCCCGCTCCCCTTCTTTTACTGTGAAAGAGACACAGAGAGACCTACGAAGTTTGACCAAACCAAATTTCCACTTTGTGAATCAAAAGGAGTTAGGATCAGCAGTTCTACATAGTTTAAGCAAATTCACAAAATATATTCGAGCTTCAGTGGTTTTTAATTCCCCATTGATATTCAGAAGGAGTGAAATGATTTTGAGCAAATCAAGCAATCCTAGGGAGATGCTAAAGAAGGGAATGGACATGATCAAGGCTATTCTCTGTGCCAAAATTTACAAGTGTTTGTCTATTTAAGCTTTCCTATTAGCCCTCAGAGAGCGATGACCTCCCCATTGCACCAATTAGAAATGGTCTCAGAGGGATGAAGAGACTATCCCATGGAACCATGGACAGGGGCAGCTATCTCAACTGGTCCCTCAGCAAAGACATTTAAATTTAATAGGCAAATAAACTGAGGCCAGGATGTCTTGACTGGACCTTGACTTTCATGAGCATTTTGCTTTAAAACCAGGTATAGGGATCCCTGGGTGGCGTAGCGGTTCGGCGCCTGCCTTTGGCCCGGGGCGCGATCCTGGAGACCTGGGATCGAATCCCACGTCGGGCTCCCGATGCATGGAGCCTGCTTCTCCCTCTGCCTGTGTCTCTGCCTCTCTCTCTCTGTGTGTGACTATCATAAATAAATAAAAATTAAAAAAAAAATAATAAAACCAGGTATAAATAGAGGAGCAAAGAGCTAGAACAGAGGAAATTACACATTCTGTTATGTTGTGCATTATATCAGAAAGCAGGCCTGTCATCTATCTGACCAGAGAAGAGCAGACTAACTTTGGTCACAACTTTCTTCCTCATCCAAAAACATGGATGAAAATCTAGTTTGGAAGAAGCAAAGAAGATAATCTGAAGGCTGATGATTGTCTAATATCTCTTGGTGCTGAGTGGTCCTCCCTTTTGGGCCTGGAAACCACTCAAAGAACTTCCTGTCTCCATCTCTACAGTGACAGAAGGTTGGCACAAGAGCGAAGACCAAATGTTTAGTTTTTGATGCACTGGGAGAGGCAGAAGCCGTAGGTAGCAGCTCCCCACCAGCATTCGTTAGGTCAAAACCAGCTTTCTCTCCATGGGTGAGCCAAGCAGAATTGGCTCAGTAACAGCCATCATGCCAGCAGGGACAGGCTGCAGGAGGCAGGAGGTGTAGTCCTCACACTGCGCTGCTCAGGGCCTTGTCAGCAGCATCTCAGTGAATCAACACCTTTTAAGGGGCTTATATCAGAAGAGACACAGATAGCAAACAAGGGAACAAAAATGTTAGGATCCTAGGATCCCTGGGTGGCTCAGCGGTTGAGCATCTGCCTTCAGCTCAGGGCGTGATCCTGGGGTGCTGGGATAGAGTCCCACATCGGGCTCCCTGGACAGAGCCTGCCTCTCTCTGTGTCTCTCATGAATAAAGAGATAAAAATCTTTTAAAAAAAGAAGTGTTAGGTTGTATCAGGTGAGGATAAGTATCCTAAAGATTATAAGACGAGGCAATGCAGTAGGGGGTGATAGCAGTACAAATGTCTGGGATGGTCAGGAAAGGAATCTCTACAAAATTGATACCTGAATAACAAGAAGGAGCCCAAAGGATATGTGAAGGAAGAACTTTCCAGGAAGAAGAACAGCAGCACAGCAAGTACAAAGGCTCTGAGGTGCTGGTTGCTAAACCAAAAATAGGTCCAAGAGACCACATCTAAAACTGTTGGGGCCAGGTATGCTATGCTAGTTCAGTTTATTTGGATTTTTGAAAGAAAATGACACATATTTATTATGTGGAAGGTGGAGGGTTTTTTCATAAAAAGACTTATTTATCATAAGTCTTCAGTGAGACCTGGAGCAGCACCTCATTATCAAATATTAATATTTCTTAAGACATGATTATTCACATTAAATAGAACAAATAAATATTAAATATATCCATTTGTCAGTTCAGATCAAGCCTCTCCATCAAATGAGTTACGAAAAATTCTCAATTTTCAGACTTTCTGGGTTTCAAAATTGCAGTATGAGATTGTGAACCGACTCAGACTTAAAAAATAAAATTAAGTTGATATGAGTCTCAGTTTTATGTTGTTAGTCATGAAGTTTTCCGAGCCCTTTCACTTAGCTACCACTTGTGCCAGAAAATCACAACATTAAATGAGTAAGGACAGATCAAATAAATGACAATGGGAAGAGAGGTCTTACTGCTGTGATGAAAATGCCCAATGTGATGTGTGTCAATTACCACATTATGATACAGGCACAACTTGGCAAATCTACTAAAGTCACTGAATCGCACACTTAAAATGGGCGAATCATACTGGATGTCAATTATACCTCAATAAAATTGTTAGAAAAAAAATATCAATGGGAGAAACTCAGAAATGTGAACTAATGCACTATTTTGCAAATGTAAAAACCCCCTAACATATTACGTGATCATATTTTCTCAGATTAAACATGTTCCAAGTAATGTAAAATGATAGTTACTTTGGGAAACAATCTGGCAGTTCTCCAGAAAGGTTAAACACACACTTGCCATATGACCCAGTAAATTCCCTCCTATGTACACACTCTAGAAATGTAAAATACTATATCCACACAAAAACTTATACACAAATGTTCATAGCTTTGCTCTTCATTAATAGCCAAAAATGTGGGCAGCCCAGGTGGCTCAGCGGTTTAGCACCACCTTCAGCCCAGGGCCTGATCCTGGAGACCCAGGATCGAGTCCCACGTTGGGCTCCCTGCATGGAGCCTGCTTCTCCTTCTGCCTGTGCCTCTGTCTGTCTCTCACTCTCTCATTAATAAATAAAATATTTTAAAAAAAATAGCCAAAAATATGGAAACAAGCCAAATGTTCATCGAGCAATGAATGGATAACTGTGGTATATCCATGTGATGAATATTATTTAGCAATAAAAATGGATGAAATACTGATTCATTCCACTACACAGATAAACCTTGGAAACATGCTAAGTAAAATAAAGCAAGTCAGTCACAAAAGACTGCATATTGTATGGATAAAGATATTGGGTTTCTTTATGGGGTGATGAAAATGTTCTAAAACGGATAGTGGTGATGGTTGTACAACTGTAAATAGGCTACAGTCTATGGAATCGTACACTTCATAAATGGGTAAACTCTATGGAATGTGAATTATATTTCAATAAAACTGTCACCCCCCCACAAAAAGGTGTTTTTAGTATACTAGGGTGGAATTAAATATGTATTGTTGTCTGATATTCTTCAAAGCATACGACGACGACTCCTTGGTACTTGCCCCGTTAGCGAGTACAACCTGCCGATCACCACCAAGAGAGGGAAAGTTCTCATCCTGGGCCAGTCTGTGGAAAGATTTAATCTCCTTTAAAGACTCACTTACTTATTTACTAGGTTCTTAATTCGGATCTTTTATGTGTCTTTGGCACAACAACCCATTTCAGATGAACTAGCTAAATTACTATCACTTGCAATAAATGTGACAAGAGACACTAAATAAATATTACACAGATAAAAGTAAGTTAAATATATTAAAATGATCCTTAGAAGTGTGCTATATTTTGAACATTCAACCACTGCAGTCTAAGAATTACAGCTTCATGGCATCTAGCTCAATTCTAAGGTTGATCTAGAGCTAATATACAAATAGCGCTAATTAAAAATTTTCTCACTTCTTGGGAAAGAAAACACCAAATGGAGGAAGAGATCATAGGTTAGCAATAACATTTTGGAAGGCTTATAATAACTTATTACTGTTTATTTATATCCCACCTGATTCCAAAAAGATTTCCCTATTGTTTGTGTGCTCCATTAAGGGGGGGAAAGGCCTCTATTATTAAATTAATTAAGAACAGCTCATCTTAAGGGACATGAAACCATCAACAAATATTTGCTTATTTATTTATTTATTTAGTCAACAAATATTTATTAAGCGACTACTACATACAAAGAACCAGACAGTGGCCGGGCACTGAAGGGAGCTAAAAAAAGTACTTGTGACAGTCTCCGCACCCCAGGAATTTATCGTCATAGCTGGCAACGATAAATAATTACCCCTGATGCTATCTGCAGATCTCAAATTCAAGAGGTGGAAGAGTTGAGGGCAGGAGTGTCGAATCCCACGACTGAGGCCAGGAAGGCAGAGCTGATGGATTTTGATCTCACGTTACAAGATGTTTAGGACGTACACAGGTTCAGAGAAAAGAAGACAGATGGGCTTCAGGAACAGAGGGCATGCTGGTCTGGGGCAGAGAGCAGGAGAGAGCAGGGCAGACAGCAGAGCAGGGGCCAGTGTGGGGGCAATGCCTGGGCCCTCGGTGTAAGGACTGAACTTCATCCTACGTGAGTTCAGAAAGGTGCTGGAGGAGAAGTATCCCGGGACAGTGAGAGGCCAGGGTGCCCTGGCCATGGTGGCTGGATAAGGTGAAGGAGATTCAGAGGAAAGCACAAGCCCTTGGCCTGTCCCACAGCACCTGGGGTGGTGTGTGCAACCCTGAACAACACGCAGATGGCTCCCCAGCACAGCTGTGGCTCTCTGTGACACCCACCAACAGACTGAATTTATTCCTATTCTAAACTGCTTTTTTTAAAAAAAAAGTTTGTGTCATGAAATTATATTAGAGGGTTGTTGTTTTTTGTTTGTTTTTTGTTTTTAAAGAACAATGCTCCGGGACACCTGGGTGGCTCAGTGGTTGAGCATCTGCCTTTGGCTCAGGGCATGATCCTGGGGTCCTGGGATGGATTCCCCTATCAGGCTCCTTGCAGGGAGCCTGCTTCTCCCTCTGCCTATGTCTCTGCCTCTCTGTGTGTCTCTCATGCATAAATAAATGAATAAATAATTTTTTAAAAAATTTTGAAAATAAGAAAGGAAAGAAAGAAAGAAAGAAAGAAAGAAAGAAAGAAAGAAAGAAAAGAGAAGAGAAGAAAAGAAAAAAAGAAAAAAAAGAAAAGAAAAGAAAGAAAAAGAAAGAAAGAAAGAAAGAAAGAAAGAAAGAAAGAAAGAAAGAACGAACAAACGAATAATGTTCCTTCATAAAGTCTCAGGCCTGGGTGGAGAAAAAAGACAACACTTTCAGTGAACTAGGATAGCCCTGAGATACTGATATTATGGATATAGTATCTGTGATTATTTCTGTAATGTTGATCTAGCTGTCACTATTTGGGGAGGATGGAAGCAGGATGAGTAACATAGCAAGTAAGCTTATAAAGGGAACCACACCCCCAGATATTAGCTTGCTTCAGGACACATACACTAATGATTAAACTGATGATACGATACAAGCTGGTTACATGCTGAAAATTAAGGTTTACACAAACCAGAAGAGACCAGTGACTTTCCTGGGTTCTGTCTGTCTCCCCCTCTCTCCTATTCCCTGACTCTCAAAAGAAGTTAACTTCCACCATTATCTATTAAGTAAAGACCAATAAGACACCGTCCTATCTCTTGAAGAATGTGATTGCACAAAATTGTAAAGGAAATAAGTATCTAACCAAATAACTACTATTGGATAGGATGAATACTACAGGTAACATTCATACATGGTGGCTTTATAAACATTAAAATAATAATAACTGTTAATAAAATAAGTTCAAACAAGAATACCAAGTCTTAAAAAGCCAAGGACAAGGAAAGAGGGAAACAGTGTTATAAAGCCCCAAAAGGCCAGAGGGAATATAACCCAGAACAGTCTGGGAAGACATGATGCTGAAGTAAGATCCTGGCCCCGGCAAGATAAGTTTATGCAAAAAGGCAAGCTGGCATGGTTTAAAAAGGAACTAAGAGAGGTATGCCTGGGTGGCTCAGCAGTTAAGCATCTGCCTTTGGCTCAGGGCATGATCCCGGAGTCCCCAGATGGAGTCCCACATCAGGCTCCTGCATGGAGCCTGCTTCTCCCTCTGCCTGTGTCTCTGCTTCTCTTTTTGTCTCTCATGAATAAATGAATAAAATCTTTAAAAAGGTGGAGGGAACTAAGAGACTAGAAGGAGCTCTTCCAGGTACTGAGTTAGGGGGTAAGGGATACGGTCAGGGCTCTCTTGCCCTAATCCCCTGGGATGATGTTTTTAGGTATGCTGAGGGATAGCATTTCCCATGATGCCTGCACTCCCTCTTTACCAAGAACTTGGATAGCTACGTGTCGTGATCAGGTTAGGGGTAGTCAGAACTACACACTGCAGCTCCTGTCTTTATAGATGGCAGCTGTCAGGAAGGCCACTCGGGGCTGACAACAACATCCCTGGAGACAATAAGGTGGGAGCACCTGGCACAAGGTAGGAGCACATGAGTGCCCAATGGGCAGAGAACCCCCAGTACCCACAGCAGGCTGAGGACAGAACCAATACTCACCAGAGAGAATCTGCTCTTCGGTAATTTCATTGATTTTAAAGAAATATTGCCTTTGATGAAGGATCAAGGAAGTGAGTTCATTGAACACAATTTAGTGTGCAGAAATATTGGTTTAGTCCATAATTGAAAAAACAAACAACTCTAAGCAATATTACTGGACAGCTATTAGAGGACAAGATTATTGGAATAGGTGAGCTGGTACTAAGAGAATTGGACTTGGCAGTTTATCAAGTGTGAACAGGGGAGGATGCATGAATTCTAAGTCAATAAGCATTTCATCACTCCCGAGGACTTCCACCTGGCAGGTGCCTGGATTCCTGCCACCACATTTGCTTTGTCTCCCTGTTTTCTCTGCTCTTCGCTTTGGATGTAGAGTACCCTTCCATTGGGAGGTGACTTTTCGCTTTATAAGCATGGTAGCCTCTTCTAAGAACCTTAACCATGATTGTGAGAACATCTTTAATAATGCAAATATGCACCAAGTTAGACAGCTGCCTTTTTCTCATCAAGAGGCATCCTGGGAAAGAAGGATACCGAAGGAAAGCTAAGGAAAGCTGAGTGCAAAATCCAGGGTCCGTGTCTACTGAATGGTTAAGCTGGTGGCTTCCAGAGTAAAATGCTTAGGCCTTCCTCAGAGTTTCCTCTCCTGATTTTGCAGTTACATCAAGAAGCCTTACTCTATGGGCAAAAAGCCTGTATCATTTCAAAAAAAAAAATCATAATAATAATCTAATACATATGTGGAGTTGGCATATCTCCTGTGAATCCAATTTAAGCCCCTCGTCTTTGTGCCCTAATAGGTTTACATATTTTCTGATGAGGGGGAAAAATGTGTTTATATCTGCTTTCCAAGTTTCAGGGCTGAGTATTCTGCAGCCCTAGGGTTACTAATTCTCAAAAGGAAAGCCTAACTCCTCTTTCACTTTGATAGGTTTTCTAAATAAAGTGCAGAGTAGGGGAAGAAGGATGTCTCATGTTGTAATCATTGAACGCTATGTGCTATCCAAACTCGTAACAAGCAGGTGTGTCTTTTCTAGAGGTGGTGCCTCTGGCTAGACTCCTCTCATCCCTGCCCAGAAAGCTCCTATTCCTCCCTCAATACCTTCATCAAATACCAACCGCTCACCACTCTGTGAAACCTTCATTAAACCCTCCAAAGCAGAATGAATAGCTCCTTACTCTAAGGCCCCAGAACCCTTTCAATGGAATATCTGACAAATCTGTACTGAGCTGAGAGACACGCTTCATCTATATTGAACTGAAAACATGGCCACAGAGCTGACCCATCCCTCCTTCTATCCCTGGATACCTTGGGCTTGTCTACCACCGCATGCTCAGGGCTTAGGTGAGCAATGCCCTGCATGGTGATGTTCCAGCAGTGTCTGTTCAGCAATGAATGATTCTTCTCAACTTTCTCTAGCCCTATCCCTCTCCTTATCAGGATGATCTCTGGGATGGTAGATTATCTTGTCCACCCAGATTTTGCCAACCTCTGGCAAGTTAGTAGGGGCTGAGTGTATGAGCGAATGAATGAGTGAAAAAATATGAAAGCCTACAGTGCCCAGTCTCCATGGAGCACCCAACACATGGGTGTTGGAATGAATGGTTCCCTTCTCAGAACTTCTTTATCTGCCTATTCCTCCTGTCACTCCACATTTTCTTTCTTGTTTTATTTTAAAGATTTATGGACATACACCTTATCTCCTGGAACAAAGACCCCCTGAGGTCTAAAATTTTCCTGATTCCTCAGCGTATATAGTGGAGTATACCGAACCCAGAAACCACTCACGTGTCTGTTGACTACTCCACAAAGGGTACATGGGATTGTAGCACATTTGAGGTAGCCCTCCTTTACTCAAAGAAGTCCAACAATATGAGTTGGTAAGTTGAGCTTAGGTTTGGGAAACACAAGTTTCTCTTCTAATTACAGATCACAAAACTCAGCAACTGCTGCCAAGTCTCTTATTTCTCCATTCCTCCCCTATCAGACAGAAATAACATAAAATTTATCTTCCATCTACTATAGAAAATAATGGGGATTATGCATGAGATGGTACATATTAAGAAATTCGAATTTCTCTGACAAGGGGAGTTCAATATGTTATTAGTCAAACACAATGCTTAGTAAAGCTAAATATGATTATTTACTCAATGGTTATTCATTGATGTCAAAAATGCTACTTTTCATTCACCACCTTCCTCATTCCACTTCCCTGCACTTATTTTAGTTTAGAACAAATGCAGTCTGTGAATTATGATCTATATTGTAATAAAGAGCTGAGGAGAGTCACTGTAATCAAGCGAAAAAATAATCAATATTGGGAAATGCAATGGTCTTGCTCCAAATGCCTAAAATTGTTGTATAATTGGCTTTCTTCCATTTGCCATCCTTTTTTATTCGCGATTTTTTTAGACTGAAGGAGTAACTTGACCTACATGTGTTAAGAGGAAAAGAAATCACTTAAGTAGCAGCAAATGAGATACTATTATCACAGTTCAATATAAAATTGCCGTCCATCATTTAAACAATTTGATCTGTGGCAGGGACAGGAAATTTCCATAGACATTCTTAAAGACTACAAACATTTTTCAAGCTATCAAATTAACAGGCACAGGAATAATTAGATGTCGCCCAAGGTCTTTCTATTCTGAAGGGAGAGATTTTTCAGGAAGATAAAATTGTGTGTCCCTGTTGTTTTGATATTTGGTCTTAATGAAAACAGGACCATGTTTCAGACAATGATTGAGCTACAAAGTGTCAAAAAGGTCTTCACTAATTATTTTTTTTAGGAAGCTAATCAACATACCCTACACGGAGAGAATGTTAATATGTCCTCTTGAAGTCTACACATGGGCGGATTTAAAAGGCATTCTGCAGGGTCTGACCAGCCTGTGATTCCCATCTGAGAGCAGGTCAAACACCCTGCGGAGGGGACCCACACACCATATTGTCCTAATCAATCTTGTCTCAAGAGCAGACGTTTGCCCGAACTGGGCTCTTCAGATGCTCCTTCCTGAGAATTTGGGATTGAGGTTTGGAGATACTCATTTAACCCTGTGGGACATTAGAAGGAAAGCATGAATTTGGGAAAGGGGTTGTAGCTGTCATTGTCAACAGTGCACAGAGACCCAAAGAAAGCCAGGGTTCGGACAGGACAGTGCAGTAGGAGGCAGGGCAGCAGAGGTAAGTGACGGGGGGCAGCTGCCTCAGCTGCCTCAGCTCCTGGTCACCGCCTGGCCCCAACCTCTCTCTGTAGGCTCCATCACACACCTCTGTTGCTTCACCATGAAATCCTAATTTTTACCAGTCCTATCTCCTGTGGGTTCTGGTGACCTGTCACCAAAAGAAGCTTGAGACAATCTTGTCAACCAACTCTGACCATTGGGCAGGCCAGCAAGACAGCTTTTCTATAAACTCTGAAAACAATGACACAGTAATAACCATCAGAGGGGCTTCTGAATATCCCAACTCAGAAGGCACCCCAAAACGTTGAAAAGTCAGTAGAAGTATTTTGAGGCATGGCTTAGCAAGAAGCAAGGTACAAGAGCACTGGCCAGAAAAGTTTCAAAGATCTCAGCTGCTATTTTTAACCCAGGAAACCAAGGTGGCCCTATTGCCCAGGTGCATTCCAGAGCGAATGGCATCAGGGCCCCATTTGATGACAACAGGACCTATAAGCTGTGCTCTAACACCAAGATTCCTCATGCTATCAGGGGTTAAAGGCCAAATTTGGGGTATTTTTGGTTTTGTTTTTATTCTGGGGTGTGTGTGTGTGTGTTCTAATGGGTTGGAGTCCAATATTCCTGAAAAGCACAAAAGTATAATGTGCTCAATGTCCCAGCAATGTCATATTGTTATAAATATGTTTAACCACTTGCTCTCAATTTCTTAATTCATTGCAGTATTAAACAGTTCCTGAACCAACACCAGCCCATCCATGGTCCACAATTTGAGGAGCTCTGGTCTATACTGCAGTTGTCTCAAGGCTCAATATGCACAGCTGTTCTGGTATCCTCACCCAGTGCTTTCTTGAAGACATTGTGACAGCCCACTTGGTATAATATGAAGGTGCAACCTGCCTGGAAGGCTATTAGTAGCTGAGTCCCTGCTTTGTAATTACCAGCTTTATGACTCTGGGCTAGGAATATAACCTCTCTGAGAGTTTCTCCCCATCTGCAGAACAGGGGTATATGATAGGCAGGAATCTAAGATGGTACCCTAAGATGCCCATTCTCTGGTCAATCCATCCTGCATAATCCCCTTCCCTTGAGTGTGAGCAACACTGGTGAATGTGATGGGATAGCCACTCTCTCAAGGAGGTTACATTATACAAGATGTTTTGTAAGCAGAAATGGGAGAGACTGATTCACTACCATCTTTGAAGGAGTAAGCTGTCATACTGTGAGAAGGGCAGGTGGTTAAGGCCTAAGGGTAGTCTCCAGAAGCCAAGAACAACCCTGGCAAGAAATGGGGACTTCAGTCCTATCACTTCAAGGGACTGGGTTCTGTCCACATCCTGAATGAGCTTGGAAGAGAACCCCGAATCTCCAGTGATACTGAAATCCCTGCCAACACTTTGGTTTCAGACCGGTAAGATGCTGAGCACAGAACTCAGCCATGCTGTGCCCAGACCTGTGATCTACAGATAACATAATAAATGGTGTTTCTTTGTTATGAAGCAATAGAAAACTAATACAGAGTGCCATACCTACTAATCATAGGGTTGTTGCAAGGGTTAGAAATCATCTATGAATGGTGTTGAGCATGTCCTAATTGTCCAGGTCACTGTAGCAGTTATGCCATATTGATGATTGGTTTTCATAAGCCATAAGTAGGCCTACTTACACGATGACTGGAGTGTATATATGTATAAACACACACATTCTCATACATAAGATTCTAACAGACTTTGTAAGCCTTCCCACAGAGAACAATCTGCCTAGCATTTTCAAAACTAGCTTACATCCCTTAGATCCCTCTTGCGTCTGTCTTTCCTGATACTTGTCATAAGACTGGGAGGCCAATAAAGCAAATACTACCATTTGCATTATACCAGAGAAAAATCTGAAGCTCACTCCACCCAACCTCACAGAGCCAGTTGGCTCACAGAAGAACCAGACCACAAGCCTAGTCTTTTAAAAATAATCTACAGCAGTCTTATTTTTAAATGTAAAGATTTCTTTAGCTACAATAAGCTGCCTCCTACAGGTTTTAAAAATAAATTTTACAAACATCGTGGATGCCATTGATTATATATATATGTCTCTGTCCCTCCTGAAATCACAGAGTAAACTGTATTTTCTGGTTCTCAAATGAAAAAAAATAAAGTGGATATTCCCATAAGCAAAATCCCAAAAGCTGAATGGAGTCTAAAATCCACCATTCTTAGATAACTGCCTTTTGCAGTGAGAACTCAAAACCAGTCCAACCCTGGGGGGAATATGAAGACCTAAGCTGCTCTGCCAAACCTGTTCATGATTTCAGACCTTCTAGCCAGGTATGCGATGTTTTCAATTCATTTCACAGGCTCCGCGTCAACTTTTGCATTTCATTTATGACCACCTATTTTATAAGCTGTGGAATTCTTTGCTGGTACTTAACTTGCCATAAAAACAAATACTCAAATCAGGATTGGATGGTGAACATTTTCACTGGAATGTTTCACAGCCAAGAAATATCATATATTTTATGTTTTGTGTGCAGCTCCCTGAAAATATGGGATTTTTAAAGTACATGCTACCACAAATAAAGTGACAAATATTAGCAATTCTAATAGATCTTCTCCTTCTCCTTCTTCTTTTGCTAACTCTGATAGATTCTCAAGCACCATGGAAACAATATATTTTCAAGTTTCTGGATAGCTATATGAATGAGACAAAACAAAATAAAATATATACTGGATGTTGGGCAGCCCCTGCCTTGAATGGACCACGTCAATCTGTCTTACGGGGTTGATGGAATTGAATGGTACCATTCTACCTTTTGGAACAACACATACTCTATCATCACAAGATTTTACATTATAAATGGTCTATAAATACATGTGCCCCCAAGGAATATGTATAGAAAGCTGCTCTCCAAGGGGCAGCAGGCAACATCTGCCAGCATAAACATTACGTAGAGGCAACTGGATTCAGAGGAACCAGAAACAGCAGTTGAATTCCTTCAGATTGTGATACAGCCTTTGGCACTATGACTGAGAGCTTACAGGGCTCAGCCCTCAAGGGTACAAGCGGCCTTCTGATGTCCCTGCTGCCTGGGTCCCACCAGACAAAGGATACCAAAGCCAGCCAGAGAGGAAGGCAGGTCTTTGGTTCTGAGAAAGCTTTACATTCAACATTCGAGTTAGGGCAGATTCCTAGAATGTGATATTTGGGATTCTATTTATACATATATTTTTTTTCATTCATCTGTTTGAAAAAAATGGAACTGAAAAACCCAAATAGTTCTCTTACCCTTGCAAAAACAAAACCAATCCAACCAACCACCCAGATCAGGAGTCAACAAATGTTTCCATAAAGGGCCAGATGGTCAATATTTTTGGCTTTGCAGGCTACGTGTTCTCTGCCACAGTTACTCAAAGCTGTTGTTATAATGCAAAGACCACATGTAAAGGAATAGGTGTGGCTGTGTTCCAATAGAACTTTATTTATAAAAATAGGTGGTGGATTGATCAGATTTGGCCCATGGGCCATCATTTGCTGACTCCTGATCTAGGTCTCTGAAAACATATCCAGGACACTCATAATTTTTCCACTGGCATATCT
Organism: Vulpes vulpes; assembly: GCF_048418805.1. Taxonomy (NCBI): domain Eukaryota; kingdom Metazoa; phylum Chordata; class Mammalia; order Carnivora; family Canidae; genus Vulpes; species Vulpes vulpes. The sequence goes on from NC_132788.1 coordinate 88,819,777, forward strand.
TTGGTTCACATAATGGTGTTCCAACGCATGTCATTCCTCCCACTCCATCTTCCACCTGCCACTAGATTTCTACAGCACAGATCTGAGTAGGTCCACCTTCTGTCAACTCTTATGTGTCCTCTGTGGTCTGGAGTTGCACCCCCAAATCTATGCCAGGGATACTATAGTATTAGCCCAGATAATCATGGGTGAGTTACACAGAAAAGGGTACTATCATCAATACCATGTGTTTGAGAAATGCCAGCTTCAGCTTTACTGCAGGACATCTGAGGACTTCACACTAATGGCATCATGAAGATATCTAGGAGCTACAATCGTTTCTCAAACATGTTTGACTATAGAACTCTTCGTTCCCAGAGTATTGCTAGGAACTTGCATTCCCAGGGGGTATGCCTTGGGAGATACCCCCACATGATACATTCCGTAGCATGACATAATTTTTTTTTTTACATCTCTACACTGTAGCACACACAGAAACACAATCAGTGCCTACTAAATTCTATCCTGCAGGGACCAGTGCAATGTTTAAGCAGCCCCTCCCATTACATTTATCTCCCAGGTCTTAATGTCCAGAGAACATTGGAAATAATAACTCAATTATCCTGTATAGTGTGATTTACTCCTAACCTGATGAGAAGCAACATAATCCTGGAGGAAGCAATATGTCCCATTTGAACTTGTGACCTTAAATGACTAATTTGAGGAAAGATCTCGAATCCTTATCTATTAGTTTCTCCAATCTGGTGCAATGTATTCAATTTTACTAAGAGGTGATATCTCTGGGAGCCTGGGTGGCTCAGATGGTATAGCCTTTGGTTCAGGTCATGATCCCAGGGCCCTGGGATCATGCTCCGCCTCAGGCTCCTAACTCAGTAGGGAGCCTGCTTCTCCCTTCCCCTCTGCTTCTCCCCCTGCTTGGGCTCATCGTGAATAAATAAAATGTTTAAAAAATAGGTGATTTATCCTATAATGCATATGTTATGAATATACTAAATATACTTCCTCATCTTTCTCTCTACCCCATATTATTTCCTGGGGACTCCTCAGACAATACAAAGGGATAACTGAGTGGGAGGATATGGGGAATGTTTATGGGAGGAAGCAAGAGGGTAGGAATGAAGGAAATTATCCTAAAACACATCCAACAAATACCAAGTATAAACTATTAAAATTAAGTATCTTATTTGATGCTCCAACTTTTCCCTCTACCTTTTGACTTTAAATAACTGCATATTGGTCTTCTAGCTTGCTTCTGGTTAATACCCAATTTGCCGTGTTGTTGATTCACAGGCAATTTCACACGCTAAGTACCAGAATAGGAATGACTGCATGGCCAGGGCTGGAGAGAACAACACAGTCATTTTTCAGATAAGAAAGCCATGGGCCAGCAGGGAGGCGCCTTGCCCCAGCAGCTCTCCCATGGATGCCTCACATTTCAGGAGATTGTTCAAGGGCTGTGAGGCACCCCTCCTATCCTTCCACAGGCCTCTGATTTTAAGTATCCTCAGGCATTACTGCCCTAATTTTACAGATGATGAAACTAGAGCCAGGAGAAATTGAGTGGCCTGCCCAAGCGACACACTTGAACACTGAATGTTAATGCCAAGATGCCACAATCGATGCCTCTTACTGCCATGGCTTCAGAGAGACAACATTTCCTTTACTTAAATGAAACCACATATTCCTTTTCACAAAGAAACAATTTTATGAATTCTGGGTTCAGATAGAAGTAATATATATTTTTTTGGTAACACCAATGACAAAAAGGCATGATCAACCCTCTCCTTGCAACTCCTTATGTTTCTACAGCATTATTACTTTTTTAAAAATATACTTTATTTTTCATTTTTGTTTTTTGTTTTTTAGAGAGAGAGAGGTGGGAGGGGCAGAGGGAGAGGTAGAAAACCTTAAGTAGGTTTCTCGCTGAGCATGGGCTCAGATCCCACAATCCTAAGCCCATGCAAGGCTCGATCCTACCTCCCTGAGATCATGACCTGAATCAAAATCAAGAGCCAGACACTTAACCAACTGAGCCACTCAGACACCCCCTAGACTTTTTTTTTTTTTTTTGCAGTTTTAGATTCATAGAGAAATTGAGGGAAAAGTGCCAAGAACTTCCATATACCACCTCAACCTCCACGACACATAGACATGCAGACAACATCTACTAACATCTTGCATTTTGTGCTACATCTGTTGCAACTGATGAGACAATACACCATTAACTAAAGTTCATAGTTTACATTATGGTTCATCCTTTGTTTTGTACATTTTATGAATATAATAACACATACCCACCATTGTAACGTCATACAGAATAGTCTCCCTACTCCAAAAATATCCTATACTTCACCTGTTCATCCTCCCTTCTCCAAACCCCTAGCAACCAATGATCATTTTACTGTCTCCATAGTTTTGATTTTTCTAAAATGTCATAGAGCTGGAATCATGTAGTATATCGTTCTTTCTTATTGGCTTCTTCTGCTTCACATTATGTATTTAAAGTTCCTCTGTGCCTTTACATAGCTTGACAGCTCATTTTTTAAACACTCACTAATATTCCATTGTCTGAATATACCACAGTCGATCCATTCACTGCTGAACAACATCTTGGTTGCTTCCAAGTTTTGGCAATTATGAATAAAACTGTTATAAATATTCATGTGCAGCTTTTTGTGTACATATAAGTTTTTAACTCATCTACGTACTAAGGAGCACAATTTCTGGATTGTATAGTAAGAATATGTTTCCTTTTATAAGAAACCACCACACTATCTTCGAAATGACTGTACCATTCCCACCAGCAATGAATGAGCGTTCCTGTTTCTCCACATCCTCTCCATCATTTGGTGTGGAGTAGATCACATTTTTATAAAAGATGTAAACGTGACTGCCTCAATCTACAACAGCTTTTATGGAATATATCTGTTGTGTTTCAAGGGGCATGATCTGATATTTAATATACCTAAATCCATTTGTTCATTCCAGGTTTCTTCAGGGCCAAATGTATTCATTGACTACTCAGCACTTACTTAATAAATATTCATTAAGCCCCTCCTTACACACTGGGCAATGTGGCGGCCCTAAGGATAGAGGGATTAACAAGACATATGGTTGCTGTGCTCACAGAGTTCATGGCGTGGCATAGACCAGGGAGGTGACACTCATGATCATCTCAGATCAAGGTAAACCAAAGGTAAAGGAGAAGCCCAATGTGGCTACTATTTGGGTGAGCCCTCAGCCACAACAGCCCACAAAGAAGGGGTCCTACATTCATCGCTGGGATGACAAAACAAAGGGACTACCATTCCTGCAGTTGTGTTTTTGAAAAGTTGCCAGAAAGAATTTGTTCTGCCAGAAATACCAGGGAGAAAGGTGACACAAAAGCTAAAATAAGGAAGTGCTGCTGGGAGTTTCTGAATCAAGAGTATATATCATCCCTGAAAGTGTTTTGACAACACTAATCCTCCAGAAATGTAATTTTTTAAAAACTAATACCACTGTTAATGGACTTTTTAGACCCATATGGTCTATTTTCAATAAACGGCACTGACTAGGACACCTGTGCAGCTCAGTTGGTTAAGCATCTCCCTTTAGCTCAGGTCATGATCCCAGATCCTGGGACCGAGCCCCACATGGGGCTCTCCACTCAGTGAGGAGTCTGCTTCTCCCTCTCAATTCTTCTTCTATGCTCTCCCTCTCAAATAAATAAATACAATCTTTTAAAAAATAATAAACTGCAGTAACAAAAATTTTTTGTGGGGTGGGGGTACTCTTCAACATTCAATATTGAGTACTCCTTATACTTTAAGGCTACCATTCTTTCTCTCCTCTATTCTTTAGGAGTACTCATAGACTCTGCTGTGCTGGGAGCGTCTCTGAGCCAGCCCACATTATTTACAAATGGTTTCAACGAGACGGGAACACAGTGCCTGACAGTGACTGCCAAGGCATAACTCACCACACAGTGTCAAGGTTAGACCTCGATGCCAATAAAGATTCATTAGGTTCAAAAAACTGAATCAGCAGTGTCTTTGCAGTGACCTGAACACTCAGGTTGGCACAGAGCTCTAGAAGTTCTGAGCAAAAAGAAAAAGTAAGATGAAAAGACAGTTTTTAATTCATATACCACATGACAAAGATAGGGAACAGCCCACACAAACATGGAAAACCAAAGAAGAAGATTAAAATGATTAAAGAAACACCACCCCATTAGCTCAGCTCAGGTTCCTTCCATGAGCTCACTTTTGCATGCTCTCTCTCTCTCTCTCTCTCTCTCAGGAATGGAAACTAACCTACATTGACCCTCATCTTGTTAAGAATTGTCTAGATTACATTGAGAGAACCCCCCTCCAGGTCTGGACATTGGGGGACATTAGTAGGTGGTCATCACAAATCAGACTGGGATGATTTTAGCCAGCCCTTGCAGATCTCCAAATGTCCTGCTGACGAAGAAATGAGCAATTCCATGGTCACTGGCCCCAGCTCTCAGAGCAGTCAACAGTGTGGCCATATGTGCACTTGTACAATGGACCTTCCAGTCTAACCAGAATGAGCAAATAAAAACTGTATGCAGTCCAACTGGGCTTCCTCCCCATTTATAGATTCTTACTGGTGACATGACTATGTTACTATAACATGCCATCTCTATGCCAATCTCCCCAAGCCTCTATCTCCAGCTTGGACTCATGCCCAGGGCCTAACCCCCTTGGAGCCAATGGCATCTTTTATCTCTCCCCTTACATGTCTAAGAGACCTCTCAAACTTAAGGGGGCCAGAGTAGAACCAAAGGCTTTAAAGTAAAATCTAGCAGTTATCATTTGCTCCTTCCCTCAACTTTCCCGTACACAGTCACTCCCCCATGGCCAATCTACGTGCAATCCCTGACGCCTCTAACTTTAAATGTACCCTGACCAGGGTACATTTCTCTCTATCTTTACTGATAAACCCTATTCCCTGATCTTTTCACTTAATGAGTGTAGATGTTAGTTTTAAACTCATTGGAAACTGACAATTCTAAGAGCCCCCTTGCTAGCTTCACTTCCACTTGCACTGGTCACAATCTGGTCCTCCCTGCATCAGCTGGAGCAACCAGAGTATAAATCACATTACATCTCTTACTGCTTGAAATCCCTCAATGGCCTCCAGTTGTACTTCAAGTAAAATTTCTACTCCTATCTCTTGCCTGCCAAGCTGTATATAATCTGACCCCTGTGCCTCCCCTCAACCTCATCCTTCATACAGATCCCAGCATCACATTGTCACTCCTGCAGAGATTGTCCCTGGTTCCCCCTCTAAAGAAAACACCACCCAGAACTCTCCCATAGCCTGTTATTTCCATTCTCTGCAGTGTTCTTACCATTTTTCCTGCACACACACACACACAACTATAAAGTCTGTTTATCACAGTATCTCCACTGCCCAGGACAGAGAACATCCTCAATAAATATTTTGTTGAAGGAATAGAAACTGATAAGCTGTCATTCATAAGTCCCACATATGAGTTCTCCCCTCAGCTGCTGTAAATGATTTTTGTTTTTGTTACTGCTCTTGAAAGATGTAGTAATTGGCTTACATTTGTGGACCATGTTGTACAAAAGATACGTATCGTTAAATGCTGGAATCCCACTCAAGCCCAAGGAGAGACATGTGGGAACCTAGCAGCCTGAGGGGTCCAGCAGACACAGGTCTTAGATCTCACATTCTAGCCACTGAACAGAATGACAAGTGGAATTAAATTTAATATTTAAATAGTTTTGCCCTTTGTTGTTGTTGTTGTTCCTTTTGGCTGATTTTGCATGATTTAAATTGGTTTTGTTGAGAAGTAAGAGCACTGACAGAAATTTCTGAATGCACAATAAAGAGACTCAAAGACACTCAGGAGGGGCCCACGGATGGAAACCACTGGAACCCTATTAAACTTGCAGCTCACCACAGCACTGCTCGTCAGTTTTTATTACACTTGCTTTTTTTTTTTTTTTTTTTTTTTTTTTTTTTTTTTTGGGTTTTAGGCCTCTAAAAAAATCCTTCATATTTTATAAGCTTTAAAGTAATGGAAACACTAGTCATTGTTGACTTTTGCCCATGCCTCAAATTCAATTTAAAGAGATACCATCGGGGGGGCTGAAGGGCTCTGTGCCGTACTTAAAACAACAGTAAACTGGATCGTGTCTCCTTAATTCCCTGCGTGAGTGTGTTTGCGGCAGGCTTAGAAAGTGCACACCAATGCCAATAATTCTAAGGAGAAAAATTCCTCCACTTCCAAGACCTAATCCAAAGCAAACACTGCACAGCACGTATGGGTAGGTGTTGAAGGGCTGGGAGGCTGAGATTTATGTGCAAAAGCGAGAAGGCTTTGAATGTGTATAGCTTGGCTAAAGAGACATGATAACTGCCCTTAAATTTTTGACAGAGCAAACACCGAAGGGGAAAGAAAATACTGACCAGAGCTAGACAGAGGAGGTAATGAGGGGTAACGGGAATCTCAGGCAAAGTGGACAAAAAGTGTCCTGGTGGGAAGACCTTCTAGATGGAAAAATAGTTCTGCTGAGTCCAGAGGGGCCTCTCCTGAGGCTCCCCGACCTCGCCTAGAGCAAGCTGGCTGGCCTGACTTTCAAATCAGGACGGGGTGGCAAGAAGCCCACATCTGCGGGGAGGTCGGCTTGGCCCAGGGCTCCCGCAGCTCATCACCCCCCCCCACCAGGCCTGCCAGCCGAGAGGAGGCTGCCCCAACGGGTCACTTCAGGTCCCGGAGTGGAGGCGGGCATTCTCGTGCATTACTCTCGCCTGCTACAGTGCTGAGGAGGATGGAGGCTGCATTACTCACCAAAGTGCCCTGCCATTTACACCACTTTTGTGTCGAGCTGTGGTTCCCAGTCTCGGCTGACAATCAAAACCACCTGGGAAGCGGGAGCAGGGTACCGGCTTTATAAAAACACCATTCCTGGACGTCCCCACACCCATGCCTGCTGCAGCAGGGCTACACAGCTGGAAGGGGGCAGAGGTGGGATCAAACCTGCTTCGGTCTGGCCGTGAGAATCTGCACCTAGCTGCTGGTCATGGATCATGAGATGGTTCTATTTCCCAAGAATTTCAAATTTCAATCCCTGTTTTTTTTTTTTTTCAATCCCTGTTGTTGGTGGGGTTTTTTTTTTTCCCAAGAGCTACCCAGAAATTCTGCTGCCCTAATTGTCCTGCTGTTTCTGACTCTGAAGAAGCAGCTATGTCAGTAGGTTAGCCAAGTGACTTAAATGAAGTGACTAGAAAACCCCTAGATTGTTGGCCAGAATTTATCAGGATTTAGAAACACAGCTATATCCCCAAAGTTCTAGAAGTGACTATTTCTAACATTTGTGGATACAGCCTTAGAAGAAAGTACCATTGCCTTCCTACCCACCCATAACTGAAATTGACATATTTGGAATAACCACAAATTGCTGGAGCTGCGTGCCATCCAGGATGGACTCCCCTATTGTCCCAGGAACATGAGATGTCTGATCTGGTTAGGAAAAGCCTTTAAAAGCTTTAGCGGTTGCTGCTTCCTTGTTTGTGACCTCTTCACACATGGATTATGTGCTGGTGACCTCATGAGTTCTAACGGACTACCCCCAGGTTTATGTCTATGATTGGCAATGATCAATTTGTTCATATTCAAATCATTTTACCAAGTATTTATTGAATATCTTGTATAAGTAACAGTAGTACTACCACTAGGAGTAGCAACAACAACACAACCACCAATGAACCCTGAGACTCTACCTTGACAATAGTCATATGAAGTAGGTGCTACTATCATCTCTATTCCTGTAAATGGCTCAATAGTAGTTCATGAAAATTTAAAGTAGCTCGGATGCTGGGGGCAAAGAGGCAGAGCCAAAACTAGAAATCAGGTATATCTACTGTGCTCTGAATCCTGTGCTCCATGATCTTCCATGATGTCAAATTCAAGGGGTTATAAGAACAGAGAAGACTGCCCCGGCCATCCAGAGCCTGGCAGTGACTAGAGAAATAAGACAGCATATGTACCCATGTGTCAAGGCAGTACAGGTCATCAACAGCAAAGCACCAAGAGCCATAAGGACTGGGAGAAAGGAGACTTAGCTACAGTTCTGACAGTGTGGCAAAGGTGGAATTAGACTCTGAAAAGGAGGAATTCGAGACAGTGAAGGTGAAGCAGGTGAGGAGCTTGGGACCAGTCTGTGGGGCGCCAAGAGGGAGCAGAGCCAGCAATGATAGAACTGGGATGTGCTTTGGAAAAGTCATCTGGTAGCAGGGTGAGCCTTGAATGTGGGGCAGTAGGCAGGGGGGCTGGTGCTCACTTTCCAAGAACTGCCTCCACAAAAAGTAATGTACCTGGTGATGACAGTGAGTCTGAAAAGGAGGCTACCAACTGGCGTATTGAAAGAGCATCTCTCTCTGGAACACAAGGTGGAACCACATGAACTGCTGAGATCAATCACTGTTTAAAGGTATAACATCCCAACCACCCTTGGCTATCTAGAATGTTCAAACACAGAGACACAGCTCAGAACGAAAGAGTTGTACAAAGCAGAGGACGTGAATGCATGAGGGTTTTTTGACTCTCAGCCTAAACACCATTCTAAAAAAAATATAAAAAATGGCAGTGAGCATCAGCAACAAGCCACCAATGGCTATCAGACAGGAAAAAAGGAGACAGAAAATGGTGAAAAATCAATCTCAAAAACTCAAAATCCATAGCGGCCTGGAAACATTTGACCCAGAAGCAAACAAGCTCCATATGCCTTACTAAATAACTGTGTCATGATTAATGGATGTGAAGTATCATTGATGAGACTACAAAGGAAATATTAAATGATGATGCCATTCAGGTAGGCAGACCGGTAAAGAACACATTAAAAAAAAAAAAAGTCACACAAAACCCACACTATTTTACAAGGCTTGATGTTTCAAGTATCTGGAATGCTCTCTTCTGCACAGTGTTCACCTGGGATGTAAGCAAGAAGGCACAATATGGCTAGTTGAAAGCTGAAGTGTTGAGCCAGTCATCTCAAAATTTCTAGATGCTTCTGACTGTACTCTAGTAAAGCATGCACAAAATGTGAAACTGGAAGTTATTTTAGAAGAACCTAAAATATTCCACACCTTTGGGGTGGAAGTTCTCTGTACACTAATCCTAACAAAGTCCTTAACTCTCCCAACACCCAGACCTTAAATTCACGGAGAGATCACTTTGTCTCACTCACTTCTCCATCTCGGGGTCTGGCACGGTACCTGAAGTGTAACAGATGCTTAATAAAGGCTGCACTAACAAAAAATAGAAAAGTGATTAACCTTGATCAGTAAAATACTATACTGGGGTGACTGGGTGGCTCAGTGGTTGAGCATCTGCCTTTGGTTTAGGTTGTAACCCTGGGATCCTGGGATTGAGTCCCACATCGGGCTCCTTGTGGGGAGCCTACTTCGCCCTCTGCCTATGTCTCTGCCTATCTCTCATGAATGAATGAATAAATGAATGAATGAATAAAATCTTTTAAAAAAGGAAAATACTATACTTACCTGAAATTTCCATTTAAATAAATAAAATGAGCACTAAAGTCAAACTGTACAACTGGAAACCCCTTTGGAGTCTCTAGTAAGAGTGAAATTATTTGAACATCTTTTTTAAAAAGGCGAGGGGAGTGCCTGGGTGGTTAAGCATCTGCCTTCAGCTCAGGTCACAATCCCACAGTCCTGGCATCATCAAGCACATGTTGAGCTCCCTACTCAGCAGGGAGGCTGCTTCTCCCTCTCCCTTTACCCCTCCCCATTTGAGCTCTCTCTCACAAATCAATAAATAAAACATTAAAGACAAAACACAACAAATCAACCAAGGGCAGGAAGGCAGTCCCCTTCAATATCCCCTCACAGGGGATCCCTGGGTGGCACAGCGGTTTGGCGCCTGCCTTTAGCCCAGGGTGCAATCCTGGAGAATCCCACGTCGGGCTCCCTGCATGGAGCCTGCTTCTCCCTCTGCCTGTGTCTCTGCCTCTCTTTCTCTCTCTCTGTATGACTATCATAAAATATATATATATATCTCCTCACAATACCAGCTGTGGAGGGACAGGCTCTGAACAGGAAGGGGGAAGGAAGCACTGCCCAGTGGGCAGCTAAGTCTGCCCTGATGAGTATCCAGAGAAATCCAGAGAAGAATGTATACCTGCATCCAACTACTTTGGTTGTAAAATGTCAAAAGATGCACAAATAGACAAAATACAAGACAACTGCACAGGCAACATCTGAACCAAAGGGCACTCTGTCCAAGAAATGTATTAAAAAAAAAACCTGACATGATGGCAGCCAGCATCCACAGACTCATCACAGAAGGCAAGCTACTGCTCTGCACACGGGGTGAAGAACAGAGGTTCCTGATGTTCAGACACAGAAAGGAGGTTGGAAAATGAGGTGAGAATTTAAAGAAGTCATGACTGGACAGAGCAGGGCATCCGTCCTAACAAAGGAGAGATGCTGAAATGGGGAGGACCATCCCCTAACAAAGCCAAGCTGTGTGCTGTACTTGGTGGACACCTCGCCCAGGGTTAGGGGGCCTGGGGCGGGGGGACGGGTGGTGCTTTTTTTGGAAGTTTTGTGGACAAAAGAAGCTTAAACCTAATTAAAAAGAAAAAAGGAGCTTATTGGTGATTTTAAAGATAAGGAAACAAATAATGAAAAGTTAGACAGACAAAAATTAAAGGAGCATAGTGAAATAAAGATAAACACAGCAATGCTCTGCAAAGATAAGGAGGAAACAGCTTGGCGCAGAGTCAGGGGAGCCATTAAGAGCTGTGGCGAGGAGGAGTGACAGATGGGGCTGGTTCTGCTGATGGGCTCCATGAAGTCTTTGCTTTGAAATTCCTAAAAGGAGCTGCCTCTTAGGAATGTCTCCTAATGAGAGATTCCTAATGAGAAAGTGCAATGTTCAGAACGAATGGCTGCAGAAAGTCGGGCCTGAACAGATTCAACGCACAGGCTCAGAGTTCTCGGGGTGTGTGGATGCTCCCCACTTTGCTTCCTGCCATCCTCCAGTCTCTCTCCCTGAGTCCTGCAGTTTGGCTGTGGAGTTGAGAGCTATAACCAGGAGAATAGCTCAGAAACTCAGCACCTCACTCTCTGCAATGTCTTTCTTTCTTTGCCCCCACCATCCCCACCACCATCCCCAGACCCATTTTGCTCCTCCCTCTCTGGGACAGAGCCAGGAGCCTCTTACTCTTACTGCAGGATGCTAACCGAACCACAGTTGCAATTAGGTGTTTCTGAAGTGAGAAACTCTCTGCTGAACAGAAAAGAAAGATGAGCAAGTAATTTTAGTGCCATTTGCAATAATCCACAGAATGAGGAAAAGTTGAGTTATGGGTAAAGAAACAACAACGTTTCTTCCAGAACAAGACACCCCTGATAATGTGCTTTGAATTTCCATTTCGATGGAAATAGATGTCTCTGTTGAATTCATTGTTTCAAGCATTTTCTAACTGAAACATAATATTGTAGATATCATGGAATTGGCAATAAAATCACCAGAAAATTATCCATTTTGACATGAATATGGAGATTCTGTCAATTAAAATATATTTTATCTTGCAGTTAAAATGTTTCAGTGAATGATGGGTCACAGTTCTTTCAGCAGCAATGCCAGTCAATGAAATAAAGAAGAACACCATCAAAATGCATCAATGCTTGCTCAGGCTGAGAATGAGGGCCACATTTCAAAAGGAATAGTAATTGGTTATGTTGAACCCATTCACAAGGCAGCAAAGAGGTGTATAGTTCAAGGATTACATGGTTCAAGGATTATATGGTATAATCCCCTGGCTGACACACTGGGTCTTCTTGATCAAGCCTGTGCTGCAGTCAGCTCACCACTCCAATGAACCCAAGAGCAGAAATAGTCCAAGAATTTTCTTTGAAGAAACATTAACTTCTTTGCATTCATACATGTGAGACAAATAAATCTTAAGATGTGACTTTCTGGGCAGCCCCAGTGGCCCAGCGGTTCAGCACCACTTTCAGCCTGGGGTATGATTCTGGAGACCCGGGATCAAGTCCCATGTCAGGCTCCCTGCATGGAGCCTGCTTCTCCCTCTGCCTGTGTCTCTGTCTCTCTCTGTGTGTGTGTGTCTATCATGAATAAATAAAGTTAAATAAAAAAAAAAGATGTGATTTTCTGTACACAGTTCTGCTTTGAAAAGCATATAGCCCTGTACAATCACATTTACTAAATAAGCATTTGCAAGTCCCTCCAGAGTACAAGGCCCCATTAGTGTTTCTGTTCCAGGGGCTGCAGTCTGGGATAGGAAGGTGGGCCCAGACCACTCCACACATGCAAGGGGACTGAGGCTCTCTGTGCATGCACAGTGGACCCCAAGCAAGGAGGCACCTCCCCATTCTACCTAGGACAGGGAAGAGGGGAGCCTTGCATCACCTTATCAGATCCATGGGATCACCTGGTATACAGACTTCCAAAAAAGAGCTTTTATGAAGAAGGGATAGATTAAAAAAAAAAAAAACAGCCAAAACAAGTTATTTTTGATCCTGTTGCTACATAAATAATCTCATTCTTTATTCTTTGATCCCTGAAATCTCCGTCGTTTAGTATAGAAATAAACAGGTTCTGTGTTTAGGGTGTTTACCACAAGCCATCTATCAAATCTAATAGAAAAACAAGCAGAAGAAAGGTAAGTATCAACTTATCATCTAAAGGACTTAATAAGATAGAATAAAGATCTCCATTTCAGCTGGTCTCCAAGGGTGTGAGTATCACAGTCCCAATAAAGCATCTAAATGCCCTCTTCCTGGGCAGCCCCAGTAGCTCGGCGGTTTAGCGCCGCCTTTGGTCCAGGGTGTGATCCTGGGGTCCCAGGATCGAGTCCCACGTCGGGCTCCCTGCATGGAGCCTGCTTCTCCTTCTGCCTGTGTCTCTGCCTCTCTCTCTCTCTCTCTGTGTCTCTCATCTGTCTCCGTGTCTCTCATGAATAAGTAAATAAAATCTTAAAAAAAAAAAAAAAAAAAAAAAGTCCTCTTCCTCAAGTTCTTATGCCAGAAGGAAAACGCACTTGTGAAGAGGCAGAGCTTTGGAGCTGGGCAGATAAAAACTGAATCCCAGCTTTGCCATTTATGGGCTCTGCTACTGGCCTCCCAGCCTCTTTGTCCTTGTTCGTAAGTGTGAGAGGATGTAATAACTAGTGGGATTAGTGCCCTTATACGAAGAGGCCAGAGAGCTAGCTTGCTCTCTTTCTGCCACATGAGGGTACAGTGAGAAATCAACAGTCTGCAACCCAGAAGAGGGTCCTCACAGGAACCTGACCTTGCTGGCACCCTGATCTGGGACATCCAGCCCCCAGAACCATGAGGACTACACTTCTATTGTTTATAAGCCTCCTAGTTGATGGCACTTTGTTATAGCAGCCTGAACTAAGGCACTGGATAACACAGACTGAACCCTAACATAAATTACTGACTTTAGTTAAAAACAATGTATCCATGTTCACTCATCAATTTTAACAAATGTACCACACTAACACAAGACCTTGATAATAGCAGAAACTGTGCAAAACTGTGCGGGGGAAGGGGAGGAAACAGGTATATGGGAATACTCTGTACTTTCTGCTCAATTTTTCTGTAACTCTAAAACTGCTCTAAAACATTGTTTATTAATTTAAAAAGATGCATGAGAAGAATAACAGGTAGCAATTATGCCATCTCAACAAATTCACAGAGATCCCAAGTACAATTAACATCTAAATATTATGAACAGAAAACAGAAAAGTCTGGCAAGGCTATTTGGTATTCTGAAGGAGAAACAGACCCCACGCCTTGCTCCCTGATGGAGGCTATTCTGACAGCCTAAAAGGATCTCTTCAGACAGCTGTCCTCCCTGGCATTGAGCTGGACCAGACTCTGGAGGTGCATGTCACTCAGGAGGGGCCTTCTGGGTCATGCCATCTCTCTCCACTGCCATGCATTTTATGGTTATCCCAGGAAGTGACACTTACAGCAGGATCACTATAAATCAGGCCAGAACTAACAATACTTCAACTTCGAAGCAAGGTCATCAAATCTCTTGAGCCAAGATTGGCTTCCCCTTCATCAAGGATGGGAGCTTTAAAAAAAAAAAAAAAAAAAAAAAAAACAAACCCTATTGCATATTCCTAGCCCGCAGCAGGAGTCTAAGGCAGGAGGTTAGCTCAGTCCATAGATATGGGACAGCACCCTATAAGTCCTGACATGGGTGGACAGATGCATGACGCAAGTGAGATCTTTCCAGTCCCCTATATTTATTTAAAGTGAAAACAGCTGTAAGACACATCTGGTTTCCCAGGAAGCTGTGATTCAAACACGGCACTTGCAGTTTTGCAAAATAAATAAATTAAAATAAATTAAAAATGGCAACAAGAGAGGCTCAGTAAACTACCCTGGAATCCTCCATGACCAGAGGCAGAGACCAGTGGGGATGCATAGATTTAAGATGCTTTGGTGGAATGCCAGTGGATAGTCACTAGCCACCCTTTTAAGTATACGTTCAGTGTACAGGGAGAAAGGTATTTCTTTCCTACTTCTATAAGCCTTGTGATAGAGATAAGGGGAAGGAAGAGCTCCACTGGCCATTCTGGGCCTTAAATGCCTTTCCAATCTGGACTCAAGTCCCCTCTCACCATAGGCCTTGGGTTCCAAGCCCTGCAGGGCCTGCTCAAGAGCTGAGCAAAGCTGTCTGGGGTTCAGGCTACTCCCCAACTACCTTCTTGTATGGCTAACTGGTTTTCTTTCAACAGAAGGGATTTAAAGCCTACTTTTAATTTAAGGGAAAAGGAAATCAATGCACAGGAAAACACCTTGTTCAACATTTCTATAGGTTCTACCCAAATAAGGCAAAAAATTATGAAGGCAAAATAGGAAGAGCTAGAGTTTGGGTGACTCCAGTTCCCATTTTTCACATTGGGGAAACTGAGACTCCCCAAAGGACAGGCAATTTCTATAAAGGCCACAACCAAGCTAGAACCCAAACCAGATCCTGTGAGTCTATGTATGTAGCCAAAGAGACATTACCTAAGGAATAGATACTTTCAAGTCACATGGCATATGAGGAAGAAAAGAACTACATGGGGATAAATGATTCATCATTGCCAAAATGCAGTTTGCTCTTGTGGTTCCCAGCATACCAAGTACAATGAATAGAGGTCTCCCCACCTTCCCTCCCTCCTTCCTGCCTTTTCCCCTCCTTCCCTCCCCCCCTCTACTTCCCCTCCCCTATCCACTTTCCCTCCTCCAGCCACCAAACACTTAGGAAGCCAGGGACTGCGGTGGGGACAAAGACACAAAGTGGAAAAAAAAAAGACACGCTGGCTCTGCCCTGGAGGAATTAATAATCTAATCAGGGGTCCAGCTACCAGGTAATGAAGCACTCCCTGCCGTAACTACAGGGAGATGGGCCCAGGGCGCTCCTGAAAACAGAAGTGAGAGAGACGCCTCACAAGCATAATTTAGCAGTGTACCATAATAAAACATTTATTATTCGTTAATTATAAGTGAAATGTAATACTTCATTACTATTTCTTCTAATTATCTGTGACACAGTATGTCCAGTCTATTTCTGCAAGATAAATCCTAAAATCTTCCTTCAAACTACCTGCATTTTTTAAAATGTATTTTCTTATCAGCAAAAAAAAAGGTGAGCATATGCCTGCCAACAGGTACATTTATATACACATTATATAAATAACACTACAGTGTACATCATTTTAATGTACTATTGCTCTACTATGTACATTATAAAAGATAATAACACAAAAATAGGCATTTTAGAAGAGACATTCTAATATTTTCTTCCTGCACCACAGAGGAACATTTTATACACCCTCTTTTAGAAATTACTGTTTTGGGGGACGTCTGGGTGGCTCAGTGGTTGAGCATCTGCCTTCGGCCCAGGGTGTGATCCTGGAGACCCGGGATCAAGTCCCACATCGGGCTCCCTGCATGGAGCCTGCTTCTCCCTCTGCCTGTGTTTCTGCCTCTCTCTCTCTGTGTCTCTCATGAATAAATAAATAAAATCTTTAAGACAGCAACAACAAAAAAGAAATTACTGTTTTGGCTCAGGTCTTCTTAAAATGAGACCCCATGACCTCCAAGCTGGACCCTGCCTGGGAGTTTGGAGGGTAGGAGTGGCAGTGGGGATGGTATTAAAACTCCAGCGTCCCAGTCCTCCTCCTAGCTTGTGGAATCAATCCTGTGAGTGGAGGCTATGAATATGCATTTTTTGAAATATTTTATTCATTTATTCATGAGACACACACACACACACACAGAGAGAGAGAGAGAGAGAGAGAGAGAGAGAGAGAGAGAGAGGCAGAGACACAGGCAGAGGGAGAAGCGGGCCCCATGCAGGGAACCCGACGTGGGACTCGATCCCAGGTCTCCAGGATTTAAGTTTTTTTTGTTTTAAGTGTTCACTACCCAGGAACCATCACACGAACAGCAGACACAATAAATTGTTTTGATGTGTGGCAGCATCTGTCTGTAGGCAGCCACACGGGAAGTGACACCAGGGCCCCCTCACCCCATGCTCCTCTGGCTAGGGAAGGCTGCCCGCCAAGCACCAGGCGACCAGAGAGCCTGGAAGCGGTATCTACCCTTCAAGGTGGTCCCAGCCCAGATCAGGCTTCAGTGGGCACCTCTCCACCTTCGCCAGAAGCCAATTATGCACCTTGTCAACTTCCAACCAGCCCTGGTGGGCCACCTCAGACACTCTCTTTATTGATGTCCATTATATCTTCTGGGACCCAAGAGCATTTTCGAAGTTTAAACTTGTCAGTAATTTGTTCAGTGCTGTTCTTATCAATGATGTGTCATCTAATCTTCTGGTCCTGGAGGAAACACAATGCTCCAAGTTCTGAAGCATCTAGCTTGACACAGGAAGACATCCTGCTCCTAAATCACTGAGCAGCCCCCCTCATGCTGCCATCCCCACCTCCCACAGCACTGCCAACCAGCCTGCCTGCACCTCTTTCCAGAGCCCTCTCCTGGTGCACAGACCAGCACTGATCACCATCTCCTGTATATTTCAACAGAATTCTATGTCTTTATCATTATACTCAGTCCCATCACCTCACAGGACAGTATTGTGCATAGCTATCACTATCTCAAGACTGTAAGCTTCTGAGGATCCTGAAACTGCCTTATTCATCTTTAAATTTCTCGAATGCCTATCATTTACCCACAAGGGTGGTTCATTAAATGGTCAGGGGGGAGCAGCCTATGATACTCGTTTACAAGCATTCCCATATAGGTTTAGGTAACACAGTAGCGTTATATGACTACTATATTATTAATATATATAATTTGTGCACATTATAAAAACAAATATTATATGGATACTGATGGGCTCAGGTGGAAACTCATTCACTTGCCGGCTGAGTGATCGTTGGCAAGTAACATAACACCTCTGTGTGCCAGTTTCTTCATCTATAAGACAGGGAAACAGTACTACCCATCCCCTTAATATTGCTGCAAATACTAAATAAGTTTATATATGTAAAGTGATTAGAACCATGCTTCGGCATCGTCAACACTCAATAAATGTTATTTATGATTCTATTAATTTGACAATTATTGAGGATTATTATTGACTAAAGCATTATGTTATGTGCTTAGACTACAAAAAAAAAAAAAAAAAACAGAAACAAAACAAAACAAAAAAGACCCCACTCTAGCTTAGAAGACAGAGGGAGTGAGTGCAGCTAATTATGTACACTATGCAAGTGCCATATAAGGAACTAAGGCAACACAGAATCTATTGTAAAAATCAGCAGGTGGATGAATGGAAAAAGGTCTCAGTATCTAAGGCCTATTGATTGCTTGGAGATGCTGCAGCACCTTCAGCCTGCCAGGGTTTTGAGCTCCTTAGAGAAGGGGATGCCAGTGGCAATAATGCTGGGGTCCCTTTCCCATTCTCCACTATGTAGTGTCATCCCATGTGTGTGTACCAGCTGACAGGGTGAACCAACTCCCTGATCCCTTCAGGTCAGCAGGGGAAGCTGGGCACCACCGCTCTACTCTAGTTTGTCTCTACACCACACCTCTGTGTCTCATCCTCTCTCGGCACAACCTCCCACGAAATCTCCACTGAGTGACCTTGTTAAGAGCAAACAGGCACTACTGCTCTGACTCAGGTGCTGGGCCAGGGATCTACCTGGGGCTCAGCTGTGGGGAGGCGGGACCCGCCCCCAGTGGAGTCTGAGTGCCAGGAATCCTGAAGGGCAGTGAGAATGCACAGGGAGGGAGCCTGAACAGAGGCAGCATCCTCACCTGGATCTCTTTAGTAGGAAGGAACAGAAGTCTGACCCAACAGTGCTTACAAAACACAGGGGGTGTATTAGCTCATGCAATGAAAAGGACCAGAGATGCTCTTAGTGAGGATGAGCAGGAAAAGCATCTCTAATAATTGACATTTGAACAGGGACCAGAATGAAGAGCAGGGCAAGCCAGCTGGCACTCTGGGGGAAGAACAGTCTGGGCGAGGGGGCAGCAGGCACAGAGGCTCAGAGGCAGGAGACGGAGCAGAGGGAGGGAAGGAGAAAATGGCAAGCAGTAAGATCAGGGGGTGATGGGGCCAGAGCGGCACAGACCCCATGCACCATGGCAAGCACTCTGGCAATCTGTTGACTGCACAAGCGTGGCCTCGTGTCCATGCCTGTCCACCCAAACCCTGTGGCCTGGGGGGTCAGGAGAGGGAAGATGCCCACAGAACTCAGGAAGCACAGTATCAGGAAGTAGAATAATGGGTGTTATCTAGAAAAAAAAATTAGGGGAAAAAAGCCAGCATCCATTACCAGGAAATCACAGAAATCCAAAAGCCAACTTTAGCTGGAATAAAACCCCACTTTCCCAGTGACATTACATTTTACAATAACTGCACAGCCCGCTGATGACTTGAGGGTCTTGGAATCACAGCGTTAACAGAGCTCTCCCTCTATGTAATACAAATCTGAGTGAACAACTCCACTGCCCCAAATAGAAAACACACATGCACACACATACACGCACAGAGTCTAACAAAAAAAAAAAAAAAAAACTTGGTGAAAGACATTAATAAAACCACATAGTGATTCTTGCATGCTTGTAATTACTTTGTAACCTTCTTATCTAGGACTGGAAGCAACATATATTTATGTCTGTTTCGATTTGGGCACTGTTAGTACATGATCCGATCATGGAAAGGTTCTACCCTAGAGATTAGAAAAGAAACTATGATTGTATGAGAGAGATCTAAGCCAGAGGCATCAAACAGCAAAAGGTTGGCCAAGAGTCCTGTAGCCTGGTGGTCACGATATAACCAGGAGGTATACAAGCCTTGAAGAAGTTCTAAGGCTAAGGTGGCCACGGACCCTCATGCAGGTGAGGGTCAGTCAGTGAGACCCCTAACCTTTACTGAGCTTCATGCAGTCACATCCCAGTGCTAAATCCTAAAAGCAGGAAGAGTAGAAAGGAGTCCATGGACTATTCATTCATTCAAAGCAGATTCAATTCCTGTTATGTGGAGTTTACAGTTTTATTAAGTACTGAAGAGAAAAGTACCAAGCCTGTTCTCAGGGGATTATAGTTCAAGTGGACACCAAAGGAGGAGGAATCAGAGTCTCAACACAGAAACCTATCCAAGTCTCTAAGAGGTACCCCACTGTGAAATCATAGGATGGTCTCAGATTTGGGGTTCTGTTTGTTTTTTTTAAGATTTTATTTATTTATACATGAAAGGCACACACACAGAGAGAGGCAGAGACACAGGCAGAGGGAGAAGCAGGCTCCATGCAGGGAGCCTGATGTGGGACTCGATCCCGGTCTCCAGGATCAGGCCCTGGGCTGAAGGCAGCGCTAAACCGCTGAGCCACCCGGGCTTCCCCAGGGGGTTCTGTTTTTTTTAATGAGTAGTATACAGGACATATTTAGTTGTAAGTGATAAACAGGGCAAACTGGTTCAACTAAAAAACGGGAGAGAAAAGAGGAAAATTAGCTCATAAAAGTAAAACATCCAGGCTAACGCTAGCGTCAGCCATAGCAGGATTCGGTGTGTTCAACTGTGTCACCATGCACCTCCGTGTCAGCATGTGTGAGACTACACACATGGCCTGTATCAGCTGTGGGATTTGTTCTGGGGCACGTACTACCTGTAAGAAAACAGAAAAGTGGCACCTTCCAATTATATCCTAGCAGCTCGGCCACCCTGGTGAAAAAAGAGTGCCTTTGTCCTCATCTTTCTAAAACAAGGCCCTGGTGAGAATGTCTTTGGGCTGACCCAAGTCAAGCACCCATCCTGACACAAATGAGGAAGTCAGAGAAAGTATACAGACTGTCCAGGCCTGGGTCATGTGTCACACATCACCCCATCCCATACTCTAGAAGGAGGAGGGAAAGTCAGGGTGTGGCCATCTGAGTAAGAGGAATAGACACCTGGAAGTCAGAACACAGCAGATATTCATGCCAGAAGGGTCAAGTGTCCTTTGAGCTCAAATCCATGCAAAACATGTATTAAGCTGATTATATGACTCTAACATAGAATCCTGGAGAACTCCTGGGGGTAGTGGTGGGGGACATCGGTCCAAAGCCACATAAATGATTTCACACGGCTTCTAGGCCAGACCTTCCCGCCCAGTAAACACAACATCTCTATGTTGCCACTACATCTCTGCCACTTCATTCCTTTGCATGCTGGAAAGATCTCCACCCCCTGGCCCCTTAAGAGACCATTTGAAAATACATGTACTTTGAAGAGGCGTCATTACATAACGTCTTCTTTTACCAGTCACTCATCCACCTGTCCAAATACATCTGCTTTGGGTCAGGGTAAATTTATTAAAGTTCAAAATGACAGAGTACGGTTCATGAATTTTAATCCCAAACATTTGTAAAAACAATATACTATTACTTGTATCTCCAAATGACACTAGAATACTACACATAGTATATAAAAACACAATACATAAATACACAAAATGCCATACATAAATATTCTAGGCGTATAAAACTTCTTTGATTCTTTTTTTTTTAAAGGCTTTATTTATTTATTCATGAGAGACACACACACAGAGAGAGAGAGAGAGAGAGAGGCAGAGACACCGGCAGAGGGAGAAGCAGGCTCCATGCAGGGACCCCGACGTGGGACTCGATCCCGGGACTCCAGGATCACGCCCTGGGCCGACGGTAGGCGCTAAGCTGCTGAACCACCCAGGGATTCCCAACTTCTTCGTTTCTGATAAAGTTCAGCAAACAAGTTTGTGCAGACTTGTTGGTCATTTGCTTGCCTCTGGATTGCAGAGGCTCGAAGCCTAGGAACTACATTTCCTCCAGGAGGGTCCAGGCTATATTCAGCCAGAGAGAGGCCCTCCAGAGAGATAAGGGAGAGCTAGAGAAGTAGAGCAGATGTACTGGCTCCAGGGCAGTGAGGAGCCGGCATGTGGGCCTCAGCTGAGGGCTGCTTCCCACAGACTCCAGTGAACTGCCCACTTCAGCATTACAGACAGCTGAATTCATGAGTGGGATCCTCCCACGTCCTGGTTTCCTAAAAGCCCGAAGTAGGCTTTCCCTGGTGTTTCTTCCCTCGGTGCTCCCGCTGTAAGCCTGGAATTCTGTGTTAAAGCTCTTCCTGTCTGAAATACCTGGGGGCATTTTTGTGCCCTTCCTCATACTATAAAAACTTCACAATTTGTCAACAGTGTATTTGTCGAAAACTGTGCCCACAATATTAACAGGTCACTTCAAACCTAAAGTTAGAGCCCAGGAAGACCCTGGGTTCTGTCTAATGGGGCTGAATATTTTACTAACTCCACTTCAAGTTTCGCATTAACAATATTAGGCTTATGTATCAGCCCAACTTCTACAAAACATCTGTTTCTTTTTCAATGACAAATGGAATATTGAAAATGCCATCAACAAGTCTGCAATGTGCTTTGAAATGCATCAAAAATAACATGTATTAGTGGATGGATAGAGGGATGGGTAGCTGAGCAGAGACGTAACAAATCCAGTATACTTTATGTCAGTGGTAGAAAATGAGTGATGGGTATATGGATGCTTGTGGTAAAACTACTCTAGTTCACTATATGTTTAAATATTTCATAGTAGACTGTCAGGGTTAGGGAGGGGAATCCTATCAACCACACTTAAAGAAGAACACTGGTGGAAATAAGATTTCCTAAGTGTTTTCAAAAAATCAGTAGGATTGGGGCACCTGGGTGGCTCAGTGGTTGAGTGTCTGCCTTTGGCTCAGGCCATGGTCCCAGGGTCCTGGGATCAAGTCCCCTATATGGCTCCCTACAGGGAGCCTGCTTTTCCCTCTGCTTATGTATCTACCTCTGTGTGTGTGTCTCTCATGAATAAATAAATAAAATCTTTAAAAAAATCAGTAGGATTAGCTTATCACCTAAGTTTTTGAAAATCATTTCTCTCTTGATATTGTCACTTTTCTCTGTCCTCCATCACCCTCAAAAGTGAGATAACCATGTGACTCAACACCTTTATGGAAATCTTTCCTTCCTCTAAAAAATAACCCTACAGTATCATCAAATAAACCCACGTAAAAATCATAATGAATTATTCAATAAATATTTACAGGTTGTAGCAAATTATACCATTTAAAGCCATGAGAAAATTAGGGTTTGACGATTAAATCTCATATTCCTCTCCACCCTGTAATTACCATGAGCTGGAGGTGTCATTAGTAGTTTTAGTTCTTCCCACTAGAGTGCATCTCACAACCCACCCCCAGAGAACAGTGTTGTTGAATAATGTGCTCAAAGGTTATTAATTAATGGCGGTTTATTTAAATTGCTTGAGTTTGCAATATTTCCGTGGGCAAAATATTCAGATCTGATCTCCTGCACATCAGGGAAACATCTCTTCATTCTCTCATTTGATGAAGACTTTTTGAGCACCTGTGCCACAGGAGGCGCTGCCCTAGGTGAACACATCACACACAGTCCTCTTGCTCTTGGGGCTTCGGCTCAAAAAGGTGACTGGTGAGTTCCATGAGAAAGGCACGCGGCAGCAATGGAAGAGGAATTCTTGGGTGAGGTAGTCAAGGAAAGGGAATCAGAGCTGAACCCTGAGCAACAAGGAGGAACCAGATCTTAGCAAAGACAATTCCACCCAGAGAGAACACCATACACAAGGGCACTGAAGAGAGAACAGGCTGCGCACGGTCAAGGAACAGGCGGGAGGTCTGTGTGGGAGCTCAAGGCTATGGGAATATGTGTAGTGATGCTGCTCATCACTGCTGCTCCTTGACCCTAATAATGTGAGGGCGACAATTACTGGGCACCTACTATGTGTGCAGAATTGAGACACATGTTGTTTTAGGCCCTTGTGAGTGAGATAAGTCATCACTCTCATTTTACAGTTGACTATCCTGAGGCTCAGACAGAGAAATGACCATCCTTGCATCACACAGCTGTCAAGAGGCAGAATCAGGATTTGAACCTGGATTCAGGAAGCTCTAAAGTCCATCTTCTTCATGACTGAACCAAGTGGCCCATAATATACAAGCCCTTCAGGATGGCATACTGGGGAACTTAAGAAAGATGGCATCTGTAAGCTGGTGATCACTGGTACAGGCATTGTTCTCTGGTTCATTTTATCTTAGCTCATCAAGCCTGAGCAGACACACACACACACACACACACACACACACACACATGCGTGTATGCTCAGGGATGGGGATGGACATAAGGATAAAAGTCAAACATAGCTGTAAGTTGTCTTCTAGTCAAGTTTATCTTCTTTTCCAGTGGCAACATCAATGCGCTCACAACCTGCTTGGTTCATAAAAGAAAAAGAGAGCACCCACCTTGCAGTGCCTATAGCTCATATCTTCCCTTCTGGCCTACGGTAAACAAGTGACAGTGTACCCATCACCCAAGCCATGGGAGAAAAACATTGTTCCCAAATGTCTTCTTACTGCAGCGCCTTTGTGCAATGATGATTGCAGTAATTTAACCTCCATAATAAAACAGAATCATCCCTGGATGACAATTTATAGCACAGTTTCAGAGCTGTTTACCTCTTCCATTGTGCTCCATTTGTGATTACGATTTATGGGCGTTGTCTGCCCCTGGGAGCACTCACAGAGCCCTGCCAACAGCCATCAGGCCAGACCAGCCGCTCACTTAAGGCACCCAAATGCTTTGGATGCATGAGCCAGACTACATCCACATGACCAGGAGTGGCTCCATGGCTTGATCTACTCGTGTGAACAGTAAAATAAACCATAAAGCATTCCGGGTGATTCAACTGTCTACCGTAGAAGTCATGCATCTTCCTGGTAAATCATTTTGAAGATACACACGTGGAAGCCCAATGTTATATACTTACCTGCTTAAAGCAGTGAACTTAAAGATGCTATTTGGAGTGAGGCCATTTGCCTGGCTGGCTCATGGCTGGGGAGGGCGGGGGGAGACAGCATTATTGTTGCAATAATACAAATGACAGAAAAGAGGAAGGAATAAAATGGTAAGACACTGGACTTCAGAGGCACAAAACCAAGTATCAGGAGTAGTCAAAGGGCTGCAGCAACGAATCCTCCTCCACCCAAAAAGGTCCAAGGTAATATTGCTAACAGGGCCTTCAACTATGGTGGGACCACCATTTTCAACTAATGTAGAGACAACAGACCTCAAGCAGTGCAGGTATTAATGGGGGAAGGGGGTAAAAGTGCACCCATTTTAAAGGAACCTTTAAGCTACAAGGGTTTCTGCACAATATGAATGGTGGGCATGGGCTTTGGGGTCAGATGGACTGGGGCAGTGTTTGCTCTACCATGCTTTCCCTCCATGACCTTGGACTTGCCTCAGTTTACTCAGTAAAGAAGGGGTGATAATATTGCCTACCTCACAAGGTTGTTGAGAAAAATGAGTGCAATCTTGTGTGTAAAGTGCAAGTTGGGGGAGGGGGCAGTCTGAAGAAAGTTTAAGAGAAGTTCACTATAAATGTTAACATCTTACCTTTGCACCACGGCTCCAACCCCATCCATTTGCATAGCCCCATCACTATCTCCCAGTTCAGCCTACCATCCTGTGTGCAGATGGATACTGATATGTCCATCTGCAGCTCACTGGGTGTGCGTGCACAGCTACCATTCAAACAGAAGGCTGAGTTGTTCACACTCAGCAAATCATCATCACTGGTCCATGCAAAGCCCCCTCTTCATTTACATTTTCCCCTGCCAGCCCTGACCTATACTCTTATCCCCCACCCCCACTGGCACCCACTCCAATCCTTTTGATAGACAGCCTTAACTATGCATGCTCTTTTACATGCTTTTAATTTACATAGATGCTATGATTCTATTTCTTATACATTGTTTCACTCAAGATCAGCCTCAGCTGCTTTTTGTACATCTGGTTCATCACTTACCGTGGCCACATCCAGCACATCTGACTTGTTTGTCCCCTTCTCTAACGGTGGGGGGCCCCAGGGAGTCTCCAACTGCCCCCAAAAAACATGCAGCAACTGGCCTCATCTCACCTTTCCTTTCTTTAAATTGATTCATTTCTTTTGACTCACATGGCTTATGCGATTTTGCTTTAAAGGGTGGTTATATTTTCTCTAATACAGATTAAAATACACATATAACTATTAAAATTGTCTGTGTGGCCCCTGGGCTCCCCAAAGTGCATCACCCCATTAAAGGCTGGCCTAATGCTGCCCACACTGGACAACCACTCTCCCTTGGCTGAAAGGCAGGTGCTGATGAGCTCAGGTTATCAATCTAGTTTTCTTGTTCAAACTGTTGTTTAATCTGCAGTTTTGCCTCCTCCAAGATACCAGGCTAATGCTGCATTCATGTTTCTCATTTGACCTTCATATCAGTTCTGAGGTCAGCTGCATCAGTGTCTCCATTTCAAAGAGGGAGGGATCTTGGCTCAGAGCCCAGAGTCTGATAGAACCAGCAATAAAGCCAGCCCTGAGAGTCACGATGCCCAACGTGTTATCCTGTCCATTTCGTGGATGAGAAAACTGAGGCTTAGAGGAAAAAGGTGTCACACTCAGTAAATGATGGTTATCCCCAGGTCCCCAAGCCTCCAAAGCCCAAGCAGGCATGCTACCTCACAAAGAAGAGATGAACCAGTTTCCCAAGGGCCAACTGAAGTGCCTCTGAACTCTACAGGCAAAACAAATGGTGTGGGCAAAGACCTCATGCTCCCCTTCTATAGGAGAAGATGATTCCCAAGGCTGGCCTTCTTCAGTTGCTGAGGTCACTGAGACAAAAGGGGCATGCTTCCAGAAGCCACTGATGAAGGAAGGCAATTCCACACCGTTTCCACAAAACTGCCTTTGAAGAGGTGAGCCCCCCTGGGAGACAAGCTTGGAGAATTAATGGGTGCTGGCCCCCCTGGGCTGGCCCGTAGAAGGTGCCTCCACCCACTTACTGCCTGAGTTGGTGGGTCAGATTCTCCAAAATAGGACAACCCAGAATGGAGCCATCTGCTAAATGTAGTGGAATTTTTTCAAAAGTGGGGCTCTTTGCTTCCATGGAGAACAGACCTCATGGTTTCTCCCAGCACAATAGAGGCTGCAGACACTTTTCATCCCCCTCCTCCGGAGTGCTCCCTGGGGGCTTCTCACTCCTGGGGCTGTACAAAGGATCTGTTCTCTCCACCCTCAAAGTGCACTCAGCTCAAGGAGAGGGGCGGGCGACCAGGGAGCTGAGCCTCCTGCTGCAATCTAGAGGAGCAGCTTCCGATTACTGAGAGGACAAAAACATTTCTGAAGGGGATGCAGGGGTTGGATATAAATCAGCTGCGCAGAGAAAAGTGAGAAACATGGCAGCTTTGCCCTAGGGACAGTGGGAAAGAGAGACAATGAAAATGGAAATGCAAACCCTCGCTTAGCTTCCTGCATCCTTAGCATGACACCCAGACTCTTCAGTGAGCACCCGGTACCCACGGGCCAAGTGTGCAAGGTGCTGGGGGGTGAGGCAGGGGGCAAAGTGACCCAAGCGCTACCCTGGTAAGAGGAGCATTCAAACAACCAATGAATGGACCACCTTGACCCGTGTGCACCAGACCCTGTGGCGTGTCCTCTCACCTGGCGCATGGCTGAGGAGGGCCCCTTCACTTGCTCTCCTACTTTAGCCCTACCTTGCTCTGTCCTCCTTTCAGCTCCATCAACTGGCCCCACTCACTCCCTGCTCCCTCTCCCACTTCCATGCGCTGCTGTTTCTGCCTGGAGCCCTCCTCTGCCATCTCTAGGCCCCAGGCTCTGCTCCTCACCAATCCTCAGTTCCCCTGGGGGCCCATGCAGGCAGCAGAGCTTCCAGCCTCTAGGCCTGTGCCACTCACAGCTTTGGAGTCAGGATCCAGCTCCCACAAGAAACAGTAAACTCCATGTGGGGAGGGAACTGGCTTCTTCCTCTTGGCTGTAATCTGGTTCCCACAGCAGCCAATGCCAAGGCCCAGGTTGTCCATTTTGGGAGATACAGCTCATGGTCCACAGCATGGACAGGATGGTCAAAGCCCATGTGGCCAAGTGCAGGCAAGGCAGGCGGGGTGAAGGCCCACAGCCACTCAGCCTTATAGGGATGAAAGCAGCTTAGGGCAGGAAGAGTCAACAAATAGATTGCACCACTACTCTCAACTTTTATTATCTCCTCCTTAAAATGGCATGGATTCTCAAAGAAATGAGCACTTTGCCCCACTCCCAACAGGCATTAGTTCAAAGCATTGCTCACCCTGTCCAATTCCCTGGAAGGAAGAAACCAGATAAAGGAGAAAAACTGAACTTGATTTATAAGGAACTGGGACCCCATATCTGGGTCATTTCAGAGGAGCAGGAAGTGAATAATGCACGCAAGTCCCATAGGCACCCTAGGAGAGAACAGAGGCCCCTGTATGGGGAGGGTGAAGGGGCCCAGCAGCCTGGGGCAGGGGTCAGACAACCGTCTCTGAGGGCTGGCTCAGGCCAGGGGAAGTTCCAGGTAAATCATCCCCTGGAAGTCACCCACATCACTCAGGCTCCTTTTCAAATTGACTGCAATAGGGAGGCCATCATACAGCATGACAAGAGAGTTGGGAGCTGCCCTTGCAATCAGGCCTGGACTGGAATCCCAGCTCTCCTGCCCAGTAGCTGTGTGACCGGCCTGTCAGCTAGCCTCCATAAGCTAGAAGCCTTGCCTCTCAAAGCAGACTGAAGTGCCTCCTGGTGGGGCTCTCTGAAGGGTGGGATGAGATAACTCAGTGCTGCTCAGACTTGGCTGCTCATAAGAACATCCCGAGAGTTTTCGGAAATCCCCATACCCAGTCCACATCCTAGACCAAGGCAATTAGAATCCCTGGGGGAGCTGAGCGTCCATAGTTTTTAAACCTCCAGGCGATTCCAATGTGCCCCACACACACCTTCCAAGTTTGAGAACAAGTGAACTAAATCTCTCCTTGGAATGTGATCCCCTGACCCAGCAGGGTCTGCTTTTGTGAATGCATTGGAAATGCAGCCTCTCAGCCTATGAAATGGAATCTTCATTCTAACAATTCTCCTGGGCTATTCTGATGAACTGTATACTCTGAAAAGTGCTCAAATGTTTCACCTTAAGTGCTTAGCTGGGTCCCTGACACCTGAAAGCCACTGTTTATGTGGTCTCAATAAAAACCGGAGGAGAAGCAGTACAACACGTGGGTTGAGGGGGGAAACTGCCTGGGATGGAATCTCAGCTACCTACAATGAGAAACTGGGCCTCAGCTGCCTCATCTGTAGCCTGGGTTAATAACTGGTAATAACTATACCCAACTCAAAAAAGGCCTGTAAACATTAAAGCAGATAACATATGAAGAATGCTTGATACATGCTTGTCAGCATCGGCATAATAGTGCCATTGTGATCACAGCTATAGGGATCAGCTCTTCCAATAATAACTTTTGGTAGATTTACATGTCAGAGTGGAAAGGAACTCACTCTGAGTGACAACGATTCTTTTCAACAGATGGTGTTGAGGCTAGTGATTTTCCACATGCAAAGAATGAAACTGGATCTCCACCTCACATCATATACGAAAACTAACTCAACATGGGTTAAAAACCTTTATGTAAGAGCTAAAATTATAAAAATCTTAGAAAACAATATAGGCACAAATATCTGCAACCTTGGATTAGGCAGTGACATCTTAGATATGACACCAAAAGTACAAGCGACAGAAAAGGAAAAATAGATATGTTGGACTTGGTCAAAATTAAAAATTCTGGCTACAAAGGACATCATCAAGAGAGTAAAAAGACAACATATGAAATAGGAGAAAATATTTCCAAATCATATATCTGATAAGGGACTAGTATCCAGGGCATATAAAGAACACTTAAAACTCAATGATAAAAAGACAAATAACACAGTTTTTAAATGGGCAGAGGATCTGAACAGGCATTTCTCCAAGGAAGACATACAAATAGCCAATAAGCACATAAAAAGATGCTCAATAGGGCAGCCCTGGTGGCTCAGTGGTTTAGCGCCGCCTTCGGCCTGGGGTGTGATCCTGGAGACCCGGGATCAAATCCCACGTCGGGTTCCCTGCATGGGGCCTGCTTCTCCCTCTGCCTGTGTCTCTGCCTCTCTCTCTCTCTCTCTCTGTGTCTCTCATGAATAAATAAATAAAATCTTTAAAAAAAAAAAAAAAAAGATGCTCAATCTTATCAGCCGTTAGGGAAATGCAAGTCAAAGCACAATGAGATACCACTTTGTACTCACTAATGTGTGTGACACATAACAAGTATTAGCGAGGATATGGAGAAATCAGAACTCTCAAACATTGCTGGTGGGAACATAAAATATCACAGCCATGTTATAAAGCAATCTGGCAGTTCCTCAAAAGGTTAATCATAGAGTTACCATTTGACTACCAATTCCATTCCTATATATACCTAAGGGAAATAAAAATATGTGTCCATGCAAAACCATGGATGCAAATAATCACAGTAGCATCAGTCAACACAGGCACAAAGTGGAAACAGCACAAGGACCTCCAACTGATGAGCAGATAGAGAAAATGCGGTAATCCATACAGTAGAACGTGATTTGACCATGACGAAGAATGAAGTAGTGATACATGTTATAAAATGGATAAACCCTGAAAACATTATGCTCAGTGAAGCAGTCACAAAAGACCATACATACACTGTATGCTTCCATTTAAAGGAAATGTCCAGAATAGATAGATCTATAGAAACAGAAAGTAGGATAGTGTTTGCCTATTAGCCATGGAGAAAGCAGGTTTTGGGGCACGTGGACAGTGACTGCCACTGGGTATAGGATTTTCTCTTTGAGTTGATGAAAAGCTTCTGTAGTTGATTGGGGTGATGGTTTTACAGTCCTGCAAATATACTAAAAAACACTGAATTCTACACTTTAAATCAGTGAATAGTGTTGCATAGGAATTGTATCTTAGTAAAGCTGTTAAAAAATTGCAAAGGTAACTCAGTGCAGTGTGTTCAGTTGGACCAATGATGAGATAACTGTTTTTTAAATGCTAACAACTCAGTTATTACGACGAGTTAACACACATGACAAACATCAGAGAGGCGATGTGGGACTCTAATTTAAAATCATTGACTATGCAAATGTGAAATTTCAAAATATGCAAATGTACCGCACCATGATAAAAAGGAAGGATACATGGGGCTAATTTCTTCCTGTTAATTCTGCTAAAATAACTCCTTTATTGTCCCGTTCCTACCATGGTGAGCTCTTGATGTTGTTGTTGATGAAGATGTAATGTTCTTTTTTCTTCAACGAAGTTTGATGAATTATTTTTCTATAAGGTGCCTGCACAGAGAGATAAGTGCCACATATTCAAATGTAACCACTTTGAGCATTTTTCATTCCCTTCTCCCTGTGAGAGATACTGTCTCAGTCATCATTCTAGTAGGAAAGTGTGTGCGGTGGGGAGGGGCGGTGGAGGGATGGGGGGGTGCGCTCTGATTTTTGTTTCCTAATTCCATGAATGAGACCAAATGGGAATTATTTACATAGATCAGATCTTCTTTGAGATGGGAGAAAATACCCAAGAAAAGAAATAGAACTTCTTGTTTGTAAAAGCCTAAAACAAGGGCTAAAGTCCTGAAAAATGTTAAAGGTGAAGAAAATTTCGGAAAGCATCCTGTCCAGTGGTTTACAAACTTAAAGAGACAGTCACACACACGCATAAGTGCTTACACACTCACACACACACAGAGAGAGATCCCATGCCCTCTTATAAGGCTTTCTTATCTTGTATCCTGTGAACAATCTTCCCCCATCCCCAGGCAAGAACTGTTTAATCCAACTTCACAGGGATATAACACTTAAATGAGACAATATCCGTAAAGCACAGTATAGGGGCTTGGCTGCCAAGAAGCGCTCCAAACTGTGATGATGGCGATGAACCTAACAAGGACTAGTCCAGCTCGCTTTCCATAGCAGGATTTACAAACAGCTCTGAGTATCTGCCTTTGAGCTTTCAAATTGCACAGACTCGAACACTCTGCTATGTTCCCAAAAAGAGGCTGTGGCCCTGATCTGACTAATCCGGAGGCTGCATGTTCAACCCTCTTTGGGGCCAGAGCAGCAACATACGTGGCTGGCGGGCAGCACAGAAATCAACAAAATAGACAGTCTGTGCAGATTGTTGCCGTGTGGGGAACGGGGACCTCTCAGGGGTGCACCTCTAAATTTTTTTTTAGCTTTAAATCTGGATAGTTTTATATCACTTCATAGTTTTATATGTGATTTCATTTTTTTCCCCAAAGGCCCCATGGACCAAGTAAAACCTGTCTGTGGCCAGGACTGGCCTGCGGGGCCACAGCTTTGGAACAGTGACAGTTACTTCTTTTTGACCTGCCCGTCTCCACTGAAGCAACCGCTGTGAGGGTGAACGTCAATCCATTGATCCCCACTCTTCAGCTCCCATCCCCAACGCCAGAGGTGCACTCAGGTGATGCACATGTACACACACGCATGCACACTCACACACACAGTTTTAGGAGAACAGCCACTGACTCCACCCCGTACTCATTTTTTGCCAAGTGAAGAAGGGAGAACACATGTCCTTGGAGTAAAATCATCTCCACTATGTCTGGCATCAGAGGCCACCTCTGATTTCCTGATGTGGACCATACTGTCCCCAGATGATGACCGCACCAATTGCAAAGACAGACACCCAGCACAGCAAGGGGAGGAGGTCCACTGAGCCTTTGGGGGTGGTCCTCTTGGGGACAGACTGCCTGTCTCAACAAAACGGCTCTAACAGAGGCTGACATTTAGCTGTCCCGACAGCTGCCTACAGGCCCTGCCCTGCTCAAGTCTGGCCCTGCTCCTGCCTTGGGGCTGCTTCCACTGCCCCTCCTTGGCTGGTACCGGGCAGCTCACCTCTCAGTAAAAGTGCTGAGGGCCAGTACCTTTGCCTCACCCGAACTTCTCCCAGAGGCACCTGCTTGAGAGAAGGGGACTCCTCCTCACTGGCTGGCGTTGGGGTGTTTGTAGGCAACTCCCCCACTGTGACTGAGGTGAGGGTCTGCTTTCTGATGGCCACGCCAGCCTTCTAGG
This sequence comes from Vulpes vulpes, assembly GCF_048418805.1. Lineage (NCBI taxonomy): Eukaryota > Metazoa > Chordata > Mammalia > Carnivora > Canidae > Vulpes > Vulpes vulpes. Next base: position 88,852,333 of record NC_132788.1, read on the forward strand.
GGCTGTGAAGCCCATCAAACAACCTGATGAGATGCTCCAGAATCACTGGATACAGTGAGAAAGGCTAAGTATATTCCCAACGACATGATTTTCCTCCCCAACTGACACACAAAATCAATTAAAAAGCACACTAGAAAAAAAAAATTCCATTTGCCCCTGATCGTACAAAAGCATGATATGTTGTCTATTCGAGCATCCAGTACAGCTCGAGATGTGCAGTCAATGATCTCCCAGCTGATTTTCAACAAAGACTCTGATTACCCAAAAGGGCTGTCATCCCTCTGCTGAATGCAGTGTAAATGAAATGCCAATGAATTCCCAACTACCTTTTCATTTTCCCCTCATAACCTAATTTACAAAACGTAAATAATCTCGCTGTGTTTGTGGGACCAGCTGCTCCTTACCTCCATATGGGAAACTGAGCAAAGACCAGAAACAGACAACTGATGCCACCGACACATCCCCAGTTAAACATACTAACTATGCATTCAAAATATTGCTGAAAACCCTTAATTTGTTGCCAGTAATTTATACAATTATAGCCAGTGGTCTTTTATCATTACTATTATTATTATTATTATGGCATTATTCTGTCATTTTGATCTATTGATGGTGACACTCCAGTGATTCACCATAATTTCCTCCCACCCACAAACCTTTTAAGATTTCTCTTGCCTCGCCTGAGTATAAATTAAGTGGCATTATTCTCTACCTGGTCTGGTATAGAAACAACACCAGTCTTTGAACAATCAGCAGAGGAACCAGCACATTGGTGTAATGCTGCTGTGTAGAGCTGCCCCCACCCATCCACTCTGGCTCAAACAGTGTCCTGCAAGTCTCCCACCTGCAGACGACACCTCGCTCTTTTAGTTCTAGCAAGCAAGGCAGTCAGAGGAGGTGGTGAGGCAAGCTCAAAGCTTCCCTGCGGGCGCCCTGATGGGGCGTAATTGCTACTTGGGCTAAAGGCAGGGATCTGCACTATAATTTCACATGGGTCTCCATGGCCACGAGCCTCTTCTCCAGGCTGTTTGGTCCACTTGGTCTTGACCAAAGCGACAGGAAATCTTTCAAAACTCAGTCTTATAAATGGAGAATAAAAATAGGCAATGGAAATGGAAAGATGACTTTAAATGATGTTTCACTTTGGATGGGAAAGAGATTTTTCTTTTTCTCTTTATCATTGCACAATAGAAAGCAAATCGTAACTTCTGAGATGGAGGAGAATGGATCATTTGGTGAGGAAGAGGGGCCAGGGCACAAACATACAGGAAACACACAGGAAACCTTACCCAGCACCATGTCCCGGTGACCAAATGGTCTTGCCAAGCATGGGAACCTTAACCCCATGACAGCGTTGTTACCAGGGTGGCAAGTTCACTCATTCACAGATACTCACCAAGGGCCCAGCCTGAGTCCCAGGGCTATAAGGGGAAGCATGACCATCATGGTCCCTGTCCTCATGACACAGGGGGTTCTAGTGGGGAGACAGCAATTCTCAAGTCAACACTGAGCGAAACAAAGTTAGGTACAACGTTCAAAAGCTAATAAAGGAAGTAAGCAGGATACTGTTATAGACCGTGGTGGCAAGGTGGGGTAGGGCTTTAACAGGTGTCCAGCTCAGCCATGCTACAGCTGGGACAACACCAAGCCCAGAAGTGGGGACTTTACCAACTACTCTCAGCATGACTCCAAAATTCTCCTTCATGACACCACACTCAGATTTATGAAAAGCCCCTTGAACCTGCTTGTATGCCAGTTTGTTACATTTCTGGGGGTAGCCAGCTGTCTGTGTTTACTGCCTGCCACAGGAAGAAAAACATCCGGCAAACCTAGAGGCACACATCCTAGCTCTAGCATCCAGCCTGTACATTATGACCAAAAGATCTCTCATCTGGGCTCAGAGAACACCAGGGAAATTCACTGTCATTCTGCTAATCATATCTGCAGTACATAGACTTCCTCCTCTCTTCCCTGTCCAGGAATCAAGTTTTCCTTCATCAGTTCTGGCCAAATTGGAAGGAAGGAAGGAAGGAAGGAAGGAAGGAAGGAAGGAAGGAAGGAAGGGAGGGAGGGAGGAAGTTAGTTAGTTCTTTATTTGATTCCCTCTATAGAAATTGTTAACTTTTCTTTTTTTTTTTTAGAGAGAGATTTTATTTATTTATATTTGAGAGACACAGAGAGATAGAGGCAGAGACACAGGCAGAGGAAGAAGCAGGCTCCATGCAGGAAGCCTGATGTGGGACTCGATCCCGGGTCTCCAGGATCAGGCCCTGGGCCAAAGGCGCTCAACCACTGAGCCACCCAGGCATCCCCATTAACTTTAATTCCACTCTGAGCAGCTGGCCTGATTTCTGCCCATTTCAAGTGCCCCATTCACCTAGTTCCAGGAGGAGGGCCACATAGGGAGGGACTAGGCTGAAGCTGAGGAGTAGAGTCTAGGAAGGTGGCAGTCTGACTTAGGACAGCATGTAAAGGACTCATTTACTGGAACAGATGGTGAAGGGTTCTGGAAGGCCCATGAGCCCTGTAGTTTTTCCGCAGTTAAGCTCTAATACTTTTCTTTCCCCTTCATCATTCAGGAGTTTTCTGGTCAAAAGGAAGAGGTATAACCTATTACCACTCTGACTTTAAGCTATCCTAACTCCAAGATGAAGTTCAGTGAGTCAATAACAAATGCTTAATGAGCACTTATCTGTCGGCTTAGACCCTGTGATAGGTACTGGGGCTAGAGTGGGGACAAGCTGGGACACAGAAAAGAAGTAGATAGTACAGGAAATGAGAAAAGGCATTAACAGTTTATAAAAAAAAAGGAAGAAGAAATGACTAATGAACATATAAAAAGATGGTACCATACGGAGAACAGACCCAAGGTGACCCTGGCCCTCAGTCTTTTTCAACAATGAGCTGTCTGGAAATTGAGTCCTTTCTCAGTGAGAAGGGCTATACCAAGCTCAACTTCTCTCAGGACTAGTGACTTTCTCCTGCAGTAGGAAGGTCTAGAACACCCAGACACCAAAGTGTAGTCCTCAGGTGCTGAGCCATTGGTATTCCCAGAAAACTCTTTCAAACTGGCATCCCAAATCCAGGCAGTTTGGTGCAAGTCAGTGTCCCACATCCCTACCCCCACAACCAGGCTATTCTTACAATACAGTCCAGGAAGAGGGAAAAGGTAGGGAGGGCCTCCAAGTGTGTCCAAGTGAGTTCCTGAGCCCACACACCTCTTTGAGGTATGTGGGGAGACAGTAGCTAGACCTCTCTATGGTATGACACTGATGTTTATTCTCTAAGACATTGTGTAATTTGCCACAAACCCTGCTGCACAGCAGGTGAGGAGCCAGAAAAGATCCACCATGCTAAACAGCAAGCAATTAAAGAAAACAAAGTAAAATGAGATACTACTTTGTGTCTGTAAGACGGACAAAGATCAAAAGTAATAGCCGAATGTCAGAAAGGACAGTGGAGAAAGAGAGCCTCTCTAGCCTAACAGGTGGGAACACAAGTAGATGGATGCTGCCTGGAAGACACACTGGCAAGGGATACCAAAAGCCGTCATCTTATTCCTAGGAATACATCCTAACAAATGCATCAAATAAATGGGCAAAATTTCTCTGCAAGAATTTTTCATATCATTGCTTATCATAGTGAAACACTGTAAATAACATCGTAAATAACATCAATGTTCACCAAAAGAGAATTTCTTGATTGGAACATCCAGAAAGCCGACTATTATACAGTCATGAAAAATAACGGAAATATATATATATACACACATATATATATTCACTGATACAGAATGATGTTCACAATATGTAAAATTAATTTTGTAAAAAAGCTGGTTACAAGAAAGGACAATCCAGTGTTTTAGAAGTATATATATATATATATATATATATATATATATATATATACACACATATATATGCATACACATTAGAAGTATATATATATATATATATATATATATATATATACACACACATACACATGTTCACAAATAGAAAAGACATCTGGAAAAACAGAAATTAGGATGTTTAATAAGAAACAGTATTGAGGGGTCCCTGGGTGGCGCAGTGGTTTAGAACCTGCCTTTGGCCCAGGGCGTGATCCTGGAGACCCGGGATTGAATCCCATGTCGGGCTCCCGGTGCATGGAGCCTGCTTCTCCCTCTGCCTATGTCTCTGCCTCTCTCTCTCTCTCTCTGTGTGACTATCATAAATAAATAAAAATTTTAAAAAAATAGGGATCCCTGGGTGGCGCAGTGGTTTGGCGCCTGCCTTTGGCCCAGGGCGCGATCCTGGAGACCCGGGATCAAGTCCCATGTCGGGCTCCCGGTGCATGGAGCCTGCTTCTCCCTCTGTGTCTCTGCCTCTCTCTCTCTCTCTCACTGTGTGCCTATCATAAAAAAATAAATAAATAAATAAAATAAAATAAAAATAAAAAAATAAAGTTTAAAAAAAAAAAGAAACAGTATTGAAAGACATCAAGTACCTTTTAATACCTCTTAATGCTTTGGTCTTTACTTTCTCCATTATCGTTTTCCGCACATTCTTTTTTTCTTTTACAATGAATATGGATTAGGGTTCACAATAAATAATTGTCAAAAGGTTTCAAAAGAAATAATGAATATGTATGATCACGGAAAACAAAACAAATCAAAACAAAGCAAATATGGGTGAAGTGAGTTACATGGAAAACCCAGAACTAACTCTTCTATAAAGTTTTAAAAATGGAGAGTTTTTAACCAAATGAAATAACCATGAAGTTGGGAAGAGTTTGGTACAGTGGTTCTGTCCACAAACAAGAACTCCTCCTAAGGGCCACCAGTCCCAGAATAAGCAGGAAAGCCAGGGTATAGTTCACTAAGCCAACCCAACTTCTGGCCCGAGGCTGATGGCACAGGGAGAGCTTGAGGACACAGGAGATGAAATGTCACCTACAAAAAGCTCTTTCTTCTCTTGGCAGGAAGCTTATCTCCCCTGGAAAGCAGGAGAGTTGCTCACTCTCAGCATAGGCAGGAGAACAGCCTTGTGGGCCTCTGAGAGGAGACTCAGGTGGATACAATCTCAAGTATGTTAGAGGAAACCCAACCCCATTTGGAGGGAAACCCAAGAAGACCATGTGGTTCCTTGTGGTTTTGACCTCATCCATTAACCAAGGATGGCTCGCTGACCTCATCAAAACTGGTGAATCCAGATCGGTGCTATTTTTTAAGTTTCTTCTGGTTTGAGGTTTCTGCTGTAAATTGTCTTACGCATATGTATGGGGTTTTGCAATCCAGTTTGCAGAAGGAAGGAAAGGAGGGAGGGAGGGAGGGAGGGAGGGACAAAAAAAGCACATAGGCCAAAAGATACAGCAACATAATAGATAATAGTCTTTTCCTTTGTGACTTAAAACATTTTTTGTGCCTGAAACAAATTTACTTCTCCTTCAAGGAACACATTTTGAAACTCTGAGTGAGATGAGAAATGAACAAAGGCAGAAAAATCTTTGGGATCCGTCCAGTCACCTCTACTGGCTCATAACTAAAGGCCCTCCTAGCAATGCTAGTATATTCGGCTCCTGACACTTCTACAGCACATTCTGGACTTAGAATCGAAAGAGTCCTTATGATCTGAGAGTCCTTGTATACAGGAAGAACCAGTTCTGTCTTAAGAACCATCCTGTAACGTAGAAATTTACAAACAAATTGGTTGGTTCCATTTCCAACTTACGGGATATCCTTCTAAAAATATTCCTCACCAATTTTCACAATGCCTGCAGATACAGATGAGTTTTTAAACCAGAAGTATTCATTCAGTCTCTGTGGATATTAATCCCTTATATCACATATATGTTTGGTACAGATCGTGCTTTCCTCGAGTGCCTCCTGCTTTCCATGCCTCGGTGTATATATTTACATAAAGACATAGATGTGTTTTATAGTCATACATATGTAGACACACACCAGTCAAAAAACAGCTAGAGAAATTTGCTTTAATAGTACCCTCTAGCTTTTTGGAAGATTGGCGTAAATCTCTTCTGCAGGGGGAAGAAATCCATTTTTCTGAGAAGGTAAATGTTTATTAAATGCAAATACTGATATTCGTTACCTAGGAAAAAAATGTCTTGCTGCATGTGGAATTTCTCGATAAAAAGCTTTCAAGTCCCAGGTTTGTCCAGATAAACCCCTATCGGTGAACCGATGCGTGAATGCACCGAAATTGAATTACTGTACAACAGCAATTACTTCCCACAGTACAGCTATAATGGGAATCAGTTCTGCAGCAAACAGCAGGTAGCTATAGGAGGAGAGAGAAACTTAATATATAATGTAGTCTCTTTTAGCTTTCCCCAAGAAGCAAGGATGTTTATTTTTAAGCAAAACACTCTTTTTCAAGTGCCTGATTTATCCTTTTATCAATGTAAATCAGAAACTAAGTAAAACAAGATTATTTACAGGTCTGAGCTTCAGAGTGTTATCAAAATGTATGAAATATCTTTATCCAAGATAGGAAAACAACAGATTCACTTAGAAAGTTTAGGGACAACTTGCTTTTTCTGTCTTTTCATAGTCCTCCAGAGATTTTGTTCTTTTAGACATTTCTAATTAATTGTTTTGGGGAGAAGATGAATTTGAACAGCAAATAAAATACTTAATGTTTTGCCTGATGTGCTACTAAAATAGATAGCATCCTATAATCCTCTCTCTGTGCGTGAAACATATTTAAGTTTGCGGAGGCCTGAGCTCAGTCCCACGCAGTGGTGAAAACCCTATGGATCAGCCCATGGCCCCAAAAGCAGGAAGAACTTTCAAGCCAGAAGGAGGCTACAATTCCAGCCAAGATTGGCGTGATGAAGGCAGTGCCTGCCCCAGCGCTGCTCCACAAGACTAAAGGCAATAACCATCCTGGAGAACTCACCCTTAGAAAGCCATTTTTGAAAATGCTAGTATACATTTATAAATTCTCCAAAGTCCTTCTGTTTGTTATTTCCTGGTTTATCTACTTTATTCTGGTCGTGCTGCTCATCTCAATTATATGGCCATCCCAAAATCCCAGGATCATGACATCCCCTGGCTGTGTTAAAATCTGTCCTAAAAGTATATGCGTAGAGTCAGAGATGCCCACAGTTACTCAGAATTACTTCCCACAGATTCTTCTCCAAATGCAGGCTTGTCTGTGCCTGCTCAGAGCTCCCTGGGGCCTCAGATGATCCTTCCAGCTGTGTAATGGTTTGTGCTACTCCCTGTAGAGGCTTGGATTTTAAAGACAAAGAAAACACTGGGGCAGCCTGTCTGCATAACAGCACCACTGAATGCACTTCTTTGGCTTCTCGCTCCCCTCAAATCATCAGCAAGGCAGGAGGAAGGGGGGCTAGGTCAATGTGCTTCCCATCAATATATCCGATGAGCTCTCACTAGTGACACAGTGGTGCACTTCCAGGTGTCACTTAGGAATGGCCCCCCCAGGAGTCCACTGCTGGCAGAGGCTTGATGTGTATTACATCTTCCATGTCCAGCAGATGGAATATCTTCCTTGAAATGTTAATGAACTAAAAAAGCAAATGGATTCCATCTCTTGTCCATTCATTCATAAGGACTTCGAACTTGATAAATTGCTTGGCAACATCGACTGAGGGCCTGGTAGCATGAATATTTCCCAACAAAGAAGGTGGGAGATAATACTTTGGGTACAATTATCCTGTACACAAGCAAGTAGCAGCATCACCGCATCAAACCCAATCTAGCTTTTAAGTTAAAATAACCCTACGCATCAACTCTCAGAGTGGATTTGAAAAAATTACTTAAACGACCAATGGTGTTAAAAAGTGCTAGAAAATATTAGTTAAGACATGCTACCATAATGATGGCACCATTATGTTAATGGGAATTATGGAAGCTAAGGTTATTTGTAATTTGCTAGGCTGGAAAAAAAAAAGTTACATATAGTCCATTACCAACCAGATGACAGAGGTTATGTAATGGGCAGGCCACTTCGAGTTTCACATTTACTCCAGACATCTGACAGGGAGAAAATAGGACTTTCTGTGATAGGATAATTGCATAGTGAAGAGTAATTCAAACAGGGGACGAGTATGATAAAATCACTCTGATTCAACTAATCACTGGGAAAAGTGATGGGGGAAATGATGAAATCAAGCCAGAAGAGACAGAGAAAAGATCAACATTGTTTAACAGCCCAGAGATGACAGGCATGCGAAGGGCTAAATCACTAGTCCTCCTCTGTTTCCAGGCGCCGAGGGACTGCACCTACCTTCACACACCCGACGAGTTAGTGTTACTTTCTCAATTGCAACCACCAGTCTCATAAATATTTTATAGACATCCATGGAAATATTAACCGTCCGTGTTGTTCATCAGCCAGTTCTTTCTTATGTATGTTCCTGAATCCTCCCACCCACCCACCAGTGATGAGCCCCTGGCCCTGGATCAGTGATGGGCAGGAAGGCACCAGGACCTCCCACCTGGCTCAGGTTGCTGGTGTTGGAGCTGGATGCTGGGAAACAAAATTTCTAGATGTGGTACATCAAAATGATGGAGCAAATTATAAACTCCATTCTTTATTGGGCCATTTGAGAATGGGGTCCCTGCTCAGAGAGTGGGATGGATTGGGACAGGAAGGGCCCCTTTGCACTGTGGTTTATTCTAGTGCCTCTGCCTCGCAGCAAAACTTGACTCCACTGCAAACCCATGGGCAAATTTTCATTTGACGTGTTTGCTTTTCAAAAGCTCACCAATCCCAGGGGCACACAGCAACCTTTCCCGGGTGAGAAATGAGATGTCACTATAATATGAAAAACAGTCACACCCACTGCTCCTTGGCTTTCACCGAAAGCAACATCTAGAGGGGTCTCTCAGTGGCCACCTCCTCTTATTCCAAATGCCACAAGGTTGGTGACTGTTGCCAATAGTGCTGCTTGGCTCACAACAGGACCAGGCCCATCTCAACAGCAAAACTGCCTCCAAACCAAACCCCAACTTGACATACAAGCCCTCTTTCCTGTTTAAAGATTGGGAGCAGAGAGTGCCACATATCACTGAACCAGTTAACCTAGATTTTATGGCATCAACTGTGTTTACAAAGGGCCTCGTACATCTACTTTAAAATACAGAGTTCAGAGAATCCTGGATGCCTTTTGTCTGGGTACATTTCAATTCAAATAAAGCATCTTTTTTCTTTTTTCCTTCTCAAAGGAACCACACAACCATTTCAGTCTCTTTTTTTTTTTTTTTAATGACATTAATTTAAAACAAAAGGTTTCAAAATTAAGTTCCCTCCTGTCATCATCCTTGAAGCTTTCGAAAGCTTCAAGCTTCTCTCATTATTAAATACTTACAGACTCCAAGGTCCCTTCACCAGCAATGTTAACAGCAAACATTTACTGAGTGTTCACCATTTGCCAGTCATTGTGTAAAACACTTTGCACAGATACACCCAGAGGCACTGCAATCCTCTCCTGTGGGGTGCCAAAGGAAGTCTACTGAGCCCGCCCATGTGACCTGGGCCAGTAAGCCCCCTGCCGAGCCTGCATGCCCAACTCTAAGCCATGATACAGGAACAGTATAAAGTGCTTAGCATGGAACCTGGTGCACAGAGACTCATAAGCATGAGCAGAGATCAGTACATCTTCTATGCCTCCTAGCCTCTCCATGGATGGTTCCTTAGTTCTTCTCACCAACCTTCCACCTGCCACATGGGCCTCCTGCCTCTAAGCAACGTATCCAGGTTCTGGGGCTGATGGGACCTCTATGTCCTCCTGGTATGTTGCACAGGCCCCCTGAGTGCCAGGTCCTGGAGCCTCCGTGTCTGTCAATTGCAGAGACAGAACCTAAGAGATTTCTGTCCTTTTCTGCTCTAAAATTTTGTGATTCACAAAGAAATCCAAGTTCAAACAAGAATAGCATTTCCTTCTCTCAAACTAACATTGTTGCTAGTATTTAAAACCAAATAAAACATTTTAATTTTTTGCAAGGATTCGAGCATGAGTACTCACAGGCCACTCCTGCCGGAAGAACTGTGAATTGGCATCACCTTATCTGGACAGAAACGTCCTCAAGTGCAGAAAGAGCTTTGAAGATGAGCTTAGTGTCTCTGAACTGTTCTATGTTCAGGGATTCATCTCAAGGAAATTCAAGTACCCTGCAGGATGCTGAGGGCATGGATGTGATGAAGAATGTGGACTTAGATCCGGTATGTGGAGACCATCCCTCACTCCCCTATGTGACCCTGGAGAAGCGACTTAACTTCTGCCTCTCTCACTTTTTTTGTAAAAGTGGGACAGTGGGATACCTTCCTCTGGAGGCTGTTCTAAGGACAAGCAAACGAATGTAAAATCCTTAGAGAACACCAAACATTTAGTAGTGCTGAGTCATTTGATCTACTATTAATATACAAGAAGAGTCACTGCAGTATTATTTATATCAAAACTTGCAAACAACTTAAATATCCAGATTTGGAGGAACAGTCAAATCATTTACAACACATGCATAGACTGGAATGTGACACAGTCATTTAAGAAAATCATGCAGAATAGTGATGCCAAGAGCAGCTCACACTGTAATGATAAAAAGAAATGAAAAGAAGCTGGACACAAAAGCAAATGGGCAATAGAACTGCAAATCTGAAAAAGAAAAACACACAACTATATGCATAGAAATGCAAATTTAAAAGACTATAGGAAGGAAACACAAGAACACAGGCCTGACTTTCAGGTGATTTTTTTCTCTGATACTTTTCAATACATTCTTAGTTCCACCAAAGGGGTATTCATTTTATAAACAGAAAATAATGGTAATGGTGGGCTTTTAATTTTCTTGGTTTTGCATTTTAATTTCAGGTCCTGAGTGTTAAATGTGAATGGCCACCATGTCTATAAAGAAGAGCACTTGCTTTGGGGTGCCTGGGTTTAAGTCAGTTTAAGCTTCTGACTCTTGGTTTCAGTTCAGGTCATGCATGATCTCAGGGTCCTGGATTCAAGCCCAGCATGGGGCTCTGCACTCAGCGGGAGCTCAATCTGCTTTGAGATTCTTCCTCTCACTCTGCCCCCTCCCACTCATGCTCCCACTCACTCTCTCTAAAAAATAAATAAATCCTTAAAAAAAAAAAAAAAAGAATAGCACTTGCTTCAAGGTAGAGACATAAGGATACACAGGGATCAACATGAAGCTCCCAGGGCTGGCTGTCAGAGCACTATTTCTATAGCAAATAAAAGTATTTTTTTTTCTTCTAAGTCAGAGTTCCCACCAAAAAGTCTCAACTTATTTAATCAAAAATAATCAAAGTGGCAGTATGAAGCTGCCATTCACTAGGCACTGCTAATGTGCCCAGGATCTGTGTTAAGTAGCCCAAAAGCATAATTTTGTTTGATCTTCACACAGCCTATTTGTTTTTCCTATTTGATGAGAAAATTGAGGCTCGCAGAGTGATTTTTACTTAAGTCAAAGCTCAGTAAGTGACCAAGGCAGGCACCGAACCCAGGCTAAATTCACCCTCTTACCTACTAAACTACAACCCTCCCCCCCTGAATCAAAATAGCACAAATGTTTTAGAGACAAGCAAATATGGGGGATTGTCAGGTCTAAAGCAGAAATAACATGTAAAAATTTTGTTTGGGCAATTAATTGTGAGAGAAACTAAAGTAGGAAGTGGTCTTTTATGGCAAAGTAATAATCATTAAAACCGAAAGGTAGGCAAAACAAAGGTTAGAAATAAAGAACTCTTCAGACTGCAATTCTTTCCCATAACCCTGGGCCAATGTGGCACGAATGTGGGATGTTACAACATTCCCATGTTCTAAAGCAAGAATGTAAGATGTAGTGTTTAGCGGGCAAAAAGGAATAAAGTTGGAAGCCATCTTGGAAATCCAAAATGATAGATTTCCATTCATCCTGCTGACAATATGAAATTTCAGGGAGCTCTTACTGGTCAAGACATTCATTATAATTATAGTAATATTCCAAAAGAGGCAAGGAAAACCTCCAACTTCATCTGAACCATTCACTCCATTTAGATTTTCAACTCCACATTTTGGCAAGCATGGCTTAAATTTTTCATAGTTGCTTAGTTGAACTACGATGTGCCTTGGAATGACTTTTGGCCATTAGTGAATGTATCACACAGTCCCAAGCCATCCTCTGAGGCTGCACACTTAGGGGCACGTCCATTGAAGACACAAAATTATAAGATGAAAACTATCACCCGAACCCTATCCTGCCCCCTACTAACTCTCTTGCTGGTTAATTAAAGAAAATAAAGTATTTACAGAACAACTGAGTCAACTTCACTCTTTGAGAGCTGGAGTCATTAATGCCAGTTCCCTGAAGGGACCTCTGTGTCTTTGGGCAACACACAGCAGAAACCAGAGGCACTTACCCGAACTGCTTCAGACTTTTTGTGAAACATCTCTTCCATGTTCTTTGCCAGCTTTTTCACCAGTTGGAGGCCATCAATTTCTTCTATGGCAACATCTTTCTCATATTCTTTGTATTTCTGTAAGGAGGGAGGGCAGCAAGAAAAGCATAAAACACCACACCTATGATTTCAGAACATATCTACTTACAAGGAATAAATAGGACTGCCTCTCTTAGATTTGAGATTTTGGATTGTATTTCAAAATTATTAAACCAGCCAAGGAGAAATGTGAAAAATTGGCGCTGGCTCTCTTAGAAACTTAACTAGCACCCAGGAAAAGGAAAAAACCCTAAAGCAATCAAACTCTTTATCATCCATCCTCTTCAGCTCTTGAAATCAACACTCTATACTTTTAACTTGACCACACTCAGCCGTTCTTCTGGAGGACTGCCCTAGATTCATTAGCTATCCCACTGCCAACGCCACTAGAAACTGACTATTCCAAATATGTCATAAAATAAAAATGAAGAAATTTAACTCTTGTGGTTTTTTTTCTTTGACCATCGCTAACTTAATTTTTTCATGGCCAAAGACTGCGGACTTAGGGAAAAATAGTTTCAAGGTGATGACTGTAATGTAGAACTACAGCAGAGTAGGCAATCTATAATCCTTGGGCCAAATCCAATCCATCACCTATTTTTATAAATAAAGTTTTATTGGGACAAAACCACACCCATTTGTTTATATATTCAATCAAGTTTAGTAGTCACAACAGAGACCAGATGACCTACAAAAACTAAAATATTTACTCTTTTTTACAGAAAAAGTTTGCCAACTCCTAAACTGGAATGGGAATTGAAGAAAATCACATGGCAGAGCAACTTATAAACATTTTATAATGAGAGAGTCTTTGGTATAGATTTTGGTATTTCAGTTCAATCCACTAAATGTTCATCAATGTACCCTCAATGAGTTCACACAAAAGAGAATGCACAGTAAGTACAAAAACCATAAAAACAAATACTTTAGATAATATTTCATAAGGTGTTTATCTGTTCATAGAGATTGATCTGACTCATAACTTACTCAAATCCTTTTTTTTGAAAGCTATCACACCTTCTTGACTTGGCTATTTCAACCAGCAATTCTCAAAGTGACCCAAGAACCCCTGAGGGTTCCCTGAGGCCCTTTCAGGGTCCCCATCAAGTCTTCTTTTTCCCCAACTGCGTATCTATGTAAAGCCATATTTTCTTCATAAATCTCAAAAAAACCACAACACTGAACACAGAAGCAGATAGGAGGATCCACTTGTCTTCTCTTTAACCATCAAAAAGAATTTGCAAAAAAAAAGTGCCACTCCTCTTTCTTTTGTTTAGTAAAATATAGTTATTTTTTCATGAAATATGTATTTATGTTAACATGTAATGTGTTTTTATGCTTGAATTCATTAATTTTTAAATGCCTCAGGTTTTTTTTAAAAGGTTTTATTTATTTATTCATGAGAGACACAGAGAGAGAGGCAGAGACACATGCAGAGGGAGAAGCAGGCTCCCTGCGTGGAGCCTGATGCGGGACTCAATCCTAGGACTCCAGGATTACAACCTGAGCCAAAAGCAGACGCTCAACCACTGAGCCACCCAGGGACCCCCAAAAGCTTGGTTTAACTAAAGATTTAATTTTGTTTCCACTGGAAAGAAATATGTTTATTAATAAATACCTCCCAAAGGTAGTTTGAAATACTTTCAATGTCAACAGAAATCCGTTACATTCATGTAGCTAATACAAGGCTGGGGAACTAAAAATACCGGGGCTTTATATTTACCCTTATGTGTTAGGAGAACCCGAACCACTCACTAAGCCCTCACCCTAACCTCCTACTTAGAAAAATCAAGGGGCTCCACTTCTTACATAGGCTCTAGAGACCTTGAGAGTCATTTTTGAAGTGGAAGATACAGTGGCTTTTTAATGGAAAGATAATTTTTACAATAAAATTTGTATTTTCTCCCTATTTGCCCCTCTTTACTTCAAAAAGTGTAAAGTGAGAGGAAGCTGTTTTCCCTTACCCAAAGGAAGGGTGTGTGTGTGTGTGTGTGTGTGTGTGTGTGTGCGTGCGCATATGTGAAACAAGGCACTTTCCTTCCTAGTTCAGATTTCCAAGTCTGTTGAGAAAATAGTAGTGGATGTCTTAAAAAGAGTAGAGTTTGAGGACAGAGAGAATGACCCTATGTGAATGAATATAAGAGAGAATCCTTCTGATCCCTGAGATTAAAATGAAATCCCTGGAGTCTGAGTGCATCTGATTAGAGTCCCCAGAGCCCAGTACTTGATGCTGACAGAGCAGAAGCAAGAAGGGCAGGAAAGGACCCCCAGACTGGGCACTGGGGTTTCTGAAATGTCAGGCCTAAGAGTTTGGTATTTCTGAGAATTAAGGTGAGCCTAAAGGAAACATACTAATGTAATTCTAGACTGTCTGAGTCTGGACCAAGACAGACATCCATCTGCTACATTATCTGTAAGATGTTCTGAGCTGCTCTGCATTGTTCTGTAACAGACTATGGGTGCTAAGTGACACACTTCTCCTTGCTCCCTGAAAATACCCATAAAAATCTTAACACGTTTGTCTTGAGAGTATCTCTTGCATCTCACCTGGAAAGTGATTCCACCTTCTAGCTTCCCCTTCCTCCTTGACAATGCTGTACTGGTTCTCTAAGATGATGAGGCTGTACCCTTCCTTTGAGCTCCAGAGCACTCTGTGCTCATCTCTCCTGGCCCTGTGGATTGTGTGGCCTGGGGGGCAAGCCCACAAGCCCACACCAGACACTCATAGGACTTCTCTGAATGAAGCCTGTTGTAAAACAATTTCAATGTTACAGTACAAGGCAGATTCAAGTAGGGATGCAACTGCAGTGTTCTATGTTCCTATAATGGTGACCTCTCCACCCCTTGAGAGGTTGATTGGATTGGACTAAGATGCAGGCTCTAGCCAGCCCAACCCTGGCTCAAGCTAACAGCGTCCTCTTGTGTATGAATAAAACTTCAATGACAATCACTGGAAATGTTCCCTAAGTTGGAATGCAAGCCAATGCCTTTGGAGCCAAAAATCCTGGGGTTCTCTGCTGCCTTCCAGATGTGTTCCAAAAGCCAGCAGCTGAGGCCAGCCTATACTCAAGGCTGATTCATTACCAAAACTCCAAAGTTCAAGAAGTGAGTAAAACAAAACAAAATTGCCAGTCTAATATTTACAGAGTCAATATAATAAATCTTAAGTAATTCTGTAATAAAAGGTGATCTAGAGGCATAAGATAAAGAAAAAGAAAATGCATTTCACAATTAGCCTTTACCTGAATCTTTTGTTTTTTAGATAGGGCTCCATTATTCTGGTCATATCTGTTCCTGGGATATGTTTTTCTCCCAAAAGACCTCGAGAAAGGAATCAATTTATTTAACTATAATCATCCCTCAAGTTTTTAATGAGATCTTCCTGCATCCTTTCTTCCTCTGAGTCTGCTCTGTGAAAATGAGCCAGCGGCTTCATGGAAGGCTATCAGTCTCCCAGGACTACTTGTGCCTGGTGACCTAGCTAACCAATCTCAATACAAAGCTCTTGGCCAAACTAAGGACTCCAGATCTGGGACAAATGTAACCATTCACTGGTTCCATTCCTCTGCCAGCCTAAGTCTTCTCCCTTCAGGACATGTGACAATGGGTACTCCTTGCCAATGAGGACTGCACTACTTTCTCCCCACCCTGGGGTAGTTACTCTATAAGCAAAAAAAAAAAAAATCTTTCTTTCCAAGATGTGTTAATGTCCATTGGAATCAGGTCAAACAGCTTAATGCCTTACTCTTACCAGGAAACATTACACTTTGCTGCAATCAAAGGATTTTGAAGAACAGAGAGAGTAACACAGTGATAGCCATTCACCAATTGCAAGCCCTTAATGCAATGGTATAGTCATATGTATCAGAACCTTTAAAAATGTGCCTACTGTGCAAAACCAAGCAATTTGACATCCAGCAACCAAACAGAGGAAGCTACAACAGTACTGCAGAATTCCACAAATCCATCCCTAATTGTGTAAAAGAATGTAGGAAACATGCACACAGAGTATGTTATAATACCTTACAGATAGTAATCAGTAACTTTTTGTTTTAAATTGCTAATCTGCCATATACACCCATACACACGAACCCCCCTGCTAGAAGGATATATGCCAAATGTTCACAGCTGGCTGTATGATCACCGAGGATTTTTTTCTTTCTTTTCTTGCTTACCTGTATTTTCTCTAATTTTTACAATGAAAATACTATTTTGGAAATTAGAAAATATAAAAGTTGTAGTTATATGCGAATAGCATATGGGCACCTAATAAACAGATTTCTTTAGGGAAATGTGGTCCCAATTAGAATCTGTGTAATTAAGCAGCATGTCTTCATTAGTGGAGCCTAAGGAAGTCAGTAAAATGAGTCCTCCGTGTATCACGGGCTCAGCACGGTGCCAGAAACTCTTCACATATTAATTTGTCTAATCTTCACAGCCACTCTGATAGGTAGGTATCATCCCCAAGTTGCAGATGGGGAACTGAGGCACAGAGAGGTTTAGTCAGTAATTGGAAGTTGAATGGCTAGAGTAAGTTTTAAACCTATTAAGGTTCTAATTGCTTGGTCTTATTGAACTTGGCGGTAGGGGGTAAGGGACCAACAGTCCAAATATTTGCAAACTTATTTCAGAGGGCCCATTTCACTGCCTTTGTAACGCTGTCTCATTACTCTTGTAGCCAATGGTGGCTTGGACTCACCAAGAGAGTCAAACACCAAAAACCGAAGATGTCACCTGTTTAACCAAGGCTGTAGCAGCTCACAAGGCTGCACCAAGTGAGCAAAAGCCACTCAGTCTGATATCACAGCAGTGGACTCTGACCCTCCAAGGGCCACTGAGGGGGTGAGCTTGGAGCCTGGCCTCAAAGGAGCAGACTAGCTCTTGAGAATAAAAATATCTGGAAAGAGAAGAGCAAGCCCATTTTGAAAGGAGCTGTGGAGCCCTAATCATAAATTACTCCTGGACAGCCCAGGTAGCTCAGCAGTTTAGCGCCACCACCTTCAGCCCAGGGCATGATCCTGGAGACCCGGGATTGAGTCCCAAATCGGGCGGGCTCCCTGCATGGAGCCTGCTTCTCCCTCTGCCTGTGTCTCTGCCTCTCTCTCTCTGTGTCTCTCAAGAATAAATAATAAATGAAATCTTTAAAAAAATAAATAAGTAAAAAATAAATTACTCTCTGGTGGTGTTTGGGCTACAAAATGTCTTTTGTTCTCCAAGGTACCAAGAAAGACCTGGAGACAAATCACCCCAAACTCTTTTTCCTCCAGGATTTGCCTCCCCACACAGCTGGGCAGGCAGTGATGCTTTATTTCCTATAGCTCCAAGGACTGCACTAGCAATTACATCTGCTTCATAAAAAAGCAGCAGCCTTTCAACTAGGAAAAGGAATTAGGAAAGTATCAGCAGGTCCCTGTAAATACACAGAGGAAAGCAGAGGAAAAGACAAACAGAAGAAATACCATGCCACCTCATTAAAGATTCAGGCCAATCAGGATTTGACTCCTGTCTCCAGCACATCTCATTTGTTCTGCAAACTTCTATTCTGTGTCTCTGCTCTGCCAGCCAGGGTACTACACACAAGCACAATAAGGAGTCGAGCCAAGTTGAAGAACGCTGGCAGTCTATGGGTCAGGAATGTTCTAATGAGTAAACAGGCTAAGAAGGTACAACATCACGATAAGTACCCTGATTGGGTGGTCAAGGCAGCGACTCTCTTCTTGCTAGACCCTTACTGGATGACAAGGCTGGCAAGGTGGGAGACGAAACAGGCAGGAAGCATCCCAGGCAGAGGGAGCAGCAGGGACAGAGGTCCAGGGACAAGAGGCTGTCTGGGGCTCCTGGTCCACTTTACTGGTGCATGGATGGCCAAGGTGGGGACTCTGCTGAGATGAGGCCAAAGAAGTAAGCAGGGCCAGGCCATCAAGGGAGAGTGCCAGGATTAAGATTTTGGACCTTATCCTGATTTGGGTAGGCAGGCAAGATGTGGAGGTGGGTGGGTTATGGAGCTAGGCAACAGCCAGAGCCCAGGAGGGTTCAAGGGTGGGGGGCTCAGCAATCCCTTGTGTGCTTTTAAAACACCTCAGTATGCAGAAAGGGTAGGAGAGAAGTAAAACTAGATAGAGAAAAGGATTTGAGGGACCTGAGTGGTCAGGGTGTGGGAGACAGCATGGCAGAAAGGCCATAAGGCCCAGAGGAATGGGAGGGAGGTGGCCTCCCTGTTAGACATCCAGAGGGCTGACGGGTGGACACGGCAGCAGTCTGGGCTAGCTGGCCACGTGACCTTAAGGAAATCACTGAACCTCCTGGGCCTCAGTGGCCTGAGTCAGAGCATCAGGGATCATGAGGCCTCTTCCAGGGCTTCAGACTGGGAGGACGTCCGTTACAGGCCCCAGCCCCATGCCTACACCTAATGCCCACCACAAATCCTCAGGCTCCCCTGCTTCTCCCTCTTGGCATTTCTGCTACAGAGGCTTCCCGGGACTGTTGTATCTTCCTACTAACGCCTTCTGGAACTGAAGCTCTTCATGTAAAAGACAAATTCCGACAGGTTGGTTAGCTATACCGGTGCTCTTTGGCTGGCCACCCCCAGCCCCGGGGCATCCTCCGGGTTTGAGGCAGCAGCCAGAGAGAGAGAGATGCGAACACCACAGCCCGGACCAGGTGGAGGCAGAGCACAGCCCTTCCCAGGGACACGTCTCTGCATTCCTGACCCAGAAGGAGGGCACGCCTGAGACGGTTTCTTCCCTCCGTCACAAGAGAACATCTGAAGCTCCCATTCCTTCTGTTAGCAGCATCAGCACTTGGCAAGGAGTCCTGTGATGCGCCAGGAACATTTATCATTGGAGAAGGGAGACACAGAAATGCATTATTTCTGCAGCATCTATTTTGCCAGATCATTTCACACAAACACCAGGAAGAGAAAAGCACTACTTCACTGTCAGAACGCTTAATGTCGTTCATACATTTGGGTCATTTTTTTTTTTCTATGTGGTGACTGCGTATCTAGAAGTGAGTCACCTGGAACAGCCCCCACGGAGGGGGCTCTGGTCAGGAGACTTCTGACCAATCACAGTTAATTGGGATAAAAGCCAAGCGCAGGAAAAGGGGCTCTGAGCACCCCCGCAGCCACACCATCAATGAAGTGCCTCCTGCCGAAGATGGAGAGGGGGATCGCCCTTAGCCAAAGAGCTGGTGCATCCGAACATGGTCTCGTGGCCAAATTTTCTCAGCAAAAACTGAAATCACATCTCTAGATTCTGCAAAATTAAATCACTAGATGAAGACTGGCAGAAGGTCCAGGGGAGGAGATGGCAAAGCAAGGACCTGCCCATCCCCAAGTGAGAATCTGGGGAGCTTGCCTCAAAGCCCATGACTTGAGAGAAATTGTGAGAAGTTGGCTTGCTTCTCCATCCCTCCCCCTAAGCTTCCAGCACTTCCCTTGAAATCCCTTGACCCAGATCCCCCAACAAACCTTGTCACTGGGAAACCCCGGAGACAGGCTAAGCTCAGAACCCCTAAAGGTGGCTTGTTAGCATAAGAGCTGACGACACTTCATGTTTCTACCTTAAGGTTCAATTTTCGATCTTATTCTCGTTCCTTCAAGCTCTGAAACAGTCGCAGCACAGAAGCTAAATTCATTAAACCAACCATTTAAATAAGGATCACACCAACACACACACAAAAAAAGAACCTAAACTGAACCCACTGCTATTTTCATTCATTCAACAAATATTTAGAAATAGCCTACCACGTGCCAGGCGGGTGGAGGGAGTGGAGGACTACTGACAAATGCATGTGTTCCCATGGGGTATAGGGAAGCCACGTTTTGGTCCATTTTATTAAAAGTAAGTAATAAACAAGTTGGAACAGAGCTGCATGGATCATTTCAATATAAACTTGAGCCCCGATATCCCACCTAGCCATTCTGTGTAGGTCTTCTTCCAAGGCCACACCTGTCTGCTGGTGCAGGTAGATCACATCTGCCATAGGTGGGAGGATATTGTGTGTCTTCTACTGAGTGCATCACACTCTATAAAGCACAGACATACATTTCTCCTTGAGTAAGGAGGGATGAGTACCAGGAATTACGGTCAAACCAACAGTCCTATAAACAATGAAAACTTGGCCAGGAATAGGAAGGACATCATAGTCACCAGAGAGGTAAAAGGTCCCAGGGAAGGATATAAAACAATGGATTTGCTAAAGGTTGTAGAGAAGGGGATGATGGTATCACATGTATAATTCCTTGCCTCCTGGGAAATGAAGTCTATGAAGTATGCTACTAACGTACTGAGATGGTCATGAGCCACCACAAGGTGGCTGATAAACAGAGGCAGGACACCTGTGCCCAAGGCTTGATGGACAGTGGGAACAAGGGTAGGTTGGGGAGAAGGGGAAGAAAGGGAGGGAAAAGTCTCTTTAGATGTATGTAAACTCATCAGATACCCCTCCAATGGGGAGAAAGTGATATAATTCCTGCTGTCTCCTCTGTCTTATTTCTAGCAAAGGTGGCTGACCACGATGGGATGAATGAGAAAGAATTTACATGGATTCTGCTGGGATGCTACTGATTTGGAATCTGGTAGCAGTATCCTACTTGGCTTAGAATCACTGGCTGAGGTTCAAGACACAGGAAGGTGAACAACATGCTTCCCACTTGCTAGGCAGTCTGGCAAGGTGCTAAGACCAGGGAATTCTTGGCCAGGTACACTAAGTTCAAGCATCACCACGCACTAGCTATGTGACAAGTTGCTCAGCCTCCATCAGCCTCTTTTCCTTCCTTAGTAAAGGGGATGACATCAGCTCTCACAGTGTGCTTAGGATGATCAAGTGGGGTCAAACGGATAAAGTACCCCGCAAAATGTTGGACACGGAGCAATGCACTCCAAAAATGGTGATGGTCTTGGTGGAGGTGGTGGTAAATTCTGACATTTGTTCTATAACTTCTGAGAATGGTCATTCTCTTGTCTCAACAATAAGAAAGAACCCTGAACCAATGTTCACAGTGTAACTGATGAACTAGCCCTTGATGCTTCTCTGGGCAGTGCATTTTTAAAATACATTCCCACAGCACCAAGGGGCCTTCAACAGTAACTCTTTGAGGAACATCTCCCTGCTAGCAGGAGCCAGGTGCTAGAAGTCTCTATTTGTATAGTGTAAATGACAGTTTTTAGATATGGTACTAAAGGTGTTGTAATAAAAACTAATCATCTACAATTTTTGGATTCTCTACTTATAGGCAGTGTCATTTTCTTATTATGACATAAAAATGTACTTAGTATTCCTCTCGACTCAATTATTGCATACAGAAGTGTCACTTCAAAATACAACACTCCAAAGCAATTATGTTTCTAAGTAAATATATTTCCAAATCCTTTAAGCTGATGTTAGGAATGCTTCTCCTTAACCATAACAACGAACCTAACTGAATTCACAGAACTCTAGGTCACAGAAGAATATTTTTCTATTTGAAAATGGAAAGTGCCATTTTGTACAAATAATTCTGTTTCACTCAGGCATTCCAATCAAAGGTCTCCAAGGTTCAAAAGCCACCCACTATAACTACAGTGCTCTTCCCGATATCTAGTTAGGTGGGGAAAATCCTCACAGAGCGCGGTTTTTCTCTGTCAAAGCCATTGGTACGAGAGACAATTTGCAGGAGAAGGAGAGACCCTGTTTAGCAGTAACAGAAGGAGCCCTACGGAGTAACAGAAGATGCGGCACTGCATTACAACCCAAAAGACAAACAGAGAGCTGGCAGGGAGCAGCTGGGCTCCAACCTCCATTTCTCCAACCAAGTGGAGGCCACTTGCAGAACCTAGAAGATCACCTGCAAGCCATTCCTAGCTCTCTGGGGAGAAGAGCATGGGTATGGACCACCACTGAAGGCAGTAGAGTTTGTTCAACATGGGGAGGAGGGCGTGGTCAGGTCTAAATTATTTCTCCAAGTGCCTTCTGGTACTCACCTGGAAGGAGCACTACCACAAGAATTACCGAGGACTCTGGCCCTCATGTCCCTGGAGTCCTTTTTCCCAGCTAGTTGTCTGGAGTGCCCTCCTAAATCAGAGTTCTGAGGACACTACTCTTCAGAGCAGCTGGCTCTGCAGTGGGTGGTCTCTGACAGATTTCTAGTACTTTCAGATTGTCAGGTCCTGAATTAAAAAACGGATATCTCTCCTCTCCCTGTTTTACTCTCTGTACTCCCTCTTTTTCAAACTTGGTAAGTCTCATAAGCTTTTACTGTTCAACACAGTCAACTGGACAAATGCTACTGATAAATTTTAGCTCTGCGGAGATAAAGTTGAGTGTGAATGTTGTATTCAATTCCTGTTTTGTATGAGGGAAATTCAGTCAAAGGCAAGCTACTAAACCAGCTGCTGATACAATCATCCTTGCTCTAGCATGATGGCATAACGTACTGCTTTAAAACAGGGAAACTCATCTGCCTACTGAATAAAATCAAATGGTCTCAATGCTTCTTAAAAAAAAAAATCCAATTCCTGGGTATTTTCTGGATTACTGCATGGGATCTGAGGCTCTGAAATGCACATTTTTATACTGTACATACATCCTCACAACACTAAAAGCCAGAATAATGACTACAGGTCCACATGTGTTAAAGAGGAAAGATCTCATTGTATGCATTTACAAGTGTGTTTTAAGTACGCCAGCAAATTTAAATACAGCCAAACTGCAAATAATAAAACATTACTTTACAAAGCCTGGACTACTTGAAATAGATGATTTTCTCCAGCCTATTCTTTGCAAACACATTTTTCTGATGTTCCAATTTGAAATAACTCATCCTTTCTTGCTCCCCAAGAATCAGAGGGAATAGCAACAATGACAAAAATAATAATAATGATTTATTTTTAATAATAGCAACCAGCACTTATTGAGCTTTAGGTCAGATAGCTATTGTTTCCTCCCATTTTACAGGTTAGGGACTTAGGCACAGAGAGATTAAGTCAAGTTACCAAGGTTGTACTACCAGTAAGTGGTTTTATTAGTTATGGGGATAGTACCTACTATAATAAAAATATCCCAAAATCTCAGTGGCTTAACACAATAGATGTTTATTTCTCATTCATATAACTACCCCATCCTTGTCTTCAGCCTTCCATATAGAAATTCAGGAACCCAGGATGCTCCCCTTGTGTGCCTCTGCTCTCCCCCTCAGGCCCTGGAGTCTGTGGCATTCGGCCAGCAGACAGGGAGAGAGGGTGTGGAGGAGATGCACCTGCTAACCCACTCCCCAGCCTGAAAGCGACACGCAGCAGCTCTGCTCACATTCCACTGGCACTTACTAGCCACATGGCCCAACCCAATGTATCAGAGTCCAGGAAACGGAAGCAGGGGCTGGGGAGCCATATCCAGGCTCTAAGGCAACACCGTGGAAATGGATGCTTAAGTCATCGGGGACCTGTGAGCCGTCCGTGTTTCTGTCACAGAGCCAGGATTCGAACCAAGGCAGCATGGCCCCGGAGTCTATACTCTCAACCACCACACTTCAGTTTAAAAGCTTGTCATAAACCATAGGTAGATGAAACCTCCGATTAAAACTTGGCTGGGCACCATCTGCAAGATGGATCATTTAGAGCTGGCACAATCAAGTCACAATCTACAGAAAGGATAATATGATCCAATCACTCGTATGTGTAATTACGGTCAGGCTCAGATGTTAGAGACCAAGATATTCCAACACAGAGAGGAACACATTATAAACAATTCTTAGACCTTCTGTCCGATTTCCCTAATCCCAGCTCAAATAAAACTGCTATTTGAATAACATCAGTGACCTTCTCCAGCATACGATATTAGTTGCCCAGGCGCCACAAAAGTTAATTGGCTTAACTAAAGTCTCTTTAATTCTATATCCAAGATGTCCTGGAAATCGAAGGCGATCAATGAATGAGTCTGCAAGATCCGTAACAAGCTTAGAGCTAATACTATTTGCAGCTGCTCAAGTGGGTTCTGTACTTACAGAGCCAAAAGCTGGAATGAGGGTTAGGACCCTGCATCTGAATGAACGTTTAACTCCATCCACTCCAAACTAAACACAGACGCCCTGGCTTATGGCACAGCCGGCCCCTACCTTTTCAGTGGGGAATATAGACAACTGCGGTGGGATCACCCCCCACAGTTATGAACCTGCCCTCCATTCTGCTAAAAAGGAAGAGCCGAAAACTCAATCTCCCTTGCACAAAGGTTGGGGAGATTTGTTCCCTACTATTGACATCAGAGGCTAAGAGAAAATGGTCCACAGTATCAGCATCCTCCATGCAAACATCTCCTTGCCTCACGTTTGCAGGAGTTTGCAGCAAGTGACACCCCATTTTATCCACCATTAACAGTGTCAAAAAAATGAAACTCTGCTATAGCAGAGCCACCCAATGCTAAGATGCAAAACATAATCAGAGCCTTCTAGGAGTTCAGCTGTCCCTAACCCTAGAATCCAGTGATTTTCTGACATACTTCACCAAGCCCAGCACAGAGCACTTCTCCCCAGTATCTTGAAGCTCATACTGCTAGAATCCAACAGGAACTTAGGAACAATCCATTTCAGAAGCCACCAACTCAAACACTTCCAGAGGCCAGACAGGCTGTATGAGGTGAGGGGATGAAGCCAGGCTGGAGCCTGCAGCAAAGAGCAGAGCTTCTGTCCCATCCTTAAACGGTGGCTACTTTTCTGCTTCTGATGATCTTTGTGGGATGAGGGGCACCTTATGGGTCCCAATGTTCCATTTGTTAAGAGAAGTCAGAAATCTATTTTCTTGTGAAATCTGCCGCTGAGCCCATTTCTCTGAGCACTCTGGGACCCAGATACAAACTGTGTCTAAACGTCCTCCTCATACATCTTCACACGAGGAGTCCAAGACAGAATAACAACGGCTCACATCTCCCACAGGCAGAGATGTGCTGGAGGGTCTGAATGGTTTCCTGGCATCTACCACCAACTGTTGAAGCAGCCACCACTATGATCTTTACTGTGATATGAGAGGGATGCACCAAGAGGGCAGCCCAGGCCAGTAAAGGACAGGTGTCCACCTCCTGTTTTACCAGCGTCCCAGCCAGGGGGGACAGAGCTAGGGTCCTCCTCACCATCTGGGTCCACTGGGGCTCAGAACTTGAGGGTGGCTTCCCCAAGAGACCCCCCACTGACTTATGGCCAGAAGCACTAGATTCCTCGGGCATTTGGAGTTGCTAGGCTTGGAAATATGGCCCTGAAACTGAGGAAACTAGACAGGCTGAGAGAAGCCCACACATTACTCCCGAAATAGGGTTTTTTCTGGGGTGGTTTGAAGAATTCTAGAGTCCTAGGGAATGTTAACTAAGGTTTCTCTCTCTCTCTCTCTCTCTCTCTTTCGCACACACACACACCCTTCTCTCTCTCCTTCTCTCTCTCACACACACACAAAATCGCTATGCAACCAATATTTTTTCTCCTAAGATGTGTTTAGGAAAATATAAGGAAATTAACCAATACATCTTATTCTTATCATCATACTGTGATGTGCCTTTTAGATGGGAATTTGGGATGGTGTGGGGGAATGGCTGCTCTGGCATCTGGTGAATCCCACTGACCCCTTCTCAGAATGATACTTTTTTTTTTTAAGATTTTTAAATTTATTTATTTGACAGGGAGAGAAAGAGAGAGAGCAAGGGGTGGGGGGAGGAGCAGAGGAAGAAGGAGAAGCAGCCTCTCCCCTGAGCAGCGAGCCTGACATGGGGCTCAATACCAAGACCCCAGGATCATGACCTGAGCTGAAGGCAAACACCTAACTGACTGAGCCACCCAGGGGCCCTAGAATGATAATTTTAAATGAAAAAAATAAAACACATAGGAAGGAAATCGGTTATACTGAAATTCAGTTTTCAAAATGTTTACAACATAAATTTGTGGTGCGGTAATGTTGGTGTTTCTTCATCAGTGCCTTTAAATGACAAGATCTCGTAGTGAGCTGTAGCCACCGTATCACCTGTGCCAAGGATTGACTGGCAACAGCAAGGAGCTATCTGCATCACGTGTGGTATGATATGAAGATATCTGTGATTTCTGTCAGTGACAAAGTCACAGACACCATTACGGCTTGTTACCTACCTTTGTAAGATAAAGTAATACGTTTCGGTTAGAATTTAGTGAGAATAAAAGATGTCTCTTTTTCCCACCTAAGTTCAGAGCCCCCTGCATTCTCTTCAAGGCATGCACACAGGTTTAGCACTCCTACACACTTCCCAAGAACAGCAAGAGGTCCCAGAAAAAGTCAGCTGATGTACGAATGGTGAAAGGACATCCGCCTGTTCCCTGCCTGTCTCTGTCACATGGACCACCTGGTCATTAGCACATATTCATAATCCGATGTAAGATTTCTTTCTCTATATTAAACATATACATCAAATTGTGGACATTTCCAGCAATAATTAATTCTCCCAGATGGCTCTGCTGTCTAAGTAAGTGAAGATTATAGTTTATGAGTTTCTCTGGGTACTCTGTCAATAAATGATGATTTCTCAAATGGATCAGGGAAGGGTAAACATTAAACTGGAAACAATATTTATCTCAGGCCATGGTATTAGAACAGAATTGATGGGAACGATCATTTTCTTTCCTATATAAAACTAGGTTATTAGAATTCTTCACAAAGACCATACATTCATGTATTATTTGTGTGATTAAAAATATATAAAGTGTCAAGTTCAAAGAAATTTAGTAATCGCTGACATAAAAGTATAATAAATGCCTCATAACATGCAAAGAGAAATATGACTACCTCAGACGGCTACACTCGAGACATGAATTAAACAGCCCACTGAAGAAGCTCAGCCTTTCTCTACAGCTACTACATGCCTGTGTCAAAAATATTTCACCCAATGTCTGCTATTATAGAAACCTGCTCATAAAATAATGCTAAGTGAAGTGCATTATGTTTATAACTAAAGCCATGTCAAAACCCAAAGCAAAAGACAGTGCAAGGGACCACAGCAAAATTCTAACGTGGCTGGGGTATGGTGGCAGAATTTTGATTTAATTTTTCCAGTTTCCTGAATTTGTTATGTGATGCAACTTTTCAAATGGGAAGAAGTGGGGCACCTGGGTGGCTCAGTGGTTGAGCATCTGCCTTTGGTTCAGGTTGTGATCATAGGGTCCTGAGATCAAGCCCTGCATCAGGCTCCTCACAGGGAGCCTGCTTCTCCCTCTGTCTGTGTCTTTGCCTCTTTCTGTGTATCTCTCATGAATAAATAGGAAAAATCCTTAAGGGCAGCCCCGGTGGCTCAGCGGTTTAGTGCCACCTTTGGCCCAGGGCAGGATTCTGGAGACCTGGGATTAAGTCCCACGTCGGGCTCCCTGCATGTAGCTTGCTTCTCCCTCTGCCTGTGTCTCTGCACCTCTCTCTCTCTCTCTTTCTCTCTCTCTCTCTCTCTCTTTCTCTCTCTCTCTCATGAATAAATAGATAAAATCTTTTTAAAAAATGGGAAGAAGCAAAGTCTAAAATGGTGAAAAATAGAAAGGTAAGGGTGGATTCAAGTCCAGGCAGGCTGACTCCAGAGCCCGTGTTCTGACATCCCCAAATCACTCTCCTAAGGTAAAAGATTTTTTTTCTTATTATAAAAGCAAAATGTTCTCACTGCAGGTAGAACTGTCAGAAGGTAGATACAAGCAAATGTAAAACAAACAACAAAAAACCCTTAGTCCCACCTCCCCAAAATACCATGGTTTACCCTGTGGTTTATTATCCTCACAGATTTTTTTAATGTAAAATTATAATTGTTTCTTTATAATCAAAGTGAGATCATCCTATAGATGAGGACATGATATATTTCCTAATCATTCCTCCAAGAAGTTTAAGTACAAAGTAATTCATCCTTTGAAACACCAAAGTAAAGAAAGGGAGTGTTCAAAGGTCTGACAACCCCAGGGCCCTCACTGGATTACACTGGAACCCTTGGGGTGGAAATGGTCAAAATGACCAAATAGGGGCCTCTCACTAAAGAGGAGAGGTACATTTAGAGCAGCAGTACACTTAGGTTCCCAAGGGGAGGCCATTTTGTCCCTCAGGAACATCTGGTGGTATCTGGAGACATTTGGGGTTTTCATACCTGAAAGGGGGTTAGAGGAAGAAACTGCTACTAGTACCCAGTGGGTACAGACTAGCTATGCACAGGATAGTCCCCACAAAGAATGAGCCAGACAAATACCTCCGTGTGGAGATGTTGCTAAGGCCTAGGTTAGAGACTTGTTTTCAGTACTGAATGTATATAACACAAATCCTAATGACCATCAAGCCCAATCCCCCTCCAAAAGCTAAACTTCTGTCCAATATATCCTGGGCAAGAGAGGCCCCTGGACTCTTGTAAGGAGCCTCCTACAGCCACACTGCTGGGTAGGACTGAGCAATAGGAAACATTATCAACTTGAATTCTCTGCCCCACTAGACTACTGCCCTTAGAACCCAGTTTTGCCAACTACTCATACACAGCAAGTCTCATCCTGCCCTGACACATTGTAAGAGAGATGGGGAGGCCATACGGCGGAGGGGTAAGACCACGGACCGCCCAGATGGGAATCCCAACTCCACCATTTCTCCTCTACTTCCTCTCCATGGGCCCTTGGAGAAGATGTCACAGCTAGCCCCTGCTTCAGCCTCCTCATCTGAAAAAAATGAGGGTTAGTAATAACAGTGCCTCATGGGATTGCTATGAACATGACAGGAGTTTCTTTTTTTAATATTTTATTTATTTATTCATGAGAGACAGAGAGAGAGAGGCAGAGACACAGGCAGAGGGAGAAGCAGGCTCCATGCAGGGAGCCTGATGTGGGACTCGATTCCAGAACTTCAGGATCACGCCCTGAGCTGAAGACAGACGCTCAACTGCTGAGCCACCCAGGCGTCCCTAGGAGTTTCTTTATATACAGTGTTAAAGCAATACTTGGCACTATCTGCTGCCTGTTATCACCTGTTTTTTCAGGGTAAACACACTCCCCATGATCCTTCAGGGAACAATGGGCTCTACACTCCTCTTGCCATCCTATTTGTCCCTATTCCTCTTCAAACCTGGAGACTGCATTTCTGACTGTACCCTTCAGGTGCACTGTCTTTTCTGCTCTACTCCATCAGTGCCATCATGGCACCTGGGATGACACTAGTTGTGGGGCAACCGCTAGCTTCACCACCTGTTATGGCCCCAAGTGGACACAGACCAGGAACACCAGAAAACAGGTGAGCTTCAAGGAACCTCCAGAGACAGGCAAGCTGTTAGGTCAAGGCTTCTTGGAGGGAACTGCCCTTAGACAGGCTCTTATGATGAGGACCATGAATGGTGGGAAACTGACCAAGAGTGCCTGGATTCCTGGAGTAGAGAACCTGAAGCCACTAATGAGATTGACAGCAGATGAGCTGACTTTTCACCCCAAATCAACCACCTACTCAATCATGCTAGCAGCTAACAATGGCTGAGCATGTCCTCTGAGCTAGGCCTCCTGCCGAGTGTTCTCATGGCCCATTGCCTTCTCACAACTCTTGGAGAGCTGCTACACTGGATGGGTGAGAAAACGGAGAGTCCAGAAGCCAAAACCCTGGTGTGGACATCCTAATGTGAAATTTCATAAGGGTCACCAAATTGCACAAACTCAGCAATACATTTCATAGCACAGTGCATATATGTCAACACACTCTGCCATGAAAATCAGGGTTTTGAAGATGAGAGATTTCATACAGGTAATTCCTTAGTTGAATAAGGAATTCTGGAGGCACCTGGGTGGCTCAGTAATTGAGTGACTGCCTTTGGCTCAGGTCATGATCCTGGGGCCCTGGGATCAAGTCCCACATCAGTCTCCCCGCACGGAGCCTGCTTCTCCCTCTGCCTATGTCTCTGTGTCTCTGTGTCTCTCATGAATAAATAAATTCAATTTTAAAAAAAAGAATAAGGAATTCTGACTTAGTTTCTTCTCAGGAAACAAGCCAACAAAGCAGCATTCATTAGGAAAACAGGTATCATTGGAAGAAAACCAACACTTTCAACCGGATCACAGCACTACCAGGAAAGACTATTGAATGAAGTCAACTACTGATCGTCTTAAATGTTTAGGAAATACTATGTTCCAGATACTGTGCTAAATGGTGGGACTACTTTAAAGAGCAGAAACAATATACTCTCTGCACCCCTCGCCCCAAAGAGCTAAGAATCTATTCGGGAGATATTAATCAGATAAAAGCATAGAACACATGTGTCATTATATACTGCAACAAGTAGCACCCAAAAAGGAAGACAAGACACAAATGAGACAGAGAGAAAAGACTTCTCTGAGAAACGACTGTTAGAGAATGAGTTGAGAGAAGAGGGAAACACTGAAGAGGAGAAACTAGCAGGCAAAGACAAGGGCATGCCTTCATGCCCTAAGCTAGGGGGACCGGAACAAAGACAGCACTGTCATGAATGAGCTCACTCCCAGTAACAGAGGGCAGGAGACCAAGGAGAGGAGAGCAGAAGAGAGATCCCAGGACCAAGCCCAAAAAAATGCCTTTATGTACAACTGGATGAGGAGGAAAGACAAGGGAAATGGATGAGGGAAGAGTGGACAGACAGGATAGGATGAGGTCATGGAGATCAGCCACAAAAGGCCATCCATCCTGATATCCACTGGTGCATGGACATAATCTCCTCATAGGTCATCAGACTTTGTGAAAGCCAGTTTCATTTTAAGCATATGCAATTATGAAGAAGGTCCTGGTGGGTGGGAGAATAAGTATGGGGACGATAGTGCATGCTCAGCTTGTGCAATGCTCTTGGCCAACAGCCTGGAAAAACTAAACTCAAGATGAAGAATTAGAAGATCCACCAAGTTCCATTTCCATTCTATACTCAAGGCCCTTCAGAATTTTTCCATGGAAGTTTATTAATGTTCTGAGAAACACATTCTGTTGAAAATACCACCTTCCTGATACCTGAGAGACGTGGTGGAGAATACTCCCCACAAGCAAAAGTTTTTTTTAAAAAATAGATTCTTAGACTATGCCAACCACTTCCATATCTCCATTCCTTAGCTCTCGTATAGAGATTTAACTTTCCGGGGGCCATTCATCAATTTTACTGTGCCTGGGAGATGCTGGAACTATTCTCGGCAGAGAAATTATAAGGCTAGAATCCTTGACTGAAAGATTTTACCAGTGAGAGGAGAATGTGCTGTTCAACTACACAGGTTTGGTATAAAACTGAATATAACACTAAGGGCTTTCAGGAATTCTGAGCTTGTGTAGTCGGATGCCAATGCTAAGCTGTACATGACAGATCGGGAATCAAAACGGCGACAAAGTAAGACAAGAACTGCTAAGGTTGTGTGTGTATTTGTTCCACAGGATTTTGCAGTTCCATTTTAGGAAAGTATTTTCTTCTCTTCGCCTAAGTTACATATTCTGTAATGTATATCAAACCTATAAAAGGAATCTTAAACAATGGTCAGGTGGGAGACATATGTCTGCTTGAGTCGTGTAACTCGTTTTTTCCAAACATGGTTTGATCCAAGGGATACAGTTCCATGGGAATCACTCTTCTCTTCCCTTCTACCCAAAACCTGGAATATATGTGTCTGTGTGTGTCCACCTGTGCACAAGTGCATCCTGTGTTTCATGGGGCAAAAAAGGATAGATGCATTTTGGGAACAAAGGAAATAGAACACGTAAAAGAAATTAGGATTATTTCAATTGGTACAATGATCAAGTTCTGTTCGAAAATCCCTAGCTGATATCTGCAGTATCTTTGCAATTTTAATACAATAGTCTCCCCTTACCTACAGGGGATGCCTGAAACCAAACCACAGATAGTACCAAACTATATATACATATACATATATATATATATATGGTTATATATGGGGTGTGTGTGTGTGTGTATATATCTAGTACCAACATATATATTATATACTATATTTTTTCCTAAACATACATACCTAAGATAAACTTTATAGGTTAGGCACAGAAAGAAATTAAGATACAAAATAGAACAATTATACTGTAACAAAACTTATGTGAGTGTGATCTTTTTCAAAATATCCTTTGTGCTATACTCGCCCCTTTGGGTGATGATGTAAGATGATAAAATGCTTACGTGATGAGATAAAGTGAGTTGAATATGTAGGACTGTGATGTAGAGTTAGGCTACTAATGATCGTCTGATGAAATGGCAGAAGGAGGAGCATCTGCTCCCAAACTGTGGTTTGACCATGGGTAACTGAAACTATAGAAAGTGAAGCGGCGTACTAGGGAGCTACTGTAATATGTAGTAATTTCTTATAAAAATTATTATATCTATAGACTATCTGTATCAATTATTAGATCTGTAATTAGAATCTGTATACTTTTAAAATATGTCTTCTTTTCCCTTTTCTTATCTCTGAACACAAATAATTACAACTTACTTTAAAGAGACCCAACGGACCATCAAAAATAAGAATTGGTAACAATGATGTGATTGGTAACACTGGTATCCAGAAAGCAGCATAGTCAAAAGCCAAATATGCAATCAGAGATCCATTTCTTCCATTAACAGAATGAGGGGGGAAAGAGGCATGAATAAAGAATAATGGTAGAGGATTGGAATGAAGTCAGGGGCTGGTGCACACAGTCGCTTTTGTCTTCTAACAACCTCCAAACAACCTCCACCCCCTCTCTGTCTGCAGCGCAGCCTATATCCTGAAGGCGAAGAAGCTATAGATCATCAGAAAATCAATAATCCTTTGTGAATTAATGAGTCAAACAATCCAACCCAACATTCTCTGGAAGGGTCAGAGATGGGAATGCACGCAAGGGCCGTTTCAGAGAATGGGCCATGTGGCACAGATTGCCGGTGGCATCTCCTACATCAAGTCCGTCACCTGATGACAGGGCATCACATCCTATAAAACCTCCATCAGGTAAACTGCTATGTTCTGCTGTCAACAGGCAAGATGGGTCTCAGGACACTCTTCGGAAATCCACAGCAATGCTTTCATGGCATTCAGGTGAAGCGCAGGGAGAAATGAACAAAAATCTAATACAAAGCCCTTAGTAAAAGAATTTCCTCTGTTAAAAATATGATTTAAACTTCTGATTCCCAATTACTCTCAGTAAGGTTTAAACTAACTCCTTTGATTAGAGGGGAAATCTTCTGAATTACTAGAGGAAAAGAAATGTATCTGAAACATACAGAGATGAATACCTGGAGAGAAAGAGTCCCGTATCCTTTTTATAGGCTCTACACCACTCTGTGCTCATCAGCCATAAGATGTTCAATGTGGGCAAAGCTGCCCTGGGTAAAAACCAGCAACAAAACACTTACAGGTTTCAATTACCAAATATTTATCTTCCAAATAAATCTTGTGTCTTCTAACCCTTACAAAAAATCGATTTGTTAATTCACTTCTATTTCATTGTATAATGTCTCCTTTGTTAATCCTCTTTCCCTGGGGGACTTGTTTCAAATCCTGTCACTTACCCTTTACTGAAAAAGTTCTCTTTTCTGAATTCAAGGTGAATTGTACTTAATAAACAAGCCCTGAATTTATCTGCCTTTTCTTGCATTCATTTTGCATTCTAAGGCCTCTCTCCTTAATTGAATGCTTTTTGAGCTGTTCCATTTTCTTGTTATCATCATGCTTCCTTTAATCCATTCATCTTCCATTAAAAATGGTGGTGGGCTACATAAGGTTAACCAGGAAAAAGAAAGCGAAAGGGAAAAACTGGAACATCAACCAAAAACAGAAAGTAAAAATTAGCTCTGAAGACATGATGTACACATTAGTTGAAGAAGCACCCAAACAGGGTGCCTGGGTGGCTCAGTTTGTTGAGTGTCTGCCTTCGGCTTAGGTTGCGATCCTGGAGTCCTGGGATCAAGCCCCATGGTGGGCTCCTTGTTGAGCAGGGAGCCTACTTCTCTCTGTCGCACTCTCACCCTCTCTCTCTGTCAAATAAATAAAATCTTTTAGAAGAAGGAGCAGGGGGAGGAGAAGGACAAAGAGATGGAGAGGAAGAGGAAGAAGAAGGGGAAGGAGAAGAACCGCCCAAGGTAAGGTACTTACTTAGGCAAACACTCTCCTTGCAAATGGAATAGAGGGTAGTTCTCCATGGCCCCAGGAGTGGCAATGCATGACCCTGTTCCCCTTCCACTAACTTTATTATATTTCAGGTAGGCTATACGGCACTGACTTAAAAAAAAAAAAAAAAGGAAACCACATATCTGAAGGTCAAGAAGCATGAATTTCATGATTCTTATTACAAACCAATTAAGTTTTCCCAACAAACCAGTGAAATATCCAAAGTTATGTGCCACAAATGAGGACTCAGGCACGTGCAGAGGCTGCTAACTGGCCCAAGTTTCTTCCCACGAGTGGCAAAGTCTGGATCCAGACCCAGATGGAGGACTCTAAAGCCCACCCATAGTCTTTCCTTCTTATTCCCAGGGAATCAAAGCACTTCTGCACTGTTTAAAAATTATTTCCCATGACCCAAGCATATGCCCTGTATGAGTGCTAAAAAGGATCCAGGAAATGATAAATACCAAATCGAGAAAAGTATTGTCAGGTCACAGGATCTCACCATCACTGGCTTTGTGCAATCACTTTTTTCTTTTAGAGGCCCTTCTCTCCTCAATTTGCCCTTACCCCACCCTCTTCCAGCCAACTCCTACTCCTTTGTCAACACCCTGATCAAGTCCTGTCAAGACCTGTAGCAAGTCCCCTCAGGGACCAGGCTTTGGTCTCTCTCACTAGAGGTATCTACATTTTGACTACACTGGTCCATCTTCCCAAAGAGAGCAAGATACCACAGCACTTGACACATTTTAATATGCACATGAATCTCCCGAGGCATTTTGTTAAAATGGGGGTTCTGACTGAGATCAAGGGAGAGGCTGGAGATTCTTCATTTCTAACAAGTCCCCAGGCAATGTTGATGCTATCTGTCCAGGGACCCCAATTGGAGTTCTAAATGAAAGAGACTGTGGATTTTATCTCTATATTCTCCATGCATGGAGCTGTGGGAAAGGGGGTGATAGGGAAGGCTTGTTGAGGGAATAAAGAGGAATTCCTGCCTACATAAATCAGGAACACTGTTTAGTGGTGCTGCCATTTGTCCAGCTTAAAAAAAAAAAACTACATTTATATGCAAAGTACCCTGATTTGAGAAGATAGAATTTATGAATCAAGGCTCCAGTTTAACTTCAGAGTTATTTCCTACCATATGCAACACACTCAGAATATGACAGCGTCTTCAGCATCTCAGGGAGCTCAGAAGTTAAAAACAACAGGTGAGAAAACACAACACTCTGGAGGAAAATAAATGAGGTTGTCAATGTTCTCTGCAATTTGTGGCTCCAACCTGCTGATTCCCTTCCCCTCACTGCCCACGGGGTGATGAAATAGCAATCTGCATCTGTCCTAAAGCCTCCCCTAGGACTCTTGCAGGGGCTAATAATAATAACAATAATAACTAAGCAGCTGCAGGAGCCCTGAGCTTAACTGACCTGTGCACCTTCTAGGCGTTTCCTGTAAGAAGTCAGTAGTTCAATCCCAGAACAAAGCTGTAAAGTGGCTACTATTATCACCCCAATTTACCTGGGGCTGCAAGGAATGCCATGGCTTGCTCCAGGTCACAGAGCTGGTTCACAGCAGGGCAGGAACTGAACCCAGGCTGACTCTTAAGGTGTTCATCTTTGAGACACACTCTCAAGGTCTAAAGTTGATCCTAAAGACAATTCTGAGACCTGGATCACAAACCTTAGATAGGATGCTGGGGAGGTATTCCCTGGAGTGTGCACAAAGGCACCCCAATCTCAAAAAATGCAGAATCCAGCCCAGACGCAAATCCAGCTCTGCCCACATCAGCCTGGTCACTGGGGTGTCCGCTGAGCTCCTGTTTTATTCCTTTGCCCCTTACTGTGCGTGAAACACACTCCTGTCCTTTTCCCCCACAATGCAATTTGTCTCTCTCTCACTTGGCTTTTTAGTTAAAAACAAGAGAGATGAAGCTTGAAACCTAATTAAGGAAATGGCCCATGTACAAAGAAAACAGCCAGGGATCATTATTCAAACGGCAGCCTCTCTTTTTATTTTTGAGGGAAAGCTAATGACTGCTCTGCAGCCCAGTGGCCTCTACATCATATCGTGTACACATCCTGTTATTAGAGAATAATGCCAGCAATTGGAAAACACGGTGAATAAAAGCATGCATGGATCCCTGTTCTCCCTTAAATGCTGTTTTGATGATTTAAAATAAAGACAAATGTTATCCTGGGAAATGCAGAACGCCCTGTGGCCAAACCCATCCATCTTATGTTAGTAAGACTCCCTCTCCAACAGACCTGAGTCTGTGCGATGGGGGCTGAGGGCGAGAAAAGACAAAGCAACAAGACGGTCTGTACCTTCCTGAGAAGGGGAGGGAAAGGAAGAAAGCCAAGCAATCTTCTGGAAAAGGTTTGGTTGATCTTCCCCCTGAATTTTGCTGAGACGTGTTCATGTTAAATCATTCCAACCAAGCCAAGTGCAATTCACACCCATGTCTCTGCCTCCGTGTCAGGCACCTCCCCAGGGTCCTCCCAGCCTTGCCATGTCCAGTCCTCCCTCCTTCAGCCCCAGGAATGTGCACCTGAGAACACATGCTCCTCAGAGGCTGGACAGAGGCAGACACAGCCTGGGAGATGTCCTCCACCTGAACCCCGCTAACCTCTCCCTCATCCATCATCACACCATCTTGGACTTGTGCTCCAGCCACATTCAGATGCTTCTTCTTCTTCCAAAAATTAGGAATTCCCTGAACTTGGGGAAAGCAGCCCTAAAGAGTTCACTACAACTGGAATGTTCACGCACCACAGTCCCCCCTCACCCACCTGTCTCCTACAGGTCAGGTCTACCCTGGAGCACCACTCCCTCCACATAAGGCTCCTTGCACCCAACTAGATGAAATGTGCACTGTGACCATGTACCCTTGGGGACTCCAACTCTTCCAACTATCACAGCCGTTGCCACCTTTCCAGGGTTTGGGGCTATTACGAATAATAAATAATAATAAAGCTGCTATGACCTCTCAGGTACAGGTATTCATGTAAACATAACTTTTTGTTTCTCTTGAGTAAATGTCTAGGAGTGGAATGGCTAGGCCACAGGGCGAAGTGTATGCCTGACTTATAAGGAACTGTCCCACTGTCTTCCAAAGTGATCAATCAACACCATTTCATGGTCCCTCCAGCCATGTTTGTTAGTCTCGTTTGCTCCACATTCTCTCCAGCATTTGTGCTATCAGGGTGTTGTGCTGTTTTGGCTCTTGGGGGGAGGGAGAGAATATCAGCCTTCTTGTAGAGTAATATTTCTCTGTGTTACTAATTTGCATTTCTCCAATGACTAATGATGTCAAGCACCTTTTCATATGCTTATTTGCCATCTATATAGCTTCTCTGGTAAAATGTCTATTCAATCTTGCCTAATTTTACTGGTTTTTTTTTTCTCATTCTTGAGTTTTGAGAGTTCTTTATATATTCTAGATACAAGTCTTCTGTCATACACATGAATTGCAAATATTTCTCCTAATCTGAGGTTTGCCTTTTCACTTTCTTTTCTTTTTCTTTTTTTTAGGATTTTTATTTATTTATTCATGAGAGACACAGAAAGAAGGGTAGAGACATAGGCAGAGGTTCAAGCAGGCTACCTGTGTGGAGCCTCATGTGGGACTCAGTCTCAGGACCTCGGGATCATGACCTAAGCCCAAGGCAGACACTCAATCACTGAGCTACCCATGTGCCCCACCTTTTCACTTTTTTTTAATAATAAATTTATTTTTTATTGGTGTTCAATTTGCCAACATACAGAATAACACCCAGTGCTCATCCCGCCAAGTGCCCCCCTCAGTGACCGTCACCCATTCACCCCACCCCCCGCCCTCCTCCCCTTCCACCACCCCTAGTTCGTTTCCCAGAGTTAGGAGTCTTTATGTTCTGTCTCCCTTTCTGATATTTCCTACCCATTTCTTCTCCCTTCCCTTCTATTCCCTTTCACTATTATTTATATTTCCCAAATGAATGAGACCATATAATGTTTGTCCTTCTCCGATTGACTTATTTCACTCAGCATAATACCCTCCAGTTCCATCCACATTGAAGCAAATGGTGGGTATTTGTCCTTTTCACTTTTTTGATGGTGTCTTTCACAGAGAAAAGGTTTTAAATTTTGATGAATTCCATTTTTTTTTATGGATGCTTTGATGTCATGTGTAACATCTTTGTGCCTAATCCACAGCTACAAAGTTTTCCTCCTCTGTTTTCTTCTTAAAGTTTTATAGTTTTACAGTTCACACTTAGATCTATGATCCATTTTTATTTAATTTTTGTAAAAGATATAAAGGTTGAGGTTCATTTATTTTATACATGGATATCTGATCATTCCGAGCTTCATTTGTTAAAGACTAATGCATTTATTGAATTACAAAATTTAACATTAGCATATTAATAACAGGAGCTCACTTTTTGTTAAAAAATAGAATTAACAACAAAAATTCTAGTAATTACTCATAAATTAACCATATTAAGTAAACTGAGAGAATTCAAGACGAAAATTTGCCTTGGAGAACTCAAGATTCCTCTCATATCTTGTTTAAGAGGGTATTTTATAGGTTGTTCTTTGTGTGTGTGGTAAAATATACATAATATAAAATTTATTACTTTAGCCATTTTTTCTTTTTCTAGAGAAGAGGTGTGGAAGAGGGGCAAAGGGAGAGGGAGAAAGAGAGCATGCCCAGAATGGAACCTGACTCAAGGCTGGATCTCACAACCTTGAGATCATGACCTGAGCCAAAATTAAGTCAGATGTCCAAATGACTGAGCCACGCAGATGCCCCTCATTTTAGCTACTTTTAAGTGTACCATTCAATGGCAGCTAGTACATTCACAATGTCATGGGCTATCATCATTATCCACCTCCAGAACTCTCTTATCCCAAACTAAAACTCTGTCCACATTAAATAATAAAGCCCACTCCCACCTTCTCCATCCCCTGAAACCTCTACTCCACTTTCAATCTCTATGAATTTGCTTTTACCAGGTACTTCATATAAGTGAAATCATGCAGAATTTGTCCGTCTATGTCTGGTTTATTTGACTCAACAGAATGTTTTCAATCTTCACCCACATTGTAGCAGGTGTCAAAACTTCATTCCTTTTTATGGTTAAATAATATTCCATTGTATGTATGTAACATATTTTATCCATTTATCTGTTAAAGAACATTTGGGTTGTTTCCACCTTTTGGTAATTGTGAATAATCCTTTTATGTACATTGGTGTACAAATATCTATTTGAGTCCCTTCTTCAATTCTTTTGGGTATAAACTTAGGAGTGGATTCAATGGGTCATATGGTAATTCTATGCTTAATTTTTTCAGGAAACATCACACTGTTTCCCACAGCAATTGCACCATTTTACATTTCTGCCAGCAATGTATGAGGGTTCTGATATCTCTGTATGCTTACTAACACTTATTATCTGACATTTCAGTTATAGTCATCCTCTTGGGTGTCAAGTTGTATCTCTTGGTTTTGATTTACATTTTCCTGATGCCTAATGATTTTGAGCATCTTTTCATGCAACATTTTTCATGTGTTTATTTGCCATTTTGTGTATCTTCCTTAGAGAAATATCTATTCAGATTCTTTGTCCATTTTTAATAGGGTTATTTGTCTTTATATTATTGACTTGTAAGAGTCCCTTATATAGTTTAGATATAAGCCCTTTATAAGATATACAATTTGCAAATATATACTGTCATTCTATGGGTTGTCTTTTCACTTTCTTGATGATGTTCTCTGAAGCACAAAAGGCTTTACTTACAATGAAGTCCAATTTATGAGGTTTTTTTGTTTTGTTGTTTGTACTTTTGGTATCATATCTAAAAACCCATTGTTGAATCTGAGGCTATGAATATTTAGCCCTATGTTTTCTTCTAAGAGTGTTTTAGTTTTAGCTCTTACATTTAGGTCTTTGATCCATTTTGACTCAGGTTTTATACTTGGCATGAGGCAAAGTTCTAACTTCACTGTTCTGAATATGGGTATCCAGTTGTTCCAGGGCTGTTTGTTGAAAAGATGTTTTTTCCCCTTTGGAAGATCATGGCAGCCTTGTTGAAAATCAACTGACCACATATGTGAGAGTTGTTTCTCTGGCCTATTTAACTAATTTTTAAAGAATGTTTTGATTAATAATAAACGGTCTCCTTTATGAATTATCAGCATGCTTCTCTCCCTTCCTGGATTGTTTCATAATTTCTAACACAGCATCCTGCACATAACATGAACTCTCTCAATAGTTGAGGAAATGAATAAATGAATGAATGAATGCTCTTTTCCTAGACATTATGATAAATCCATCCAACACATTGCTTGGGATTAACCATCTCCACCAAACATGTCTTGCTCCAGGGACAGATCATAATTTAGGTTCTAGGAAATGTCAGAAACCTACCAACAAACCATATCAGGTAAATAGGATACACCACTAATAAAAGTTACAGAAAACCAACTGCTCCAGCCAGATTCTGTTGTATGGAATGTTTATACTTTTTAAAAAAGATTACAGGTTCATTGAAGCATTCTTGACATACAATGTTATATTAGTTTCAGGTGTACAACACAGTGATTTGACAAGTCTATACATTAAAAAAAAAGATTACAGATTCAGATCATTTAGTGACATAAAACATCACTGGCTAAGATGACAGGAGGTTTTGATGAACTGTGGTTTGATTTGAGCTTTCAGGAATAAGAATAGAAGCTGAGGAAAAAAGATTATGTGTTTCAAGCAAAAGGAACCTTAAGGGTTATATTTAAGGAACAAAATTTGGACATTGTTTACATAGTGGCACATCATTTTTACTGTGTGAGGTAAACAATATTAATCAGACCTGCTTTTTAAATTTGTGTACTGATGGTGGGGGCAATTAATTTTGTCTTTGTTAAATAACTAATAGATGTTCATGGTAGGTAAAGTAGGAAAATGACATAAGCAAAATATAAATAAGAATCATTCATAACTTACATGATAGTCATAATAATACAATTTGTGTTCTGGTACATAGCCTGCCAGACCTTTTTCTATCCTCATTTGTATGTAGTTATGTATTTTATTCACATACTCCTTTATGACCAACCTTTTCCATGTATCAAGAACATTATTAATTCGACACCATCACTGCTCTTGCTGTATAGCATTCCAGGATACTGAAGGCCATTATTTATTTAACCAATCCCTTATCTGGGAGCATCTTTTGTCCTTGTAAACAATACTGCAATGAACATCCTCTTCTGATTCTGATTTTAGAAAAATTACAAGAGCAGGCAATCTGATGTCTGTTTTCATTAAAATGCTCTAGTGCTGAAGGGCTTTCTCCCAACCAAATTTATTTTTCATGCCTTCCGTTCACACTGAGGTTGTTCATCAAGACAGGGATGTTTACTGCTCAGAATATATTAGACATAATCCTTATAATTAAAACACATTTTGATAAAATTTAATCCTTAGATGGACTTATTTTGAAATAATTCTAGATTTACAGAAAAGTTGTAGAGGAAGTAGAGTCCCCACATACACTTCACCCAACTTCCTCTAATGTAATGTTAATACCAAACTGCATCACATTCATCAAAACTAAAAAATTAACATTGGTATGAAACTTAATAAAGCTTTCGATGATTTAAAAGGAAAAGAAGAAAAGTTTTCATATAGCAAATATCTATGTACATTCATATCTCAGAGCAGTAGTGAAGAAATTAGCAGTCTCCCTCTGGAGATATATCTGCACACAGAAACCCCTCTGGTGTTGGAAGATCAAGAACAAGACTGTCCTTTTCAGCTTCCACAATGTACAGAGAAAGTATGATTCACCAGTGACTTAGCCTAACTCGTGGAACTATACGCATACATAACACTTGCTTTCTGATAATATTGATTAAATCTTCAAAACATCACTCTGGACAGTGAAAGCCAGGCACATACAGTAGGCCACTAAAGCAACTTCATTCCCTTTCCATGAACAATTCCTATAAACATTTTACCTGTTCTTAGAGTTAGTATCTAAACTCAAGACACTTAAAAAAAAAAAAATAAAAAAAAAAAATAAACTCAAGACACTTACCCACTAAGAATCTTCTACTCATGTTTAATATTTCAGATAAAATTACCTAGAAATCCAA
The DNA here is from genome assembly GCF_048418805.1 of Vulpes vulpes. Lineage (NCBI taxonomy): Eukaryota > Metazoa > Chordata > Mammalia > Carnivora > Canidae > Vulpes > Vulpes vulpes. The sequence goes on from NC_132788.1 coordinate 88,894,982, forward strand.
CCTTCACATTATAATCTGTGACCATAAACACTACCTAGCATCATGGGCAACCTCAAAGTCAGAGGAAGGATTCTGATCCTGGAGATGGGAAGGTTTACTCCAGAGCAGTCGACAGCTGGTATTCCTGCCCGGATGAAAACCCAGAACCTGGGACAGCTTGACTGGCATCTTTTCCACTACCTGACTCTGCCTTTCCTATTAATTCTCTTTGGACAAATTTCTTCTCACTGAAATTCTGCAATCTGCATCCTGTAATTATAATCACGTTTCCCAGACCTGCTTGCTCAGAGCGTAAATCAATCCCTTTCTTTTTTAAGGTAAAAATTACTTGAGTGTCACATAAAGCCACATCTTTCAGCACACAACTGCTTCATTGCAAGGTAAATTTGCCTTCAGAAATAAAGACCTATTTCTCATATACATGGCTCCCTATTTGATAACAGACGTTAATCTATAAGCACAAACAATGCTAACCACCATGATACGGTTTGTGATTCAGCTAATAATGGCTGCATTCAACTGCAAAGAAGCCAAAACTAAAAGTGTGTGCTCATCTTGGTGGGCAGATTCCCAGGAAAGAGAGAGTTTTTATTCCCTCACCTTGCAACCTGCTTTCTGGTTCATACATCTATCACAGTATATTTAGATATTTACTTGCTTAGTGTATTTCTCACTCATTACAGTGTAGCTTATGAAGTTATAAATGATCACTACATCCTCAGAGCCCAGCACAGACATTGGTGACTTCAGAATTGGGAGGATAGTATGTCCCTTGGCATAGCTGCTTCTTTTCTAAGATCCCATTGGAAATCTCGAAATGCACAGGATATTGACATGAAGACTCCTAAGCTCCCATTCCTTAGCTCCACAAGCACATATGACCACTTTCCGTGAGGGTGTACAGCCCGTAGAACCATGCACACAGCACCCCTTTGTCTCTTCGTTGACACATCTGTTCTTCATACCTAATGGTCTGTTACTTAACTAATGACTACTATCCACAAGGGCTATTAGCATGTCAACCTCATCTTATAAGGCAGCATAAAAAGCTTATATTTACTCAGTTCCAATGTCTAATTCTCCATATCTTTGTTTATTAAAAACTTAATAAATGTTCATTGAAAAAAATTACATATAATCAAAATGGGAAATCTGGTGATAATTTACCAACCCTCCCCCCTCGCACCACCAAAAAATAAAAACTAATATTTTGATGTGTCCTTCATTTTTTTCTCTGTATTCAACATATATTTTAACCAATTGGAATTGTACTACATATTCCACTTTATGAAGTATTTTACATATTATGTAATGAAAAGCTTTCTATATCAGTAAATAAATCTATTGTCACCATTGCTTTGGTTAGTCATAGTTTGATTCCTGAGACCACCTACAGAATAAGCTTCTGTTGGGGGTCCCTGGGTGGCTCAGTGGTTTAGCACCTGCCTTCGGCCCAGGGTGTGATCCTGGAGTCCTGGGATCGAGTCCCACATCGGGCTCCCTGCATGGAGCCTGCTCCTCTCCCTGTCTGTGTATCTGCCTCTCTCTCTCTGTCATGAATGAATAAATAAAATCTTAAAAAAAAAAAGAATTAGCTTCTGTTTAATATTATAAATATTGAGAGAGAGAAATGAATGGTTTTCTTTTTTTTTAATTTATTTATTTATTGGAGGGGGGAGTTGCAAAGGGAGAGGACAAGAGCATCTTAAGCTGACTCTAAGCTGTCTGTGGAGCCTGACCTGGGGTTGGATCTCACAACTCTGCGGTCACAACCTGAGCTGAAACCAAGAGTTGGATGCTTAACCAACTGTATCACCCAGGCACCCCATGAATGGTTTTCTTTAACACATGAATGAAGGCCTCCACCCTGCGCAGTTTGGTGAGCAATGCTGGGTCTGGACAACATGGGAGAAGTGCTCTGCCAAATGGTCACATAAGACCCATTGGAACTGCACATCTCTCAGAGCCAAATATCTATTCCTCACTGCCAGGAAATTCCATTGATTCAGACCTACTTCACTGCCTGATATGTTGTACTAACACAGGGCTCAAGCTCCTCATTTAAGGCTTTCTTACACAACAAATTCATCTATTCCTAGCAAGAATCTGCAGAGAAGGGCAAGTACACATAAAACATAACCACACCAACTGGACACTCTGTGGATTCTCTAAGGTGTGTGAGGTTCCACACAACTGTCAGGAACACGTATCTGTGTGCTTCGTAGTTTAAGGAGTGAAGAATTACCTCATTACAGATTTGCTATGTTTGAGTGAGCTCTGGGGTCTAGGGTCTACCTCCCCTCCTCAGAGCCTGGCCATTCCCTCCCCATATGGTCCATCACAACAACACAGGGAGGAACAGGGATAGATTTACCAGAACTCCCTGCACATCAGCCACCTCGTCTCTCTAACACAGTTAAGTACCCACAGGCTTTTTGGCCACTTGGGTGCACAATGGAAGACATTAGGAGTCATAAAATAAATGAAGAACCTACACAAAAATAGTGACGCCTTCCTGTTTCAGAAATCGTGAAACATTCCCACTAGCTCAAAGCCAGGGAGAAGGGGCGCTGCTCTTGATGCTGCGTTATCCTACACAGCTCTTCCCATATCTGACTGAGACTGGTGAATGACCTGCATGTGCTGTCAGACTTCCCACCATCCCCTGTGTGCTCCTTCCTCCTCTCAACTCCAAGATCTTCAGGAGCCAAGCCACATCTAGCACCCATTCGCATGTATCTGAGTGTGCCAGCCACCAGGATGGAGGCCAGAGATGGAGGAATGAACAAGACAGGCATGATCCATGCCCTCTGGAAGTTCACAGCCTCATAAAGAAGGAAAGCAAGACAGCAGTTTGCTCAACACCATGATAAGGGAAGCTCAAGATGTGCAATTTCTGGGTGTGGCGCCCATTCCAGAAAAAAGGCTGTCCAGAAGTGTGCCTATGCTGACACCCAAAGGATGAGCAGCATATGGGTAAGAAAGAGGATGGAATGAGAGGATCATACAGAGGGCTCAGCAATGCAAAGGTAAACCAAACAGGCCAGAGACTGAGGGGCACATGAGAGAAAGCAGGCTGGTGGGCTGTTCTCACTGAACTTAGAGGGGAAACGTCAGTGAGAGGTGTTGAGGCAAGCCTGAGACTAAAATCAGGTCTCACCTTCCATGTCACATCCTCTCAGAGGCCTGCCCTGACTACCCCACTCTTCTCTTAGTACAATTGCTCATGGGCTTCAAAGTACTTCATGCTTCATATTTACCCATTTACTTGTACCCCCTCCACTAGATCAGAACTTTCACAAATAAGAATTATTTGTGTGTTTCTCCCCATTGCACACCAGCACCACGCCTGAGCTCCAAGAGGCATAGGTGTACAACGAATATGTGTTAAATGAACAAAAAGTCATCTTTACTGGCATCATGTACTCCTAGTTGTTTTATTAAAGAAATCACTGTTGAAATGCTCTACAGGTGGAGCTAACCTTGGATTGACTCTACTACTGAAAACTTGGCATAAATATTTCTATTACCATCACTCCCTACACATCAGCCACCTGGTCTCTCTAACACAGTTAAGCACCCATGTGCTTTTTCCCAAAATTATAGGAACCTCTGCTTCAGGGTGCAACCAAAACAGAACACTAGACAAATGGACATGGGTCATACCCTAATCATGTCTCCTACTCCTTTGAGCATTTGAGACAGCTACATAAAGCACAAACTCCCGAGCCAGGGTCCTCAGTCCTCAGTTTGAAGGCAGAGACAGCTCCATGCATGAGACTGGCTTAAAAGAACTTCAATTATTAGGGCTAACTCGAAGTTCTGCTCACACCTGTGGGTATAGCATTGCTCACATTACATAGTGCTCTCCAGTAGCAAAGACAGTAAGATGGAGAAGCAAAGTGCTAGAAAACCAAATCTCCTCTAGCCACACGCACACAAGGCCTCTTTGTGAAAGCCCCACTTGCAATGTGCAAGCCAACTGTAGTCTCAACATAGTCAAGGTCATCTCTGGGCAGGGCATGTCACCAGAGAGACAGAGAGCAACAGAGCTTGTCAGGATTCCAATATTTAATAAACCCACTGTCCCCGGGGAAATTACTTAGCACCACTCGGGTATGCATACGAGCAGGGCCATCCTGTTCAGTCCAGCATTGTGCACACGCAGAGAAAGCCATGACCACCTGCCTGCAGCCAGGGCCGAGAGGTGCCCCTGAAATCACTGGTGATGTTTCAATTCTTTAGTCAAAAATCCATGCCTTACCCTTGCCTTGGACTTGTGCATTCCCCTCATGTAGCTGGAAATTAAATGAGTCATCAAAGTGACACAGCCAATCTCTTCATCGCCAGAGCCTCACAGGGGAGGGGCAAAGCTTTGGGAAATGAGGAAACAAGGCCATTTATAGCAGGGAATTAGATATCTTCACAGAATCCATGTACATTAACGAATGTTAATTTGATTCTGTCAGTTTGGTAGCTGGGCTGGCAATGCTGGCACGTTTGCAAGATGTAAGAAAAGTGCAGAAGTTTTGTGAAGCAGCAGCGGCACAGTCCTGCAGGGCGGCTTTGTGCAGGGGCATGATCAGAAGGGCAAGAAGTTTCCCACTGGCTCTCCATCTCTAAGCACCACCTCCACGCCACGGAACAGCACCCAAGCAATAAAGCATCGGGGAAAGATCGTGCCCCCAATTTGGGAACTAGAGCTGCACAGGGACAGGCAGCTGGCCAGATGTGGCCCTTGAGACACGGTACACAAACCCTGGTCTCCATAAAGAATCAAGCACAAGGGCATGAGTGAGCAAATCCGATCCAAGAATGCCCTCTCGTGGTCTAGCTCTAGCCTAGGGATGGGCTTGCAGACACAGGAGTTGGGCAGCCCGAAAACACAGTTTGAATCTTTACCTCAATCTGACAGAAATACATAGGACAATGCCTTCCACATCACGTTCCCCCTCCCTCACTCTCTCACAACCAGCACTGTGGCTTGTTCCAGTTCACCCCAACCTCTGCTTTCCCTGCTGCATACACCAACCTCTGCTACACAATCAGGAAAGACTCCCTGATTCACCAGGTCCTCTTTCATTTTCTTATCCAACTGTTCTCCCTCTTCTCTCATGTCAGCCTCATGTTTCCAAAGGAACCCTGCCGGCCATTCCACTCTGCAGCAAGAGGTCAAGCAAGGACCCCTGAATCTGGGGGTGGAGGGAGATGGGTACACATGGGGAAAAAGAGAGGGTGAGGGGTACACAGAGACAGCTAACCCATTCCTCCAGGTGGAGGTTCTTAATCAGGGGTTCAGGATGTTCAAAAAAGAATCATATTTTGATTTTTTAATTATGGCTCACTGAAATTTACCATTCTCTTGAAATTTAAATGTAAACAGTAAAGTTTGTATTAGAAGAACCCAAAACTTATCACCAATAGAAATCAGATACTTTCCTACCACATTTTAGTTGTTTCTGGTATATCAAAACTGCATTTACTGTCATCACTGTCTTGAAATTAAACCTGCTACTGGATCTTGCTATTTAAGATGTTAATAAGATGATATAAATTACTGTATCATATATCCAGGAGATTATATTTTGATAACTGTATTTCATTATAATTGGGCTTTCCTATAATTCTATTCATTTTGCCTTATGAACTTGAACATATATTTTTCCTAATAAAGAGTAAGTGTCAGACTGTCCAAGTGGTCGATGGCATGAGAGAAGTTAGAACTGCCCACCTGGAAAAGGGGTACATGAGCTGAGACCTGAAAGCCTGACAAGCATTTCCCAACAAGGCACAGAGATAGGACGGGGCAGAGGCCACCAAGAAGAAGGCATATGTTCTGAGTCCAGAGGGTCAGGATTCTGAGTGCCTGCCTCTGGTGCAAGATGCATCATCTGACCAACCTGTGGAGGGTAGAGATTTGAACATAATCAGTCAGGGCTCTGCCCAAGATGCCACAAAGTCCAGTGTGTAAAAGACAGCAGCTCATAAATAAACCTGTCTGCAGTGGGCAGCTTCTAGGTGATCCTGCTTCCTGGTGTTGATGCCTTTGTGGAATTCCCCTCTGAGGAATGTGGCTAGGCCTGATGACTTCTTTCTAATGAACAAGGTATGACAAACGTAATGTGATGCCTCTTCCAGGATGAGATTATAAAAGGACTCTGGATCCTCTCTTGCTTGTCTCTCTTGCTAACATGCTCCATCTGATGGAAGCCAGTCACCATGTCGTGAGTTGCTCTACAGAGAGGCTCACAGGGCAAATACCTGAGGGAAGCCTCCAGCAAACATCCAGCAAGGAACTGGGGCCTTCAGTCCAACAGGTGAGCTTGGAAGCAGGTCCTCCCCCAGTCGAGCCTTCAGAGGAGACTACAGTTGACTGATCATTTGATTATAGCCTGTAAGAGATCCAGAGGACTCAGGCTCTGCTATGACTCCTGACTCACAGAGACTGTGGGATAACAACTTTTTGTTGTTTTAAGCTACTATATTTTAGAGTCATCTGCTATACAATGAGCCAGAGCACACAGTCATGAGCAGGGACACCAACCTTCTAGCGATATTGAGGACGATGTCATCCCTCTTAGCACAGAGTGACTATACACAAAGAAATCTGAAGAGACCTGCATCTCAGGTGGACTTCAGAATCAAAGGTACCCCTCAGACAAGTTTATCAGAAAGCTTGAAAAGAAAAGAAAGAAAAGAAAGAAAAGAAAGAAAAGAAAAGAAAAGAAAAGAAAAGAAAAGAAAAGAAAAGAAAAAAAGAAAGAAAGAAAGAAAGAAAGAAAGAAAGAAAGAAAGAAAGAAAGAAAGAAAGAAAGAAAGAAAGAAGAAAGAAAGAGGAAAGGCAAGACATCAAAATGCTTATAACTAGATGCTAAAGTTAGGTTTTTCTTACGACCTGATATGTCTCTGTATTTCCTAAATATTTCTATATAGACAGAAATAATTCTATAAATACAGAAATATGTATGAGTGTACTTTCCAGACTTTCTACACTTTATACATACTGCTTTATACAAAATGTCTTGTAAAAAAAAAAAAATGGGAAAGATTTACACTTAGGTGTCACAAGACTTTCTCATAAGAGAAGATCATTTCCAACAGACTGAATAGCACAAAGAGGAATGAAGCAAGCACAGAAAGTGATTTAATTTATCCAGATGATTGGTAGGTTAAAGAAAGCAGTGGGAACTAAATCAGGGAAGCTAGAATGGGATCAGGATAGGGAGGGGGGGCATGTGTGCGAGAGGCAGACAGAGACAGAGAGACAAAGAAACAAAGATAAAGAGAGACAGGGAGGAAAACAGAGAGAAATGGAAACAAAGATCTTTTTCAACTTATGAGAAGTTGAGAAAGGAGGAAGGACTCGGCAGCCAAGAGTAACTAGACAAATCCAAACCCTCTTTCCAGCCAATAAGCACAGCTGGACGAGAAGAAAGAACAGAGCTGAGACCTTCACAGATTCCACAGCAAGTCTTCTCACCGACAGATATCCAGTGTTGGGCATGTGGAACCACGAAAATCTGCTTTCCCTTCTCAAGTGACATGTTTACAGTAAGCAAGACAGAGTAAGAATATGATGAAGCAGAGTAATGTTTTAATGGATTAACCAGGAGAGGCTGCTTCTCCTTACAGCCCATACCAGGACCCAGAACAACGGAGTGTAAGCCTTGGCTTTGAACTTTCTCTAATGGAGAGCTTGGGGATAAACTAAGCCTGGGAAGAATAGGTTCAGAGGCAGCTGGAGCCACTTCTCCCCACTCACCCTGCTCGCCTGTGGTCACCAGTGTCCATGGTTAGGGCCAGTCTACGCAGGCTGGATATGTTGGCAAGTTCTCAAGAGAAACCAAGGAATGTCCCTAGGAAGAGTCTGTGGGAAGGAGCCCTGAGTCCTCACCATCCTACATTGGCTGAGTCAGAGAGGACAGGACAAAAAGAAGTCCCAAATATTTTTAGGTTAGGGAACCTGGAAACACCTGCACTTGCTATTCTCATAGCACTGTATAAAGCCAGCAGGGGCCCACAGTGGGCCCACACCAGCATTTTTTTTTTTTAATAGAGCAAGATGTTTACTATTCTGGCTCAGTAGCTTCTCAGGGCTTTGATGTTAAGTCATACATAATTCTTCAAGAAATAGCAGAAATCTTAATCTCAGTGACCATGTTTCACACAGCCTCTGGAGAGGTCTTATTGCCAGGTAGGGCAGGTATACCAGTCATGAAGCCACTCAAAACAAAGGCTGGGATAACTTTGGCATAAAGAAGGCTGCTTTTGAGGTGGGTCTCTATCAGAATGTAGTGGTATCAAAATTACCAGCATCTGGCTGACTTTTCCAGCAAACTCCCAGGGAATGTTATGGGCCTCAAAATCAGCTCAACATAAAGTACTGAGCACTCCTATTGTCAAGAAAGTGGGCAAAAGACATACATGTATGGTACAGATGGGCTGAAGAGCATGACAACCCCAGCACTTGCCCAATCCCAGAGGCATAGGAGGAATAGGAAGCTTCCCTCGCTGGCTGAAAGCAGCTTGAGAATAACACAGAGAGCTGGCAACCTGCTCAAGACTTGCAGGCAGGATGGGAAAATGCAGAAGCAACCCAAAATGAGTCAACTGTTGTACACTGCAGCAATGCTTGCTTGATATCCACATGTCACCCTTACGTACGCTTTTTTCCAGCCCCCTGGGGATGGGTGAGGCCATGTGTCCAGCCCTAGCCAATGGATATGGGAAGGCATGCGTCACATTCAGACCAACACAGTGAAGAGGCACCCAATGACCTTTCAGTTCTGTCTTGTCTGCCTGAGGGACTAGAGGCTTCATGATGAAACAAGACTGAAACAACTAGCTCCTTGATCACTGTGTGGATGAAAGATGCCCCGGATAATCGCCCAAGACATGGAGGACTTTGCCTGAATAAGAAAATAACTTATGTATTACTGAGTTTGGGGGTTTGTTAACCTAATCTCTTGAAAAAAATCAAAAACAACTGAGAGCAAGGATGCCTCTGCAAGAGGGGACAGCAAAGTACCAGCAGCCCCTCCTGGGGTTGGGATCTATACGGGTCCATGGAACTTGGAACAGACCCAAGGAGAGCCAAAGGGAGTATGGTGGATTGACTGAGATTTCATTTCAACAACTTGGCAGAACAGGGGCTCAAACTAGAAATGAAGTTCAATTAGAAGGAAAGAAAGTGACTTTTTCTGCACACCTCAATTTGTGGCTTGAAAACTGAACCCACTCCCCAGATGTCTGTATGACAAGCAAAGCCATGGCCAACTGGCTCTTCTCTGGCTGTCTGCAATTTGGCCAAGGGAGTTGATAATTTCTCTTTTCAGAGAATCATCGCATTTCAGATGAAACAGGACCTCCAAGTGCTAGGATGACACACAGGTTTCATCTGCAGTGCCAACTCCAGTAGATTGCTGGTGACTCCCTGGAGAGCCATGTCAAAAGGATTCTAGGACAGCGTCCAAGCTCAGTTAGGAAAGAGTAAGATGGTTGATTAATGAGGTCTGCCAGAGGAAGGCAGAATGAGAGCAGAGGGGAAAAAATGGAAAAAGAACCCTAAGAAAAACAACCCTAAGAGCCCAGCTCTCTCATTTTACAGATGGTGAAATCAAGTCCCAAAAATCATACCCAAAGCTCTCCAGACTGATGATCCTACACCCAAGACTTGAACTCCCATCTTTCATTCCCATCCATTATATTTTATTGCCAGCTGTGGCTTAGAAAGAATTACTTCTAAGAATGCAAATGAGATTCAGCTCTTTTGCTTTTCTCCAGTGTCTCTTGGTTGCCCACTGTTCCCGATTTTATATTAAAATCATACATAAAACTAAATAATCTCTTAAAAGCAGACAACTTCCTCTGATGGGTGACAAAGTCAGAGAGACCTGAAGCATGACAAGGCCTCTGCACACTACTGCTGTCTCTGAACATGGAGGGACCGCAGGAGAAGTATTTATTGAGGGTGCCCTTAGGGTTGCTGAGCAATGTCCTCAACTGAGAGCCAGCCAAGAAGTAGAGACCTCAGTGTTATGACTACAAGGAACTGTGTCCAGCCAAAACCTAAATGAGTATGGAAGAGCATTCTTCCCCAGAGCCTCCAGATCATGACCTAACCTAGGAGTCACCTTGATTTCAGCCTACAATGTGGACCTCCCAGAACTAGCCTGGACTCCTGGCCGGCAGAACTGTGAGATCATCAATGGAAGCTGTTTTAAACCTCTAGGTCTCTGGTAAATGATTAAGCAAGAACAGAAAGCCAATAGACTTGGCCGCTTAAATGGGCCTCTTGTGGATGGCTGGCAAAGCCATGTTTGAGAAATGAGGACTGTCAATATCTTGTTGAGTGGTGGCAGTGGTGAAAAGCAGCCCATGAGGTAAACTCAAGAGAAGTATTAACGTAATGGCTGGACCAGGTCAATTGATTCCTGCGACATCCAACATACAGTATTTCTAGACTTTATATTTAAAGAAAGCAAGGTTTGTAAGGTCACAACAACAATCGATCCTAAATAATCTCCAAAGGGAAGGCTAAATGGGACCAAAAGAAAGAAGAAAGAAATTCCTTTTCTCATTCATATTTGCAAATTCAGCACATAAGTTTGCTAAAGACTGCTTTAACAGTTAAATCTGCAGACATGTGAGGAGGATGCGAAATGCAGGGAGAATAAGGCAAGTTCAAGAATACTTTCGGGGATCCCTGGGTGGCGCAGTGGTTTGGCGCCTGCCTTTGGCCCAGGGCGCGATCCTGGAGACTCGGGATCGAATCCCACGTCGGGCTCCCGGTGCATGGGGCCTGCTTCTCCCTCTGCCTGTGTCTCTGCCTCTCTCTGTCTCTCTCTGTGACTATCATAAATAAATAAAAATTAAAAAAAAAAAAGAATACTTTCAAGCTGAAGATCCCAATGTCTGAATTAAATGGTATCCACATATGACCTTGCCCAACCTCAAACTCAGACTAGCTGCTCCCGCTTCTGGTATATCAAGCCAAGAAAAGCTTTTATGTGTCTGTTCTCAAGGACCAATATTATTAGTAGTAAACAATGACAACAGAACAGATACCATACACTGACATCTTTCCTCTTGTGAGAGGAGGCCCTTTCCAAAGTATTAAACACCATTTTAAGTGTCTTTCGTCAATCAAATTCATGAAACAAAAAATAAATGGTTCCAGAACCACTGCTTCCAAGGTTACCGTTCCCAAATACTCTGCTTCTTTTATCCTCTTCCATAGTTGTCAGAATATAAAGACAGGCCTGGCTTCTGGTCCCAGCTTTGCCAAACTCAGAGGCCTCAGATAAGTTTTTTCCCTCTCCAAACCTCAGTTTTCCCGTCTTTCAAAGGAGGACAGTAACTGTCCCGAATTCACAAGGCCATGACAAAGTTAAATCAGGCACATGTCTCGGTTCAGTGGCAAGCAGCCGGGCACAGCTCAGTATTGGCAGCCACTGGCCATAGTACCGGCAGAGAAGGAATGAGGCCATGAATGGCCATCCCATGAAGGCTGTCCCATCCAGAACAGATGAGCAGTATTTCTTATACATGAGCAGCAACTTCCTTTTTATTAAAAATTGGTCATATGAGCTTTTTCTTCAAACCTCTTTCCCAAATTCCCACGCCACAACTCAGAATATTAATATTTCCCAATTGCCAAAGCCAGTGCACTGTTCTGATTCTGAATATAAACACATACCAACATTAGGTTTCAGACCATTAACTTCTTTCCTTTTCCATCTTTCATTTTATCATTTCGAACTTGGAGCAACCAAAGAGATTTATATTTTAAACATAAAAAACATCCCTAAAAACCCTTTGCTCCGAAGCTGAAACCTTTTTACGCCATTAGTTTAAGCTCAAACATCAGTATATGAATGAATTTGCAAACCCCTAAAATTCGTACATGTTTAGGAAGGAAAAAATAACTCAAAAGCAGTAGGCTCTGGAATTATCACATATAATATTCTGCCCCAATTGCCACCGAAATATTATAGATACTCAATTTCTACATTTCATCTAAGGTATACTTTCTAAGGCTTATGAGATGCTTAAAACAGGGACTAGGTGTTCTTTGCCCTCAACACCAGCCTTCAATATAAAAAAGCATCAAATGAAGCAAATGGTGGGTATTCATCATTTCTAATGGCTGAGTAATACTCCATTGTATATATAGACCACATCTTCTTTGTCCATTCATCTTTCGATGGAATACCCACCATTTGCTTCAACGTGGATGGAACTGGAAGGTATTATGCTGAGTGAAGTAAGTCTATCGGAGGAGAACAAACATTATATGGTCTCATTCATTCGGGGAATATAAAAAATAGTGAAAGGGATTAAAGGGGAAAGGAGAGAAAATGAGTGGGAATTATCATTAAGGGTGATGGAACATGAGAGACTCCAAACTCTGGGAAACGAACAAGGGGTAGTGGAAAGGGAGGTAGGCGGGGGGATGGGGTGACTGGGTGATGAGCACTGAGGGGGGCACTTGACGGGATGAGCACTGGCTATTATGCTATATGTTGGCAAATCGAACTCCAATAAAAAGATATACAAAAAAAAAAAAAGATCTTAATGAGTGCAGATCACATCCAACTTTTGACTCTTGAGAAACAGCAACTAAATTCTTTCTGATTCAGAAAGAGGACCTTTATTTGTTTTTAAAAAAATAAAGTATTGAGTACTGCATGCTAACCATGTTTCTGAAACTTGCCAAGTGCTCCTCCCTGTGACTGGATGAGAGAGTCCACCTTGCACCTCCAGTGGACACCTATGAAGTCCCTAAAACCATCCACTTAGGGACTGAGCAACCCGGAACAGGAGGTTCTGGGCTTTCAGAGCCTCCTTCACAACTCCAGCACACCATCATTATTAAAGAGTACTTATGGAGGGTTATTCAAGGAGGTTAAGTGCATATTCCTCACTGAAAATATCACTTCACAAGACCCTAGCTATAAAAGGTAAAAATACACCATTGAGTCATGAATCAGTATGTAAAGATTCTGTTTCCAAACTATTAGAATTGTACCATCACAATTCTCATGTCTGTATACACCTGCAATATTTGTTTTCTAGTAAACTCATATCATCCTCTTACTGCCTACTTTAGAGGCCCAAATGACACTGACATCATGGTTGTGCTTGTTATGTTCCCCCCCACTTTACATGACGATAAATACAAACTACCAAAACATAAACCAGCTGTGGTTCATGCTCAGGGCCAACTTAAGATAAGGGGGTAAAGGATCAAGCAGTGCTGCTAAAAAAAAAAAAAAAGAAGAAGAAGAAGAAGCCCCTGGACTCTCTCCACGCTCTTCATACAAGGGCCTGCCCTGTCTGCTCCTGTAAACCATCTAAATGTGTCAGAGTTTCTGCTGATGAGCTCACTGGGTACCAAGGGCCATTGAAATGACAGTATGACAGTGGAGTAAGCCAGACATAGGCCCATGGTAATGGAGGGTGACCAGGAGGCCAGGTCTAGCTGGGTGTCATCCCATGTCATCACCTTGCCATGTTGTCAATGGTGCCCTTCCCAAACTGAAACCCAAAGGGCATGGACTGACCGTGCCAATGTTGCTCTCTGCACCCTTGTATCCCATTCCTTCAGCATGGACCAGGCAGCTGTTGCAACCCTCCATCAGTCAGGTACTCGCTCAATTCAGCAGGTATCATTACTCCATGAAAAGCCACAATGTCCTGCAATGTGCAAGAGTAAGTCCTTTTGGGATGCCTGAGTGGCTCAGTGACTGAGTGTCTGCCTTCGGCTCAGGGTGTGATCCCAGGTCCAGGGATTGAGTCCCACATCAGGCTCCCTGCGAGGAGCCTGCTTCTCCCTCTGCCTGTGTCTCTGCCTCTTTCTCTCTGTGTTGCTCATGAATAAATAAATAAAATCTTTGGAAAAAAGAAAAAAAGAGTAAGCCCTTTCGCCACCCCACCCTTGTACTTACATTCCTGAAGAGTCCACTGTGAGCCCCGGCCATGCAACAACAGAGCCCTCTGTTCTATGTAGCCATAATCCACCTCCTTTATTTAGCCAGAAGCCAGAGTAACTTCAGACATTAAACTCCAAAAACATAAGAATTTGGGAGATTGGCACTCCAAGGCAAGTTTAGAGGACTCTTTATACCCCATCGTACCTGTCTCGACCTTATTTTGCCTTTCAGTTACCTGGCATGATAGCCAAAAAGACATCAGTACATCTATTACCGACAGCAGCTAGTAGGTGATCCAATTCTCATTCTAAGAAGTATTACCACAACCTCATGTTCCAACAACTCTTGTGTGAATTTCATACATCATAGAGACAGCTAAAGGACTTTTCACTTCTATGAAGCTCAAGCCAAACCGGACCATTTTCTGGGTTTGGCAACAACCAAAATTTTCCAAGACTCACTGATTTAAGTCTCAGGTCTCTAAGACCTAAGAACTTTTCCACTGCTTTTAAATGTGATTATATATAAAGAAAAAATGGCCCATGTTTTTCTAATTCCTGCATCCTTCATTCATCAAATGCTTTCTCTGAGAGCTATTTGATATCTAAGAAAGCATTTGAGTATCCTGTAAGTCTTTCAAATTTCCCCCCTTTTGAACTGGGAAGCTGCCTTTTTTGCTAAAAGCAAACTAAATTTGAACCTCAAAAGGCTTTAGGTCTGAAATTTGAACCTCCTCAAAGTATAAGTGGGTTTTAACCCAAGATAAAAACTATGCTTTCTTCTCTTAAATATATATTTTTCCCATTTTCCCCTTCATATGCATACCAAAATGAAAAAGATCTCACTGAGGAGGAGGATGTCTCTCAAAAAAAAGTGATAAGTAATGAAATGAAAGTAATGAAAGAAAAGTTGATAGTTTTTAGTTCAATGGGCTAAAAAATAGACGACCATAATTTAATGTACCCAAATAAATAAGTGTAACCAGATAAATAAGAGTCATGTACCTCTTATACAGTAGCTAGTATAAATTCACTAGTATGCCCAGCCCATTATAAACTAAAATGCTAGATAAAAAGTCTGGTCAACATTTCCTATGAGCTGTCCTTCCACTCCATTTATAGAAAAAAAAAAAAAAAAACTCAAGAAAAGGAAGAGAGTGAGGACTTTAAACCTTTTCCACTCCTAAACCAGAAGATTATTATAGACCCAAATGAAGAGAAAAAGATGAGCACGCCTCCTTCATCTGAGCCTTTGGGACAATTAATGCATCTCAGAGTTCAAAGCCAAGTGTCTTACACTTCCTTCTATCCTTAATTGTTCTGATTTTCAAAGAAAAAATCCTAGGCACTGTGATTATCTTTCATCATTATACAAGACACATTAAATATAAGAGAACCTTTCCCTTACTTCATTTTTCAACACGAGAACAGAAAAATCAACCCCCAGAAGTGATACGAGGACAGGAAGTAAGAGTGATTTCCTGAAATGCCTGGGCTACAATCTTTGTAATCAGCTGAGGACACCACCCACCACATCTGGGTGGGCACCAGAGCCCGTTATGCTAACTATGATTGGGCTGGATGAATAGCAAATCTGTCATATTGTGGCTGGGCAGCAAGTGGGGATAAAACACTAGCATCCAGGACAAGCTGCTGCATAACACAGAAGGCAAGAGTGTCACTACAGAAAGGCCAGTCTCCTTCCAGATACATCTATGGACCCACATTCATAATGCAATTTAACAAATGCCGTCTAGCGTGCAAGAAAATGAAACAAAACAGCACCCAGGTCCTATAATCCCAGAGGGGACAAGATTCCCACCCTACCAGGGCCAGACATCATGCCTGCTTTTATACAGGTGTTCTCAACATTATCCTAGATCTCTGTGAGCTCCGTGAGGCAGGGCTGTGTGTTGTCCCCGCAGTATCTTTCTACAGGGAACTCACAAAGTCCAAGGTGCACAACAGGTGTTTGCTGAATCAATGAACTGACAAATGTGCAAACCAGCCACTGGGACCCCCAGTGAGTCCTCAGTGAGTCCTGTGCCATCCTGCCATGCACTGCCGCCTCATTGGTTGCATTTAGCATCGACACTTCTGAAAGCCACAGGTATTCAAGAGAACTGAGAAATCTCAGGCTCTGGTGTTGCACTACCTGGCTGCTAATCTTGGCATGACTTTTCAGCTGTCTGCAAATTACCTTATCTCTCCTTGCTTCATACTCCCTCTCCTGTAAACTGATGATAAAAATAACACTTAGCCCACTGAAGTGCTCATGATTAAATGAGATAATCCACATAAGAGACTTAGAATAGCCTGGCAAACATTAAGCACTCAATACATGCCAACTATTTCTATTACTTTCACTCTTGTGGGTCAGTAAACAGTCACCAACACACAAGCTTCCAAGTTGTAAATAAGCACTCATCTCAGTAATTGAAATTAACGAACTATATTTCCAGTCATTAACACAAACTAATGTAAAAATGCACTAGAGAAGAAAAGAAGCAAACTCCACATATATGTGCACATCATGTGTTGCATTTGTGTTAGAACAATGGCAGCAGCTTTCAAGGGTGGTAAACACACACGTGTCGAAATATAACAAAAATTCTCCGCAAAGCCAAATCTATCGTAGTGCTTACCTGGGATGGGAGTGGGGGGAGTCTAAAGGAGCTTAAGTTTTATTTGTAATGTTCTAATGCTAAAGCAAGTGGATTCCTGAATTATTTTCTTAACTTATCATTAAAAATTTAAAACAAACATTTAAAATGTACACCAAAAATAAACAAAAAATAGAACAAAAAAAAAAAAAGGAAAAAGAAAATTGGTCTCCTCTAGCAGCGCCAGGAGGGAGCTCTCCATGTGGTTGCTGGAGGAGGGAACTGTAATTACTTAAGCAATGGCTTCTTCTTGGCTGGATGGCAGGTTCTGTCTGGCAGGAAATCCACTTGCCTTGTCATTACACTTGTGTCCTCAGCACTGATCACAGCACTAGGCACACAGTGGGTGCTCAGTGTGTGTCTGTAGACCAAATGGATGCATTTAAGAGAAAAAATTCCAAAATCCTTTAAGCAACTGGATACAGTCTTTCATTTTTCAGTCTCTCTTTTTCAAAGTCTAAGTATATTTAATTATTCAACTTTCAAACCATGAGAAAAGACTTCTGGTCAGTCAGGGGTTTAACTAGCATGTTTAAATCACAGATATTTGGAGACCTCTCCCTGCCAAAATGGTGCTCTTTTTATTATGTTCTCCCTCTCCCTGCCTCCCCCATCTCATGTCATGACCTTGGAGGCACAACAAATTGCTTTCGGTGTGGGTCCCACACGGCCTGAGGTTATGATACGCTATGCAGACATGGTCTACCAAGTCTTGCAGGCCGAAGCAAATGCGTCAGCAAAATCTACCCATCGTTGCTATAGATTTATGTCGGTCCAGCAATTATACAGGCTGTCACAGGTTCTGGGAACACGCTAAAGTGAAATATAGAAGAACTCCTCAGAGAGTAGCAGCAAAAAATCGAAATTCCTGCCTAACCCCTCCTGACTCCAACCCCCTCTCTTTCTAGACTGAGGTCACCCCTCCTCCCCCCCAAAAAAACAACCCTGTGGAGCTGCAGAGAATGCCCCACCTTAACCGACTTCTCAGGGTGGGTCATATTCAAGCACCATGAAGGGAGCTGTACGATTGCTATGGTAGGGCAGGACATTTCAAAGAGGACATGCCCTCTGTAAACCTAGGAGAGTGGGGGGCAGACTCTAAGATCCAGTATCACTAAACACACAAGACTATGGATCTTTCTGAACTTGGCCTGCCTGTGCTCGTGAGAAAGATTTTATATTTCCTTCAACCTCTGCAGAAGAACGGGTGAACAAAGAATTTTTAAAATGTTCTTCTAACCATGAGGAATCACAAATTTGTTCTGAAGGAGTTCTGCGGTCACAAAATCCTGTGTCCAGACCAGGCAAAGTGAGGAGTTCAGCCAAGAGCCTCTCTCCGCCCTCATCATTAGCCCCAAAGGCCTGGAACGCCCACTCCAGGCCAAGCCCTCAGCAAGGATCAGAGGGTTCAACAGTGGACATAATAGTCTTAGGACCACACTTACAGGTCCATCAGGGATAGAAGATAGAACACATATAATCACAAATTCAGCTAATCCACACGGTAGCAAGTGCCAGGAAAAAAACCCTAGGTGCCAAAAAATGAAACCAGACTCCGGATATGGAGAGAAGATGGGCTTCAGTACTGCTGGTTCCTTAGGTTCTTATAAGGATTAAATGAGATCATTACAGCATCCAACTTAATGTGGAGTCTCAAACATGAACATCCCATTCCACCTCCCTCTCTATATCAGAGAAGCTAGAGAGGGATGCTAAAATAAATTGCTTAACTTGCTTGAATGAGCTCACTGCTCAGAGGAATGAGTAAACCACTCAGCCATTTATTCTTTCTGGAAATATCACTGAGCATCTACTATGTGCCAGGACAAAGGTGCCAAAAATACAACAGGGAATAGGACAAACTATGCCCTTACTCTCATGATGCTTATCTTCTAGTGGGAAGAAAGACCCAACAAGCAGGAACTGAGTTCAGATCTCAGAGAAAGCTATTAAGGAGAAAAGGAGTCAGGGTTGCACAACACAAGTTAGTGAGTAACTGGGCAAAGGTCGTTAGATCACCTGGTCAGTGCCAGCTCCTCTCCAGAGGTGATATACGAGCTGAGATCTGAGTGATAAGCCAGATATACAAAGAAAAGTGAAGGAAGACTGTTCAAGACAAGAGGGAACATGAGAGTCAGAGTCCTGAGCAAAAAGAGGTTGGCATGGTTAAGAGAGGATAAAGAAGCTGGGCATGGCCAAAGCCTGGTTGAACACTGGAAGAATGGATGGGGGACACATCCTAGTGGCTTTGTAAATTTGAGGCACTCGATTCCACGGGTCTACTCCCTGGAGGAAAAACAAGAGCAATATGAGCAGTCCCAGGGAGTGACAGCTCAGCGTGGATACAATAAATGCAGTTTCCACTAGAAAGCAGACAAATTTGTCATGTGCCAGCTCCATACAAGGAATGGCTCAAGTAACTAAGTAAATAGCTGACATCATTCACAAACACCAAACATTACGGGGTTCACTTCTTAGAAGAAGTCAGGGCTAAAGATCTTGATTCCCAAGGAGGAGAAGGAGGAAACATATTTATTCAACACTCTTCTGCCCATATATTACTGAATCTCGGCAGAGCAGCTGGTTCACAAACACTACTGAAAAATCCCTTAGTACTGCAAAAGCTGAACAGCTACAACCCAGTGCTTGGCATAAGCAGCTGCAAATTTTGTCTCTTCTCAGAAGCCCCTATTTTGCAGCTACGTAAATGTATCGGCAGACTTCAGTTTTCACTAAATGGACTTTTAATTGTATACGTTTCCTTTGCAAGAAAGCCTTTATGACATACATTTATGATGCTGTCATCATAAAAGTTACTTAGGAGGATCTTGGAATCACAGTGAGTGGCTCCGACATGGCTTCGTGAGTCCTGGGAACCAGGTGTCAGTTGTTCCCTCCTGGAGAAGGTCTCTCGGTCCCACCCCGCAGGAAAAAACACTTCCACCTGGCTATTCATACAACAGAAATGAACTCCCACCAGTGCAGCTTAATTAGGTGGAGGCATATTTCCATTTTGTTTTTGGAGAATTTTTTTTCCTATTAAATATGTATGTTGGTTTAAGCAAGGCAACCTGAAGAATCAAGAACTCACTAGTGTGAGTTCTATCTACATCTGTGGTGTCGGTTTCTCCCTCCATTATGGCTCTCAGCTCTGCCTCACTTGCTTCCATACAAGCACTTCCTAAGTGGCCTGTTAGGTTCATGTCACCGTGCCAGACTCATTCCATCAACTTAGGCACCCTGATAGTAAGAATGTCTTTCTCACTGGCCCCTGGAAAGCAGTCCAAGGCAGCTCTGATTGGCCTAGTATAAGTCACAAGCCCTCTTCTGAGGCAATTCCTGTATCCAGGGGGATCTAGGACCTTAGTAGTGGAGCCTGGGCATTCTTTCCGCCTTGTGGCTGGAACTTATAAGGACTCCAGCATCAAAAGGAAGGAGGAGATGATACCCAAAGACACCCAACATTGGGAAATAGCATGATGACCAGGTTAATACTTTAGCCACCTCAGTCCCCTGCAGCAGAAATGTGAGTTAATGAGGTTACATGCTGCATCTAACCACATACAACTGAGTAATGTGGAATCCTACTTCCCGCCTAGGCAGCACCATCTGAAGCTTTATAATTCTCTGAGTTCTGCTTTTCTAGGTTATTTATTATTAATCACTCCTGGTCCCTTCAGGTGTTGCGAAAGTGTTCGATCAATACTTTCAAACACTTACATGACTGAGCAGAAATAGAACCACTTACCTCTAGAGCCATCCCCAAACATTCCCAATTGGGTATTTTATGTTGGCTCTTTCCCTTACACTGACCACTGATAGTATAAAATCTCTTCCTTCCAAGGTGTAAAAGGAAAGCTCTGCCACTAGAATGTGTCAAAAACAAACAAGTTTAATGACGAAGGTGGCTTCAAGCTCATGAGCTGGACAGAGTCGAACCTACATTATGTACCCTTTCTTGGCCTTTGTTCTCCAACATCCAACAATCACTACCTTCCATCATCTGCCATCCCAGATGCTATCTGACATGACCAGACATATCTGAGTGTATAGTTATTGTCTGTTCCACAAGAATGTAAGCTTCATGGGTCCAGGGCCTCATGTCCTTGGGTAGCCCCAAGGCTCACACATGGCCGGTACTTAATAATTACCGGTTGGCTATAGGATTAGCTGTCACAGAATCACTTTCTTCTACATCATTTCCTATAGTATCCCAATTGGAAATGCTATAATAAACAACTTTTAATTTAAAAAGCATTGCCATACCCAGAAGAACTAGCTTCTGACTTAGCCCTAGAATCTAAGCAATCCACATCCTCAGCAAGATCTTCCGCTAACCAGGATTTCAGGAAGCACCTGAGGCCTTGAAGGTTACAGTGTTTTGGTGCCTCTCTGTTTCTACAGCCTTTTAACCCTTCCTAGCACCAACTATGAACTTTCATACTTGTTTTTTTATTTGTTTTTTGTTTTAGATAGAGAGCTGAGGGGGCAGGGAAGGGCCAGAGAGCGAGGCAAAGAGAAAAAAAATTTTTTTTAGATTTATTTTATTCATGGGAGACACAGAGAGAGGCAGAGACATAGGCAGAGGAAGAAGCAGACTCCCCACTGAGCAGGGAGCCTGATGGGGGACTCAATGCCAGGACCCAGGGATCACGATCTGAGCCAAAGGCAGATGCTCAACCACTGAGCCACCCAGGCATCCCAGAAAGAGAGAATCTTAAGCAGTCCCCACCCTCAACACAGAGCCCAGCACAGGGCTCGATCCCAGAACCCCAAGATCATGACCTGAGCTGAAACCAAGAGTCAGGTGCTTAACCAACTGATGTTTAAGCACCCAACTGATGCTTAATCACCCTGCATACTTGATTTTCTTATAAAAAATATTTTATGATACTTCTCTCAGGTTGTATTGAGATCTTGAATTTATCCAACATAAATTAGTGGTTGATGAAGACTGAATGACCAGCCACTGTCAGGACTATCCCCATCCACTCTCCAATTTCCTCAGTTGTCCTTGACTCACCAACTGCAATGTTCTCATCATTTCACCAGCTATAGGCCTCCAATGGCAATCGTATTCAGAAGATTCTCAGCAAAATGAGCACACTTCTTGAATTCACCTACAGACCATGAGAGAACACCAGGCCCATTGTCATTTACCTAATTATTTTTATACCTTCACTGAAATGCTTCGAGATCTCCTTGGCTTTGGTGTTGGCCAACAACCCCCCTCTTTTTATAAACAAGCTTTTCAGATAAGAAATTTACACCAGCTGCAATCAACCTTTCTAGAAGGAAACCATTCTCTCTGACATGACAAGAGCCACTAAAAAACAACCACGGCAGGAACAGCAGCTTGTACGATACCGCTGACACCTCAAAGAGTCAGGGAAAAAAATAGCTGGTGGAGGGAAAAGACCAAGTCCATAAACATTGCAGAGAGGCCAGGCTCCCCCAGCTCTCATGCTACATGCGGCAACCAATTACTCTCTCAAAAGAAGAATGCAGGTCTTACATGAAGTGGAACAATTAATTTCACGCTTGTCATCCTGGCCTCAATAGTAAGTTTATTTGAATCAAATATTTGCGGTACATTACGGCTTGCAGGGGACAGTTCTGGTGCCTCCTGAGCTGACGGACTACCTTGATGGCTACCATTGTAAAACAATCCATCAATAAGAGTAATTATGGTATTGATCAAAGCGGTTGGCTGCCTCAGATTGGAATCAATTCTCAGGAGTTGCTGGGAACAGAAATGTCTAATGGACTATTCCATCACTAGTCACTGCGGCAACTGAAACAGCTAATATTCTGGAAAGTTCTTAATAATTACTCATTGAATCTGCATTTCTGCTTCAGTGCTCGTAACTAGACCCTGCTTACTGTAGCCTGAAAGTCAGTCCAAGTGGATGAAGGAAGGGCCAAATGCAGACTGACCAAAAAAAAGCAGAATAATGTGGAATACTACCTTCAATAATTTTATTGTGTCCTGTTAATCAGAGAAGATCATTATTTCTTTTTACAGAGTTTCTGGGTAAGAAAGTACCACTGGGAAGAAAACAGCATATTTTACGGATGCAGCTCTTACAGAGGTCCCTGACAAAAGGAAATTCTGCATTTTGATGTTGATGGCATCGGTAACAGAGTAACACAATATCATTACTGTAAAGTTCTCAAGCATGTACCTTTCTAGAAGGTTCCTAAATTTGCCTAGCTCATGGGGAAAAATTTGGAGTCTCTGGGAAGCCACATAAACTTGGGGAAATGCACAGTAGCACATAAGTCTAATAAACCTCCTTCCTTTTTCTCTCACTCAAATGCATTTCGATTTATAACCAGGATCTGCTGTACCCAGGACAGCCCCTGCATGGAAAAGGAAGACCAGACCCTCGAAGCTGCTACACTCTTCATCGGGTGGTCTCTTGACCAGCACAAGTTGGAAAGAGGGTAGCTGTTCAATCTTGAGGACTTCCTTTTCTGGGTCTGGCAAGACCTGGCACAGTACTTCCCCCACACAGCACAGAATGCACACTTCCCTACAGACAAGATCACAGATCCACCAGTAAAGCTGTGGCCGCCTCCGACTTAGAGGCTTTCCCTCTTCAGGACTTAACATACACAACCTTCTTTCAGGGTGCAGTCCAACATTGAGTCCTCACAAAGCCTTACTTTTTGTCCCAAAATTTAACATTGACATGTTCTAACTCTGCTTCTGCATTTTCATTTTTTCATTAAGCATTTCATTGCCCATCCAGCTCTGACACTTAACCTCTCTGTGCTTCCCTACATCCATTTACACTCCCACAAAGGGGGAGGAAATGATTAATTCTGAGAGTAGGGTGTTTAGAGAAGGCTTACTGAAAGACATCTGAGATGACTTGAGGGATTCCCAAAGTACCAGAGTACCTGACAGTGGAGGCAGGGGAGGAGTTTTGGGGAGAATAAACACCAGCAAAGGCCAGAGAGGCAAATGAAGGGTTGGCTAGTGTTGTCTACAGCACAACGGTGTTGAAGTAGAGACAGCCCATGTAGGGTGGGGTAGAGACAGCCCATGTACACCGAGAAGGGCCTGTGATACAGGGCTGCTCCAAGGATTATACTTTGTTAGAGGCAGCAGGGAGCCAGCTGATGGAAACACTGTCATACAAAAGGTAACCCAGAATCCTTGTGCAAGATGAACTGAGAAAGGAAAGGGAGCCTGAAGGCTAGTTGGGAGGAGAAATGATGATAAAACACCAAATCCTTCTAAAACAAATCTTGTGTAATTGGGACACTATTTCAAATAACAAGTTGATGAATACTCACACGGACGTTTGCCAGAGCACATCGTCGTCCTGCATTCTGTTGTGTTGTTTGCATACTGCAAGAGTGGCCACAACGTTATTAGGAATGTACAGGATCATTAGCTGTCCTCCTCTTATTTATCAAAGCGCTAGAAGATGCCTGAGTGAATTCCAAGTTCAGTTTGGAAAGTTTCAAGATAACAATGTATTTATTTAAAGGCTTAGAAGGTTTTCACGCCAGAATGACTCTTAACTCTCCTTAGCACTATAAACATTACCATTAAATCAAACATGATTCCATCTTAAAAGGGGGAAATCAGGTTTAGACAGTTTTTAACCTGAGAGAAAAATGTGTGCAATAGAAACCAAACAGCCATTCCACCAGGAAAAACTTACAGATGTTTGTCTTCCCTCAGCAACCAAATATTAATTTCACTGATGGTGAGATTAAGGAGGCAGACAATAGTCAACTGAGATTACTCCAGTGCTTTTATCTGCAATTGGCAGCCCCTTTAAGCTGAGGCTAGAGGACAGGAAAATGTCCTATTAATGCTCTGCACAGTAGATAGCTGATAAAACCTCTACATTGCAGATAAGGGCCGTGTTCATCCTAGAAATCCACCAACTCCTTAGAGCATGCAAGCCACTGTGTATCATTCCTGTTGATTTCTATGAATTTCTGATATGGAAGAGTTTTACTTCAATTCAAAAAACTTTGTAACAATAATAATGACAAAGATACTAATAGCAACTAACAGTGATACAGCACTTATTACAGATTAGGCTGTATTCTTAACCTGTAACCTTTCCAACAACCCCATGCGTTAGGTACTATTATTACCTCCATCTTCATGCAGGGGAACTGAAGCTCAGCAAAGTTCAGTAATTTGCCCAAATCCTTATCTTCCCCCATTTACACTCACAGACGTATACAAGTAATCACCTGGAAGTTACCAGAAGGTTGCATTTGGTGGACACATCATTGCACTCCTGCAGAGAGAATATACTATCATTCCCAAAAGCAACAATGGTTTATTCCAAGCTACTTAAAGATTTCAACTGGTCCCTATGCCAGCCACCCAAAGGAGAAATGGAAGGGAAGGAAGGAAAAGCCAAGTGTGAGATAAAGAACCACCATTTAACCCATCTCCTATCTGGAAATGGAAAATGACCCTTGAGAGATCAGACTCATCCCTGACAAACCCAAACCTGTCATTTGATGGGAGAGCATCCCTCCTCAGAGAAGTGCTTCTCAAGTGGTCTCCAACTGCATCAACATCCTCTAGGAAAATGGGGGAAAAAATCCACATTTCAAAGCCCAGCCCCTGCCCAGTGACTCGCTATGAGGAAATATGAGGAATGCATCTTAAACAAGATCCCTGCATGATTTTATGGCGATTCCTGGATTAGAAACTGAAGTCATCCCAATCTCACTGCCATGGACTCCTCCAAAACACACGCACACATAACACGAACCCGCCAATACCTTCCTCCCAAACATGTGTAACAGGAATAAAGAGACCCACCCACAACCTCTTCTTTGCAAAAGAATCAATACCATAATACCATAAAGCCCTTTGTGCCAAAAAAAAGAAACACCTTACAGCCACACGTTGTTCCAGTATTTTGAAATATGTCGCATAGATATGAAGAGGTTTTGGGCAACACTGCCTGAAACAGCTGGTCAAACAGTGCAGTTTTGAACCCTCACTATTACATTAAAGGTCTGATTTCAGAGCCACGTGTAAAAAGGGAGGAAAAAGAATGATTCTGAGAATATTAAATCAAATCCTGACCTTAAAAGACCAGCCAAAAGCACAAGGTCACAGAAAAGGCAAAAGTTATGTGACCCTACGATGGACAGCAAAGGCTCAGAGAGCATGGACAGGCTGCTGAGGCCAAGAAATCACTGCAGGTAAGAACCATGATGTCTGGCAGCTAAGATCCACTGTGTTTTCTTGAGGTCTACTTTTTCTTGCTGACCCTGCTCTTCTGGCCACTCCAACACCTCTCCAACGCTTTCGTGGAACCCTCAGTCAACAGCAGGCTCTGGAATAGGAGGAGCACAGGAAGTGTTGCAGGGATCCGTGGCACAAACAAGCTGGGTGATCACAGACAGACAACAGGGCACCAGATGGCAAACACCTGGTCCCGGGGGACAATGGGACAGAGAGCAGAGAAATTCAGTTCTGTGGCCCAGGGTGGGCAGCCCGCATGAGGACACCTGAGAGAGGAGCAAGACAACAGAAGCACTGGCAGGGGATATGCAGATACTCCTTTAGACAAAAATGTCTACTTATAAGAATTGTGGCCACGTCCTAGTCACAAAGTCACTGGCCAGGGAGGCCTTTGCAGAAGCCCCTGAAAGACTTCCAAAACAAAGAAAGAAAAAAAAAAGATCCTACAGACAGAAGAGAGCCAAGATGCCAGCCCACTGCCCCAGGCCACAGAAATGAGACTGCTCCCTGTTAATCCAGATCCCACGAAACCGACATTTCCATAAGAGGTAGGGCTGATGTCATCTACTAGTAAATCTATGTAGACCCACAGTGTAATGAAGGGATTCTCACATAATGTTTGGTGTGAAATCCTATACAAGGAGCTCAACCTCAATCTAGTGCTGTATTTTCTGACAATTGCATCACCAGATCATCCCTGAGAAATCAGTTTTTTCCTGTAAGGACCTGTTTGTCCTTTAGTGGAACTGTATAAAGGGAATTAAAAAAAAAAAAAACAAGATTATTGTACTAAAAAAGCAGATCTGCAAAAACAGAAATTGGAACCACTGGAATCCAGGCACTTTACATACATGTATCTTGGGGTCCCAATTAAGGAGGATTTCTAGAGAGATTACCATGTGAATAATATGTTTCAAATGCTGCTAATAGATAGTACCTAAATACGAGAACCAAGCAGAGCTCAAAGGAGAGCTGAAACTGTAAAACACCAGGGCCTCGCTATAACCCTGTGGGTCCTCAAACTTCACATTACTGTTCTGCTTTATCAAAGGAACCATTTTATAACAATATCATTTTGATATTGATCTAACTAGTCCCTGGGAGCCAGGTCACCTAATAGTATTTCTGCTCCTTATCGGTGCCACACTCATGTTCCAAAGGAACAATATTTATTTAGATTCAAGAGAGAAGACACAGATTCCAAGGACCAGAGCAGATGCAAGACAAACACCATTTAGGGAGGCAATAAAGCTACTCCATCTCTGAAATTGCCTTAAGAGCTAGATGGGATGGGATCAGTGTGGAGGGGAAGGCTCCAAGAGCCCTTTTTGATCAAAATAGGTTGACATTAGAATTTTCCACTCACTTGCACTCACTACAATGCCACGGTCTGCAGATTCTAAATAAACAGTGGCAGATGGCAGTAATGATGCTTCCACGAAGAATCCTGCATTTGTCACCTTATTCCATCCTAAATAATCTATGGTTTCAAATTAAGTTGGTTATGCAGACATGCTTGTCACTTCTTAACTTCAAAATACAAAGACACTGATTCTCACAATAGAGTTGGAGATACCCCACAATTGTGCTCCAGAGGTTGACTCTACTTCCCCAACTCTTGCAGTGATTTGAGTCTATCCCTTTCATCTTTCAAGAAATCCTCTTCACTGCACTCCCTGCTTCCCTCCTATGCCCCAAAGGCATCCCATCCCCTCACTGCCCCCACCCCACCCCACCCAGTACACCCCTGTTTCAAAACTCTGCAGCAGGATCTACACCATGCAGGAGCCAAACCTGGCTTGATCCCCCCATTCCCCCGCCAGGGTTCTTATTTCCCAGCCTCTGTACTTAATCTGGCTCTGCCTACATCTACCTTGCCCCTCCCCATTCTCCCCTCTACATTCTCTGGATCAGACGCCTGTACCTCACAATCTGCAGGCTGTGATGCCTTGGGGCATTTGTACCTGCTGGTGCTTCTACCTAGAATGCTTTTTGCTCCTGTCTCCACTTCCCCTTGTCATCAAGTCTCAGGTTGAATGTTATCTTCATTGCAGAGTAAATTATATTTTCTTGAACATACAGACTGAGTCGCTACCTAGCTGCTCTGTAGCAGATGGCCTGTTGCTCTGCACAGTTCTTACCACATCTGATACTTTCTTGCTCACTTCTCTCTTGCCTGCCCCCTACAAGACTATAAGCTTCCTAGAAGCAGCAGCACCTTGATAATCTTTGTAAATAAAATGGAATTATATTTCTATGAAGCCACATGTTCACCACTGACCACAAAACAGGGGTCGGGCCTGATCCCAGTATGTGTATCAGAACAAAGTAACTGGTCTTAAGAATCAAGTTAAGAAAAGTAGTAGGAACAGTCACTGGGCTAGTAGGACTCTTGCTGATCATGGCTGCTTCCTATCAGACTTCAGACTTCATAGATAGCATGTTCCAAGAGCATATAATGATTTAGAGAAAAGCAGGGTTCTCTGAGCACACCTACCAGATGCATGTGTTTGTGTTCACTGCATTTCAGAGAAGTCCTGACCATTCCACCACTAACTGAGATTCGGGGCACTGATTCCACCGTATCAAAAGCATCATAATATGATCTTTTCAAACAGCAAAAAGGCAATTAAAGAGTCATCTGTAGCTATTTGGAGTCACTGTCAACCACCTTTATACTATTAAGAGACAAGAAAAAGAATGGTTTCCTACTCATCCCCCAAAAATCCAAAGTATTTTGGTACACAATGTTGAATACTTGTATATTCGTCAGGGTTCTCTAGAGGCACAGAACCAACAAGATGTACGTTATGTAGAGAGTAAAAGATCTACTATAAGGAATTGGCTCACCCAATTAAGGAGAATGCCAAGTCCAAACCTGCAGTATGGACTGGAAGCCTATAGACCCAGGAAAGCCAGTAGCGCAGTTTCAGTCCCAAGGCCAGCAGGTGGAGACTCAGGAGAGCCAACGGTACAGATGAAGTGTAAAGGCAGTCTGCTGAAGACTTCCCTCTTGCTCCAGGAGGCTAAATCTTTTTTGTTCTATTTAGGCCTTCAACTGATTGGATGAGACCCACTACCTCATGGAAGACAATCTGCTTACTCAAAGTTCATTGATTTCAATGTTATTCTCCCCAAGTTGACACAGAAAATTAACCACCACAAGTCTACCCCTTGTCAACTTGGTACTCCCATGCATCTCCTTAAATCATACCTAATCTCCAAATAAAGGCAATAACAACGCAGCACTTCCACCTAAGATGACACAACTAATACAACTACTCTGCATACAACCAAAATGTACTAGCCTTTTCCCCCAGAAGGGGATGCAAAATCCTTGCATGATGTTTACTCTTCTCTTTAATATCCAGTAATTTAAATACCATGATGGAAAGTTAACAATACTGAAACACTATGATATAAAGTCAACACATCTTATGTTACATTACAGGAGAAGAACATAAGGAAGAGAACAAAGATGTGCTACACACATGCACACATCCAAAACAAAAGGAGACACTCGTGACTATTATAGTCCTCATTTCTGTAACTAGTTCAGTGGTCATAGTTAGCATTTATACTCACTCTCTTCCAATACCCATTCTGTATTCCCTTTGCATTTAGCAAGCACCTCGTGCTGTGGTTCTTTACTGGGCAGAGTTACCCAAACCTTAAAATCCTAAAACTGGGGAGGTCCTAACAAAATGCCAAAGACTGGGCAGCTTAAACAACAGGAATTGATTTTCTAGCAGTTCTGGAAGCTGAAGTCCAAGATGAAGGTATAGGCAGGGCTCCCTTTTTGGCTCGCTAGTGGCCACCTTCTTGCTCTATCCTCACACGGCCTCTTCTCTGTGCATGCACACTCCTGGTGTCTCTTTTTTTTCTTATAAAGACGCCTGTCCTATTGCCCTCTTTTAAATTTGATTATCTCCTTAAAGGCTCTATCTCCAAATATAATTACATTGGAGTTATGGCTCCAATCCATGAATTTCAGTGAGGGAAAAGCACAATTTGGTATGTAATAGCTTATAATAATATTCCTAGTCTCATCCAGGTTCATATGCAATAAGCAATAGTTCAGGGAAATAAAATTCTAACATGTTCTAGGCATGTCATAATCTTATGTCAGTATTTTAGAGAATATTTTATGCATTTACCCAACATCAATACATTAGGTCAATCATTTGAGCACCTACTGTGAACCAGGCACTGTTCTAGGCATGGAAGATATGAGCAGTGATGAAATGAGACACCAGAATATGTCCTAGCTGTTGGTCATTGTGGGCCGCTGTTCGCAGACATGAGGTCCCAGTATGGAATTTCAAATCTTTTTTCATTTCAGATCATTTTTCTTGAATTATAGATTCTATGCTAATTCTGTTCCTTGCTTTACTTTTTCAGGGGCTCCAATTAGTTATATGTTAGATCTCCTTTGCCTGTCTTCAATATTTGTCCCTGTCTCTTGAATTCTTTTTCTACTTTTTTCTGCTTAAAATGTTCCTAATTTGTAACTTCTCTTTCTTTTAAGGCATTACCTATTGTATTTACTCTTGTCTTCCTTCTTATTTAATCTTTATTTCTAAAAAGTTTTTTTTCTTTTATTTCCAATGCCCTTCCTCACTTGTCACTTCATTTCTCATCTCTTTTATTACTTTCTTAATGAATTTTAATCCATTTTGACAAGAGAAAATTATAGTTTTAACTATAATTGGGTTGAATGGGTTCTTCTATTTAGTGTGTTATATGTGAGATGTTACTCTGCTCTTTATTCTTTTGTTTTTTTTTATCTTTGTCTTTATATGAGATTTTTACCTCTATCCTTTTCTATGGCTTATATTTATGTGAAATTAATTCTCCTAAACTTTTAGGAAGAAGCATGGTTCACAGTAGCTTTTCTAACTTCAGAGCTCCCTCTTCTGTTGTTTTCACACGGTGTTAAAAAAATATGTTGGGTGCTTTCTGAGATACCCTGGCTCTATTTATACCTTCATATTCACTTTTATTACTTCTAAAGAGAAAGAGAAAAATGTTCTGAGCATCTGGGCAAAAGAACAAGTGATTTACAAGGGAAAAAAAATGTTATAATCAGACCTGAAAGTAACATTTAAAAAACTCAAGGAAATAAAATATGAACCAAAGATTTTTAAAAATATTTTATTTATTTATTCATGAGAGACACAGAGAGAGGCAGAGACACAGGCAGAAGGAGAATCAGGCTCCCCACAGAGAGCCTGATGTGGGACTCGATCCCGGAACCCTGGAATCATGCTCTGATCAAAGACAAACACACTCAACTGCTGAGCCACCCAGGCATCCCTGAGCCAAAAATTTTATAATTAGCAAAATTATTTTCAAGTATAAGGGACATTAATACATGTGAAAACCTCAGGGAATAAGGTCCCCTTGAACCATTTCTGTGGAATATGCTAGAAAATAAGCTTGAGGCAATCAAAATGGCTAAAAAGGAGAGATTAGGACTAGTGGTGAAGATTAAATATGTAGATTCTTGAAAAATTAAGACTAAGTGAAGGTTACAAGGGAAAATATAGTAGGAAATGGAAACATGCTGGGGCAACTAGTAGCTCAGTTAATTAAGCATCCAACTCTTGGTCATGATCTCAGGGTCCTGAGTTTCAGCTGCATGTTGGGCTCTGCGCTCAGCAGGGAGTCTGCTTGGGATTCTCTCTCCCTTTCCCTCCCCTTACTCATGTGCTCTCTCTAAAATAAATAACAAAAATCTTTAAAAATATGGATACCTGCTTTCAAAATGTAGATGTAGTAACAACAATTATTTTTAAATCAAGAGAATAGGAAAAAAATTTTAAAAATGTTTTAAGCATGACAAATTATATTTGTGAAAAAAATATTATTCTGAGATGTTTTATATATGAGATCAAGCACATGAGTTATTAAAAGTTATAAGATATTCTAATTCTATCTTCCCTTTGTCCTTAGAACCAAGTTACCTGATGTGAAATCCAAAAGATACAGATATATATATAAGGTCAAAAACTCTATGGTCTTATATTTGAATTAAAAGTATCAATATGGAATTATATTTTTAGGCACATACACACACACACACACACAGCTATATAGATATATCTGTATCCTAGCCAGCATCTAGCTTTTCTTCCTAATAGCTAGAAACAAAGACTAATCAAGTAACACTGAACACCTCTAGCACCTAGACTCAGGCCTTGATATACTAATTTCTCACTAAAAAAAATCAAAATATCTTGGAGAAATGGCTGATTCCAGGTCTGGGGCAGGAAATGTACAAGAAAGGCTTAGAAGATCTTGTCATTCCATGTAGCAGGGAAGCTGTCAAAGACTCTTAGGGCCATGTCAAATGGAGCCAGCTTGAAGAGGCTCTCCCAAGTCAAAGAACTGCCCTTCAATAAAGATGATTATTGCAATTTACTGAAACCCATAAAATATGTTTAAATCCATTTGTTGGGCAGCCCCAGTGGCCCAGCAGTTTAGCACCACCTTCAGCCTGGGGTGTGATCCTGGAGACCCGGGATCCAGTCCCATGTGGGGCTTCCTGCATGGAGCCTACCTCTCCCTCTGCCCGTGTCTCTGCCTCCCCCCCTCCTCTCTCTCTCTCTCTCTGTCATGAATAAATAAAATCTTTTAAAAAATTAAAAAAAATAAATCCATTTGTTCACAATACCAAAAAAAAAAAAAAAAAAAAAAAGAGCATACAACTCATTGGCTGCCTTCCAAGGATGATGGGGAAAGAGTCCCTACTTTGAGCCTGAGGAACAAAGGATTTATCCTGCCTATCTTCTATGAATTATGCTGGATGAGAAACCAAGGAGGAGGAAAAACTTCGTTATAGAAATAGTCCAGCTAATAAATGAAAAATCAATGATACGCACTGCTCTGCAATCCTAGAGGTCTGATGAATCTAGGCACAGAGCACCAATAGCAAAGAGAGCAGCAGGGACCATGAGCCTCCCAGAGAAAGAACACTCTGCCACTACCCAGAGTCCTGCCAAGGAATCAGACCTAAGGCTGGTCAAACCTGTGGACTGCAGCTCCCAATTAATTTATAGGAAATTCCAAGGACAGAAGAACAGTGCCAACTCCATCATGACTGAGCAAAATGCAAACTGTGGTAACCTCTACAAGTTAAATAGCCTGATTTTAACTAATAAATTGTAAGGGGGGGAAAAAGAGGGATGGAGGAGGAACATGTGGGTTAAAAAAAAAAAAGGTGTAAGAAATATCAAATTAAAAAAATAAGTGAAACAAAACAATAGTGCCTCGAATGCACACTTGAGTGACCAAACTGCAAAGAAACACAAGAAGGCAATTAAAATGAGAGACAGAATATTTGTGTCCTTAATATGGGGAGAGGAAGACAAACAAAAATAAATTAAAAAACACATAAACTCCCAAAGCAATCAGGTTTATTTATTAAAATTCCCTGCCAGGAATTATCAGGTGACAATGACAATAGAGAAGCAAATCCCAAACTAATTATGAGCATATATTCTTTACAAAGTATCCACTTTTGTGTTCCATTTCCATTTGGAGAATTTACAAGGGGTGGGGACACTGGTGACAGCTTCTGATTTCCCGTAATCAGCATTTACTCGTGGTAACAATGATGAGGGTCTGAGTGAGAGAGAACAGTGTCAAACCCCAAAAGGAGGCTTTCTGAATAACTGCTGTTTCTCAAGCTCTGCATTACACTGATGAACAACTGCATTACACAAAGGATCAAAAGTTGGCTGATGGAACCCATACCCCAGGCCAATTGCCACGTCACTAGAGTGGGAAGCAATCCAAAATACCAGGCTTTGGATAAAGCATAGGAGGGGAGGCCTGGTCTCAGGTCAAAGGCCCTAGCCCTCAAACAGAAGCCAACCTTAGAACTAGGAATCTACACTCGGTTCAGTACAAGCTACCATTAGAGTCCCCAAGGGAATGATCATTCACACACACACACACACACACACACACACATTCACTCATTCACAACCATTAAAACAAGCAAACCTATGTTCTTTGACCATCCAGCCACTTGTGGACTATAACCATATAATTTATTGTTCAAATGAAGATACCACTGAGCTTGATAGGGAGTGACATTAATAATTATGCCAGACAACTAGCATAAACTGGAACAGCCCTGGGCAAATTGGGACAAAAGATTACCCTAGGTATGACCCTCCCAAAAGATGTTAAACTATTCATATGTCACCTAAATCCTTCCAGAATTCTTGTTTCAGTCTCCACACAAAAGGTAAAAGTATATAATTACCAGACTATCAATGGATCCCCAAGGGTAGGAACAAGATGATTTTAAAAGGTACATGGTCAAACACATACTGTTTATTTGATTAGTCAAGTATTTCAATGTGAATTGAATAATGTATAGATAGCATCTTAAACACACGATTTCACATATTTTATTACTTACAATGAAGCTAAAGTCTTCCAAAATGTCCACTGATTTAAATTAAAAATGACTGGTAAATACCTCCACATGCTTTAATACCTGCTTCTCTTTTTCCTTCAGCTCGTCAGTCAACAAACCTTTGCTGAACCCTTACCAGGAACAGGGCATTATCCCAGATTCTGGGGTCATGGTGGTGACTTTGGTCTCTCCTCAGGGAACTGACCAGCCAGTGAGTCTTTGGCACAAATGATGCTATTTTTAAACTTAATGAGGCATTTGATAGTTTGATTTAATAATGTGGAAGACAGTGTTTCATGGTTAACCATTTTAACATAGTCTCATTCAAATAACAGTTACCAATTTACTAAACCAAAAGGAAACATTCTTTCTCAAGATCACTTCCAATGCCAACTGCTTCTGGCTCATTTTCTACTCTCTCCAGGCCAAGATTCAGTGCATTTCCCCACCCCCTTCCCAAATTAATTTTGCTCATCTGTAGCCATTGGGGCACCTTCTCTCAGCAGCTGAGTGCTTACTGAAAGGACACATGGTAGCTGTGCTTGGATGCCATGATTTCCCAGTTCCTCTCCACCACGTCATGCATGGAAAAGGACTGAGGAGCCCTATGAGGCTCCAGGGGGAAGGTGCTGTAGAATTAGGTTGCTCTCAGCAGAGGCTGCGGGAGTACTTCATCTGAATCTGTACTCCCTACAGAGGGCAAACAGAAGCTCCAAGGTTTGCCCACATGGTATATCTAAGACACACATGTCAATCATTACCAGTGACTTTTCTACACACTATTGCAGGCTGACTGCATGTTACATGGGCCACACAAGTACACATCATGAATGTGCTAAACTCTGTGACCCTGGGGCAGCGGGGCGGGGGGGGGGGGGGGGGGGGGGGGCAGAAGAAACCGAAACTAGTATTGTACCATTTGGAAAGGGCCTCCAGAAACATTCTAATTTCAGTATCTATGAATCCAGCGAGGAAGGCAAGGCAGTATCATTATCCATGCTTAGAACTAAGGAAAATGAAGTTTGGAGGGATTAGTGACCTGTGCAAAGTCATGCTGCTAAAAAGTGTCCAGCCTGAATCAGAGCTCAAAAACTTTCTGCTCAGCTGTATCGTCTGAAGTCTGGAGCCAGGCAATAGGTGGCTGACTTTGAGGCTCCACCACCCCAACAGGTCCTTTATGTGTATGCAGGAGACGATGTTTTGTTTTTGTTTGGTTGGTTCTCCCTTTGAATTCTAATTAGTCTTTTTTAGTCAGAAGTATCGAATGCTTCACTGACCTTAAAAATAAGCATAATGAAAAACACTATCATTTGCACAGCAACGTATAAGACATGCAGTTCCTCATGCAATATGAATAGTCACCAACCTTAAAGTTTTTGAGTGCTGAAAATAATGGAACTATGTGAGCTTACAATAGAAGATTAAACACTGAATATAACCAGGAGTACCCACTCTACTTTTGGCCAGATTTGTCTGGCATCGACTGGTGTTTGTCAAGCCTTGAAAGGCTCCCTCGATCTTGAGTCTTCCCACACCACCCTCTGTCTTTCTGGGTAGTGAACCTAAGGTCTCTACAGACATGGGTATTCCAGACTCCACAAGGACATGGGATAAAGGGGCAAGCAGTGCCAAGCTAGGGAATAAATGAACCAGAGGCAGAAGGCAAACTGGGCCTTATGGAGGGGCCCAGTGCCTTGGAATCAGAGAGCACCTGGTTGGGAAGCCTGGGGTGCTTAGTTGGTTAAACATCTGTCTTCGGCTCAGATCGTGATCCCGGGGTCCTGGGATAGAGCCTGCATTGGGCTCTCTGCTCAGCAGGGAGTCTGCTTCTCCTTCTCCCTCTCCCTCTGTGCTCGCTCTCACTCTCTATCAAATAAATAAAATCTTCAAAAAAGAGAGACAGCACACCTAGTTTATGATCTGAAACTGGGCATTAGGCTAATTGCGGAAGCTGATGACAATTCCCCTGTACCCCAATCCCCTTCAGCATCTCTGTTGATAGGAAGAATATTTTCTACAGAACGCTTCCGTATTTTGACAGTTGGTAGAAGTTGCTTTACTGTCCATCATCTTCAAAACTTCCTCCTTGCCCTAGTGGCAACCAAACAAAGCCAACCACCACTGATGACGCACTTACCATGTTCCAGGCTCTGTGTTAAAGGTTTTACGTGTTTTCTCTCACTTCATTCTTGCAGCAACCCTACTTCAGAGGCACTCTTATCATCATAGTTTGGATGGAGAAACTGAGATTTAGGAAGTTAACATGACTTGCCCAAGTTCACACAGGAGGCAAGTCTTAGACCTGCTAACCAGCTACCACCACCAATACCCTCCACATTTGGAGCTGAGAGTACGTGTCTCCAGAAGCCAAGCTCTTAATCATCGCCCCACATTGGCGCCTTCAGCCACAGGAGTTTCCTAGAAATTGCCAGCCTGTCGTCCAGTCTGTCCAACTCTCACTTCTGAAGCAGCCATGCAGTGTATGCAGTTCATACACCAGCCCACTATCCTGAGTGATAGGGCATGCCCAGCCTGGCCTCCATAAGGCCCAGTTTGCTCAGACTCTATTCTGCAGGTTGTGTCTTCACCTCAAAGTTGCCTCAAAGCTCCTTTGCAATTAACATGCTTTCTTAAGACTGGACTCTGGAGTCAGATGGCTGGGGCTTAAATTCCTGCTTCACAATTTAGGAGCTATGTGGCCTGGAGCCACACACAGCCTCACAGTGCTACTTTTTCTCATCTAAAACATTATAGCATAAGACGCACCACTCGGTATGCTATGAGGAAGCCCTCAGCCATGGTCACCTAGACGACAGCCATATGCAAGTCAGCGCCAAGAGTTTCTGGATAAAGGTTCTGATTTCTCTGACAAACTGAACACTTGACAGCAAATAAAAGCGAAGAGAGAGTGACCCAGTGGGGCTGTCTCTCAGCTATTGGACCCATTTGCCACTAGACTCAAGTTCCATTTTGAGGTCAGCCAAGAGTAAGCAGAACCAGATAAAAGAATAAAGACTCCAAGCTTCATTTTTAGATAGCTTTTTCCCAGGAACTTGGATGATAACAACTGGCACCAGGTCCTAACGTATCTTTTTTTCCTTTGTACCAAGATATTTCCAAGCATAACAGCACCTCCAAAGTTTCCAAGGGAGAAGCCAGCCTACTCTCTGGTGTGCTTCCTCCAAGCATCTCTTTACAGAAGCAACAGATAAGAAGAATGAAGAGCCTGAAATCAATGTACAGAATCACATCATGAACCATAAATCAGGTAAGTCAAATTCTTCCTCCGCCACTTCCTGTCTCATCTCCACTGACTGGAGGGAAATGCATTGCTCAGCTGCTGATCCATATTCCTCATACTTTACCTAATTAGCATTCTGAGTGGCTGCCTCTCACAAGGAAAATCATCCTGCAACTTCTGTCGTTCTGATTATGCTGAAGCAGCAGAGGGTTTTCAGTAACCGCCTTTGACAAGCATTATTATATCTGGTAATTACTGTTCTCTTGGGTAGGCTGGAACAAAACAGACTAGCTTATCGTGGCTGATCTTTTAACCTAAGCCACTGAGCTTCTGACCTGTAACAATCAACCTACAGGATCTGCTGACCCCTTTTCTGGCCCCTGTCTAGGTTTGCTTTCACTTAAAAGAAAAAAAAATATCCACCTAATATGATCACCCCTAGTTAATTCTTTTCTCGTATCTTAATAGGTTGAACACCCCAAATTCCCTCTTACAGAAAGAGCCCCTTTAATATCTTGGACTATTCCAGATAGTCCTGGCATAAATCCCAAAGGGATATTTTTAAATTTAAAAATTAGAAATTAGTGCAGCCTGGGTGGCTCAGCGGTTTAGCGCCGCCTTCAGCCCAGGGTATGATCCTGGACACCCAGGATCAAGTCCCATGTTGGGCTTCCTGCATTGAGCCTGCTTCTCCCTCTGCCTGTGTCTCTGCCTCTCTCTCTCTCTTCTCTTTCTCATGAATAAATAAATAAAATCTTTAAAATAAATTAGAAATTAAGTTCCTTAACTGTATGTTCCTTTTTTTTTAAGATGTTTATTTCTTTATGAGAGAGAGAGAGAGAGAGAGAGAGAGAGAGGCAGAGACATAGGCAGAGGGAGAAGCAGGCTCCCTGAGGGAGCCTGATACAGGACTCAATCCCAGAACCCAAACATCATGACCTGAGATGAAGGCAGATGCTTAACCACTGAGCCACCCAGGCACCACATGTTCCTTAACTATATGTTCTATTCCCCATCCTGTAAACTTTATTCCCAGCCCCAAGTAAGAGTCCACAGGCATTCTTTACAATGATTCTTCTAGCGCTTGATGTTTAGTGGGACCTTCTCAAGAGCCTAGCATAATGTAAAACTGTTTCCTTTTAAAAACGTTATCTGATTTTATTTCATAGAAACTATGCTGAAAAAAAAAGAAACTATGCTGGTAGTTAGTACAGTTGTATTATATTTTCACTATCCCTATTTTTTTAAATTTTATTTATTTAAAAAAAGATTTTATTTATTCATAAGAGAACAGAGGGAGAGGGGGGGGAGGGAGAGAGAGAGAGAGAGAGAGAGAGAAGAGACACAGGCAGAGGGAGAAGCAGGCTCCATGCAGGGAGCCCAACCCTGGGGCTCCAGGATCACACCCTGGGCTGAAGGCTGCCCTACTATCCCTACTTTAATGCTGAATAAAGGGAGGATTGGAGACTCAGATAACCTGCTCCAAATGCCACATAAGTTTGCCTTGAGGCTCTTGTGTTTACTTACTCTACTCTATCACCTCCCATGCCATTATCTTGAGCAAGGCTCAGATTTTCTGCTTTGTAGACAGATTTTTCTGCATTCTGAACTATGGTAGGCAGTAGAGCCACATCTGTTCTCCCAAACCTCTAAAACATACAGTGATCTTTCTTCTTCTGACCCAGCCCTTTTGACCGGGATTTCACATTTGGCAACTGGAGCCACAACATGTACCATCATGCTTTTCAAGTACAGTTATTCAAAACCTGGAGCTGCCTCAGCCTTCTTTGAGAATCTTGCATCGGCAATGAACTTCGTCAATGAATTTATACCTCACCTGTCTGTCTGAATTACAAAATCTCTAAAGGCTAGAGATGTTAGGTTTATTGCTCTACACCTTTCCTTTTGCACAGTGGTTGCCCTATAAATACCTACTAACCGATTTATTTCCACATTTAATCCAATAACTGCATTCTTATTTATAGGGTTGAAAGCAAAGCATGTAAAAAAAATCAATTCCTTCTTTTTTTTCTGTTCTTCAAGAACCTTTGAAAGATCTTGACCACACTCCCAGCAAAGCCCCACCCCAGAGCTAGCACTCAGTTAACTCAATAATTACTGTCCCGTACTGCCTTGTGTCCTATATTTTAGCCACAGGGCCAGATATCCACTCCTTTTTACATATCAAATAATATTTTGACAAGCATTAGGACGAATGACTGATAATGACTTTATAAGCATCACCACCTCTAATATGTTTATGGTTTACAACAATCAACTCATCTGTTAGTTTATAAGTTGCTAATAAATAAAACATTCAAAATTATCTAAAGACCTCAAATGAGTTTATGAGAGCTGTGGCTCACATTTTTGGTAAACAGCATTTTGGAGGCATAAGAAAATTAATCTCCTTGGACCACAGAAAGAAAGAGAGCTGATGTGAATCACTGTACTGTGTGTCCTGGTTGGCCCCACCCTGGGCAGTTCAGGTGGCATTGGGGAGGTAACGGCATTCTGTTTTGGGTTAGTCTTTTTCTCAGCAGCCCTTGCAAAACTTTTTTTTTTTTTTCCATTTAGACTTAAGTCAGGAATGAGAAAGAAAAGCGGGATATATTTGCTTCATCATATCCACTTCTCTACCATTACTTCCACATATAAAAACTGACACCATAAAAACTAGATGTCTTGATATTTACTGTTTTCTCCCCACTAATAAGAAGCTCTGTGATGACAAATGAAAATATCTTAGCAAGCACATCAATGTTTCGAGGATTTTTTTCTATTAAAATAAGTCCACAATGTGGGACTGCCATCTGAAAACAATTATAAGACGCAAATTGGATTTTTTACATAATCATTTGAGGTGATTTGCTCTACCTCTGGGTTCAGCAGCAATTTGCTTCTACCTCCTTAATATGCACCAATGACTGACAACTCACTAACACCAGCATAGGCAATTATGTCACTAAAATAAAACCTGAAGTTCTACAGAGGTTCAACTATGCTATTTTAAAAATTACAAATATGTATATGGGATGAAGGAATGATATGGAGGAAAATTTAATAGTGTGTAAATTTTGCTACAAATGACTTGTAGCCATAAAAAAGACAAGTCTGATGAGCGCAAATAAATTGAAAAATAGTATAGAATGGGAATGGTGTTTTTTGCATATACAACTCCAAGCCCTGATCTCTCAGCATCAGGCTCAAGAAACACTGCAAGAAGGTAGGTTTCATGAGTGTTTGGAGATGAGCCATACCACACACATTCTCAGAGACTCCCAAGGCACATTAGGAAAGTCAAGGCTCTGAAAAGGCCTGCAAGAAAATAAACCTGCTTAACTTGGCCTAACTCTGTATTTCCTAACCCTATTTATGCATGAAGCCATTTTTATTTTTTTTACTATCTATTAAAAAGTGTTGAACTCGTGTAGCTTTGTAGAAATCCTGCAACAGAAAGGGGAAAACACTGGGAAATGTAGCCAAGGGGGAAGTGAGCCAAAGCCATCATGCTTTTGCTGCAGCACATGCCAACAGCAGACACACTCGGGTTTTCAATCAGGGTAAAAAGATGTTGATGTATTAATTCCTGAGAGGCAGAAAAAAAGGCAATTAGAAAGTTGAGTCCATTAAATGAAGTCTTGGTGGGTCAGCTGGTGTTCCTCTTCATCAGAGTCAAGTTCCAGAGATCCAGCTGCTTGGGTAAAGATTAATCTTTACCATGAAAATTCATAAAAATGCTTTTGACCTACATTTCATTTGTACAACTTAGAGAAATCCAAACAGCATGGATACCCAGGGTAGCAGGAAATAGAAAATACTGACTTCTAGATTGAAAGCACTAGGGCCATCTCTGGGTAGAAGGAGGTGGATTTGGGAAGCCAACGGGAGGCCTTCACTCTCTTTTCTGAACCTTGTCTCCTCTCCAAACATTCCAATCTCTTGGTGCGCTTGGTTTCTCCCACACAGCAAATCTTGTAAGCCCTTTCATGCCAGATGTATTATCCCTTCTAGGGACACAAGCAGCTTGAAAGAGGTACAATAATTTTTAATACAAGTTATTTAACATAATTAATTCTTCCAGGCGGAATAGAGGCATTGATAACAAATATTTTGCAAGAGAAGAACTTCCTCCTACCCTTGAAATCAGATCAAAGTCACCACTGGCATCATCTCCTGCCATTAAGCAGAATCACACAGACTATGTTAATGGAATATTTTTTGCACATTAAAAAGAAAGAGAGAGAGAGAGAGAGTGAGTCAAAGTTACCGGCAACAACAGTAGCTGCCATTTATAGGTCAGCTAATAAGTACCGAGTACTATGCTAAGTGCTTAAACACACCACCTGCCTCATTTTATTTTTGAAATTGTTGACGATATGGTGTTGCCATGATATTCATTCTATTGAGGAGGAAACCAAAGTTCATAGTATAAAACCACTTGTGCAAAAATCTCTTGGCTGGTATTGTTCAGGGCTGGATTTGAATCCAGGACAGTGTGCCTTAGCCATATATTGTACAGCCTGCTTGCTTTGCCACCTTGGAACAATGGTATTTCATATGAGGTTTGCATTATCTTAAGTGTCACCTAACTGGTTCTGGCAAAAAGTTTCCACATCCTTAACAACTTCCATGCAGAGTCTGTATTCGTTGAGCTAGGTCTTTTAAGCCACCCCTCAACCTTCATCTATAGAACATATATTGGCATGTTGACTTGGCATCCCATTCTTTAATCAAAAGTGACAACAATCCGGGATTTAGCTCAATAGGTATTTTTCAATGAACTTTTTATATAGAATAGTTTTGGATTACAGAACAAATGGTAAAATAGTACAGAGTTCCTATATACACCCTGCCCAGTTTCTCCTACCGCTATTCTCTTACACTACCATGGCATGTGTGTCAGAACTAATGAACCAATATTGATATATTACTATTATTAACTAAAATTGTACTTGATCCAGATTTCCTTAGTTTTTACCTAATGTCCTTTGTCTGTTCTAGGATCTTATCTGGGATATCACATCACATTTACTCATCTTGTCTCCTTGGGTTCCCCTTGGCTGTGACAGTTTCTCTTAAACTTTCCTTGTTTTGATGATCTTGGCAGTTTTACAGACTACTGGTCAGGTACTTATCTCATAGAACGTTCTTCAAATGGGATAATGTGTTTTCTTGAGGTTAGGCTGGGGTGATGGGCTTTTTGAAGAGGAAGTACCATTCCTATCACTTCACATGACTTCTCACTGTTGATGCTAACCTCGATCTGAGGTGGTGGTGATCAAGTTTCTCCACTGTAAAGTTATGTTTTCTTTCCTCCCTTTCTATACCGTACTCTTATAAGGAAGTCACTATGATTAGCCCACATTTGAGGAGTGGGAGTTATGCTCTACCTCCTTGAAGGCAGAGTAGCTATATACATTATTTTCAATTTTTCTACAGGGGAGATTTGTCTCTTCCCTCATTCATACATATCATTATTTATTTGACTTTTACTTTATGTTATACTTTAGATTGCAATCCAGTACTACTTTATTTTGTTATTCAAATTATTCCAGTGCGGCCATTGGGAGCTCTCTCTTGTGTTTCTCCGGCATTAACTCAACATTGTGTTTTTATTGTTTGTGTTTTGAGCACTTGCCTATTACTTTCTGACAGTAAAAATCCTCCAGGCTCATCTTATGAATTCCCTGCCCCAGTCCAAGAATCTGCTATTTCTCCAAGAAGCCCTAGTAATTTTATTGGGAAGCAGTATTAGAAACTAAGATCTGGGAAAGTAGATAATTTTTTTTAATGTTCGTGAAAACCTGCTCAGTTTTATTTTTACCAATAGTCAGTCCGTCCTTAATCTTCTAAATAGAATCAATCCCTGTCTATGCAGCCATACAAGACAACTGAAAACAAACTGTATGATAAACAGAGAACTTAAATTCTCCATACCAAATGACTCCCTACTTCCCTTGGAGCTGAGAAAGGATCCAGACCTCCTCCTTAGATTGTCAAAGAGCTCACTGGGTCCAGCTTTCTCATTTTCTCAGTGCTATGAGAATGTTGTCCCAAAGACTGAACATTCCCACACTCCTTCAGAAAACAGAGCACAAAGAGCCACTGTCCTTTTTAATCAGCACAGTATCATTTCATGTGCTTCTAAAGGTGCAGAAGACCACGGAGTGCCAAAAAGGCAAGACAGCTTCTTTGAAAACACACACTCAAGACACATTGACCTATGGTGTCTCCAGGCTCTGTGCCTTTGGGCAAGCTGATCCTATGGCCTGCACTGCCTTTCCCTACCCTCTGTGTGGGGCTCACTCATGTCTAACGGGTAACCTGTTATGTACTGTCCACAGCATATAAATGATTGCTCTGTGGCTCCCAGGTAATGGCTCCATCTATCATTCATCCATTCCAGAGTGCACCAGGCTGGCCCAGGCCCTGGGACCTGAAATATATAAGGGTGAATGCTAACACACTAAGGCCCTGTTCTCAGAGCTGATATTCCACAGGAATTTGGGGCAGCAGAAAAATGGCAGGTAGTTATATGTGCTAGGAAGAAAACTGGGGCCAATGAGGAAAGACACCCAGTCTCCATTCCAATGCTTTATTAGAGAACCTTCCTGAATATACTCCACCACTCTCCCTCACCTTAGCCTGCTATATTTGTCTTTCTAGTACTATCCATCATTTACTAGGTTGAGTTTAACTATTTGTTTGTCTGTCTCTCCCTGTGGACTGACAACTCCTTGGGAGCAGAGGTGGGTT
Organism: Vulpes vulpes; assembly: GCF_048418805.1. Taxonomy (NCBI): domain Eukaryota; kingdom Metazoa; phylum Chordata; class Mammalia; order Carnivora; family Canidae; genus Vulpes; species Vulpes vulpes. The sequence continues at coordinate 88,939,250 of NC_132788.1, forward strand.
AGGTTTATCTCATCAGTCCAGCACTGTGCAGAGAACCAGCACCCAGAAAGGATCAGACAAATTCCCAAGCAACTGATTGACATGAAATTCTGCAAGCAAGGAGGGCATGGACTGCAACATGCCTTTGTACCCTAATTATATAATGTGAAGTCTACATTGTGTGCTTTCATAAATCAAAATGCCTATAGTGTTCTACATCTGCATTTCAAAGAATAAGCTATTCAGTATTAGGAAAAGATTTATGAAGAGCCACGCAGGGAAAAACCAAAACATTGACAGGAAAGGAACAGACCTTGAATGCAAAGCAAGTTTGAGGAGTATGTCCAGTGTGGGGATGAGGGTCAGGGATTGCCTGAGTATGATATCTGTAGAAAGGAAGCCCTTTTGGCCAAAACCAAGGGGAAAAATCCTTATTCAGTTCACCACTTGTGACATGTTTCCTCCTGGGCTTAAAAACTCGCCTCTTAGTATTGCTAGGAAAATTAAGAAAGATTATGTATGATTCTACACCCAGGACCCAGCTCCTAGTAATCCTACCGTAAGTGGCCCTGACATGAGAATGGTGACAACTACCACACTCTTATATGTACTACCACTCAGTTTGCTAAATCCTTTTATGCATGAACTCATTTAAGATCACAGTAACCCTAGGAGCCAGGTGCCATCATCATCTCCCTATAGCCAAAAATCCCAAGCTCCAAGAGTCTCAGTAACTGTTCCAAGAGCATGAAACCAGCAAACGGCTGATCCAGAAGTGGAACCCTTGAATTATTTGACTCTGTAGCTAAACTCTTCATGCCAGACAAACACACAGTACACACACATACCTATATATGTTGCATATACAAACACATGTATCATGTATGTACTTACAAAGCTAAGGCTACCCCCACCACAGCACAGAAGAGGCCACCCTTGTGAAACTGCCTGTGCTATGCTTGGATAACAAGGTAGTGGACCAAGACTTGGGGCTGTCATGCCATGCCATGTGGGAACAAGCAATCCCAGGTGTGCCAAAGGACAAGGGGTCACATCCGGTACAACAGCTTTGGCATTGCTACCTGAGTTCCTGTGAACTCTCCTCTCACCTCACCCCAGGACTACTCCTTCCATTCATCATACAGCTGCTTGACATTAGGCAGCTGCCTGTCTCCATGGAATGAAATATAACAAATATGTCTTTATAACCATGAAAAATCTATAGCCTTGCCCTTGACAAAACCCTTGACAAAATTATTAACTATAATGCCCATGGAAACCATTCATTTATTAATTCAACTATAATGCCTATTGAATTCATTCATTCAACAAATCTGTGGATTTGTTGATATTTGTGGATATACCACTAGTATATACCAGACACATACTGAAGATACATGGGTGAGCAAACTGGACAAAAATCCCTCTCCGCTCCAAGATGGCATTCTAGCAGCATCTAAAAGAATTCTTACAACACAGCTACATATTAGTTACACATATGTGCAACAAGGCTAGCCCAGTACAAGGCCTGCTTCTCTAGAAGATGCTCGCTAACATATTAACTAATATACTGCTTTAGATTTTTTGAGGAGCTCTGACAATCATCACTTCAGAGGGCTCTTTACCTTTATATAGAAATGTAGAAACAAGTCACATGGCCCCTACTTTGCAGATGGTGGACCTATGGTTCCATGTGGTTAGCTATCAGGGCAAGGACCAAAGGTAGGCTTTTTAATTCTGACTTACGAACTTCTTCCATTCAACCAAGATTCTCCATTTCAACAAACAGAAACCCTCATAAACACCCAGATATTGGGCAGCTAAAACATTTGAACCACTCATTTCCCAGAGACCCCAGTCCCCTGACCAGTGAGCATTCCCCCTTCATTCTAATGTGGTAACACCTTAAAGACATGACATGAAACCACTGACCACCAAGCCCCGGCTTATACACTGCTGGGGTGGATATTTTTTTGTAAACCGCAACCTGAGGCCAACATACTCCGGCAGAACCCAGAAGTGGAATCTATCCAAGTCACCATGTGTCCCCATTACCATCTATCATGTTTACCAGAGCTGGATATCTTTTGGCAACAGACTCAATTTATGCAATTAAAAAGAAGCTTGGAAATTTTGGATCATTTAATTAATCTTTATGTATTTTGTCCTATTAAGCAGTAGAGAAAATGTTTACAGCTCAATTGAATGAATTAGCATTTATAATCCTTCCTTTTGCAAAGAGATTTGTCTACATCTATCTGTATAAAATATTGTTGAAATAAAAATGTCAAATCTAGATTCTTTGGCAAGATAGAAGGAATTTTATAAGACTGTGGAGGTGACATGCAGCCTGAATAATCTCTCATACAAATTTATTGCATTTCTTGAGCTGTAAGTATAACATGCTTAATGAAGCTCAACATTTGCAACCTGTCTCCCACAGAGTCCAGCAGTTTGCCTTTAGAATCTCCTGTGTCTAACTGTGGCTCAGAAACAATTTACATGCTAAGATGAGTTTCTCATTCATAGATCATGGGATATACTCTTCAAAAATTACCTACAAAAATTATTACGCCTTTTCAGAAATTAGCAACCCTCACAATTTGCCAATTTACATGTATTGGCTTAGTTAATCTTGTGAGAACTGGGAAACACTTTCTTGAATATAAGTAAGGTTCCTCAGTGCCTATGTCAGTTTGGGCTGCTATGGCAAAATCTACCATAAACTGGGTGGCTTAAATCACAGATACTTATTTTTCACCATCCTGGAGCCTGAGGAGTCCAAGATCAAAGTGCCAGCACATTCAGTGTCTGGTAAGATTCCTCTTCCTAATTTGCAGATGGGTGCCATCTTGCTGTATCCTCACACTGACGAGAGTGAGCTTGCTCCCTGGTTCCTTTTAACCAAGACTCCACCACCCTCATGGTCTCAACAAAACCTATCTCCCAAAGATCCCAAATACTGTCACTTTGGGGGTTAGGACTTCAACAAATGAACTGGGGGAAAGGGACACATTAAGTCCATGGCAGTTGGAAAGGAGGGTTTCACAGACTCTTGGGTCTTCATCTTTTGGGGAGCCCAAAGAAGGGCCAAGAAATATTCCACTGGCAAGAATGGAGGGGAAAAAATGAAATCTGGCATAATTTCCCTACAATAAAACTCTGCTGTCTTTTAAATTTATGTCTATTTTTAGGGCCAGAAACTGAAACACTAATAAATTAAAAATACTTTAAACCACATGCTAGAAGAAGCAATTAAGCCATCTTAAAGTCAGTGTTGTTAGTAGGCCTGATTTTTTTCTCTTTTGTTTACAATTAATTAATTAATTATTGCTTAAAATTAAACTGACCTTTGACAAAGCTTCCAGCTTATGTAATATTTTGTCATGGTTGGTGCTCCTTCTACCCTGGGCTATTTAGAAGCATCATGTGTTGAAGCAGCAAATAACAGATAACAAGAAGTTATATCAAGATAAGGAGGGAAGGGAGGTATCTGTAATCTGGAGCCATCCAAATGATTAAAATTTCCCTCTCTACTGAAACAAGTGCTCTGAACAAGATGTAATAAAATGGATCCCAGAACAGTAAATTTGGTGCATTATATGAAAAGCTTGCCAAGGCAACTGGTACTCAGGAGGAAAATTGGCATTTTTATAACTGGGTACCTGCCATGTGAGCAAAACAGAGCATAAGAAGAGAAAAAGAAGAAATGAATCTAGCAAACTCCACAGACTTCAGATTTCCTTATCAGTAATTATCAAATTCTAAAAATCACTAGCCCTTTAAGCCTTACAAAGATCAGGTAAAGTGAAATTATCTGTTACAGAACAAAAGGCTCAAACAATAAAGAGAATCAAGTCTCCCCAGACTAGACACAGCAGCATTGCTAGTTCAAGAAATGTCTGATTCATTTCTAATGTTTCAACACAGCACAAAGAAAGGTCTAGCACAGTGGGAACAACACATGGCTCTGGAGGTATCCAAGACACACAAATCTTCAGGTGCAAGTGGCCTCCAGAAAGATCTCAAGGTCCTCCATAAAAATGAATAAATAAACAAAAAAGTGAGTTCCTAGTGGAGAGAAGAGCAGCTGAGTATCATGTCACTATATCAATGCACTTCTGGCATATCTGAAAGCCATATGTGAAAACCCAAACTCCTCTCATGACAATACAGGCAATCACGGTACATCTTCGTTCCCCATCTGTGAAAGAGTGATTCTTCTATCTCTCAATTCAGACTATGAGGATATTGTCTGGCCACCACAGTGAACACCTTAGAAAAAAATGGTAGGGACCTGCTGAGAGCAGTAACAGGGACAGAATAGAATTGCAGGTAAAACAGATCATAGGTCCTTGTTCTCAGGGTTCTGACTCAAGGTCTGAATTCCATGTGTGAAATAAAGCACTTGAAATAAGACTCAAATCTTTATGAACTTGCTAAAGAGATCACTGCTACACTGTGGCCACCTCCTCAAAGACAGGGCCCATGTTCCCACTAAGGAATCTGGTCAGAGTCAATTAATATTTATTTAATCTCTTAACATCATTTAGTGGTGCCCTGGGCTAGGTGATTGATGTACATTATGTCTAATTCTTGGTGCAAGGCAAGTATTATCCCTATTGCACAGGTGATGAATAAAAACTCAAAGAGGTCAGATAATCTCCATAAAATCACACCCAGTTAAGTGGAAGAGCTAGGTTTTGAACCTAGGCTACTGCTCCTCCATCCTGATAAGGAAACCAAACTGCAGAACTGTTAATTAAGGCTCAAAATGTAGACCTTTGAACAGGTCTCCATTTTCTGAACAATAAAATCAGGAAAATGGACCAAATCTCTTTGCACCCTGGAAGTTCTGAAAGTGCATTATTCTACTGTCCCTAGTGTCTGAGCTACAAGGTAAAAATTCAGTCTTAGCAAAGGTCACATGATATCCTCCAAATCACATAAATTTTAAATCAAAATAAAAAAAAGAACCACAAAGAGTTCCTGGAACAAAGTTGGACCAAGAACATGCAAGTCAGTTTCATTTTATTCAAGCTTTGCTGCCTCAGAAAAACAACCTCTTTTAAGACTGATGAAAGGAAGTGGGAGAGGTGACCAAAACAGTCCTGGGCAATGGCTAAGCTGTTTGGCTTTGCTTTTTCCTCTTGTAAAACTCTATGTATTATTTAATAGATGTATAGAATAGAATTAAACCCATGTAGCAAAGGCTGAGAGAAATTAATGAAGATTTGAGCCAACCATATGAGCCTCAGAATGACCCCTAAACCATGCATGTGAAGGACGCTCCAAATCAGCATACCACAGCTGAGAAGGCTGGACCAAGATCTGAACCACCATCTGCTGAAGCTGGGACAGAACTAACGCTCCAAACCTAACTGGATTGCTCGCCTGATGAAATAACCCCCCCCAAAAAAAAATCACCATTTCCTTAGGATTCTAACTAGACCTAGCGTTTATACAAGATAACATCCAGAGTGTCCAAGATACAATCCAAAATGACTTGAGGAAAAGTGCAATCAACAGATGCATCAGGTGTGGAAACTATCAAACAGAGATTTTAAAAGAGCTACAGTTCACGAGGTGAAGGAAAATAGTTGAAATACATGCAAAAAAAAAAAATAAGAAGACTCAAGAGATCAATAAAGAATCAAATGAAAATTTAGAAACTTAGAAAAGCAGTATCTTAAGTGAATAATTACTGGATGGGCTCCATAACAGATTGGAGATGACAGAGAAAGAATAAGTAAACATGAAAAGAAAAAGAGAAAAACTATTTACTCTGAAATGGAAAGATTGAGAAAAATAAACAATGCTTCAGGAACCATGAGGACAATCTCCAAAGGTCGCTGAAGTCCCAACAAGCTGGGAGAAGGAGATCTGGGCAGAAAAATATGTTGAAAAAAAATAACTGCCAAATTTATTCAAAGACACAAATTTACAGATTCAAGAAGTCCAGCTACTAAGTAATAGGATAAATTCAACGAAAACCACACCTGGACACAGCACAATCAAATGGCCAAAAACAAAAAGAGAAAACTCTCTACAGCAACTGGAGAAAAAAGACACACTACATACAAGGAAATAACAATGTAACTCATTGCAAATTTTTCCTCAGAGCCAATGACTCTCTCATGAGAAATTATGTAGACCAGGGGCACCTGAGTGGCTCAATGGTTGAGTGTCTGCTCAGGCTGTGATACTGAGATCATGGGATCAAGTCCCATATCAGGCTCACCACAGGGAGCCTGCTCTCTCTCTGCCTATGTTTCTGCCTCTCTCTCTCTCTCTCTCTCTCTCTGTGTCTCTCATGAATAAATAAAATCTTAAAAAAAGAAAAGAAATTATGGAGAGCAGGAGAGAGTGAAACAATATCTTTGAAATGCTAAAAGAACTGTCACCCCAGAATTCTATGTCCACTAAAACATCTTTCATGGATAAAAGCAAAATGAAACCATTGGCAGGTGAAGGAGAACAGAGAGAATTTGTCACCAGTAGATCTTCTCTATAAGAAATGCTGAAGAAAGTTCTTCAAGCCAAAGGTAAATGTTAATGGAAGAAAACATGGATCTTTGGGTATGATAGAAAAGCAAGAGAAATGTTTTTTTAAAAACCCTGCTCAAAACAAAACAAAACAAAACAAAACAAAACGCTGCTCAAATGTAATAGACTGCCTCTTCTAGTCTTAAGTACTCTAAAATATGTTTTGAAGCAAAAATGATAACCTGCTAGGGGTTTTCAATGCATGTAAATATAATATATATGACAACTAGGAAGATCAGGAGGTAGAGGGGCTGACACAATTGCAAGTTTTCTACATTTTACATGAAATGATATAATACTCTAAGTGGATTGTGGAAGTTTACATGGTCGCTCTGGGAATTACAAAATGCATGAATGAGTGAATAAATGAATCAATTTATAAGAAAATATTTTCTTCTGTAATTATAAACTGTTGAATATGTCAATAGCATAGTTTTACAGATATCTTGCTGGGATAAACTCATAAATACAAAAACTAGTCTATAATACATTAATTTCATAATTAACCATATCTTAGTGGATTTTGATTTAGATTAACTCTCAGAGAGGTGTACATTTTCACCTTTCAAACAACTCCAAAAAACTCTCAAAGTCTCTAGACTACCAAGTTAGAAGCTCAAAATTAAAAAAAAAAAAAAAAAAAAAAAAAAAAAAGAAGCTCAAAATTATAATGGTACCACATGAAAATATTCAATTGTGAAAGCGGCTGAATGTATCAACCTTAAACACATACAGGAAAATAAACTAGTCATAAAAAATTCTGATTTTTACCCAAAATGGAAACTAAATTATTAATATACTATTTATTCACCACTGTGCCATTCCCAAGATCCTAACATCTCATCTCTAACATTTTAATATTCTAGACTGTGTGCCAGAGGAAGGCAGGGATTCATTGATTTTTATCTCTATATCCCCAGCACCCAGCAAAATGCCTGCCATATGGTAGGTGCTGTGAAAGAAGATTCAAAATAAAGTAAACATTGCTAAGTTTCTCAAATTGAGTCCAAAGGACACTGGGAAGGTAATTCTCAGAACAGTTAACTTCCAACTTTTCTCAATTGCAACTTTTCCATTGCAACTGAAACACATCCTTCCACTTTGGACTGATACAGAGATGATGCAACACTTGTTAGCTAAATAATCAATCATGTATTAGTCACTTTAAACCCTGCCAGCAACAGCCATAATCCTTTCAGAACAACTTATGTAGCTGTGCAGTTTTTGCCTTTATTAAGCCAGCACTCCGGCCTTGGAGCAGGTCAGCTCTGCGTCTCCCTGACTACAATCCCTAAGACCCCAAATAAACTCTTTGGTTGTTTTACAGCCTCTTTTTCTTGATTGACACTAATATTGGCAAGATGAATTAAAGAATACTTCCCAGGGGAGTGTGGAATGAAATGCAGAAATGTAGTTAAAGCACTTCACCTGATGCCTAGCATGGAGCAGATAGATAAATGTTGGCCGGCTGAAAGGCAAACTCTTCCTCATCTCCATCTTCTCCTGTCTCCACTCTTACCTAAATTTCTCATAAGCAAGGCTGGCATGTGTGGACTTGGTGAGCTTCCAACTCTCTCAGCCCAGAAGAGGCCATGTGTATAGTAGGAAAAGCAAGAAATGGAAGTCCACATACCTGGACCCTCAGCCTTGTCCCATCTTCGGGTGGCTTGATTTTCTAAGCCAATCAGCTGCCATTCTTTTAGGTTACCTGTGTATCAGAGCTTTTGTAAATTTAGCAATATTTTGGTCAATTTCATTTTATTTATAAAACTTAAGAAACTTCATCTATAAATGGAATATTAGATAATAATCAGACACCTAATGAATGAGGCTTTCCTGAGAACCTAACAAGTAAAAGTAATTGTGTTCCAAAATGCTAGCCATCTGTGCAACAAAAATACTGGTCCTATCAGAGCACTGACTAAAAATGAAATGGAAGAAATACTCATAGCAGCCACCAAGAAACAATTAACCAAATACCGTCACAAAAGGGGATAACCGTAATTTTCTAATATTTTAGATAGACCATTGTGAAAGCTCTTGATCAAAAAGTTGCTTGAAATCCTATTAGAAAAGAGAATAAATAGCAAGCACAATTTTAGAGACTCCAAAGGCACAGATAGCATGATAAAATACCAAGTACAGAAACAAGCTTGAGGTTTTGTTAGAATATTTACAAGAATCTTTCAGTAAGGATAGTTTTATTAAGAAGAATCCTTAATTAATTGTCCTCCACATTGTTTAGCATGCTTCAAGATATGCCCTATTCCACTAGGCTCTGTGGATGACTAAGGAGCATAATCACCAAGTTTTCAGCAGGACTGCACACATCTATCAAAGTCAAAACATGGGGAGGGAGACTGACAGTCCCTTAACATTGGGACACAGAGGAAATAGGTCTGAAATGCTTATGAAGGGAGAAGGTCATTTATTTCAAGACAGCAATATTTAATGTTTCTTTTCTGTGAAAAAAGGAGGATTGTAATGCCAGCTAGAAATTAGCATAAATCCTCTAGATTCCTTTGAAGAAAGGAAAACCCAAAGGGCACGTAGTTTATTACCCAAACCTACAGAGTTCAAACAGGTGTCAATAACAGTCTTCATACCAAGATCCCCACAATGCTTCTGAGGCATCCATATCTATCTCCCCAAATGTGAGACAATAATTCATAGAAAAATGGGAAAGATGTCCCAGAAAACAGGAATCTGAGACCAAACATAGTAGGTGGAAGTACTGGCAAATGTTTAACATCCAGCTCTCCAGGACAAAGAATGGAAGGAGGCAGGGTGGGAAACCCTGAATTCTAACATTTGCCAATTTACATGGTGTAAATACTCTACCCTGGCCAACTTCATGCTACCAACATGAAGTCACTGAACATGAAATTGGGAACTAACCAGCACAATGGGCTCTTGAGACCTGGAATCAGCCAGCTCCAGCACAAAGTGGAGCGGGTAGGAGGGAGACAAGGCAGTCCCAGGGGTCTTTCATATGCAGGGTATGGAGACCTACAGGCATGTACTGATTACTGACTACGGGAGGCATTATAATGGCCCTCGAGGCTATCCACATCCTAATCCCAGAACCTGTAAATATGTTACCTCAAAAGAGGTAATAAAAGAGACAAAAGAGACTCTGCAGATATGATTAAGTGAAGGATCTTAAAATGGGAAGATTATTCTGGATTATGTAGTCACAAGGGTCCTATATTCTGGGGACAGAGAGAGGACAGAGAAAGGGATATGACACAGATCAGAGTGTGCCATGGAAGGGAACCATAAGCCAAGGATGACCTCTGGGAGCTGGAAAATACAAGGAACAGATTCTCTAGAAGGAGCCTCTAGCAGGAGCATAGCTCTACAAACATCTTTATTTGAGCCCTATAACGACTATTTTTGACTACTGACCTCTAGAACTGTAAAATACAAAATCTGTACTGTTTTAAACAACTAGGTTTGTGGCTATTTGTTATAGCAGCAGTAAGAAACTACTACATTAATACACTGCATACCCCAGACTCAGAGAAATGCAGGTAGAAATTCATATGCCAACACTGAGGACAGACACAAACTCTAAGACAAGTCACAAAACTGAGCCTTTCACCTCACCCCAGGGTCAAATCAGACCTGCAACTAAAAACCAGCTTTCAACAGCAGGGAATTTCTTCATGTTTAAGAAAAAATAATAATAATAACAGATTTTTTTTTCAGGCTAATCTGAGAAAACCAGGGCATTTGACCCCGCTGGCACCACACCCCATGGGGCAACACATCAGCTGAGGGGAGATGCACCTGCCCAGGGCATGTTTGAGCCCAGACAGCCAGGTTCCCTTGCCCACTGCCCTCATCAACAAGGTATGGCCAGTCTGGTCCCCAGTGTATGAAAGTGTGAAACCCCTGCTCTATACTGAGCTTGGCTAGAACATAAAGAGGGCAGATATGAGGGGACAGTCCCACAAAGTGGAAGGGTGGTCTCTCATCACCTTCAATCCTTCTTCCCCTTCCATCCCCACCCACAATGCTGGGGTGTGGAGAGTTCAAAAGAGAGGAGATGACACACATCTCCATTCCCCCACCACCACCACCACTGCTCCCTGGACCTTATATTAGTTTGCTGGGGCTGCTATAACAAGTTACCCCAACTGGTAACTCAAAACAAGACACTTCTTCTTTCACAGTTCTGGTGGTCAGAAGTCTGAAATTCAGATGTCAGTAAGGCCACATTCCCTCCAAAGGCTCTCAAGGAGAATCCATGCCTTTTCTCCTCCAGCTTCTGGTGGCCACTAGCATTTCCTGGCTCTGTCTTCACCCCCTCCCCTCCTTGGGGTGTCTGTACTTCTCTTTGTCTCTCTTTTATAAGAACACTGGCAATGGCATTTAGGGCCCACTCGGATAAATCTCCTTATCTCAAAATCCTTCTCTACATCTGCAAAGACCCTTTTTCTGAATGAGGTGACACTTCCAAATTCCAAGGAGTAAGACTCAGTATCTTTGGTATCTACCACTCAGCCTATTTCAGTGTCCACTAGCTCCCTAGGCCAGGGTGGAGTCAAGGGAAGAAACCCTACCATTGGCTGAGGCTGCCAATATGAGGGGGTGGAGGAGACTCAGGAGCCAGACTCCCTGTGCCTGGAGACCTCACCTGCCCTCATAGTCTCTGTCCTGCTGAAAAATCCTCTGGCTGCCTCCCCATCATACTAGAAATACAACCTTGCCTCCCTCTCAGACCCCAGAGCTGCCCTCTCCCCCCACCTCTGACTCCCCAGCAGGGTGGGCTCCCTCTTGTCTCAGCCCAAACAGGACATCCTTGGAAAGGCCTTCCCCAACCCCCTACCCAGCATCAAAGCTATCTTACCTTTTTTTTATGGCACTCATCACTACATGGAATTACTCATCTCTTTCTACTTTGTTCTTGTTTGTCTCCTTCCATCAAACAGAAGCTCCAGGAAACCAGGGAACCTTGCCCAACTTGATCTTGCAGCACCTTCCAAGCCCACAGGGCAAGTGTTCCAAATAATCAAAGCTAAGTGAATGGTTTCCCCATTTCACCCCACCATGATGATTTCAAAGTCCTGCCTGAATACCGCTGTCTTCCACCTGCGCTTATTTTTGACAAAAATAAAATAGTTAATACATTATTCCTGGGTTTCCTTCAAATGTGCTCAGTTAAATCACTAATGTTAAAAGGCTTTTCTAACCAGACAATTATATGGTGCTGCCTTCCAGCTGGAGTGCAAGAAGCCATTATGTTTTCTTTGAAACGCTTTTTCCTTACCTAATTAATTTAAAATGTTGATATTAATCCAGAAGTTCAATTGTAGGTGTGGCACACTCACAACCAACCTCCATACACCTGTGGGGATGACAACTGGGTAGCAGCCTATCCGTGTAAACTTCAAAGGAAAGCAGGATATTTCAATAATTAAACAAACGTTAGCTTTTATTTATTATTATATGAAATACATATATATTTGGAATAAACATCATGAAAACATGAATTTTTAAAAATCATTAAAATGTGAGAAAATGTTTTATTGCAAGAAGATCAATACTAAAAAGCCTAGAAGTTTGGAATACAAAGATCCCACCTTTCAAAGCCTCTGCTTCCTCAGCTGTAAAATATCTTCTGCAAAGGGTAGGTGTCAGGCTTCTTAAATTGTGCGCCCCCACCCCACCTCCTAGAAACTGAAAATGAGAAGGTGAATATAAAACAGAGAATAGAGGCACAGCTCTCAAAGGAGGTGCACAACCCAAAAACAGTGAGGACCACCTAATTTGGCGGGCCAGCACAGGACTACTGAGATTTAATTAACAAAGAAATTAAAGAGGGAATGCCTGAGCACACGCACACACGCATGCGCGCGCACACACACACCCAAACACCTACCACCTATTATTATGATTCTTTCTTTAAGGATATTTTAAATCAAAAAGAAGAGCAAGCTCAGAATAACCTTAGTCCTTGAATGGGATGTTTACATGGATGAACACCAGCACCCCCACCCCCACACTATTCTTTTCTTTTTTTTTTTTTTTTTTTGGTTCATTGAGACCAGAGGAAATAAATTTCATACCCACAGGCACTGGGCAATGGACCTGAGTTTGGAAATTACTTGTGAAAGGCTGAGTGACAGAGTAAAGAATGTGTAGTCCCACCTCCCACCCTCACCAGCTTTACTCACTTGGAAGAGAGGGAAGTTACCCCCAGGAAGGCATGAAAAACCCAGCAAACAAAGACAAGATAAAGCTTGCCTTCTAAAATCAAAAGGTCAAATCTACATGTACAGAAGAGTATTTGAAGGGAGATGAAGAGGGGTGGAACCTTTGGCTCCCACATCAACCCGGGGCCTCCAGGCCCTGCTCCGAGGAGCTGACATCAGCTGAGAAGATAGGAAGGATGCAGCGGATGAGATCTGAGCCGCATCTCCACTGACAGATGCTCGGCAGATGTCTCCTCTGAGGATCCCTCCTCCAGGGCACTGTGCTTTATGCAGGACTGCCTGTTCCCATCAAGCTTGTGAAAAGACTCCAGCCAAAGGACAGAGGGTCAGGGTCCTGCACCCCAGCCCTTATTGGTATCAGCCTCTGAGCATCAGATGATAAAAACCATGGTGACCAATTCTCACCATTCTGACCACAGGGTCATTAATACCAGTAGTTAGGTATTACAAGACATAAAAACACCAGTGATGCTATTTTTGTCTGGTGTTGTCAACTCTAGACGCTGGCACGGGACAGAGGTCAGAGCTGCTGCTTTCTCGTGATACTGGGATGGCCTTTTCAAGCCCTGGGATGTTAAGTGGCTATACAACTATGAACTATTTAGAACAGGAGCACCCACCATACCTCCTTAAAGCTCTAATACAGGCACCCTGTGTGATTCCACATAAGACCTACAGCAGAAAGCATGACCATCATGACAAGGGCCACAGCAGACAAAACCTATTCACTTCTCCAATTCACCTTTAGTGACAGCCCACTGGGTACTAACCAGATCCTGCCCTTTGGCTCCAGATTATGCTGCTTAGAGACCAGAGAAGATGGACCTCCTACTTGTCTCTCCTGATGGCTGTGACTTCAAGATGAATTTTAGAGCTCCTCTGTGTGTTTACTAATCAAAGGGTATAGAAAATATTAATATAGTGGCACTTGGAAATACTTGCAAGAGACAAAATGTTAATGCTGGATGCTGGAGGCATGGTAAATGATGGGTCTAACAAATTGATTAACTCAGCCAGAGTCTTCTGGAATATGAGAATTTCCCCTACAAGAATTATTAAATGCCAGTTTCCTCCCTGCCAGAGGCATCTCAAGTCTTTACGAGATGCTCTAAGGCACCATTCAAACAGGCCTAAACTCCAGGGTTCAAGGGATCTCAGCAAATGCCTTTATCTCATCATTTCCATTTAAAATGCCAAGGCTCAGAGCACTCCCAGCAAGGAAGGGTTAACCTAGCAGGTGGACCAGCCACTCCTCTGATTGTTGGGGCCCCTCTTCTTCTGATACTCTGCTACTGAATGGGCTATGTCAGCAGCAGGCACCAGAGAGGGTCTCAAGTCCAGAAGCACCCCTCTCCCACCTGCTCCAAAGAGACACCAAGATAAAGAAATATCCCCATGTGATTCCATGTTTATTTCTCATGTCTTCTACCATTAACATATGTCCCTATATCTCCCTTTCTCCATTGCTAGAGGAAAACTTGACAACTGTACACTATTTGACTCCGTTGTGAATGGTGTTCCACATCCAATCCCTGCACTTGGCCACATGACAATAGCAGGCCACCCCGTGGGTCCAGCATCACATCTCTAGGAATTCCTGAATTCAGCCTACCTTGTCTGAGCAGTGCAAGGACAGGAGCCATCCATAAGGATGGGCCAGAGGAGAGAGGAATGCTGTTAACTTCCACAAGCAGACTCTGATGGAGACATCCATTAAAGAAGCAATAAACTGTGACCCAGGAAAAAGACCAAAGGAGCAACTATTCCTGTATTATTGATATTCCCTGGCAGGGGGTGTGGAGGTGGGAGAGAGGCTTTAATGGCCCAAACCCAGGTAAATAGCTGCATTAACATTACAGAAATATACTAATTAATACAGCCAGAAAGATCCTGAAGAAAAGAGGTTTTATCATTTCTATTGAAACAATCCCATTAACAACCTTACAAAAGGGTGAAAAATAAGGCTTTCAGGAAGCCAATGGCCTGAGCATTTTCCTAAAGGAAGGAAATGTGACCCAGTTTCAGACACCATGAGCCATGTGTGGATGCATCTGTGAGTTCTGGGCCCTCTTCCCAGCCACTAAAGCAGGTCATCTGGAGGCTTCACAAGGAACAACTGACAGTGGATATTCTTGTTGACCTTAGATCAACAAAGTCCACATTACATGCACAGGTTAAAGGCTATTTATGAGGGACCATTTACCATTTAGTGGTAAATGTACAAGGTGGGGTAACCAGGAGGCCTGGAGGGCATCCTGATCCCAGGCCCTGTTCTGAGGGTATCACACATCATTTCCTTAATCCAAGTAGAACATCCCCTGAGGAAGGTACTCTCATCATCCCCATTTCACAAATGAAGAAACGGAAGCCTAGAGCCAGAGGCTGAGCCCTACCTCACCCGCACACCTGTCTGAGCACAGATCACACACTTTTAGCTCTCAGCTGGCCTGTCTCAGCACTGTTGGCAAGAGGGTGGTCCTGTTCCCTGACCCTGAGCCTTCAAATTTAAGATTCCTCAGAGAGTCTGGGGGATGCCTTGGCAAGACAGAGGGAAGTGGAGACAAGGTTTCTGTAGTGTTTGCTGTGGTCTTCCTAGCTAAATAAATTCATCCAGCTTCAATGGCGCCTTTCCTCCATTGTGCACCTCATCTTTGTTTTATAACCAATATAGTGCCTACGAACCTACAATATAAAAAAAAAGAAAAACAGTGAAATAATTTACACCTTATAAATATATTTTCGTGAAGCAATTTGTAAGTAACTTTAAATAACAGGTTCCCTTTCATTAATTAGGCATTAATTCACAGATGACTATCTACTGCAGTGAAGAAGCTAATGGCAGAGAAAATGAAAGAACTGAGTCATTATCAACTAAGACAGCAATTAAGAACACCTAGACAGTAGGAGGAAAGTATGCAGTGGGTAAAAAATAAATGGGTCTGAGTTTTGCATACAAATTTAAGGAATGCAATGTAGCACAGAGCAGGTTATAGGATTCAGAGGTAAGGTTCTGAGGAGCTGGTAACCTGCTCTTCTGGGAGAATGCAGAACAGAGAGGACCTGGCAGTCCAGAGGGCACAAGGGGATTCAGCAAACCCCTCCTTCTAAACACTGCATCTTTTTTAACACATCAGTTGGGCAAAAGTCCAAAAGCTCACTGGTGCACAATCCTGGCAAGGCTGTGGGGAAACATATGACAGTGTTCATGGCTGGTGGGGTATAAACTGGTACAACCTCTCGAAGGGGTAATTTTGCAAAATCTAGCAACACTACCCTCGCATGCAGCCTTCACCCCTACACATCCACTTCCAAATTGAAATAAAGGTGCCACATGTGAAATGATGCCTGTGCAAGGTACTCACGGTAGCATGTGTGGATGACATCAGAAGGAAGGTCTCTCAAACGGACCTGGTTAAAATTATAATGACCCATTTGTACAATGCTCTCCTGCGAAGCTATAAAAAGTACATAAGTATTTGCTCTAATACGGGACGACTTCCAAAATGCGTTTTTTTTTTAATTCAAATTAAATTTAGTTAACATATATTGTATGATTAGTTTCAGAGGTAGAAGACAGTGACTCATCAGTTGTATATAATACCCAGTGCTCACCACATCACGTGTCCTCCTTAATGCCCATCTATTACCCAGTTACCCCATCTCCCTACCTCTCTCCCCTCAGGACCTTCAGTTTATTTCCTAGAGTTCATTGTCTCTTATGGTTTGCCTCCCTCTCTGTTTTCATCTTATTTTATTTTCCCTTCCCTTCCTCTATGTTCATCTGTTTTGTTTCTTAAATTCCACATGAATGAAATCATATGATATTTGTCTTTCTCTGACTGACTTATTTCACTTAGCATAATACCCTCTAGTTCCATCCACATCGGTGCCAATGGCAAGATCTCATTCTTTTTGATGGCTGAGCAATACAAAATGCATTCTTAAATGGAAAAAGCAAGGCTTATAGCAACATATTCATTGTGCTATTGTTTATGTAAAAAAGGGAAACGAATAGATATTTGTGGTGGCTTATATATGCATAAGCACATATCTAGAAGGACAAATTAACTAATAGCAGTCATTACCTGTTTGGCTGGGGAGTAGAAACTGAACAAATGGAAACAGGTAAGAAATAAACTTTTTCTCTGTTTTCTTTTTATACTTTTTTGATGCTTTAGTCAAGTGTTTTGCCTATTTTAAACATTGAATATACTCAATAACCTCCCCATCATAATATATTTGTTTCTACTCCCTTCTTGTGCTCACTTTGGCAGCACATATGCTAACATATCCCTTCTTTAAATCATCAGTACTTAGTCCCCTTTCTCAGTATACAGCCTATCAGTCATTTACACACTAAGGGAATTCCCTCCCTCTGTCTTCTGCCTGATTTAGCGTCTCAGCAAAGGTTGGAAGGTGTGAGGGTAAACCTGGATGGGGAGCTAAGAAATAAACTTTTTCTCTGTTTTCTTTTTATACTTTTTTGATGCTTTAGTCAAGTGTTTTGCCTATTTTAAGTTAAGTGTTTTGCCTATTTCCAACCTTCTCAGCAAAGGTTGGAAGGTGTGAGGGTAAACCTGGATGGGGAGCTAAGAAATAAACTTTTTCTCTGTTTTCTTTTTATACTTTTTTGATGCTTTAGTCAAGTGTTTTGCCTATTTTAAACATTGAATATACTCAATAACCTCCCCATCATAATATATTTGTTTCTACTCCCTTCTTGTGCTCACTTTGGCAGCACATATGCTAACATATCCCTTCTTTAAATCATCAGTACTTAGTCCCCTTTCTCAGTATACAGCCTATCAGTCATTTACACACTAAGGGAATTCCCTCCCTCTGTCTTCTGCCTGATTTAGCGTCTCAGCAAAGGTTGGAAGGTGTGAGGGTAAACCTGGATGGGGAGCTCCAGGGGGCTGGTGGGCCTGGGAGGAGGGCCCATATGGGAACAATGGGTAACAAAAGGCCCAGACCTGGTGACCTGATGAGTTTATTAAATCCTCCCCCAGAGGTTTTCATGAACTGCTGTGAATCCCACATAGCTTCACTCCAGGACATGAAGAGCTGCATTTCACAGTATTTCCATGTCCTTTACCTCATTTACTCTTCCAAAACCTGATTCATATCTGACAGATGAGGAAACTGGGTCCATAGAAGTCCAGTGTCCTTATCAAGTTGATATAAAACCAGATAATTTTTCTGAGGCCAATTTCAGCTATCTTATACCATAAGCCACATAATTTTGCACAGTAGTCAAAATTTCCTATAAAGAAATACACTAGGTCCTTTTACCTGGGTATTTAGTTAACCTTACAGGACAATGTTTTTAGAAGCTACCTAATTATCAAAGCAAACAGACAAAAAGAACTTAGAAGTCATTTCTCAGCATCCTAATTTTACATGATGGAAAGTTAAACCCAGACAAGCTGGGCCACAGGTGCTACTCTGGCCTTACACATTCCTATCCCCACCACTACTCTGTCCCCAGGGACTCTAATTCTTCCTTACTTCTCTACTTTTGCTTTGCCACATCACTTACCACCTGCCAGCAAACTTTCTTATTATACTTATCTTTACTATTAGTCTTCCCCTCACTAGAATATAAGCCCCTCCACCCCAGGGCATGGATCTTCTTTCCTGTTCGCTGGTGAATCCCAAGGGACTAGAACAGTACATGGTGCATAGCAGATACTCAATAAATGCTTGCTAAATACATCTCAAAATCAAAGATCAAAAATCCCCATGGGGTAAAAGATAACACACATGCATCATTCATCTCTAAAGGGATTCTGACTTTTCAAACAAAGTTAGATATTTGACAAAGTAATAGAGGCAAGAAGAGCACATAAAACTTACACAACAAAATAATAAAAAGTTTAAGATCAAAGGTGTTTAGAGAAAGTGAACTCACACTTCAGATTATCCCCTGGAGGGATCTATTAAGGTATGTTCCATTAATATAATCCACGGGACTGCCTGAGTCCAGGTTTTAAAAAGATCTTTGTTCTCAGAACAGACAATCCTACCATTACTGACTAAGGCTCCTGTCTTCCTTCCATCAGAGTTAAAAGCCTTTCACATTACGCTTTCTTTAAATAAAGTTGTAAAGGAGCATACATTGGAACAGAACACTGGAAATGTAATTTAATGGGTGAACTCCCTTCAGCCTCACTCTGTACAGAATGGATATAGGCATAATTACTTCTGACCTCTATTTTCATTAGTCAAAAGTTCTGTGCAAAGTTCTCTCATATCCCCTGAGATGCAGCCCTGGTCAGAGCTGGAGTCTGCAGCAAGATCACCAGGTACACACAAAGGGACTGGTGGGTGAGGCATGATGGACAACTGACCTTATTAAAGAGCTTGTAAGGGGCCAAAATTATCTCCAATCTTATCCTGCTGCATCCTCAGGGGCTGCCAATTATTTCGATACATATCTTGAAATTCTCTAAAAAGTGTGTGAGCCCTTAGTTCAAGATGGTAAACCAAACATTCTGAAACTTCCCTCCCCACCTCATTCTCTACAACAAATATACTGGGATAATTGGGGGAAAATTATATTAATTACCACACACACCACGATGCTCTTAAACGAGAAAGAGAAACCTGTATAGACCCAAACTGGCTATGTCTCTCCAAAATAAAAGAAGCAGGGAGGAGCCCAAATGCCACTCACCATCAAAAGCAGAGATACTGGTGGAGTAACAGGGGATGAACACCAACAAGCCCATTCCAAGACCAGAACCAGATACTCCCTATTGGTGAAAGTGGGCAGGCAGGGAGGGGAGGTACCACCTAAGTCCCCAGTCCACATGGGGGCCCATGTGGGGCTTGTCAGGGACCAACCCTGCCACAAAACTGGAGCCTTCCTAAGCCATTTAAGTGGGCTTCCTGGGGAGCCAACTCCCCTGGGAGATCCTTCCTTAAGGCAGACCAGTATCTTAAAAGGCAGTTGGTAAACAAGACCAACCAACTACAGAAGTTCCAGAACATACTCACCACTCAGACATTTTTAGGAAAAAAGTAGAAGAAATGCATCACCAAACCAAGTCAATGACACTAAGCTATACCAACTTCAATGGGGGCTGTGAATCACTGGGCTGGACTGACAGGGACATGAGAAGCAGGATTCATACGTAGGCAGCCACTCAGCCAGCTGGGCTATAGATCACTTTTCTGGATGATGGATAAGTGTCAAGGGTACACGTGCAACCAGGGAAGTTAATCCAAAGTAATCTTGTGGAAATGCTTTCTGTCAAGGGGCTCCATCTCACCGCTCTCATGATGAAGTTACAGAGAGAAGAGATTCGTCACTTTCCCTTGATGCCATCAGCACTCTTCCTCACTCTCTAGTGACCACGCTCCATGGCCCACTCCCCATATGGTACAACGTGCAGAGCGTGGTCCCTGCCATTTCCGAGGTAACTCAGACAAATGCAAGTTTCTCCTCTCTGCTGGCCTGGAAGACTACCACCGGGAATCTTACACCAACTTCTATTCATCCAGAAAGGTTGGCAGTGGGTTTGCTGCAAGGGGGAGAAATGCCTTGTTCCAAGCTTCAGTATGGAAAAGAGCATAGGAATTCATCCAAGAGTGATTTTTAAACATGACCTAAATTTGCTCATGATGTACTTTCTTTTTAAATAATTTATTAAAATGCAAATAGAGGACCACTCACAATCAGTGTTGCCAGATGTGCAAGCCCCATTCTCCCACTTGCTACGTGTGTGACCTTGGCAAATGGCAATCTTTCCGAACTTCACTTTCCTGGTGAGGAAGAGAGATCTTAGAACACATCTCCCAAGATTAGAGAGAGAATGTATGTAAATGGTTTAATATATTGTTCATATGTTACAATGAGAGCTCAGCACACAATAGCTCTTATGGCAGACAGTGCCTAGTGGCTTAGGTAAACCCATTCTTCTTCCTAGGGACCCAAGAGGACCACATTTCCCAACTCCCTTTGCAGTGAAGTTGGGGCCACATGACCAGATTCTGGCCATTGAATGAGAGCATAAGTGACATACATCATGTTCTGGCCTGACACCTAAAACATCTCTTCTACCCTGTGTCCAGCCCTGTTTGTCCACAGCTGGCCCATGCAGTGAATTCTGCTAAGGGCTCTAGTAGCCCTTTCGGAGCTGTGGAGCCTCCAGAGGAGAACAGCCCAGGTCCCAAGTCACTCCTAAAAACAATGACCATGAACACACTATGCACTGCTAAACCAAAGAATGCTATTTTTTTCCTCCTATCACATCATATGACCTACTAGACTCATTCCTTTTTTTTTTTTTTTTCTGGAGACTTCACTCTGCTTCCCTACTTCTTCCCGCTCCAGCCAAAAATGGCATCTCCAGTCCATCCTGCTGGAGCTTCCTGGGGACTACATTGGCTTGGCTGTCCACTAGATGAGATATCCTCCACTTGACAAGAAAAATGGTGAGGTTTTGCTCTAGTCACTTGTGAGTATAACTACTCTACCCTTGCTCTTAACCAAGAGTTTATTGGAGCACAGAAGTCTAGCTTGGAAGTTACATTCCTAGTAGATTATCTACCAGCTGCCACGGTTACTGTTGAGAACTTTGATGCCAATCAGATTCCTGATTCTTTCTCTGCAAACTTGAGAATTCTTTCTACCCCCGGTATTTCAGATCTTACTCTGAAGTGCCTAGGTATGGGCTCCCCACTGATCACTGTTCCCCCATTATGCTAGGTGAGATCCTCTCATCTTGACATTCTTGTCTTCAGTTCTGAAAAACCGTCTTTTATATCTGTAATAATTACCACTACTCTCTTCTTTTCACTGTGGGCCTATGATTAGTCAGATGTTATACCACCTAGATCAGTCTTTTGACTTTCTATTCTTTTCTCTTTAAGATTTATTTATTTATTGGGAGAGGAGGGGGACTGAGGGAGCGGGAGATAGCATCTTAAGCAGACTCCCAGACAACCACAAAGCCTGACGTGGGGCCTAATCCCATGACCCTGAGATCACAACCTGAGCTGAAACCAAGGGTCAAATGTTGAACCAGCTGAGCCCCCATGGGCCCCTCTTTTTTTTTAAAGTAGGCTCCACATTCAACATGTGGTTTGGACTCACAACCCCGAGATCAAGAGTCTCATGCTCTACCAACTGAGCCAGCCAGACGCCCCTAGGACAATGTTTTGAGGTTCATCCATGTTGTTCATCCACAACCCTGAAATCACAACCTGAGATAAAACCAAGCATCGGGTGCTTAACTGACTGTACCACCCAGGTGCCCCCTTTATATTCTTTTCTTACGTATTTCTATAACTTTGACATTCTATTCTACTTATAGGTAATGTTCTTAAATTTATATTCCAAACTGTCTATTGAATTTTTTATTTTGGCTATCACTTTTCAAGTCCAAATATTTTTTCCTTTGTCTTCATATTCTTTTGTAGTTTCCTACTCTTGCTTTTTATCCTCAATATATTTTTTACCTTTGACAATACATTTTTTAAATGTTTTCTTGTCTTCCACTTCTGCATTTCTCTGGGATTTTTCTTTTTATGGTTGTTTGTCCTCTTTTATGTCAGTGGTTTTCTTCAACTCTGGTTATCCTTGTATGTCTATTCATAAAGGACTGGGACCCCACAGCCAACTAGAAGCTCTCTAAGCATGTGCCAGCTGCTGGGTTTCCTTAGAGCCAGTCTTTTCACCAGAAAATAATTCTCACACCTTCTACCTAGTGAGCTCATTCTCTGCACTTAACATGCACTCTCTCCTAGGCCTAGTTAATGGCAAAATTTCCTACCCAAACAGAGACTCCTTAGAGAATAAAGTCCAGAGCAAGGGATGGGACACTATTAATGACCACAACTGATAACTATTCATAACTACTGGGACATCAGGCATAGACCAGGGCTGTCCTAGGACACCTGGTCTTCTTACCTATATCTATTTTCCCATTTCCTTATTGCCTGCCAAGAACTGAGGAATCAACAGAACTCTCACTTTGAACATATTATTTTTCTTTCAACAAAAGTGAATCCATGCATCAACTAGACAATTAAAATATGTGTTCTGATGAAGGCTGCCTTTCTATTAATCATAGTAAATAGACCACATGCACTTTTCTCCTCTTCCTGAAACCACATTAAAAAACAGTAAAGAGGGGGTGGGATCCCTGGGTGGCTCAGCAGTTTAACGCCTGCCTCCAGCTCAAGGCGTGATCCTGGAGTCCCGTGATCGAGTTCCACATCAGGCTCCTTGCATGGAGCCTGCTTCTCCCTCTGCTTCTCTCTCTCCCTGTGTCTCTCATGGCTATCTTAAAAAAAAAAAAAAAAAAAAACAGTAAAAGAATAAAATGGATTTATAAACTCACAGGACAAGGACAAGGGATGAAGAGAGTCTAGAGCAAACAAGATTCACGTATTTTAGAAGATGGCATGGTAACTGGGACTTAGGGCTGGGTTCCTCCACTCTGCTAACTGCCTGCAGCAGTGTCAGCTGCGGCCAGCTGATCCTGAAGAACCCTGGGCAGGTTTAAAACACAGAAGTGCCTTGTTTCCAGGAGCCAGAAATGAAGTGCAGAGCTCAAAGGGGCAATTGGTTGAAAGCCTAGCTGCAGGGCAGGTGGACCCCAGGTCCTTTCTTCCCTGTGAGGAGCCATGCCATGACCCTCCCTTCTCCTTCTATGTACTGGGGGTTGAAATACTCAGGTCTAGGTTTGCCAAATAAAACACAGGAATTTGTTTTATTTAAATTTCAGATTTGAATTTCAGATACACAACAAAAATTTTTTAATAAAACTATGTCCCAGATACTATATGAGACATGCTTATACACTAAAAATTATTGTTTATCTGAAATTTGAATTTAACTGTGAGTACTATATTTTACTTGTTAAATCTGACAACCCTATTAATGAAGAAAAGACTGGAGGAACATGGCCTAGAATTCACACCATTCTGATGTCCATTAAATGTAGTCAGGAGAAGCTGAGATGAGTTCCCTGTTTTTATACTTAACTTGTTCAACTTTTTAATTCTGATTTCTCCTAAAGAATGGAACCCAATTTCTCTGTTGTCAGGTTAATTTTTTCCTTTACAACTTCTTCTACTGCTTTTGTTCTGGAATCAAATATACACTTGACTAGACGACATTCTGGTTCTTTCTAATAGTTTCATTTCTTACATTTACTTCCTTAATCTACCTAGAATTTATTTTGGGCTAAATTATAACATGAGGCTCAAACTCAAATCTTTTTCCAGTTAGCCAGTAGTGGACTGTTTATTAAATAATCTTTTCTTAGTGATCTCAGACCACATTTACATTTACTGGACACAAATAGGAGAGTTGGTTTCTAAGCTAGATACTTTGTTCCATCAATCTATGATTCGTGAGCCAATGCTATATCCTTTTTGTTATTATAATTTCAAACATTATAGCAATACCCTTCAGCATCAATTAAGTCAAGCTTCCTCATCATTGCCTGAATTGTTCAAAATTTACTTACTCTTACCTTAATATTCAGCATGTTTCAAAATAAATATATGATAATTACATGTATAATTTTAAATTTCTAGATAGCCACATTTAAAAGTTAAAGAAAAAGTGAGATCAATTTCAGTAAAATACCTGGCTTAATCCAATACATTCAAAATGTTATCATTTCAACATGTAATTGATACTTTTAAATTATGAGGTATTTTCCTTTTTTGTTGTTGTGTGCTATGTTTTCAAAATCCAAGGTTTATGCACGAGTGGATGGCTCAGTGGTTGAGCATCTGCCTTTGGCTCAGGTCCTGATCCCAGGATCCAGGATCATCCCAAATTAGGCTCCTTATGGGGAGCCTACTTCTCCCTCTGCCTATGCCTCTGCTTCTCTCTCTCTGTCTCTCATGAATAAATAAATAAATAAATAAATAAATAAATAAATAAATAAATAAATAAAGTATTCTTTAAAAATCCAAGGTTTATCTGGCATTTATACAGCATGTCCATAAACACCAGCCATATTTCAAGTACTCCGTAACTAGAGGTGGCCCAATGGCTATCAAACCAAACTGTGCAGTTCTAAGTAAACCACAGAATAATTTAGGAAATTGTGTCTCCCACAAGATATAATAATAATAATTTTGAACTACCATTAAGGAAAATATTTTCACACCAAAATCTTGAAATCTCATCCAGAAAATATTCCTGTTTTCCTAGCACTTGCCTAAAATATGAAAGAAAAAAAAAAAGGAAAACATCAGAAAGTCTACAGGTCAATATAATCTCATGGCTATTCGACCCTAAGTAACAGAATGATATGAAATATAACACCCAGGAACAGTCCTCCCTACAGTTTTATACCTGCTCTGACAATTATAGCAGGAGTGGATACTGAAATGAGAAAATCACAAGTACATGCTAGAGATCTTTTACATTTTATTTTACCTGGTGCTTTCTTCCCAGCTGGGTATCTGTCACAAAAGCTAGAAGATGAAATTGATATCACAGAGAAAATCAGCTCAGTATTCCATGTTCAGAAACCCTCAGTGTATTTTATTTGGTAGTAAATTATTCAACTTCACAAATACCCTTCTTATGTCTTTGAAATTACTTTTCTTCTAGTCTGTATAGTAACTTGAGGGGCTACAGCAACATGGACTTAATACAAAGCATTTTATACTAAATTACTGAAAACTAAAACCCAGGAATGGGAGCTGAGAGAGAGGGCTGCAGAATAAACTTCACCCTACCCCCAACTGTGTGACCCACAGCAAACCTCCTGCCTGAATCTCAGCTGTATCAGATACAAAGCAAGCAAGTGGTTGGGTCTGACTGGCATTTCCAGCTATTCATGTGCTGTTTATGTGCCAAGGTTGTGATATAAGCTCCAACCGCCTGCTTCCTATACCCTGGGTCACAGCGAACATTTTCCTGTGAAGAGCCAATAGTAAATGTCTTCAACTTTGTAGGACAACCTCTGTCACCACTACTCACCTCTGTCATCATTCAATGAAAGCAGCCATAAACAATAGTAAACAGATGAGAAAGACTATGTTCTAAATAAAACTTTATTTACAAAATCAAGCAGCACTAGATGTAGTCTTCCTCAGGTCATGGGTGTCTGACCCCCTGTTCTCTTCTAATATTTACCTAATATTTTTATTTTAAAGATGATTCAGGGCAGCGCGTGTGGCTCAGCAGTTTGGCGCTGCCTTCAGCCCAGGGCATGATCCCGGAGACCCAGGATCGGGTCCCGCGTTGGGCTCCCTGCATGGGGCCTGCTTCTCCCTCTGCCTTTGTCTCTGTCTCTGTCTCTCTCTCTGTGTCTCTATGAATAAATACATAAATAAATCTTTAAAAAATAAAATAAAGATGATTCACTTTATTAATACTAATATCACAAATGGAATAGCATTCACTTACCATACATAGAGTATATTTAGGAACTTGAATATATAATAATTTTTTAACGATGACATGCCACCTCCATCACTTTGTATACTGCATTTTGAGAAATGCTGCTTTTAAAAAAGAAAGATTTTATTTATTTATTTATTCATGAGAGATACAGAAGAAGAGAGAGGCAGAGACACAAGCAGAGGGAGAAGCAGGCTCCATGCAGGGAGCCTGACGTGGGTCTCCAGGATCATGCCCCGGGCTGAAGGTGGTGCTAAACCGCTAAGCCACTGGGGCTGCCCTGAAATGCTACTTTTAATGACAGTTAACAGCCTCAAAAGAACCAAGTTTCTGTGATGTCCTTTAAGATTCTCATTGAAAAAAGAGAAGAAAGAATCTTTCTGTTTTAGAGATGCACAATGAAATACTGAGAGAGAAAATGATGTGGTATGTGAAAATTGCTTCAAAAGAATACATGGGGCAGAGGAGGAGAACAGTGGGGGTACAATGAAACCAGACTTGGCCAAGAGTTGAACTGTTGAACTTGGATGATTTTACTATTGTTTTATATATGTTTAAAGATGTCCATAACAGGGACGCCTGGGTGGCTAAGCAGTTGAGCATCTGCCTTGGGCTTGGGTCATGATCCTGTGCTCCTGGGATCAAGTCCCACATCGGGCGCCCTGCATGGAACCTGCTTCTCCCTCTGCCTCTGTATCTGTGTGTGTGTGTGTGTGTGTGTGTGTGTGTGTGTGTGTCTCATGAATAAATAAATAGATTCTTAAAAAAATAAAGATGTCCATAATAAAAATAATAAAAAAACAAAAATATGTAATATAATCATTAGCCTGAGGAGAGGAGTCAAGGAGAAGGTAAAGAAGGAACATAAGGGCTTAAAAGGAAGAAGAGAGGAGGGAAACAAAAGGAAAGGGGATATGAATAAGAGAAATGCAGTAAGTTTCACAAAGCCAATGGCCTTCTACTGCACAGCAAATGTAAGAAGCCAGGCACTTAGGAGCTGCTAGCCATCACTTAGTACAGGAAAATCAGCCCAAGAACAAAGGCTTTGATGAATGGCACCAACCAGACCTATGCACACTGGCTTTAGATGCAGGAAAGCCTCTCTAAGCCCAGGGCTGCAGATGATACTACCAGACAAATCCAGAGAGCCAGTCACCAACTGGGCCTCACCGGCAAAACCACGGCCTTGAGCTGACAGATATGAAGCCTTGAATTCTACTGTGCTCCCAAGCAGACAATCTTCCTGTTTTGTTTTGTTTTTTTAAGATTTTATTTATTTATTTGAGAGAGTGACAGAGAGAGAGCATGAGAGCATGAGCAGTGGGAGGGACAGAGGGAGAGGGATAGAAGGAGACTTCCCACTGAGCAGGGAGCCCAATGCGGGGCTCCATCACAGGACCCCGAGATCATGACCTGAGCCAAAGGCAGATGCTTAACCAATTGAGCCACCCAGGCACCCCCGAGAGTCTTCCTTTTAAACAATTCCATGTGAGGCTCGGTGCCAAAGCAGGAGAACAAAGCCATTTAATGTGCTAGAAATGGGCCAGTTTAATTTCATTGTCCAAACGTACTGGAACTGAAGCATAAAAGTGAGCAAATGGTATAAATTAGCAAAGAGAGCCCCACAGAGCGGCTGGCCCATCAGCACTCTCTTGAGGGAGCCTGGCCAGCAGCCTCCAGCTGGTTTACAGAAATACCCTGGGCCACAGGAAGCCGGAGGCTCTGGCCTCACACCAGGCTGCTGGCCCTACTTGGTTCGCATGAAGAGGGTTCAACACATACTAAATGCTCTTGGAAAGGCTACCCCAGCAAACAGAAGTCAAACAGAAGTCAGACCTTTCTGGCAACAGCAGTGGGTGCACTGCATGAGACCTGTTGTGGTCAGATTGGCAGAGCCACAAGGAGCCTATTAGAATGAGGGCTCTTTCAGGTATTACAGAGACAAAGAAACACAAAGACAGTGACTCACCTCTCCTTTGTTATGCACAGGTAAAGAACAGAATCAGCCTTTTAGATCTTTTAGGTTAAAAAAAGAAAAGTCTGATAAGAAAGAGGCACCAATTTAGCTTCTGGTGTCTCTCTTTCCTTGGAACCTCACACAGGCTGTTCTGACTTTCATCGTGAATGTGTCCAAAGATATATACAATATCACTTCACAAATCAAAGCCCAAACCCAAGATTCTCACCTCATAGAGAAAGTGGTTCTCAAGTGAGTCTCTAACACCCAAAGGCAAGACACTTTTACTTCAGGTTGGAGACAGCGAGAAGGTGAGAAAGGAAGCCTTTCAGACATGGCCCACCAGAGAATGTTCAAGAAACCAAGAAATGGAGGAATGAATTTGGAAAGGAGGAGTCCAGTGACCGCTTCTGTTCAGGAATGGCCCTCGATGGTCCACATCCACAAGTGGGACAGCTCCTCCCAAAAGCCTGTGCACCAAAGATAGTCACACACAGAAGCAGTTCTGAAACGGTGAGATCCTAAACAAGTGTAAGATGTCATCGTGATGACTTCCCTCGAAAACCTGACACACAGCTCAAGGAAGGAATTTTATCTGCCAGCTCATCCTCCTTGCTTCCCCCAAGAGATCAATGTAAGACCAGACGAGAGAAAACAGTACCAGTACGAATGGATGAATGAATGGATAAAAAGAAATTGATAGGTTTTGAAATGGAAAAACTGCTGCAGGTAAATCCACACTGGAGTCGGGCATATCATATTTTCTGGGAACTAAGAAGGGAGCAGGACATGCTGCAGAGGGCAACACCATCCTGTAGATGCTCAAGTAACCATGGCCAGGACCAGCAGACTTGCAGCCACAATGAAGACATTTCCCGCCATGCCCAGTTCAACTTCTCCAGGACTTTGCTAACGTTATTAACAGATCTTCTTTTCTGCCTTAAGAGCTCATGAGTGGAGATGAGGAAAATCTGA
Source organism: Vulpes vulpes (assembly GCF_048418805.1). NCBI lineage: Eukaryota > Metazoa > Chordata > Mammalia > Carnivora > Canidae > Vulpes > Vulpes vulpes. The sequence goes on from NC_132788.1 coordinate 88,968,309, forward strand.
GCTAGAATTGCCTTTCAAACTTGGCCCTTTGTACAATAAATTTTAAAATTGTTTACTAATAAGTCCCACAACGGGTTTTATATAAACATTAGTGAGGAAAAGTGAAACACATTTTACATTGGATCTCATAAATAATGCAAAAGGTCTAATTTACCATAATCATGCCTGGCATTTATCTTCTGTGGATAACGTATCGGGCACTTGCATTATTCTATTGAAGCAACTGCACGGCAGCAGCATCTCATCTGTGTTTGGAATTCAGTAAATCCCGCTGCCCCTTGAGCCCATGTGCAAAAATTGCCATCTCTGAAGACATTCACCTAGGCAGAGGCTGGAAATGTCATTATTTTCTATGTGAAATTAAGTGGGAAATTACCGAAAATGCAATTTAAATGAGGAATTTTTTTCTGAAACATAAATATTCATAACTCCCAAACTGACAAAGCCCTGCAGATACCATAGGAACCACTTTATAAGAAGAGCTGATTCTTCCAGATTCCGTTTGTCAGTGACAAGATAATTTTCATAGCAACAAATTAACATCTCAAAAAGAACTGGGAGGGCAATGATGTGTAGGCAGGAGGCAAGCAGAGGTCTAGCAAAGGTATTCCAGACTAAAGTTTTATTTTAACAACTTTCCCTGTGAGGATCCACCCATAAAGTGTCCAGGTGTCAGTCCCAGGAACTCACTGCCTTCCTACCCCTTCAGAAGCCAGATTATGTATTCTTAATCAGATAAAACAAAAGACCTCCTTTTTAAACAATCATTTTGTGATGCCTCCTTGACTACCATGAAACGAAATTCAGAGAATATCAACATATAATATTTTTAAAAATCAGTAATATTCCTGACCTATACATAAAAGAAAATGAACGGCATGTGGTTTATAACAAAGTAGTACGGGGACATCTGGGTGGCTCAGCGGTTGAGGGCCTGCCTTCAGCTCAGGGCATGATCCCAGAGTCCCGGGATCGAGTCCCACATCGGGCTTCCTGCATGGAGCCTGTTCTCCCTCTGCCTGTGTCTCTTCCTCTCTGTGTCTCTCATGAATAAATAAATAAAATCTTTTAAAAAAAAGTAGTATGTATTTCAGTAGGTAAACACTTAGGCACAGCTACATAAAAAAACATAGAGTCAGATGCTTGTACCTCTACTCAGAATCACCGAAAATTCAACAGCTACAAATGTAGGTGGACACAGGTGTGCCTTTAAGGCTATTAATGTTGCCCTCAGTGATGTGACTCCCCCCAAATACTGAACAACTACTGATGATTTACAGTGGTCATGCTCTAGGAAAACACAGTGTTTATTAAAGCCAGGAAATTTCCATAAAGTGCGTTTAGATTAGATTCTAGGCTCGAATCATTATGATCGGGTGTTTCAGCTGCATGAACACCCAGCAGAATATCTGCTTCTCATGAGGGATATGGGACAATGTCTCCATAAACAGGGCTGATCTGCCTATTGGAGAGTGTCTGGCATTCCTGAGTCCTGCACCCTGAAGGCCAACAGTGTCCTCCAATCATTGTGACACTGTGACAGCCTGAGCCCATGCTGCAAAGAAGTCCAACGGAAGGTGCCTCCACCCACCCACCCAGCTGAGACCTGGACCACATAGGCTCCCCCCTCGCTCACTGGCCACAGGCCCTAGATCAAGTTACTCAATTTTCTGCCACCTCACTTTCAACATCTATGGAAGTGAGCCCAGAGGGCTACAAGGACTCAATAGCTTACTACTTGTAAAAGCTTCCACCAGCATAGGGTAAGCCTTCCATGAATACCAGATATCATAATGACCATCTCTGCCATTGCATTTTTATGTCAGTCTCTCTCAGAACTAAATCTTAAATCACAGAAGCCAGATGGAAGGGGAAGCAGAGGCAGGGAACAGAGTGGACAGCCTCGCAAAGACACATGCAAAGAAATAAACCAGTCTGAGGAAGTGTGTTAAGGAGCTTGGAATTGATCCTCATAGGTCAGTGTTCCAGCCCAGATGTCATGCTTCAGAACCACCTTGGACGACAGCTAGCCCAACCCAGATGTGCTGAAGTAGAAGTCTGGGGAATGGGGCCTCAGAACATGCACATTAGGTGACTTCCCCCAAATGATTCTGAAGCCCTGTGAAATTCAACAACAGCTAGCTGTAAGTGATGAGGTCAGAGGTGCTTTGCAGCCTGAGCAACATGGTGGTCATGTGAGAAATGGATCAAAGGAGGTACAATCAGAGACAAGGAGGCTGGGCTGGAGGCACCCTTCCACAGGAGACTTAACTTACCTATCCATGTGATAAATGGCCAGGAGGAATATTCCAGACAAAATGGTGGAAAGATGAAGAAGTAGAAGAGAGGCAGGAAAGAAAATTGGGTGTGGATTTCTTGCTTCAGCAATTGGTAGATAGTCCACTATTGGGACTATCTCTGGGTCTCTGCTTCTCAGCTGTGAAGTTAGTAATAGCTCCTCTATATTGTGAGCTGACTATAGGTCAGACCCTAAGCTCTCAACATCCCAGTGAGGTAAATACCGTCTCCCATCTGAGATAAGAGGAAACCCAGGCACAGAAAGGCAGTAACTTCCCCATGGCCACATAGCCAAAGACCCCATGGTGGTGGCAGTGCTGGAAGCTGAGACGCCGCTATTCCAAAGCATGCACTCACCGTAGACTCCTGTCCATGCCTCTAGGTCTCTGGTTTTTAAATATCCCAGGAGTCAGTCTGGGCATTGCTGTGGTTTACATGGTTTTGCCAAAGATCACACTAGCCTTGCCTCAGTCAGAACTTGTCACCCACATGTTGCATGGAGAAACGAGTGTCAAGTCCTATTTGCAGAAGAAAAAAATAACTACTGTTTGTAACAGCAAGCATTTCCCATTTAGCATAAACTCACCACGGTGATATATTTTTGTCAAAACACATCATTTATGTTAAAAAGAGAAGTCTTCCCCTCCACCCCCAAGCAATCTTTAAAAGAACTTTCTGGAAGTGGGAGGATGAAGGGCCACCCACTCTTGAATCACTTGGCACTGCTGACTGACAGGAAATAAAAAAACCCACTGCATACCAGTTTTTATCATTATCGAAGGCATACAACATTCTAAAGACAACTTGCAGGGAGAACATGAATGCACTAGAAGGCAGCTGACAGGTCCCAAATAAATATAAATCTCCTCCAAATAAAGCCCCTCAATGTCGATGCATCCTAGAACCTTCCGCTTCCAAATTCAGGGTAGAAACAGCAGAGGAGGTATAACTGCATAATAAATGTCTGCAAAAGCAGCGCTAATGTTGATGGGGCTCTTCATCACCTACTGGCTCTGCATCCTACCCACATTTCCTCTTCATCTCCACCACAGCCCTATGGAGGCCAATATCATTACCCATCATTATCCCCAAATATCAGAAAAAAGGAGGCCCAGAAAAATTACATAAGTTGTTCCAAACCTAGCTCTTCAAAGTCAAACTGTCCAGAGTGGGACTGAATACACACACACACCACACAACATGAGCACAGAATGTGTCACCCAGTTCCATGCCCTCGGTCAGTTCAATGTGAAAACATAGGGAAAAAAAAAAAAAAAGCACATTTCTTTCCAAGGAGCTCCCTGGATACCAGATTATGAAGTCCATTTAACAGTTTGGATGGCTCAGCATGATTATAAAACCAAAAATACTAAATGAAGTAGTATTATGATAATATCTCTGCTGATGGTGTTTCTTTTTTTAAAAAAAAAAGGCATTAGAACATTAAATATGGCCAGAAGGCAGAACAATACTCATTTTAAAATCATTAATCTGATGTGATCTCTCATTACAAAAAGACATTGAAGATTACATGTTTGTCCCCTACTCCAGCCCCTGCTTGTTGAAGCTGCTTGAGTTCTGCTTGTCATTCAGGGGTTGAAAATGGCTGCTGTGTCCAAGCTTTGGAGTTATCTTCCATTTTCCCAAAGCAGGATTGTGAACTCCATAGTTTTCCACAACTGTCTTTGAGTTGGTTCACTGTAACTAAGACAAATCCAACTCAATAAAGGGAACATTTCCTTCAGCTTCCACCAACCTTTATCAAATAGCAATCCATCCCAGACACCACAGACCACACCAGGTTCTGATATTATCTGCCTTGGTTCTACTGACAGTCCTTGAAGGGCTTTCTTTTAGGCAGTGGTCTCCACTCTACAGATGACAAAACTGAGGCCCAAGGAGGTTCAATGTTTTGCCTAAGATCATATGACTACAAAATGGTAGCATTGGAATTCAAATCCAGCTCTACAGATTCCAACCCTGTGTTCTGTCTGCTGGACCGTAACACCTCTGATGTTGCAACAGATGCTGGGGAAATGTTTCTAGAACATTTTACTTATAATCCTACATGATCTTAGGGCGAGTAAGAAGAAAGAAATTTGCTTTCCCTAGAAACACAATGGCTTACTGCCAATGGCACCATTATTTAAAAAAAGATGAGAAAACATACCAGGAGGACCACTTTGAGGTTCATATTCAAAGCGTTCTATATACAGGACCTCTGATAGTGACATGCTTGGAGATTTAAGTTGGAGCTAAAATCAAAGTTATACGGATTTGAGGCTTTAAATCTCTAGATTTCAGGAAGGAGGAAAGTGGCATGTGTACCAGTGGCAGGGCTGGGAGAGGCGTCACTCACCTAGAACGTAACCTTCTAACCACTGGCAGTAGGTCCTAAGCCTTGTATCTGCCCCAATACCTCTCTGCCTTCCCTACAGGGAAGATTTTCAGAAACACTTGCCCTTTCTTTGTGGGTACTTCACCTTACCTGCTGCTAACACATTGTATAACCTACCTCTGGTGAGGGATTCTGGGAAACAGCATTTATGAAGATGGATTGCTACACATAAAGACTAAAAAGTAGAAAATTATGTGTGTGCATTAGCCTTCATGACACAAGAATAAAAAGTTCTCTTTGTAAAACCTCTAAGGTGAAGGCACAGAGGGTCTGAATTCAAGCTAATAGGGAAGACAGTCCTGCCCGTGGAATCCAGCTACTAGGTAGGATAGGGCCTCTGGCTTTCCTGCCTTTCCTCATGCCCAACGGGAGGGGAGGGCTTCCAGCAGGCTTTCTCAAACTCTCACAGCTCCCCACAACTTCTTCCTAAAGCTGAGCAAGAAGCAGCCTTCATTCCACTTCACACAGCACATTCATCTAGTGAGTGCCACCTGGCAGGGCTAGGACCCCTCCTCCTTGTGCCTCCTGGGCTTTAGATCTCAAAGGATGTTCGGAGGTATGAGGGAATGAGGAAGAAGGCCACCTGGAGATCTACAAGACCACTAACTGCCTTTGTGTTTAGGTAGAATCTGATTCTACCCTTCACTGGCCTCACGCTGAAGCTATCTACCACAAAGAACACTTATGTAATCTTTTTTTATGGATAGAACATCTATTAAAATCCCTTGTCCTCTATGGACTCAGAACTCATCAAATCTCCACAAGGTTCTGGTACTCTAGTTGTTATTCTCTTTCCACACTAGATTATGCCTAGGACTGACTACATAATTTATGGAACTGCATGTGAAATTAAAATGTAGGGTCCCTTATTCAAAAGTGATTAAGAATTTCAAGAAGGTGGCAGTAGAACATTAGAGCAAAGGTGAGCCCTTCTCAGGATGGGGCTGTGTGTGACTGCACAGGACATGTGCTCATGAAGCTGTTCCCGATTATGCCAAATTGCAAAAGTCCATGAGCATAATTAATGCTTGTGAGTCTGTCTGAGATATTCATGTGAAATTTTATTTTAAAGACACAAACCCTTTCAGACTAGAGATACCACACATGGAATTGGTGGACTAGTTTCAAGGAAAGCCTCTTTTTAATCCTTTAGTTATGACTATACAAATATAACTTTCTATTGGGTCTCTTCAGGGAACCAAGTCCATATGCAAAGGCTTCCCAGTGAACAACCTGGCTAGGAGGGAATGAAAAAATCAAAATTTATTATCATAAAATCTAAGAATTCTTTCAACAAGTTTGAGCCCTCATTTCCAAAGTAAATGTAAAGGGGTTACATTAGCTAAAGTTTCCCAAAAAATATGTAGAGTCCTGTAGAAGGCTCAGTCACCTTGGCTTCCCTTCTGGCTGAGGCTAGACATATTCAAGGAGGATTAGAGAAAATTCTATTGACTTATCAAAGTCAGTAAAAGGCCGAATCCATTATCTTAAGTTGCTGGGGGGGATTGGGGGGGCAGGACAAACACTACAAATGACATCAGAGTAGCCTGCCAAGTACTAAATGAGTGACACTCTATAGTCTACACAATGTGGCAGTTAATATCACTACTAATGTCATTTAGCTGATAAGCAAAAAAAACTAGCCATTTTGGAGATTTGGGACCTGTGTGTCTATTACAGAAGGGGCCCTTGTGTCCATTATCTATGACCTGGAAAAGGCATGGAAATTCCTCATATATAAATGAATTGAGGGTAAAATTATTACCTTGGGCCTACTGTCTGGCACAAAACAGCAAGAATGGCTTTCCATTTATTTCAGGGGCAGGAGAAAACTTGTGGTCTGATTCTAACTCCAAGTTGTCTTACCAAGGGAATGTAGACCCAGGCACTTGGCCTCCAACAAAGGGGCATCACATTGTAACCTACGACAGATGGTCAAAGGTGGCTTGAGTATGTCCTGAGGGCATGGTGAACACAGACTCTTTGCAAAGAATGCCATTCCTCACTACATTCAACACCCATGGTATCATCAACAGAGGATTTACGGGATCCTGGAGCCGGCCAGGCTATGTGTCGCTGTCCTCGGTGCTGAATCATCATCTCAGCAGCCTTGTCCCTTCAGGGTAATTCCTGCATATCCTCAACTGCTACTCCCAGTTTTCATTAGTTCATCTCTTACACTCAATAAAAGTGAGTGTAACAATGAAAAAGATGGAACAAGCACAACCATGACCTATGTTTAGCAATCTATATAATAAGATCCCAGTACACACGTTCCATAGCTATAAATGCTCTTCTGAGTGGTTGACTGGGAAAGCATGACCCCCTATGATTACCCTCATGCTGTATCTGGGGACTATACAGTTATCTGAGAATTCTACTTTCTTTGTGAGGAATGTCTGGTACCCTGTACCTCTATATAGTGAACATCTGGTCATCCTTAAACACTGAAGTCAATCGTGACCTCACCCGGGAAGCCCTTCCTGACTGTCTAGTTACCATTTCAGACAGATAAGCAGTGACACTTTCCTCCATACCCTCACATTGCTTTATACATTGTTATCCTCTAGCCCTTAAGTTCTGAGTTTGTGTGTCCACTTCCTCAAGTATGAGTTCCTTGAAGAAATGACTTATAAGAACACAAATACAGTATCCAACTGTTTCAATTGTCCAGGCTTTAAAATCTCTGTAGTCTCCTTCTACCCCGTTCCTATGGGATCAAAGTAAGACACAGACATGGTGGTGTTTAATATTCAACTGGGTACATGGACTTTTATTGCTAACATCAAAAACAACCCAGACACAACAACCCAACAATCAATCACTCCAGACACAAATGGAGTCAACTGGAGGCTGAAGGCCAAGATGTCAAGTGACTCTCCCAAAGTCACCCCATTCATCAGCAATGGCATCAGGATAGGACCTGCTTTGGTTGTCAGGACTCTGAAAGTCACTATACCCTGCAGTGTTCCTAGGGACAGCAGCAGAAGGAGGCCAAACTGCTGAGAGATTATTGAATTCCCACTAGTGGACTCTGGGACAGTCATGATGTCTTTTCTAGATGAATGCACTTTAGACTTTAGGAGATGTCAGGCCAGCCTTCTTCCCCCAGCCCCCTCACCAGGCTAGCTCAGGATCACAGCCATGCCTAGAAGTCAGTAGAGCTTCCGTCAAGGAGGCAGGTGAGAGTGAGGTTATCCTGACTTCAGAGATGGAGAGGACAGTCATTGAATGAGCACTTGGGCTGGATCTGAGATTTTAAAGGCTCATTCCCTTTTAATTCACCTACTTTATTTTAATATTAACTCAGTTAAATTTTTTTCCAGAAGGCATAAGGAAGGAGAGATATCATAAATCCAGATACAGCAGAGAGCACATTAAAAATGCAGTTCTATTATCTTAAAACTAGAGATGTAATTAGAGCAGTCATGTAATATGAAGAGAAATTACCAGAAAAAAAATATTTTAAAGGCCTGGGTGAAAAGAGAAAAAGGTCTATATCATTTAATCTCTAATACATGGAGAAAGACGGAGAAAAATACGCCTTCAGATCTCTCAAATACTTCCCCATTGCCCCCTAAATTATCATTTTCACTCAGCTTTTCTGTTCCACATGCATAATTTACCACCATGCACAGTAGCCTCATTTCTTCCTTTCTTTGCTTGAGAAGCATATATCCTGGGAGGATGTAGAATTCATTCCCAGCTTCATCCAAATGATCCATGTCCTTGGAGAAACTTGAAATTTTTGTCTGGAAAGAGCATTTCCTCCTGCTGTACTTACTATTAACTCTAAGAGTTCCCCAAACAAAACAAAACACTGTATCGAGTTATCAGACACTGTATTTATCTAACAAGCTCTCCTGAGTTCCTGCAGTGTCTTGATACAATGTCCTCATTGTCTGAGCTGAAGATACACACTAGTAGTAAGATCTCTGCCCCAAGAGCTGGCAGTTGGGCCAGAAGCTGGGAAGGAAATGAGCAATGATAGCACATTCCTTAGGGCAATGATAGAGGAGTCCATGAAGGGCAGTTCTCAAGCTGTCCTGGGAGTCCAAGAAGGCCTCTAGGGAGGAGACCGAGTAGGAGTTGTTGAATCAAGACATGCATTACAATCAGAGGGACAGTACTGAATGTGCAGCAGAGTAATCAGAGATCAGAGACCTATCACGGATGGGCAAACTATGACCAACAAGCCAAATGCAGCTTACCATCTGTGTTTTTGTAAATAATGTTTTATTGGAACACAACTATGTCCATTCATTTATGTACTGTCTCTGCTTTCACACTGTAAGAGCAGAATTGCAACAGAGACCTTAAAGACTGCAAAGTTCAAGATATTTACTCTCTGGACCTTTGAAGAAAAAAGTTTGTTGATCCCTAAACTATTTGGTTTTGAAACCGTAGACTAAAAAGCTCGTGAATAAATATAATTTAACCTTTAGATGTTGTGTGACTGGCTTCTAAGTATTTAAAACCCCATTTCTAGAAGTGTGCTTCAGGCAAATTAAAATTTGGGGTTAGTAAATAAGGTTGGAAAATGCCAGACAGCAAATTAAACAGGTTTCTTTCTCAGGACTTTTCAGACCCTTTTAATATGCAAATGCACAATTGCCAAGAAAAAAAATTGAGAAAGTAGAATTTCCCACAGTTATTTGTTCAAAAGTCTCCTTTTGTGAAGATCCTCTCTTTTGCAAGAAAGTCATTTAGTTCTAACATAAGTATTTCTTTTTTGTACCCAAAAGAGCCTAGCCTGTGTGTCAGGACAAAGCATAGCTTGGAAACCTCTAGACTCAGCATGCCATTTGGAAAAACCATAACCTAAAAAGTAGAAGAATCATAACTTTGTAGTACTCAAACAGGTTTTTCCATTAGTTCACTTCCCAAACCAATGGGTTCATTACTGTCCGGTGAAGAGAATTCCAACATTTATGAATAGAACCTACCAGAAATATACAAAAAATCCCGTCTGTCCAGGGCATGAGGATCTCTGTCTCAGGCTCTTGGGGTGTTAATAATACAATGCCAGATGAATGGTCTCCATCTAGAGCTTCTCCACCTAAGTCACTCACAACTTAGAAGTCATTTCTTCACCCAAAATGGTAATGGCTGGGATTCTCACCTCACACAGAATGTTGCTGACAGAAACAAACACTGCGGCATACTGCTATTAGCTCTGTAAAGCTCTGGAATCCCAGTTCCAGAGAAAACCTCTCTGTTTTTGCCCACGTTCATTACTTTCAATCAAAGGAAAAATAGAAATGCAAACCAAGAAGGGATGAGAACAGGAAACACGGTTAGGAGGGGTGCTCATCTCCCAAAATGGATTCAATTCCATCTGGTGTAATAATAACCTGTATAAGCCATAAAGAGCTTCCACATGTGATGGCTCATTTCACAATAGGAATCGACCATAAAGGCAAGGGAAAAACAAAGCGGGCAGGGGAGGGAACTGTCCTAATGGGCATGAATGTCCTGTTCTCCTATTACTAATGCTGAGCACAGCCTAGGTTTGAATCCAGATATAAAGACTCAGGGCTGGTGACACAGACTCTTAGACCTTGTATCTGTACCTCTAAAATTGGAGAAGGGGTGACGATCATAGGTTTTATTAGCACAGACCCTGGCACATGGTGAACAACCACAGGAGTGGATAATATCCACTCAGATAGGAAATGAATACCTAGCATATTCTGGAAATGAGGCAAACACCAAGGCCCTAGCATCTGCACGTAGCAAATGTGGCCAATATTCAAACTAACCCTTTTTGGGCTCTAGCTTTCCCCAACCACTCAGAACCTCTGGTCACTCTGTTCTCCAGCTCTGTAAGCACATTTATGTCCTGCACTCAAAGAGACTGACAACTGTGTGTTCTTGTGCTTATGACAACTACATCCCCTTTGAACTTGACTCTGACGGCAGAGTCTCATCTAAGATCATCACGAATGCACAAGGACAGATACCCTGGAAAAAGCAGGGTGACTCTACAGTCTGGGCAATTCCATGTTCTCTGAACTGAAAGGAAGTAAGTCCAAGACAAGAGAAGTGCTCCCATCAGTTACTGCTGAAGTCTTTGCTGAAAAGTTATTTTATGGTTCCTGTTAAACTCATGTAAATGTGAACCTAGAAACGGAGAACACAATGCACTGAGGTATTTAAAAATTAATAAATAAATAATTTTTTAAAAACCTACAGGTGAGCAGCCCCGGTGGCGCAGCGGTTTAGCGCCGCCTGCAGCCCAGGGCGTGATCCTGGAGACCCTGGATCGAGTACCACGTCAGGCTCTCTGTATGATGCCTGCTTCTCTCTCTGCCTGTGTCTCTGCTTCTCTCTCTCTCTGTCTTTATGAATAAATAAATTAAAATATATATATTTTTAAAAAATAAATAAAAATAAAAACCTACAGGCTTCCCCCCAAAAAAAGTTTTAGAGCGGCAAAGGGCACCTTAGCTAACAGCCTCCAAGTACATGGACCAGGACGCAGATCCAGGCCTTCCCCCCAGAGCAGCCATGTGATAGGCTTCTATGGTTTCAGGCTCCCCCCAGCCGGACCAGGAGGGAGACCACCACCAAGTCCATGACTACCCACCACCCTCGACGTACACCATGCTATGAATGGGTACAAACTACTATGGAAAAGTGGGATCTCCCTACATCTCCTTCAGTATATTTATTTTTGAACAGTAAAAAATAATTCATTTTTTAATCCCTGATTCTCCAAAACCCAATTTCACTTTCTTGTTCACTGGTAACTGTGGTGGTTTTTATTCCAATTTTGTTGGGTATAAGTAAATTACATTTCGCAGTGTGAAAATGCTCTTTGGGAGGACAAGGTTAACTTCAGGGGGGTGGGAAGAATAGGAAAGCTCTGTCTCTGATTATTTCCCAGGAGAACATGTGGATTATATTTTTAAATGGAGATGCATTGTGATTTAAGGAAATGTTGTCATAATGTGCTGTGAAATAAAGTCAGAAATAGGCTTTCCAACCAATGCCTGACAGATTAGCTCCTCTGTTTGTTAACTGAATTTGTGTCTCAGCCTCTATTCACTGCTCTGATTGTTATTTTCGAATTGTCACTTGAGCTCTGTGGTGCTTCCAGGATTTTTCTGTCCTGTGCTATGATAAGCAGTTTCTGTCATCCCAAAGGAAACCTACAGTGAGGAAGGGATCGCCAAGGGCCCACTTCCTCAGTAATCAACCCCAGCATGGGAAGAGCACTCAGCTATAACAAGAAACCCAACCAGAATTAATTGTGAAAGTTATCTAATTGTAACCATTCAAAATCAAATAAGGTAGTAGCATTCATTTCAGACTTCAGCCTCTGGATTTTTCAAAGGCAGCATCAAATTTCTCCAGAGTTACACCAGCGTGCTCTTCCCCTTCGTCCATTAAGAAGGAATGTATTTATTTATGCCAGTGACAAGAGGACTCCCAGCATTTGATTTTATTTATTACACGATTGCATTGCAGAAAGCCGTTTGTTACCTCTCCTTTACACTTATAATAAAGGGTGACAATATTTATCAAAAAACTCATTATTATGGGAGACAAAGAGCTAAAATTGGATTTTCAAAATAAAAATAGCAATCAAGCAAAATCTCATTTAAGGCAAATAGACTTTTCCACTCTGACGGGGTTATTGAATGCTGATGAGCTCTCCTCAGTGAATGCTGGAAAAGGTTGTACGCTAAGTGGCTTACCCAAAACACCCTCATTTTTCACCAGCCCCTGGCATAGAAAACACAAGTATGTGCACTAAAATTGGTTTATAACTTAGTTTGGGGGCAAAATAAAGCCTAACTTTGATAAATATTGTTGCCTGTAAACACATTTCCAGAAGGGCTTATTTATCGAATACTTCAAGCCCACCAGATTACTCAAGGTATCAAAACTAGCTTCCAAATTTAGATATTTCCTTCAAACCACTAAAAATATCATTTAAAAAGTAGCTCACATGTTGGGACAGTTTACTATGCACCATAGTCTATGCCCAGGACGTATACAGTTTCACTTCCTCTCCTACCCTAAGTGCCCCCAAGCACAAGAACACAAGGACAGAAGAATCAACTCAAAAGCCTGTGTCCACACACAGCCCATTTCTTCCTTGATAAAATATATGTGAAACTTGGGCCAGCTCCCAAGAATTATCTAAGAAGTAAATGGCAAAGCACTCGAAAAACATCCTGAAATAGAAGTGACAGGTTCAGATCCTGACCCTGCCCATCAGCTGTGACACTAGAGCAAGTCACATGACTTTCTCTATTAGGACAAATTTTAATAGGAGCATACATTTTAAACCCAATAAATGTATTTATAATTAACTGGAAGTAATTAGCAATGTGTCCTTCTGTTGGTTTGCCTAACTATAACTATTGTTTAAATGCAGACTTATTACTTTTTTAAAAGTCTAATTGTAAACAGCCAGTGCTCTTAATAGGATGCTAATCATTAAATGGTGTAATTCATCCTTGGGGAAATTTATTTACTTTTACAATCCCTCACGGTAGCTGTTACTGCTAAATATGAATATCTTGATTAATAGCAGCAACATAATTGGTGTCCAATATCTATTCATCACTACAGCTCAATTTCTTTATAAAGTACCTTATATAATAAATAAGACCTTCATGTTCTACCTGACAGCTTGATTAACGACCCTACAATCAAATCCTTTTACACAGTAAGTGAAGGGTGAATATTGTAAGTGTCGGCTGTTCTGCTGTTTCCACTCAGACTAGAACCGTCCACTGGTCACAATGAAGAGGGACAACTCCAGCCTTATGTGATAGGGCAGGGACTATAAGAAGCCTGTTATTCATCGCTATGGGGTCAACCAGATGGTTTGCTAGCTCACAGCATCTACTCAGAGTTTACATCTATAGGGTAACCTCCTTCCACAAACATTTCCTGAGCACCTGCTGGATGTTAGGGTGAAATATGCAGCCCTAGCCCTCAAGCACCTCCCAGGCTGGGAGGCTGGACAGACAAGTACAGGCTTCGTACCCACCATACCCCCTGCCCCAGGACCACTGACCACACAAACTCCAGATCATCAGCAGGGGAGCAGACGGGCCTCCTGAAGCAGGAGTCAGACATAGTCCTTAGAAGACTCCAAAAAAGCAGCAACACATGACCTGGGTCTCGAAGGAAGACAGGACTGTAGCTACATAGGGAGCTGCTAATGAGACTGGGGGTGGGAACAGCAGCTGGTGGACAGAAGGCCTGGGTCCCAACCCCACTGTGGAGCTGGGACCTCTCTGGACTGAGGGAGGCCTGGATTGGACTCCCACTTCAGCAGTGAGATCACATTATCTCAGGGACTGTGTGGCTTTGGGGGTTTATAGAGCTGAGCTGACACCAGTCAAGAGCTATAGTTTCTCTATCAGTGAAATGCAGATGGTAACATTCATTCACTCACAGGACAGGTCTGGGTCACACACCCGCTCAGGGTCATTCCTGGGCATTAAGTGAGGTCACACTTGGTATCCCACCTGGCATAGAGCCAAGTGTGCAGCACACACACCTATGCGTGGTCCCATGTGACAGCCTGAGAGCCTCCACAGACTCTCCACTCAGCTCCTGGCACCATTGGCCAAGGGTCTCAGAAACATAGTCACGATGCCAAGCTAAGGCTGTTCTTCATATGACATCCATATTTCTGAATGATTTTCCTTCTCCTTTCCCAATCAAGGTTTAACAAAAGGAAAAAAAAAAACCCCACAAGGAAAAAAAACAGAATAAAGAAAAACAGAAAAGAAAAAAAAAATCTCTCAGGAACTAAAACTAAGAAAATCCATGGCACAGATAAAGATGGCCCTGGCCTGAAAGGGGCCCAATCTACAGACCCAACTGAAGAACTTTGGAGGATCTCAGCAAAACCCCACCAAAACTCCAGGTGAGGTTCCTCCACCACCAGGTGGGAAAACAGAGGTGAGATCATTTAGCCAAACATCCTGGAGAGTCAAGATCAACCTGGGTCCACACTGGAGAACGAGGAACATATGCCCCAAGCAGCAACAGGATTCCCACAGAAGGGGCTTCCTTGGGGAGCAAGAAGTGAACAAGGCTACCTGAAGGCCTGGATCTACAGGTTTTCTACACATCAGTAATCCACACACAACTACTGAGGTGTTAACAAAGATGCAAGTGTTAGCATTCCCATTTTGGGTCAAACAGTTTAATCCTCAGTGGATTCATCACTTTTCTCACTCCCTTCTCAGGATGCACTATGTTCAGCCTCTCAGGGGAGCACTTCAAGCCACTACTCTCCCCTCCTCTCCCAAAAAGGGTTGACCACGCAGGTGGACACAGTGCAGGGACCATCAGCCACCAACTCAAATTAATCTACTTGCTCAAGTGTAGGAAACAAGCTTGCTGTGCAAATGACACTTTAAGACCAGCACCCAAAGTGCCTTCCAAACAAAGGATTCTGGAATTAGAGATTCTGGAAACCGACCTTTCCCCAAGTAGCCTTACGGGTTAAGGTCCTGAACTGTGCCCTTCTGTAGCCCAGGGCCAAAAGCCCCAGATCCAAAAGAGGAGAAGCCCATTCAAACATCCCATTTTATCCTTATTTTAAAACTGTTTTCTTCAAAGGACATCATTTTTTATTTTGACAGATAATTTCTGCTAATGGTATCAATTAGTGGCTACAGACCAACTGTTCTGTTACAAGTGCAGACCAACTGGATTTAAGTAAAAGCATAAAGGTAATTTCATAATTTCAAGGTAAACAACCAAAACAGCCCTCAGAAATAGAAGGCGGTTTGCGACAGTGCCACTCAACCTTGCCTTTTTGTTCTTGTGTCTGCTTTGTGAAAGCAGACAGAAAATCTGAAAGCTTCTGCCAGTGTGTGGACTCAAGGAGGCCAAACTCCTGGCAGACAAAAGCTCATTTCTCTCCTCCTGCCCACCTTGGGAGACCAGGGACACCAAAATTGCCTGGCAGTCAATAGCTGATTATCTCAATTGCTTTATAGACGATTGTAGAAAGAAGGAAATAATAAGAATCCAAGAGAGGCAAAGCTGTCACTAAAGCTTCTAGAAGACAAAGGGAAGTGTGGAAAACATAAGAGCTCTCATGCTAGGGTGAAGGCCATTTTCTGGATATTTCCTGAGCTTCCAGCAAATACCAGCATCATAAAGAGTTCATAACCCAACTGAGCACACAGGAACCCTCAGAGGAGGGTCTGGGCTACAGTCCCACAGCAGCTCATCACTTGATGGAATCTTTTCTACCTTGTCTTCACCCATTTGCTTCCATCTCTATGGAAACTGGAGTGGGAATCAGGAGCCAGCCCTGAAAGCGATCGTCAGAAACTATCTCCTAATTCTATTTCCATGGAAACAGATGACAGATCAACGGAAATAAGGTAATATTTTTAAATAAGGTAATCCTTTATAAAAGAAATTCTCACCTAATTTTCCACCACTTTCCAGAGTTGAAATTTGAGACTACACGTTGCTCATAAATTACACAAGCAGCAACATACTCTTGAGGTTAAAGATAAATGTTGAGACAAAGAAACAAGACTCCAACCCCAAGGGAAGCTGGTAAAACTAAGAAAAGGCCATCTCGGCAGCGTCCACAAGAGCCTGTATAGGACAGTCCACGCCCACCATTCAGCTTGGTCTTGGGTCCTTCATCGACTTTGTAATAGCATCTCCATCATGCTGTACTGTTTGCAGTATAGAAAGTAAAGACGTTTCATAAAAACTATGCTCCAATGGAAGCTTTACAATAAGAAGGATCAAGTGCAATGATCGATTATCTTCCAAAGGCAGGAACTCTCCAAAGCTAACTATCCCATGAAAGGGCCCGAGGATCCTCCACTATCAACAGAATTGAGAAAACATCCCCTGGACAGACCTGGCCATGAAATGTGACTATTGCATTCTGTTACAAGGAGTGAAACTGAGGAAACTGAACACATCCTGCCAAATCCTTCTTGTGAAATGACTGTGGGTCCAATACCAAAAATAGCGAGCCACAGAGAAAGAAAACTTGAATTTGCAAGCTGAAAATGTAACGAATCACAGAATTCTGGTTGAAAATAGGCAGGGCTCAGAGGAACTAGCATATTCAGAGGGATGGCATTTCTTCCCCAGGAGATGAGAAGGGATTTGGTTGTGGGGCAGATAGAAGGGATTCATCTGCGTTTCCTCATTATCATGGTAACAGCTCCTGCTTCTAAGGATGCTGACTCTCTGGCAGACCTGTGCTAACATTTTTCATGCATAGATACAACCTCCTCCCAGAAAGGTACTGTCACCTTTGCTGTTGCAGAGAAGGGGCCTGAGGCTCTGGGTCACCTGGCCAGGGAGTCGGGGCTGCACTGAAACCCCAGACCCTTCTGACTCCTGACTCCAAGCCTCCTAAGCCCTCACCAGGTTGTGGAAATGCTCACTCCAAACACCTCCAATCAAGGGAGAAAACACAACTTCATGGAAACAGGTTAAGCAAAAGTCTGTATAAATGACTAGAGGGATGTATGTTGCCCATAGAAGGCACTGTGTAAATGTTTCCTGGGTGAAAAGTAAAAATCTATTGGAAAGAAGACATTTAAAAATAAAATCAAGAGAGAAAATGACATACAACAGACACAAAGCATAAATGTTCATAGTTAAAAATACATGTAAGAGCCAAGGTTCTTGAAAAAATAAACAACAATCAACTAGAGAAGTCTTTAAATCACTTTGCGATCCATGAATGCAAAGTAGGTTTGGAAGTGGGTATAAACATATCAAAAGAAAATGTTCTTGTATTTGATAATACATGATGACAATGACATCGCAAAGCTACACAAGCTAATGACACCATAATATACAGACTGGAATCATGAGGGAAATAGATTTTAAGGCTGAATCAAAGAGAACAACTCAGGTGTGTGTGCCATTATGTCTCCAGCTGCAGTGTGAGCATAACTGAATTAAAATCATAAAATGCACAAATTGGCCACCATCATTACCCCTTCAAAAGAAATCAGAAAATAAGATAATAGCAAGGGATTGTTGCAAGACAAAGAAGGGATGCTTCAGGGATGTGACCGGAAACGCTCAAAGCCCATGCATTCATGGCTGTGGTCCAGAGGAGTAATTTCTTCCTTAAACACATAAAAAGAAAACTTGAAAGGAAGCAAAGTCTTTTGGAAAACAGAATCCTGGAACAAGGGATGCAAAGCTCAGAATCTGGATGGATGGACATAGCTGAGACAAACATGGAAGCATGCAAGGGCTCCCTTTCATGTCAGAAGCCTTTTTAGGATGCTGAAAAGCTACCCGAGGGCAGATGTAATACAGAACATGCCATGGTGGCACTTGAAAATAGCAAGGGAAACTCAAGTTCCTGGACTTGTGTGCACTCCCAAAGAAGAGTTCAATGTTCCCCGAAGTTGGGGCACAGACAGACAAAACTTCAGCTCTGAGAGTGGAGGCAGCTTTTGCATGGCTCCAAAGGCCAGGCCCAAGAGACAGAGCAGGTATTACCACACAAGGGCCCGAAGTAGCGAGTGGGGCCGAGGACAAGATGCGAAAAGGTACCTCTCAAACCAGCACCAACACCAAACTTCTATCTCCATGCTTCAAAACAGATTTCAGGGCAGCCCAGGTGGCCCAGCGGTTTGGCACCACCTTCAGCCCAGGGCATGATCCTGGAGACCCGGGATCGAGCTCCCTGTGTGGAGCCTGCTTCTCTCTCTGCCTGTGTCTCTGCCTTTCTCTCTGTCTCATGAATAAATAAATAAAATCTTAAAAAAAAAACAGATTTCAGTTCCCCTGTTCCCTTCTATTCTAGCCCCCCCAACCAGGAAAGCACATTATCCACAATTAAGACGGGTGCTAAGGAGATTCCCATCCGAATTCAAAACTCATCTCAGCAAATGTGTTTATCAGAACCCGAGGGACCAGCAAATCCTTTGTAATTCCCTGCCCCGACTCCCCACCAAAGGCATGGTCTCCTTCTGCCTGTCTTCCAGCCAAACTGAAGGGGGTTATCTGGATGACTGGTTGACTTTTAGCACAAGCACCTCTGAGAGCAGGTGTCCCATCCAGTGTGCAGTACTCTGAAGGTTCTGGAGCAAAGGTCAGTAAATAACAGCCAAGGGCCAAATCTGCTACTGCCTGACGCAGAGGGCACTGAAACACAGCCATGCCCATTACTTTATGTATTGTTTATAGCTACTTTCAGGCTACAATGATAGAGCTACAAAGCCTAAACTACTTACAGAGGAAGTTTGCCAGTCCTGGAGCAAAGCTAACTCTCAGAAGCAAGTAACAAACTCAGCTGGAGAGGGCTTGTTACAGAATCCAATTCTGAGGGACACCTGGGTAGCTCAGCGGTTGGTTGAGCATCTGCCTTTGGGTTCAGGGCATGATCCCGAGATCTGGGATCGAGTCCCACATCAGGCTCGCTGCAGGGAGCCTGCTTCTTCCTCTGCCTGTGTCTCTGCCTCTCTCTGTATCTCTCATGAATAAATAAATAAAATCCTTAAAAAAAAAAAGAATCCAATTCTGAGACCTCCCCACAGTGGTCTGGCTGAGTGGGTGTGAGAGGAGTCGGAATCTGCATTTTCACGAGCTGGAAGAGGGTGGCAAACCTTCTGAGACACTCTACAGGCTTAAGAGATACCTTTAAAATGTTTAATATTAAAAGCCAATTACCATAATATTAAAGAGTGACTTTCCTTTTTGAAGTGAGGAAAGACTCAAAGCCTGAACTTGCTGGGCTATTTCCAAATTAAAATTTTCTCAGGCTATAAAGTGCAAAGGCCAAAAAACACCTGTTCAATCTTTTAGGCTTACCTGTGCTTTACAAAGATTAATCATTTCCACTAAAGTTTGCTCAGCCATGCTCTCTAATTATTAGCAAGGCACTGTTCTCAGGCAGAGGAGACCGTTTCTGTTTCCATAACAACTTGGTTCAGCCTTCAGTGCAAAAAACCCACTTTCAGAAAGAGGTGAGCAGCCAGCCAGGCTGTGTGTGTGTCAGCCAGAAAAAATAGCCTTGCGGTAACTCACGACCCTCCAGAGCACATTAGCAACCCTTCTGAAAAACCTTTTAATCCCAAGATCGCATTATTATTACATTTTCTTGTGATGGGCTATTTAAATACTAATTGTTGCCCGAATCATGGATAAAAGTAATAATATAAGGCAATAATGTGCACTTTAGGACAGAGAATGATGCAATTTTTTCCCCAAAAGGACAAAGAGGAAAGAGAACCCAAAGATGTTCATAGGATGTTAAATACAAGAAGAGTTCCAAAGTCAAATAAGTTGGAGAAATCCTGCTTAAATAAATTAAACAGCTTTCTCCATTGAGACTTCACAGAGCCTTTATTTTGCTAATACGCTTCTTGACTTTTCTGGATGGAGGGATGGGCTTCATCTCCAGTCCTAAACTTCTTTAGCCATGGAGTTGTCCCCTTTTTGCACAGAGCTGTAACTGGGATTCCATCACCCCGCCCTCGTGCCCTACAGTAATCTGATCCATTTCTCCAGGACTTTCAGTTAAAACTGGACAGTCTGCAGCCAACCAAAACAGTCACCCCACCATGCCCTCAGCACACTGAGAAACTTTTCTCAGAACCCCTCATACCTGGACGAGAGTTAGTTGGTGTGGCCTTCCTGGATAGAGGGCAGAGAACAGATCAATTTCTTTCTGTAACCCCAACACCTACCAAAATGCTTAGAATGAGAAATGTGTTCCATGGGCGTTGTCTTGAATAAACCAGTTAATGAAACAGAAAACAGAGAATCCTTTTAAATAAGGCTCATTTCCCCCTATTCATTCAATACTACTAGGTTGAGCCATATAAAATTACCATTTTTATAGGTCAAAAATAGTCAAATATTGGGAATTTCAAGTTTCAACTTAACGTACATACTTTTATTCAAGAAGTGAAGTTTTCATGTGCAAAATAAATAGAGTTTGGAGCCGCTTCCTCTACATATTCACCATTAGGTAGGTACTAAGCCCACAGTTAAATGCCAAAAGCTTTGCCCAACTGGGTTTATATCACCTTAACCAATATTTCAAGAGCCACATCGACAGTGAGACCACCCTTTATCATACCAAGTATGGAGAGGTCATCAACATTCAAGGTCCAAAGAGGAAAACCCCATGATATTGCCATACCCAAGTGGTGCTGTGTGTAGGACCAGGGCTTGCCAAAGACTACATGTCAAAGGCTCCACGGAAAACAAGCACAAGGGCCTGATATGAATAACATGTTTTCTGCCAAATCAACTGAGCACCTTTCAACGTGGATTTACATTGGCAGCACAAGGAGAGTAAAGAGCATCACTGTGTTTTTGAAGGCACAGAATGCCTGAAGAGAGGCATTGGGAGCAGAACTGCTGGATCACTTTGCTTTGCAAAGGATGGGGGCAATGGGAATGTTTGAGGGAGCAGTGTTGCTTCCAAAGAGTAGTCAATTGTGGAAGCACGAGGTAGCTTTCTCATCAACCCCTTAGAGGATATGGGAGATGAGGAAGGATCCTCCCTGGACTCTAGCTGAGGAAGGAAGGACACCCAACAACAGCCAGAAATGAGTGTACCAGAGGCCAACAGACAAGGAGAACAGAAGAGAGAGGGAAGTGGAAAGAGAGAAGGAAGAAGAGACAGACGGATGCACAAACAAGACACAAGAAAGGATCTCAGTTGAGAATAACTCAAATTTTAATGGAAAGACTCATGGAAGTGATATGCCTTTCTTCAACAGCTGACCATCCTTGACCACACGGGCTAAACATTCAGAAATGCAGAGAAAGAGCTCAGCTCCTCAAACTCTGGCTGGCAGCCTGAACGTGTTAAGCCTTCAAGCTCTTTGTGAGTCCACCTTACCTAATGATTTGGGACTCTAAGCGCCAAGAGATATCCGAGTTTCTTTAATTAACCTTCATTTCAGATGATCATTTCTTCAATAGTTTTGGACATAAAACATTTCACATCTAGAATGTGGGTGTTGGGGAGCAAATTTTGCCACCCCAAAATATACCTCTTTGGCATACTGATTATTTTAGGCTGGTTATTTTTCAGAAACCATAAACACCAGAGAAGCTCAGAAAACTGAGGGGAAGTTACCCTTTTGTAAGAGACATTTGTATATAGAAGAAAACTCTCCATTTGTAAGGACATCTCCCTCTTGTACTAGGAAGAGGGGGATGACTCTAAATCTCTAAAACTCTTATCAGTGGAGAAGGCAAGTATTTAAATCTGCATTATAACCATACCCTTGCCTACTGTGCTTTTCCCATAACCTCCTATATCTGACTTCCCACCTCCAACATCTTTTTTCATTTTTAGCTTAAGATAGCATTTAAGGTGATGGCCTCAGTCATTTCTGGGAGTTACTCAGTTTTCTCAGGGTCTCTCCCATGTCTGTTATTAAACTTCCATGTGATTTTCTCCTGTTAATCTGTCTCATGTCAGTCTGATTCTTAAACCAGCTAGAAGACTATTGAAGAGCAAAAGAAAAGGTTTCCTCCACAACACAGGGGTTTGTAAACAAGCTGCCCTTCCTCTCTGATAATGATGTGCATATACATCAGAATGACCTCTGCCACCTGGATATACATCCTGGCATGAATTGTCCCACTGCCAGGGGTTAGCCCTACCCCCAAGAAATTACAACCACAGCAACTCAACTGTAGGGCCTCCAGTATATACCCTAGAGTCTTAGAACATTCAGTTTAAGAATGACCAAAGCTCTTTCTGGGACTCTCTTCTCAGTAGCTCAAGATCACTCAGGCACAGCAAACTAATTGATATATCCTAACAAATATCAAAGTGCATGCTACAATACAATGACAGAATTCAGAAAAGCCCTCAACCAGTAACTTCACTCAACATTTAGCTATTCCTAAGAAATGGCTATAATCTTTAAAAAGTAAACAAAAGTCTCCCAAAACAGCTCCACAGACATGCCTAAAATAGAGAATCCTCAAAGCTCCAGACTGCAAGGTCCTTTAAGAGTTTTTGTTTGCGGACCACCTACTCCCCCACCCCCCCTACCCCCAGCCCCAGCCACCCTGTCAGATCACCTGTCCAGAGTCTGTCCATCAATACATAGAGTCTCTGCTTATTTTGTATGTGGTTTTTATAAAATTACTCCATCCTTTTTTAAATTTCTTGAAGATTTTATTTATTTATTTGAGAGAGAGAGGAACACATAAGGATGGGATGGGGAGAGGGAGAAGCAGACTCCCCACTGAGCAGGGAGCTTAACTCAGGGCTCAATCCTTGGACCCTGAGGTCATGACCTGACTGAAGGCAGATGCTTAACCAACTGAACAACCCAGGCGCTCCTATCCTTTTTTTTTTTTTTTAAATTTAAGATATCTGACAAAGCCTACTGAAAGACTGAAATCCACGGGTATAGCAAAAATTATAAAATCTACTCATCTTTCCAGCTGAGCTCAAGTTTGACAAAAATTTGGTTTCTTAAGCACAAGAGAAGCTTTAAAATGTAAACTTGCCAGACTTCATATAAAAAGCCTTTACTGAACAAAATTGATTCCAATACGAGTAAGGTTTACCCCCTGATCTGTCCTTGGGCAACACTGATGAACAGCAATGAAGGGGGAAGGAAGGGACATTTCTTGACTTTCTCAGAACAAAAGTATCAATACAGAAGAAGTCCAAAGCAGCAATAATCTGAACTTTCAAACTGTGCCTCAGAGTGCCCCAAATCTGGTCATTAAGACTTATGTGAATAAGGACTTTTTTACCATCTTGTTTAATTTTTAATTGTGATTTGAATTCTATTCATAATCTATTTTGTACAAGGAATCAGAAAACTTCTGCTCCTAATGCTCCTTCTGCTCCTAATCCTCATTCATGCACAGAATGAAAACCTCTATGTAAAGGGCAGGCTATCTCAGTGGGTCTCTAAGCAGAACCTGGGGCCTTTCTCACCTTCTCCCTCTACTTTTTTTTTTTCCCTCTACTTTTTTATTTTTTATTTTTTTCAAATATTTTATTTATTCATTAGAGACAGACGGGGGGGGGGTGCAGAGACATAGAGGGAGAAACAGGCTTCTTGCAGGAAGCCCGATGTGGGTCTCAATCCCCTGAATGGGATCACACCCTGAGCGGAAGGCAGATGTTCAACCACTGAGCCACCCAGGCATCCCTCACACTACTTTTTTACCTGGATGGTTCATTCTTATCATTCCGATGTTGGCTGAATTGTTCCCTCCTCAGAGAGAGGTCTTCCTTCACCACCTTATATAAGAAATGGATCTTCCCACAATGCACCATCACCATCAGACAGACAGACAGACACACACACACACACACACACAGCTTCTGTATCACTATGCCCTATTTCCTTTATTGTATTTGTCAATTTAATTTTTAAAATTTATTTATTTATTTTATGTTTCTTCCAGTAAACTGTAAGCTCTTGGAGGGCAAGTATCCATTGATGTTGGAAAAGACATTAGAGTTTGAATGTGATGACCAAGAAAGAATTCTTGAGACATCTTTGGTGCAAAAAGCTGGTTTTATTAAAGCAGGGGGACAGGGCCTGTGGGCAGAAAGAGCTGCACTGGGGTCATGAGGAGGGGCCCATTATATACTTTCAAGTTAGGAAGTGATTAGGAATAGTGTAAGTCTCTAAGGTATTTTGAATCAAGGTTTCCAAGACCTTGAGGGGCTAGCTATTGTTGGGAAAGGGTCATTTATTACCGTCTAATAAAACCTTAGTCATGAGACCCTTCAGATACATATCAGTGGGTCATATGCTTGGGGAATGATTACCAACACATTATCTTAGGGGAGTTAGAGATACAGGAAATTTCTAAAGGAATCTTTATATGTTAAAGCAGACTTACAGGATCCTGGGGGTTGGGCTAAGACTGCCTTTTGCCCTTAGCAAAGTTTTAGCACTGAGGCAGTTGAGTCCCAGGAGGAATATCACTCTGTCTGTTTCAAGGACTTGTCAGTTGGCTATAAGTAATAAGGAAATTTAATAATTTCTCTTCTGCCTCTGTTTCCTACATCACCCAGTACATAGTAAAAGTGCAATAATAAACTGTAAAATAAAGGCATGAAAGAGAATCAGAAATGAGAGACCATGGCCCACTGAGCAAAATGTAACTTGGTTTCTGATCCCTTTCACAGACCATGAGGCATAATTTTCAGTCTTTAGATTCCAGAAGAAAGCTCTATATCCTAAAAATAAACCCACTTTCCTTGAGCTGGGCATGTCCACGGCCTTGCCACCCAGACAGCATCCCCCACCCCCTCACACAGGCTGCTGTTCTCTTTAGAGGTTTAGGATCAGACACTACTTTTCAGCCTTGATACTTATGCTAAAATTTGAGGAACTGTGTTTTTGTCTGTTTTGTTTTTTAGTCTTTCAGTTTTGTGTTTTTAAGACCAGTGACACTTAGGGGCTCTCTTTCCACAACACACTAACAGCTTACGACCAATCTCCTGCAAGAAGCAACTTCCCCTTTGCCACTTTTGAAGTATATTCCTGACCGTATTCTTGATGGTCCTGAAATGTCTGCTTCAATATAAGTCTTGGACATGAAACAATATATACCAATACCGAGAGGGAATTTCAGGCCAATGCACAGAAGAACATTCTGGCAAAGCAGGTACTACTCAGAATCAAGCCCCAGGGAAGCAGTACTTATAACATCAAACTTCCTGACACCGAACACTAAAGTAGGTAAGCCCCGCCAGTCTGCTCTGCGGAGCCTCTGGACTCTAAAGAGGGGGTTGCTTGCATTTCTCACTTGCATCAATTCGTGAATTCATTTACATAAGCAAACTCCAGAGAGTCAACAGTCATGTTCTAGAAGTATGGCCTTGGCCAGGTGCTCCTGGGCCAGCCACAGTAACATGGGCAGGAATGCTAAGAAGGCTGCAGACCTTGGCAAATATATCTGGAATTTCATTTCGATTGTAAATAGAATTAAGCCAGCCTTCATAAAGTGGCTTCTCAGCACCCACAGCATCGTGGGAGGTGAGCATCCTTGCATTCCAAATCTGGGCTCTCTCCTTAAAACTGCCAACAATTTCCACCCCAAATCACCCTAACCTGTTCAATATCCCCTCTAGATTATTCACTGATCTTCAAATTTTATAAGGTAATTACCCCAATCAGGAAGAAAATTCAAAAGATATTTTTGCATGGATTACTGACAAAATAAAATGTACTCACCATTATGCAAATGTGAAATAATGTCAGCAGAAGTGAATAAAAGTTACAAAGTCACTTATTCCACAAGTCATTATGGACAACCTACATGTCCCAGATTCTGTGCAAGACACTCCCATTGACCTCATTTCCACCACTTGCTTTATTTCTTCCCCTTCTCAAGACCTATTCCTTCAATCACTGGGAGTCAAATAGAACAGTCTCGCATTTGCTCTGTTGAAGGGCTCATTAACAAGCAAAATATAGAAAAGGAAAGAAAGAGAAATGTACATTAAAAAAATTAAAAAGAAGTGCATGAAAGAGATTAGAGTAAAATGACAAGAGGGTGGACTGAAGAAGAGGGTCCTAGGAAAAAAGGAAGACAAAGAAGAGACTGCCATTTACAGAGGAAGAAAGTGAAAGCCAAGGAGAATCTACAAACCCAGTACTCATCCTCTAATTAGGCAAAAAATGTGAGAAAACTGTTCAGAATCTAAAGGGCATCCTTGAGGTCCTCTGCACCAACCCCCTCCCCAGAATGTCTCACCCCAACACCTGAAGCCGCTTATAACAGACACAACCAAATAGGCTTCCATTCCTCGTTCTTCCTGAGTCTCTCCAGTGAGAGACCCTCACTCTCCCATCAGGAAGCTGTGTCCAACTTCCCTATACTGAGCATCCATTTCCCACCACCAGTTGCAAGTGGTGAACAAGATGAGTTCAAACACCCATCCCTTGCCCGCTACTCTCTGATTTAAAAAGTTGCCTCTGCGCTTAATCAAAAACCCACGGATGTGAATGCAGTCCTCCTTGCACCTTACCAAGGCTCTACTGGAGCCTGCCATCTTGAACACACCCCCTTCTCAACTGTGGAGATATAACGGAATATCTCCACAGACTCCACTCTGTATGACAACAACAAATGGTACATGGGCGTAAGGAACCCACTGGAAGATGCCGTTTCTTAATGAGGGAAAGGCAGAAAGCTGGGGATGACTAGTCAGAGTTGGAGGGTATCAGCTGGTACACACCAGTGCCTTCGCAGGGCTGAGGAAATCATAGTTTTTCTGCTTAGACAAACCTTTACTGAAAACATTCAACTGTGGGCCAACTACGTGTGCCTGGTCTGGGAACATCTAAACACTGTCAGAGAGCTTACCGTCTAGTAGGGGACACAGCTGTCTCAATCACTACAGGCGTGATAACTCAGAGTAAGAGAGAAGTAAGTGTGAGACAGGAAGCAGCGTGTACTGTGTAAGGAGAAATGCTCATTCTATATACGAAATGAGAGAAAATTCTCCCTAGACCAAAGACTTTTTCCCCCAAACCTTTCTTACTAAATTATTAGTAATCCAGGTAATAACTTATAAAATCTTCTGCCAAATGTTAACTTTCACCAGGTTATCTTTGATAGGAGAAATGACCTGACATCTAGCATCAAATGTAAATAAAAATGCCAGAATTTTTCAGACCATTAAGTCAGCAATCTTCATCTTTCTGCACTAGAAAGATGTTCAGAATATTGTCACAGAAAGTCTCATAAAAACTCATTAAAAATGTTCCCAAAGGCTCATAAAATTATCTGACAAATGCAACAAACTCTTCAAAATTCATCTTCTATAAATTAGTCACCACAGAGGCAGAGGCCGTTGCTGGAGATGCTTGTGATGAAAGGTACCAGGGAAGAAAGGAAAACCTTCCCCCAAATTAGCACATTTAAATAATTTAATTAGATGAACATCCAGGGCTAAAATAAAAATAAAAAGCGCCAGCAAACTCCCATATCTTGAAATTAATAACACTCTCTGTATTCTTCTGCCACATATTCAATTAATAAAAGGCCCTGGACAGTAGGGTAATTTTCTTCTCTATTCACAGGATTTCAAGGTGAGCAGCTAATAACTTGCAGTAAGTTGCTTGCTTAAGATTAATGGTATGCAGCAAAGAGCGTTATAATTTAGGACTGTCGACCCCAGGAGAATAAATGGGCAAAGGGACATGATGGACTCACATTGTCAATGGTCCTCAAGACCACAAAGCACCAGCTGAAGAAGAAAAGTCCACCACAGTCAAATATCCAGCCTTGGACTTTCTGTTTGAAATGTGGAGACTGTCAGAAAGGAAACACGGCCAGCTCCACTGGGATCCACGCTACAAATTTTAAGGGTTTGCACAAAGCCCCTGCCCATCTCAATGGTTCTTGGCAAACAGGGCAACCAGGGCTTTAGGTTGTGTGGCTCAGTTCCTCTTAACAAAGCACTCAAGACACCGCGAGTTGCATACTTCAAGTTATACCACTAGAGGTCAAATGTATTTTCAGTGATCATACAGTCACCTCTCCACTGTCCCAGGAGGACATCATGTATCAGTTACTGAGAATGTGACTAGGGGACAAAGAGGCATCTGTAGAGCAAAATCTGGTTTGTGTGTTTTCATTTGCCGGAAACCCCTTCCTTCCTCCATAGATAAGGGCCCAGAAGCTTCTGACTCAGAGGAAATGAAGCTGTCTCGGGATCATAAAAGTAGAGGGCACCCGTGAACTACTCCTCAACTAACTGCCCTACTAGATCCTTACTTCGCCACCCACACAGCATATCAGACAGAACTGAAGTTCAGGATGATCCTGTTTTAGCACTTCTTAAGGGGAAGTACCATCACCAATGGCTAGGAGCATTTAGAAATATTTGGTAGGGGAGGTGCTATTTTGGGTTGTAACAGTGCAGGGAAGCAAGTGGCACTTAGTGTGAACACAGAACCAATTATTGTCCCTCCTCAAATGCCATTAAAGTTTCCATTAAAAAAGGCTAATTTCGGGCAGCCTGGGTGCCTTGGCAGTTTAGTGCTGCCTTCAGCCCAGGGTGTGATCCTGGAGACCAGGGATCGAGTCCCACGTCAGGCTCCCTGCATGGAGCCTGCTTCTCCCTCTGCCTGTGTCTCTGCCTCTCTGTCTCTCTCTCTCTGTCTCTCTGTGTGTGCATGTCTCATGAATAAATAAAATCTTAAAAAAAAAAAAAAAGACTAATCTCCTTCATTCATTTTGTTTGACAGGCATGCAAAAAAAAGATTCAGAGGAGTTACCCTGTCCTAGCTCAACCTGCTAGTTAAGAGGCAGAGTTGAGGCTAAAACTCAGGTCTTCTGGCTTCTTCTCCCTCTTATGCCACTAGGAAATATGGACACAGCAGTAACAGAGGTGATAGGTATTATAACTGAGCTTTTTCCAGGGCTCTGGGTGAAGCGCTTTGCATACTTTATTTCATTGAATTTACAAGGTTCCTGAGAGGGGGCTCTAAGTCACAGAGAGGGTTGCTAACTTGTTAAAGGCCACAGAGCCTGAAGTGGCAAACCTGGGGCTCTCACTGAGAGTCTTGTCCTGTTCCAGAGCTGGGCACCACTGTCTACACCACCCAGAGGAATGAGAAGAGGCTGAGGATATACCCAGCCATCACCACAAAGTGCCCACCTCCTAAGGACTTTGGGAAATGCAAGGACTGGAAGGTTACATGTTCCCTTCCTGAAATTTCAAACGATTTGAAAATTGAATCCAGAGAAGGAAAACCTCCTTCAGAGGTTTAGCTGCTGACTGGACAAAGGTCAGATACAAGAATCTAAATGGAACCTGCAGAGCCAAGAAAGCAAAATTACAAAATGCCAATCGAACCTCCAGGAGGAGGAGAATGTGGTAGAAGACCCAGTCTTGGGATGAGCTCTGACTGCTTGCTCAGTGTGTTAATCTCTGGCCATGGCAGGCAACTGTTCTACACTTCAGTAGTGTGGAGGTAATTCTACGGTTGAGACTTTGCAGCTTTACTGCATGTGGAACCAGGATCCCTACCAGACAGACATGTAAGCCTCCTGGAGAGATGAAGGAAGAGGAAGAGCAGGAGACACTCAGGTCTTGGCTAATCCCCCTAATGTAGAGAGAAGGTAACACAAAACCAACCTTCTCACCTAGGAACCTCTGCTGATGCTGGTCCCTCTATCTATCCTCAATTCCTGTCTCTACTGCATCTCCTCCTCACCTGGCTAACTCCTACTTAATGTTGAATCTTGGTCAAGGGGTCATCTGCCCTGACATCTTGATTGGATTAGGCACACCACAGGGGGCTGCCATAGCCCTCTGGGCTGACCTCTAGCCAAGAACCATTCACACTCTACTGAAATTGACTATTCACTAGTCTTTTCCCAGCTAAACCATGTGGTCTGTGTGGGAAGGGGCTGAGCACCTCCTACTACATCTGACATTATGGCCAATATACTGAGTCTCTAGATCCATTGACACCTCCTCTTCCTGCAAGATCTCTGCTCACCTGGCACTCCAGGAACTAGAGCACCACACTCTATCCTACCTACCTAGCTTTCATTTCAACAGCAGTCTTACATGTGTTTTTCCAGGGGATCTTTCTGATGCAAGATGTCATTACCCACTCAAAGCCTCCAATGACTTAGGTAGAGTGTGATGCTTGTTCATAACTATCTTCTACCGCCCCCCCTTGGAGGATTGTCACTCCCGTCACACTGACATCAGGCTTAACTATATGACTTCCTTTGGCCAATGAAATGTGAATGGAAGTGACATGCCCATTTCAAAGCAATAGCTTTACGAGCGATCACGGATTCCACCACTGCTCTCTCCTCCTGCCACCAGGACAGCACTCTTCCAGAGAAATATGACTCCCTCAACTCGGATCCTGAGAAGAAGAGGATGTAGAGCAGGGCCACAGCTGACCCACAAAAGTAAGTAACCATAACAGTCTTGGTTAAAGGTTGAAAGGTGAACTACAACCAATCCCAAGGCTTACCCAAGATTTTCTTTCACAGAACTTAACACAATCAGTTGTTGTCATAGGACACTGAGATTTGGTTGTTACTCCAGCATAACTCAGCAAAAGCTATTCTAGGCTCGCACTGCACTTAATGACAAATCCAAAGTCGTCACCATAGCCCGGCCGCACAACATCTGACCCTTGACTATTTCTCCAACTTCATTTTCAACCCCTCTTCTCTTTGTTCATTCTGCTCCAACTGTGCCAGCCTTCTGACTGCTTTTCAAACATGTCAACCATATTTCTGCCTCTGGACCCTGCACTCACTCCTCCCTCAGCCTAGAAAATGCCTAATCAATAAGACCTTCTCAAACAGTCCTATCTAAAATAGTACCTCCCAATCTCCCCTGTCCCTTTACCCTATTTAGTTTTCTTTATTTCACTTAATCACTATATGACATTACATTATATATTAATTTTAACTGTTTCTTATCAGTTTCTACCATCAGCAGTTAGGCTCCATCATCAGCAGGTACACCCATCCTATTTATCTCTGAGTCCCCATCACTTAGTCATAACCTGGCACACTGCAGGTACTTAGTAAATGTTTGTTGAATAACAAACCCAGTCAATGTCTGGCTGCCTTATATATAACACTAGGTTATAAGCTCCATGAGGCCAGTACCTGGGCCCCTTTGAGACAGACTGCATTTTCAAAAGATGGCCACAATATTTTCCATCCCACAAGTTCTTTTCAAATCTTACCACTCCTTCATCTTGAATGTGGGTCGACCTTTACTGAGTCAACCAATGTGGTAGAAGTGAAGTCAAGTGATGCCAACTAAGACTTTCAAATGAGATCCTAAGGTGCCACTTGCTTCTTGTTCCTTTGGAACTCTACTGTCACATTATGGGGAAGTCCAAACCATCCAACACAGACAGACCACATGGATAGGGCACATATAGGGCTCCTAGAGGCCAGCTGAGGTCCTGGGATATACACATGAGTGAAGCTGACTTCAGAAAACTCCCAACCCCCAGCCACCAAGCCATCCTCAGTCTTCATGTCTTACCAGAGGAGGTCCCAGCAAAAAATAAGCCACCCTGCTGTGTTCAATTCCTTACCCCAGAATTCATGAGTATGATAAAATGGTGTTTTGCATCAGAATTTTGAGATATGTTTTCCCTCAGTAATAGTAACTGAAACATCTCCATGTCCAGCACATGACCCAAAACCAGCAGACAGTAGGCACACAATAAGTATCCTTGAGTGAAAGACAGCTCTGGCTCATTGTCCTTGCCTTCAGACTGAGGCTAAATTCCATCCTTTGCCTGCCTCCAAAAAGTGTGGGGAAGAGTATTGTGTGTGAGCTGAGCCTCTCCAGGATTTCTGGGGCTCCATACACCTCAGAAATGGCCATGACCATGGATATAAACCTAGATAATGAGCCAATGAACCTCTGCACCTATGACTGGTAAGGTACAAGAACACATAGTGGCTACTACCCAAAGAGCGATCATCACTGTCTTAATGTCAGGAAATAATGAGACCCAGAACCCCTAACCAGGCTGGTTTTGGTTCAGCCTTTGCTATACTTACCAAAGGAGCAAGGTCAAGGTACACAATGGAAACAGGATGGCAGCCTAAGAATGATGATTTTCATATCATGATATTCTACAGACTGTGTGAGGCTGCTGCCAAAGCAATAATTATTTCCCATACAATGAAAATAGAAGGAAAGACACAAAGTCTAAACTTTTTTTTTAACGTCCTACTGCTGAAACTTTGTCATCAGTAGCTCTTTCATTCCCTTATAAATTTCAATTTGACCCACACACATGACATTCAGTCACAAATTCATGGGCTAAAGCATAGCTGGGTACACTGGGAAGTGGAGACTCAACGTCCAGGGGCCTTCACTGGCACAGGTCCCTCCCAGAAAACCCAGCACTATGTTCACATGCATGTATTTGTCAGGTTAACAAAAAAGATGTTTCAATCTCAACTGGTTAGGACCATTGTCTTCCTTCCACCAACTTGCACCTGTTTACTCTCTTCCTGGCATGGGGCACTGGTATGGCCAGAGGCTTGTTGGGATGCATTGTAGGACAAGGAGAGTTGGAGATCTTGTGCAGAGGGCTATGCGTATGTCTAGTTTCCGTGGATAGTCATTACTGCTCAGTAATTAGTAATATTGTGGAAGTGACACAAAGCTTTGCAGTGCCTCTGGAGGGAATAATCTTAATACTCCATGGTACTGTCTTCCTATGCTTACTGATCCCTTCACTATAAAGTAGTGTCCATTCTCCAGCACTTGCCAGCAGGTGGCACCTTCCCATCTGTTCCCAGTTTCCCTGGCCTAGCCACAGGGCCCCCAACTGCCCCACTGGCCCACTGCCCTATATCTATACTGCACTCACCTGCTGGACTTGGCCTCTACACACATTCCTCCTTGAGCTGAAATAGTCTCATCCAACCACATTTCTTCAGGCCATTTAATTTCCTATTCCTTTGACACAAAATACTGATCCCATTGAAAAATAGCATAAATCTCATAAAATGCCTGGATGAAATGAGGACATCAATGACAAACTGGTGAATGAGTGCCTTCAATTCAAAGAACATTTAAGATTAGCCACTGCACAGAAAATCTGAAATGCTCTCCAGCCTCACAGCTTATATACAAAAGAGATTTGATAGGGGTTTTCCCAAATTTGATAACAGGCCTAAAAATATACATGACAATACCAGTAACAAGTAGTGAAGCTGAAAGGTTTGCTAAACAATCAATAATAAAAGTCCAATTTCCACCATCTGTTCTGAGCTGCGGTTCTCACCCATGCTTTTACTGAAGACTAACGCCTGTGTCCTAGCAATCCTGATTTCACTGGGAGCATCTTGGGCTTCAGGATTCCTATTAGTTCCCAAATAATTCTACTGGGCATCCCGTGTAAAGAAGCCCTGCCAAAAAAGAATGAATCATCTTTCTATTCTCTCCATAGAAAACGATATTACAAAGTCATCATCATATGAAGAGCATGCTGATCAACAAGCATTCAGCCAAAAACTGTAAGGAGATTATGAAGCATGTCAGGCAGTTAATTAAAATAATAAGAATAATTTTGTGTTATTTTCTGGGTTTTGTTATGTTTGTGGTATGTTTGTTACACAAATGACACTTTTAACTTGTAAATCAAATAAAATGCTGTGATTTCTATTCAAAACTTTGGGTTCTTTTTCATAAAGTGTACTCCCCAGATTGTATTACACTTGAGTCCTCCCCTGGGAAAAGGGCAATTTTTGTGTGTGTTGTTTTTGAAAACAGGTGGATTCCATTAGCCAAGTTAAGACAAAGAATTCGGTAGGTAACAAATCCAAAGGATTAGAAGCAGAATCAACGTTTATCAGCATGAGTCCTGTGAGAATGTGAGAATTTTGCCCTATATGCCTCAATACTCAGGCACAAGCCTGGCCCATGAGAGGCATGTGTGAGAAACACATCCCATCTGTTTTATTTGTTTACTTATTTTTTTCACTTACCTCCTCCTCTACTACTGGATATATTATGACTGTGCAGAATATAATTTTGATGATTTTGTAATTTAAAAAGCCCTTTTTATTTAAACTGCATCCCTTACTCCACAGTCATTAAAAGGGATTTTAAGAAGACTGTTCAAGAACACTGAGAACAGGGACACTCAGGCGACTCAGCTGGTTGCATCCGACTCGAGTTCAGCTCAGGTCACAATGTCAGGGTTGTGGGATCGAGCCCTATGTCAGGGCTCTGCACTCAGCAGGGAGTCTGCTTAAGATTTTTTTCCCTCTCATTCTCCCTCTGGTCTCTCTCTAAAATAAATAAGTAAATCTTTAAAAAGGTAGAAGAAGAAGGAGGAGGAGGAGGAGGAGAAGAATGCTGAGAATGGTATAATGTTCATGAGAAAGAAGATTGTATATACTGAACAATTGCATCCAAGTTAAAAAAAAAAATCTGCACTGTGCAAGGAAAAAACCATAGGAAAAAAAGGATGAGTTAATAGTAGTGGTGTTTGAGTATAAAATGATGGATTATTTTTTCTCTACTTCCCCATTTTTCAGATTTTCATGAAAATCTACTACTTTTAATGTACTAGTTTAATGATGACTGCACCAGCCAGGACCTTAACAAGAAATAAATGGCTTGAGCAGACAGAGATAGTTTGAAGAGGACTTGGTTCAAAGGGACAATCTGAAAGGGACAGGTTGACAGAGCCTCTAAAACCATCTGAAACCCTGCACTTGCTGTGCTGGCTCACCGGATGTGCAATTCCTTCAGCCTTCTCCCTGGAAGGAACGCACATCATCTCCACTCATATTCCACTGGCCAAAAGCAAGCTACATGGCTGCACTTAACTTCAATGGCAAGGGAAGAGCAATTCATCACTCACTCTGAGGAAGGACAAATGGAGTATCTGTGAACATCACTAATGACTGTCAGAAACCTTATTTCTTTTACATTTATGCAAATGAGTGAGTCTGACTGAAGTTTTAAGCAGCACAAATTCCAGAAGTTATTGCTGGGTTAATACATGAAAAATATTTCCACAGGAGGAAGCACCTTCTCTCTACTACCTCAAAGGACACAGAAGTAAGCACAGTGGAAGGGACTTCGATCAAACCCTTGAAAGAAATAAGGGAAGGAGCACCTGGGTGGCTCAGTGGTTGAGCATCTACCTTTGCTTCAGGTCATGATCCCGGGGTCCTGGGATCAAGTACTGCATTGGGCTCCCCACGTGAAGCTGGCTTCTCTTTCTGCTGATATCTCTGCCTCTCTCTGTGTGTCACTCATGAATAAATAAATAAAATCATAAGAAAGAAAGAGAGAGAGAAACAGAGAGAGAAAGAAAGAAAGAAGAAAGAAAGAAAGAAAAGAGAAAAACAGAGAAAGAAAAAGAAAGAAAGAAAGAAAGAAAGAAAGAAAGAAAGAAAGAAAGAAAGAAAGAAAGAAAAAGAAAGAGAAGAGAAGAGAAGAGAAGAGAAGAGAAGAGAAGAGAAGAGAAGAGAAGAGAAGAGAAGAAGAGAAGGAGGGAAAATCCACCAACAACCCTGGAAAACTGAGCACGGCCAGCCATCTGATTCCAAAAAGCCAATGCGGCTTCCACACTCTTGTTATTCAAGAGATTGGGTTTTATGCAAAAAGGAAGAGTTGGTTTATCCTGGAAAGAAGACATATCACATGATTCTGCCTAGGAAGGGCTGGATGCAGAGAGGCCCCCACACATTGTTCTGAAAGCTCAGATGAACTCCTTTTTTTCCTGGCAAGTGGTGGACTCTGGTATATCGTTCAAAGACAGAATCGATACTGAGAACATGTTCAGGTTGGTCTGGAACAAAATTTGCACAGAAGGCATCTGAAATAAAATAGCTCACAAAGGAAGCTAAATTAGCAAGTATGCGATCTTCGTCCTGCACCCAGGGTGACTTCAGAGCTGCCACTGGAAAACACACCCCCTAGAGAGGACACATAAAAGCCCACAGAAACAGCAAGCTAGGGGGTTCCTAATCCCATCGTAGCCCCTGCAAAAGCATCACAAAGCTCTAAGTAGCCAGACTGTGGGAACCAGAGATAACAGACAAAAACAGCACAAGGGACAATCTCTGGTGCTTCCAGCATCCTGGATGTGCTGTGCTTCAACCCTGGGTGGCAATGTCCTTCTAAAACAGTGTGGCTCCTTTTAAAATTATTTGTTGCTTCTCCCCTCCTCCCAGAAAACTTCTGAATGTAATAATTACTAGCAAGTTGCTACCTGAAAAGAGCCTTTGCACAGAGAATTTCTCCTTTCTTCTTTCCATTCCCACCTAAGTCATCAGCTTTGTTCAACACATCCATCACCCCTCACTTAAAGAAGAAATCACCCCAGCACCGAGACCTTGCAAAGCACTCAGAGACTTTGGTAAGCATAAAAGTTATCTATGGCTGTATTACAAGTCACCCCAGAACCTACTAGTTTAAAACAGTAATGATATTTTCTTATCTCTTGCGGTTTCTGTGGGTCAGGAACAGGGGAAAGGCTCAGCTGCGCAATTGCCATGTGGGGTCTCTCAGGTGGCTGCCATCAGTCTCAGCTGGGGATGCTCTTGCTCCAAGGCTACACAAGGTCAGAGGCTCCATTTTCCAGGTGGCTCACTCACCTGGCTAGCAAGTCAGAGCTAGCTGTCAGCCAAAGGCCTCAGCTTCCCTCTCCTTGGGCCCTGCTGGCATGGTGGTTGGCTCTCCCAGAGCAACAGATCCAGGACACCACAATAGAGACCAAGCCTCAGAAGTCACACATAATCACTTCTCCCAGGGAAAGGCCCACCCTGATTCAGAGTGGGAGAGGATCATTTAAGAGCATGAAGATCAGAAAGCAATGAGGGACCATCTTGGAGTCTGGCTCCCAGGGAGTCAAAGAGATTGATCATTAGGAACTACAGATGCAGTAGATATCATTGACGCCTCACCCACAATTCTCCCAAATTCCAAATGGCAGGAAGCTCTAAGGATTGGCCACCTCCCAAGAGCAGCCCTCAACCAATGGCTGGTAGGCACCAGTACACAAATGCCTCAGTCCCCTCACCCTTTGAGATGGATAATTCCACCACTGGGTGTACTACACTGGCTCCCAGAGTCCCCCAGCAAACTATGTGCCCACGGTGACTGGCTTGATAAAGCACCCTTTATCGTCTACCTTCACATCCCTTCCTCACTTCTGTATCCCACTAATCGTGTCTCCTGGGTGCATCTTACAAATAAACTATTTGCTCTCGCTAACTCAGGATCTGCTGCTAGAAGCCAACCCAAGGCAATGAGAGAACCAGTTTCCTCTATTCATGGTGCTTTCTTTTAGCTGGGGAGACATAACGTGCACATAAATCAGGCTACACAGCCTCAAAAAAGAAGCTATGAACTAATATTAGCAATTATGTTCCAAAAGAGAATACGTTGGACAAGATAACATGAAAAGCAGAGGATTTTCAATAGAGTAACAACAAAAATGACATTCTATGTACCTTTAACCTATAATAAATAAAAAGTTCTGGGATGTATCTATTTCTAAAACAAACAGTTTATCTGAATAAAAATTTCTTCAGGTTGAATCTTTGCTCCAGGAAATGGCCCTACACCTGAATGACCTTCCTCAGTTGCCCCATTCGCCACGGTTCTGGCACTGGGACCTGCGAACATAGTCTTCCTGCATGCTGGGCGTGAGCGATGACCCAACATGAAATGGCATTCATCCACACCATGAGAGAGTTGTCCTCCTATGATGTTTTTAATTCTTTTGCTCACGTTAAGAAAAAGAAGAAAGCTCAGTGTTGTATTCAAGGTTACCCTTAACAAAATATCCATGTCCCTCGCCATGTAATTGGTTCTGGGCAATGAAGTTGAACAGAAGTTATATGTCTCCCTTCCAAGCCAAGGTAGGTAGAGCCTGAGTGAATCCTTATTCTCTCTCTCCCCTCCATAGCAACCTTCTTCTCTCTCTTCTAGGCTATGAGATGTGCTGGTAGAGCCAGGATGTAAGTGGTCTCCAGGCCTGAGTGGAGATTCAGGATGGACACTGCCCTGGAGGGTCATCTGCTCTCAGCAGGCTTTGTGTGAATCATAGGTAAAGCTTCGTTGGAGTAAGCCATGAGATTCCAAGGTATATTTATTCCTGCAACACAGCTTGGCATCGCCTGACCAATAAAACCACCTCTCTAAAAGAGAGAACAGATCTCACTGGCAGGCAAAAATAGCCAAGTTAGAATTTAATAGAATTGTTTTGTTTTCATGGCAGCTTCTTGCACAATGGCGGGTGACAATAGTTTCTTATTAATTTATAGCATTGATGCAGGGTTTCTATTTAACTAATTTTACTGAAATTAATTTATGGAAAAACAATAAATATCATGAAAAGGCAGGAAGGTAAAACCAAATAACTAAAATGTAGGGAACATGGCACTGACCTTGCAGAAGGAGAGGGAATCACAGAAGCATAT
This sequence comes from Vulpes vulpes, assembly GCF_048418805.1. NCBI lineage: Eukaryota > Metazoa > Chordata > Mammalia > Carnivora > Canidae > Vulpes > Vulpes vulpes. The sequence goes on from NC_132788.1 coordinate 89,006,923, forward strand.
TCTTTTGTTGACAGGTCTGAACTGTACATCCACAAAAAGACCATGTATTTTTTTAATGGGCTGTACAGCACCACACCACATTAGCTCAAAATCAGGTTGAACAAAATCTCATTTGGCCGGACATTACAGGGCAAGCTGAGTTGAAATACGTCCAGAGTGCGGAATTAAAGCAGAGGTGCTTGGAGGTTGAGGGCTGTCCTTGGGACAGGCAACTTCGAAGAGAAAAAAATTAAACAGGCATACTGAGACTATAGTTGAGGAAATAATAATTTGGAGGGAAAAAAAATAGGGGCATTCAAAGCATAGAATGTACGTGTACTGTTTTAAATATATATTAGCAAATAGCCCAATGGTTAAAAATACAATCCTGGGCAGCCCGGGTGGCTCGGCGTTTAGCGCCACCTGCAGCCCGGGGTGTGATCCTGGAGATCCGGGATGGAGTCCCACATTGGGGTCCCAGCATGAAGCCTGCTTCTCCCTCTGCCTGTGTGTGTGTGTGTGAGTGTGTGTGTGTGTGTGTGTGTCTCATGAATAAATAAATAAAACCATAAAAAGATAGACAGATAGGCAACTTCGAAGGTATCTATCTACCTAGGTAGGTAGGTAGGTAGGTAGGTGGGTGGATAGATAGATAGATAGATAGATAGATAGATAGATAGATAGATACATAGATACATAGATAGATAAGCGAGCCATCTTAGGGGCACCTGGGTGGCTTATTCGGTCAGGTGTCCAACTCTTGATTTCTGCTCAGGTCATGATTTCAAGATCAGGAAATTGAGCCCCACCTCAGGCTCCACACTCAGTGGAAGGAGTCTGCTTGAGATTCTCTCTCCTTCTCCCTCTGTCTCTCCCACTGCATATGTATTCTCTCTCTCTCTCTCAAATATTTTTTTTTAAAAAGAATCATTTTGTACATCTATTCTAGAGATTTTAAAAATATGTATGTATACACACACACACACCTAACAATCTTATGCTGATACAAATCCTCATATTTTGCAGCTAAAAAGCTGGAAGTAGGTCTAAAACTCGGTATTTGATTGCAATCTACCACATTACTTAGCCTCTGATTCTACACTGGCTAAATGCCCATACTACCCAATGTGGAGGATCTGAAAAGATTTTATTTATTTATTTTTTAATCTACGATAGTCACACAGAGAGAGAGAGAGAGGCAGAGAAACAGGCACAGGGAGAAGCAGGCTCCATGTACCGGGAGCCCGACTTGGGATTCGATCCCAGGTCTCCAGGATTGCGCCCTGGGCCAAAGGCAGGCGCCAAACTGCTGCGCCACCCAGGGATCCCTGAAAAGACTTTAGATTGCATTTCACTTTATGGTTAGGCATGCACCAGCCAAGTGCCAGCAAAAAAGTTTAAGGATTTTTCTACAGAAGTTATTTAGGCTGCAAGTGGAAATCCAATAATAGGGAATAAAATTAATTTAGTGGGTTGGAACTACCAGTTTTTAAAGAAATAGAATACAAGTATCGATGCAATGCACATATAATGACAAATAATTGGGGCACACACACCTATTTGCCATGTAAATATATTTCTTACTGGGAGTCATGTTAAAAAGATCTAAAGATAAACTACAGGCCCTTTCAGGGCTCTCTTTATTAGTTATTATATATGTATTCCTTTACTTAGCATCTACCCAACCAGCCACCCACCCCCAACTAAATATCTTGAGGTCACATTTGCCTTGTTCACCATTAATAAATTACAGCACATAGTGCCTGATATACAGCATATAGGCAGTAATGTTGAATAAATAAATGAGATTTAATTTATTTCACACGCCCCACAAGACCTAGAGTCCACCCATTTTTCAGCATATTTATTTTGACTTCCAAAGTAAATATGTGTGTATTTCTCCTTTGCCGTTTTCTTTCAGTGTTTTCAACTAAGGGATTCAGGTCGGCTGCTAACATTGATTTGTGGCTCTATCAAATGCAGAATCAATATATATATATATATACATTTGTGATCCTAACTTTCCCCCAAAGCACACAGCTCTCTTTTTACAGATGTGATCACTGAGGCCCAGAGTAGTGAGTTAACCTGCTCAAGGTCACAGAATTACCACATGTCTCTATCACCCAATAGGCTATACGCCCCAAATAGTCTGTGGGTATTCAACACAGAGGAACCCCCTGGGTTCTGCTCCAGGAGACTGGGTCTCAGTGGGCCTGGGCCTGTGGCCTAATGAACTCATGAGGAAACAAAATGTGATGAAGCTCTCCCAAGACCCTGGATTCCTGATGACATCCCTAGAGTCACCTACATAAGTCCGACTTCCAACAAGAGCTCCTTCCCACGGGACATCTTTGCTTTACCAGCAGTTCAGAGAATAGGCACTGCCTCAACAATCGGCTCACAATAAATGAGCACCAAGTCACACAACCACATCATTTTTTTTTCTCACACTTAGATAAAAATTCTTCAAGTATTAAGAAGATCAATCATAGGTTATGGTTACAAATATCTATAAATGTCTCTTCAAAATACTTTCCCATGTGTTTCTGTTCTATAAACACTATTAAAAATGAACAAGGGAAGACGGGACAATGACTTTCTGAGGTTTCATTTTGCCTTTGTCTCTCCCCTCTCTTGGGCCTGGAGGGATTCACATCTCTGTTTATCCATCTCCCAACCCATGGATCCCTCAACCACAGTGTAGACAACCAACTTCTGAGAAACACTGATTTATTCCTTAAAAAATATTCGAGGCACCTACTTAGGTACTAGATTGTGGAAGAATTGAGTTTACATGCATTTAATCGATGAAGGTTTGGGAAGGAAGTCAAACTGTCTAATGGATTTTTTTTTTAAGTGAGCATTACTTAAAAGTCTCACCAAATAAGAGGATCCATCAATAGAAATTCTTTTAAAGAAACAGACATAAGCTCAACAGCCAAAATAGTCCAGGCGTTGCATTTGGTACAAACTCAGGCTCAAACAGCATCCCCTCTCCTGAGACTGAGAACGTTCCTGTTAATGTCATTTGCTTCAAGGATGGAATATTAACCACTACATGTTGGTGCAGACCATGTAGAGGACAGGGGCAAAGCAGCAGAGGGGCCGTTCCTCCAGAAACTCAGTGTCCTGAAAGAGATGCCAAGGGCAGAAATAGTCAAACATAAGTCAAACTTGAATCAATGCTCCAAAGTGCCTGTGACAATGGTATAGATGAGTCCTAGAAGCACAGTGGTATAAACACATTTCTGATTCTAATACCTTTAAGGAGCCTAGCAAACGTTTCATAGAAAAGGTAACATTTGAGCAGAGCCTACAAAGATGCCAGGAATATTAATAACTCTGAGCTGGTTTGCCAGGGAACAGGATAGTTGACAACAAGCAGGGGGAAAAATATATAACTTTTTAGGAGAAAAGGGTTTCTTCTTGGGGATTGGAGTGCGGGTAAGGAGGTAAAGGCAGAGAGATGAAGGTGGGGTCCAGAAAAGAAGGCTGTGGGTAGCGTTGTGTGTGGCACCCTGACTATGTAGGAACAGCTGAAGGAACAGATAGCACATCACAGATCACAGAAAAATCCATATGCCAGGTACAGAGGCCAAGTATGTTCCTGATCCCTGGACTGGTTATTCTCTCAGAACTGCCTCTTAATGGGCATCACAGTGCCCCTTGTGACCTTGCTCAACACTGGCAAAGCTAAATGGATATATCAACTTGGGTAGGGGAACAGAACAACTGTCCAAGAGAAAGGCCAAGAACTCCAAGGCCCCTGAGGATACAAGAACACAAAATGGTTTGAAGGAGCTATTTGTGTTCAAAACTTCATTCAGCCATCCCTCTCTCTTTCCATCCCTCATCCACCTACCTACCCACTCATCTATCCATCAATCCCCCTTTGCTTCCCCTCCCCTCCATCCAACCACCCTTCTGCCCATGTATCCCTCCATCCCTTCAACCGCCTTCCCAATCTACCCATCCATCCATTTAGTCCTTCACCCAACCATTCATCCATTCATTCATCCTCCCTTCTTTCCTCTCCCCTTCATCCATCCGCCCCTCCATCCATGTATCCCTCCTTCCTTCTCCCCCTCCCTCCATGCATCCATCCACTCCTCCCTCTGTCTCACCCTCCCTCCCCCATCCAGTTATCCATCATATATTAAGCACCAATTATGCAGCTACTTCAAGAGCTATCTCATCTTAGAATACTCCCGAATTTTGCCTGAATTATAATTATCACTTTATGTATTGCTCTGTAATATTTTTGTTTTAATATATGACTCATGCTTCTCCCAGAGTAATGTGACAGTCAGCGCTACCATATAAGGGAACTAAGTTACAGTAATTACAATAGTAGAAATCATAATGATGTTACCATTTGCTGATAATTACCTTGTCCCAGATTATTTGGTGAGCCCTCATAATGGCTCCCAGAGACACCACATTCATCCCCAGCTTAGCCCTCATGGGCACGGGGTTGAAGCATGGCCAGAATGGAGTGCCCAGGCCTTTTCAGCCCCTGCCCATGTTCTCAGGAGAGGGAAGGGGGCTGGGCAGGAGTGCCTGGCTCTCCTCCTGCCCCTGGAATAAGGCTATCCCATCTGCCTTCTTTTTCACTCTATTTTTCCCTTAAAATTCTCAAAGCATTTCCCAGAAAGCTTAGGCCTTTAACACGTAGAGTAAAAACTGCAAGAGGGAAACCAGACACTCACTACAAAATGACAGATTCAGTTGCCAACAGGCAAGCTGCATCTTAACTCGCTGGAGTTTCACGGATTTTTTAGGTTTTTCGTTTTTGTTTCTTTTTTCTCCCCAAGGATCACCAGAACTCTTTCCTATTCCTATGGAGAGAAGCAGACCCTCATAAATGAAGTTCCTCAGAGAAGGTTATATCTGTTCTGATTCTTAGTGTATGTTTTTATGTAGCTCTAAAGGAAACACACAAAGCTGAGAGGAGGGGGGAAGAAGGGAGGCCAGAGGGGAGATGGGGCAAGGGCGGGAAAGAAGTTCCTTCAGGAACTTCTACTACACAATATGTTAATAAAAGAATATGAAGTGCAGCACCCATTCAAGAGCCAGACACTAGGGACGTCTGGGTGGCTCAGAGGTTGAGCATCTGCCTTCGGCTCAGGGCGTGATCCTGGGATCCAGGATCGAGTCCCACGTCAGGCTCCTTGCAGGGAGCCTGCTTCTTCCTCTGCCTGTGTCTCTGCCTCTGTCTCTCTGTAAAAAAAGAAAAAAAAAAAAAAGAGCCAGACACCAAATCCATCTCCCTCTTAACCAGACTTCTGACAAACCCAGGGCACCAGCAAGCATATGAGAATGTCCTATGGGCAACCAAAAGTCATCAAGTCTGAAACCAAGCTTGTCATCCTCACCCTACAATCTGCTCCTCTTCCTATGTTCCTTGGTTGGCTCAGGAGACCATCCAACAGTGAAGCCCTGCTCTGTTCCCCGAGCATCAGAGGGTTTCTTTCTAGCCTTCCCAATGCCATGCCTCCCCAAAGCAAAGAAGGGCCTAAAGGCCCAAGGGGATGTGCCCAACTAGAACCAATACTCTTCCCCTTTTATTTTTTTTTCTCTTCCCCTTTTATACTCAGCTCCACGCACCAGGGATCCTGAAATTCCCTGCCCAAATGCCTTCCCTGAGCCTGCTTCCAGGATTTGCATGAGTCCCTTCCCCAAGCAGTCTTCCTGAGGGCAGACACCACCCTAGTGCACGGCCCTAGGCCCACAGTAGCCAAGAGGTGCTGCTGGTTGCAGAAAACGGAGTGTGGAGGGAGCACAGAAGTCCCAGCTAGAGCGTTCACACATGCTTGTGTGAGACCCCTCCACTGCCAACTAGAGCCAGGAGTGGGTGGGAAGAGAAAGAAGTCAGGCCACAGGCTTGGGGGGGTAGGGCGGGTGTCTCAATTCTTGTTCCTTCCCCGAGCCCACAGATGCTAGGGTTGGGCCTGCATTCTGCCTCTGAAACATCTCGCTGGTGCCCATTCTCCCAGTCCTCATTATCTTGGTATAAAACCTTCATCTCCAGACTTCCCAGCTCTCTCCAGGCCTCCCTATGTCTTATAACCTATACTAGTTGATGAAAGAGTTGTCTTAAAGTGTAAAACAGATTACATCCTGCTCTCATCCTCTATGGGACGCATGGATAAAGCCTCCTACTTAGCATAGAAACAAGTCCACCCACTCCCTGGCTCTTGCCCACCTCGCCAGCTCCATCTCCTTTTCTCTGCACCCATATGCAGGGCTCTGACCGCACTAGACTCCTTGTCCTCACCCCACCTCACTTCCCTGCAAACAGGCAGTGCCCAGGCTGCCCCCTGGCCTGGGATGCACCTAACATTCAGCATGCCCATTGCACCTGCCAAGTTCTTGGTGGTTTGATGGTCACTCCCTTCGGAGTCTCCTGCACCCCAGGACCTCCCAGGAAAATTTAACCAGGTGGCTCTTCTCTCTGAGGCTGCCATCTGTACTGGAAGGTGCTTCTAACTATTCTGAAGTCAGATTCTGTGTCTACCTCTCCCACTGCCCTATGAGCCACAGCTTGGTCTCTGCCTCCCAGCCCCGAGGGTGGCACACCAAGAGGCAGCAAGAATGGAGGAGGCATTGGAGGCCAAAAGCCCTTGGGCACTTCAAGGATCATATCTGGAGCACCATGGAAGCTAGTGGTCGAAGAGTATCCCAATTGTAAGGAATCCTGAAATCTCTGGAAAAGCTCACCTTGACTCTCAAGCACACAGCCAAGCAGGATAATAAAAGCAAACAGTAATACAGTGCTCACTGTGTGCCAGATGTGCCTGTATTAACGCTGTGATAATCCTCACAGAAGTCTTAGGACTATCCCCATTTCACAGATGGGGAAACAGAGGCAACAAGATGTTGTGTAACTTGCACAAGGCCACACAGAGGCTGGAAGAGTCAGGATCTGACCGAGGTAGTTTGTCTCCAAAACCTGCTGTGTTTCCTTCTACACAATACCACTGCCAGTAGCGGAGAAGACCAGAGAAGGAAAGGTCTGTATCGGTCCTTTTTTTCACCAGAGCTTAGTGGGAAATTCTCCAAGCAGAGGCTCCTGTGATGTCATTCACCTGCTAATGCTATGTACACCAATATTAGTTCTTTTTTAAAAAAATATATTTTATTTATTTATTTATTTATTTATTTATTTATTTATTTATTTGAGAGAGACAGCGTGAGCAGGGGTAAGAGCAGAGGGAGAGAGAGAAGCAGACTCCCAACTGAGTGCAGACCCTGATACAAGGCCCAATTCCAGGGCTCTGGGATCATGACCTGAGCCAAAGGCAGATGCTTAACCAACTGAACCACCCAGGTGTCCCAACCAAATACTAGTTCTGAAAGAGTCAGAGCTAACAATTCCTCTATGCCAAGCACTATGGTGATTGCCTTAAATTCACATTTCTTACTCCTCACAATGACCTCATGATGTTGATGGTACTTTCCCATTTTACAGATGGAGACCCCAAGGCCCCAAGAGCAAAGCCACACGCCCAAGGGACAGAGCCAGCAAACAATGCAGGGGGTACTCACAGCTGTCCCCTCTTATCCAGACATTCGCTTTCCACCTTTTTTGGTAGCTGTGCACCAGTTTTCTCAGAAAAGTATGGGTTTTGGATGCAGAAAAGACTAATTAGAAATCAAAGTCTATTATTAGCATTATTCACTAAAAAGGGTAAATTTTCATTCCTCCCTGAACCTGCAATGCAGGCAAGAAAAGGCCATGAGTGACGTGACAAGTGATGCTGAGCCTCGCCTCAGGCCCTGCCTAGGACAGTGAGTGGGTCCCCAGAGCGCAGAGGAGCCAGAGCTCTGTCCAGGGCTGCCGGGAGCCCAGCTGCAGCCTCGGCATCTGACTCTTGCTGCCACCCTGTGACCAACTGCAGCAATCACAGGCCGGGAGTACGTGGACCAGCTGGGTCAGGGACAGAGGGGGCCCCCAACACCGACTCCCCCACAGAAGGCCTCAGCATCTCCCCCTGCAGATCCCAGCTGTGGGTGGGAAAGCACGTGGCCAAGCCGGATATGGGGACCATGGAGGATAAGAAAGAGACATTCTAACCTCTTCTGGGGGGGGGGGGGGGGACCTGGGCTCAAGTCCTCCGAGGGGTGATGCCCCAAGGCTCCAGGTCAGGTTCCTGGGAGCAGAGCCAGACACCATCACTGAGACCTTGGAGACCCAGTGACCCTGCTCCCACCTGTCCTATGAGGAAGAGAGAAGGCCCCATCAGCCTCACCAGAGGTGACAGGCACAGAGAATGCGCCTCTCACTGGGCCCACACCTCCCTGGAAGCGGAGCTCTCCCGCCACGCTCTCTCCTAAATGTACTGTGTGACGTAGACTTATTTTTCTCAGTGAGATGAATCAGACTTTATTTGCTTTGGAGCCACAGAGGGAAACCCAGAGCTCTCAAGATCAGGGAAACATCTCGGTTATAGACAGATCACAGAACAGCCAGCGGCTGGACAGATGGGAGTATAAACCCCCCATGCAGATCCTTCCCTGGGTGACCCAGGCCCACCGCTGCCCTCCCTAAGAGCATAGCTCCGGGTCTCCTCGCAGGGGGGTTACCCATCTACTCCCCGGGATCCTCAGGAGGCCTCAATGAGAAGAATGTGAGTCCTCCCACACGGTGGTGAGCGATTACAGGCTGGGACATCCCTGGCTGTTATCCTGCTTACTGTGTCTCCCTCCAACTCCACATGCTCCAGCTTCAAGCTAATTAAGCTCCCCTCCTGCTTCTGCCTCTCCAGAGTCACTTACCGACTGCAGAACATTGAGCAAGTTACTTGGAGGCTTGTGCCTCAGTTTCCCCAACTGTAAGGCAGGCCAAACAAGACTACACCTCTCTCAGAAGGGATGTGGTGAGGATTCTATTATGCAATGCAAGTTTGGTGCAGAGCACACTGTCCTGCTCAGGGAAGACTTTACTGATAAATATTCAGTGATGGGAGAATGCTGACCCCTCTGAAATGCAGGGTGCTAGAGACGGGGCCAGGGAGAGGGACACAAGTTCCCAACTCCTGCCAGGGGTGGAGGACAGCCTCAGGCCAGGCCTCCTCAAATGTGTCTCACCAGAATTCCACTGCAGGGAAAATGGGGCTCCAGCTTCATGTCTGTCCAAAGAGGCTCCCACTGAGCTAACCACAGGATCCTGGATTTGTCCTCAGCAGGAGAACAGAAAACTGTCTCCTGCCAGGTTATAAACCATCTCACCGGATGTCTCCTTTGAGAAAAGAGATTTCCATAACAGGACAGTAGAACATCGGTGGGAACAGAGACTCATCAAAGGCTGATCCAAGCAGCAAAAGGCATCCATCACCTGGAGGGACTAAGGGGCGGGAATCATATCCAGAAGTCTCCTGCTCCCCAGATGTTTTTTTAATTTTTATTTTTTTTACATATTTTTTAATTGGAGTTCAATTTGCCAACATATAGCATAACACCCAGTGCTCATCCCATCAAGTGCCCCCCTCAGCATAACTGGGTGATGCCCATCACCCAGTCACCCCCACCCCCACCCACCTCCCTTTCCACCACCCCTTGTTCGTTTCCCAGAGTTAGAAGTCTCTCATATTCTGTCTCCCTTTCTGATATTTCCCACTCATTTTTTCTCCTTAGATTTCTGCTGCTTGATCCATGGCAATGGTCTGAGAAGCAGTGAAGCACTCTGAGCAATGACAAGGGTGAAGGCTCTGACACATTCTGGGGTGTCGGGCGGCTCTTTCTAAGCCTTTCCATGGGGCAAAGCAGCCACATGAGTCCCTGAGGGCTGCAGATGTAGACGACCGCCACCGAGGTCCTGGCACCCAAGGGCAGCTTACAAAGCACCACTGAGCCGCTTCATCTTCCTAACAAGCCCCTTCCAGGCAGGTGCAACCTGCATCTTATTTCTGGAGAGAAGGGGAACAGGGCTCAGAGTGTCAGTGTCATCCGAAAACAGACACAGCCTTCTGCAGTGGCTCCCTTGGGCCCTGCTGGGTGTGTGGAGGTGCTATGGTCCACGGAGCTCACTCATGAAAAGGGACTCTCATTATCTGACCACACCAGGCCACTCTCCCTCTCCCCACAGCCACACATCGGCCCAAATATCAGAAGTGAGCAGCAACCACCATGTTCTCAGCCCCACCCTCTCTGCCCCACTGAGAGATCTCTCTTCCCACCAGTGTTGTGGTGCTCTGCGATGTCAAACTCTTCCCTGGAGAGCCCCTGGGGTACGGGGATATTCAGTGGCAGAGCCAGGCTCTGCTATTTATGACCACTAGCATTCAGAAAGTGTCTGGATTATTCTTCTCCTTTTTTATACATTTTAGTGATATTAAATGAATAAGGGGACACTTCCTTAAAAGAAAAAAAAAGGAACCCTTTACAACAGCGTCTAGAGTCCTAGTTTTGCAACCTAGGAAGAAATAGTTTCTAGTGTAGCATCCAGATTCCAGAAGTCTGTATATAAGCCTACCCAGTGCTTTCATTATCAAAATGCAACACCCACCGCCTCCCCCCCCCCCCCCCCCAGCCTTCTGGCATTGTGCAGTGCAAGCTCACATTTGCAAATACCTCCATTTACTCTGGGGTTTAGATACCGCCACATAATTGGCAATATAACTCATTTTATAATTAGTCATTGTTAATTCCTATTATTACTGTTGCCCTTAATTTATTTGACTGCTAAAACAACTGCATTTGGGAGATTAAGAAAGCAGCTTGCACTCCCCCAGCCAACACTTAGATCCCGGTCTATCTTTTTAAAGCCAGTCTTTTAGGGTAGTAACTAATTCAAAATCTCCCAATTATTTGGGGGTCCCAAACATTGGTATTTAAAGTGACACCCAATACCCTAAGACCTCCTTCTAACCCATACACAGGGTACCTAAAATACACAGACAATGATCTCTAGGATGTTTTAAAGCTCTATTTGTATGAATAATAGTTTTTACAATGAATCAAATTCCTATAGTCCTAAAGTCTGACAGTTAGAATAAATAGTAAAAATAACAAAAATTACATTTGCCATTACTGAGTCCTTTCTATATGCTAAGCACCTGACATATATTATTTCACATAATCTTCTAATAAGTAGATATTTTTCTTAGTAAACTGAAACTCAGGGAGGCTGACTCACTTGCTCAAGCCCACAGATCCAGTAAGCAGCACAGCCAGAGACAAGCCCAGTATGCCTGACCATAATCCCTTGCTTTGAGCCGCAAGTCAATTGTCCTGCAAATGTAGGGGGAAAGAGAGGCCATTTAGTCCAACCAATGCCATCTGGTTTCCCATGCAAGCCTAAGCATGGAACAGAGCTGGATGAAACAAAGAAGGCAGATGAGCACATGCACACAAGTGTGTGCAAATACACACACACAACAGCAAGAATGGAGAGCACTAACAAAGTTCACACACGCTGGCCAGGGACTCCCCTTGAAAGCACAGTTCCAAGGGCACAATCAGAAATGGGACAGACAGACAGACAGACAGACAGGATCCTCATGAAAGCATTGTTTACACTGAGGGACAACCGTGTTGGAAAACCTTCCTGTTGGAAATAGGGGAAGGTGACATAAGTCACACCACATTCACATAATGAAATATTTTGTAGCCAGAAAACCAATCACTGTGAAGAATGCTAAATGATAAGAGAACATGTTCCTGCTATAAAGTTAGGATAAAAAAAAAACAAAAACAAAATAATTCCATATCTACAATTTAATTCCAACTTCAAGCAGCCCAAAAGGAATGCTAAAAAGTTTTAATGTGGTTATTCTTGCAGCATAAGATTAGGAATAATTTTTTTCTTATTATGTCATTTGGTACTTTCTAATTTTTCAAAGAAGAGAATGAATTTTATTTTTCATAGAAAAAGAATCATTTTTAAGTGGCCCCTACCCTGCCTGAATCCACTTGAAAATGTCTTGCCATTTTAAAATAGTTGGTACAATAGGATCCCACTTATGTAAATATGCATATATGCATACACACATATTCAAAGGCAAAAAGACTAGAAGAAATGTACCTAAATATTAACACTGATCAGGCCGGAATACCAGTTGTTTACAGTTGCTCTTTCAAAAAACTTCCACAATAAACCGATAATGTTTTGTAATTTAAAAAGCAATAATTTGTTGTAATTATTTCTTCCTCGGTGGTCATCTGGCCTCAAGGCTGGAACACCACAGCGAAAGGAAACTCTGGTCTCTGGCACCTACAGGAGCCCATGTGGTTGCACAAAGAATCGGCACCTGTAAGAGTGAACTGGGCATTTCTGTTGAGGAGAAATCACCTCCCTGACAGCTTGGTCTGGTCTCAGAACTTCTTCGATCCTGGGAAGGAAAGCACTAGGGAGAAAGAATCTGGCCAGGACCCAGAAGGGCTGCTGGCATGATTGATGTGCATTAGCTCCCTACTTCCTGTGATGGGAACGAGCACCAGGGTTAGCTAGTTGCCCCTTGACAACTAGGGTTGCTAGTCCTTGTGCACACTCTGGGAGAAGGGTGCCTTGCACTTGCACTGGGAGAAGGGAGTATAAGGCTGGGCCAGGATGGGTGAGGAGGCATCACAAGGGACCCAGGGTCCCTTCATCTACTTTGTCATATTAATTCCTGCCAGCCCTCGGGTCTCAGCTGAAGCACATCCCTCTCTCCAATGCCTTCGCCAACCCTGGGCCAGAGAAGGTCTTCAGTTCATATGCTATCAGTACAGCCTCTTGGCCCCACAGGGAGACTTGCATGTGGTAGTCTAAATCTTTGAGAAATGCCTGATTTCTGCACTAGGCTGTCATCTCCCTGAAGGTGCAGACTATCTGACTTCTCTTGTCCTATATCCCCTAAGTCAGCATAACACCTAGGACAGAGTAACAAGATGCAAGAATTTCTCTTCTGTTGAAAGATGAATGAATGGATGGATGAATAAATGAAATCATCAAATTCAGACTGTTTTCTTGTGCTCCTGCCAGGGACCAGCCATGGTCCGAGGCAGCCATGTGCTCTCTGGAGACGCTCTCCACCTCTTCCCTACATGTGAGATGGAGAAATGGAGAAAGAATGTGTTATTGATGTATTTTGACATCCTGGACTAAAAGCTGCTATACAAGAAGCAAAGTATTAATAGCCATCATCTCTCAAATTTATACTACACTATTCAAGGGCTGAATTCAAGGACTTTTCAAAAAAGAACAGAAAGTGACTCTCTCCACATTTCAGCCCCTCTGCTGCTCCTTCTCTTCCTCTCTCAACCCAGAAGTCTTGCTCACAAAACAGATCTAAGAAGGAGTGCACGATGAAGCTTCCTAGCCCATTACAATGGGAGTGTGCAGGATTTTGGGGGTGAGCTGAGAGGCTTAAAATCGCTTCCGCGATACACAAGAGAAAGATGACACATACACAGGTAGATCAGCGGGGAAAGCTTTCCCTTACCAAATTCTAGAAAAAGCACTTTGAATGGGGCCTTGATGCGTATAGGCTATTTCAACATCCTAGTGGGACTTTGCAGCCAATTCAGAACATAAGAGCTTTTATGGAGCTTTCTTCCTAAAGAGATAAAGGTTACCAGTCTGTCATTTTACCCCAGAATGAACACTAACCAAATACTTTGTTTCTACACAGCCATGAGGCTACATCTAATATGACCTACCTTCTTGGGATGCCACCCTGGAAGTTCACGGGCACACACACACACACACGTGACCACAGGCCCCACATATCTCACCTTCAGAGGGCGGGGGACAAGTGATATTTCTCTCGGGGATTTAGGTAACACTAAACTGAGGAGAGAACACCCTCTATTAGCTGAGGGTCATGGCTGAGGACAGAGCAGACCTGGTGTAAATCTCTTTTCTGCCCTTTATGATCTCGCTGATTTCTCTGGGCCTCAGTTTTGTTAGCCTACCAAGTTCATTCATTGCCTGCATCATTCGTGTATTCCACAAATGTTTACTGATAGAGACCATCACGGAAGCCAGAAATAGAGCAATGAACAAGCCATAGGTCTTGCTCTGGAGAGTGAACATCCTCTGGATGAGGCAGCACCACCGACTTAGGGGGTGAGTGTATGACTCTCAGAGGTACGAATTACCATAGTGGTCACTGCCCTCCATTGAATTCCTACAACCGCCAGACGCTGAGCTGAATTTTGCAGTCATGATCTATTTAAAAAGTGTTACAAGAGTCCAGTGACATCAGATCACTTAAAAAAAGAGGGAAACAAAAAAAAAAAAAAAAAAGAGGGAAACCCATCCACAGGTAGCTTCTGGCGCCATGACCCCAGCAGCAGCTCCTCTATTTATGTGTGGCCCAAGCGGCTGGTGTTTCCGCGATGTGCAAGTCCACTTTCCTGTGCTGCTCAGATTATATCTCAGCCCTCCCTCCCCCAGGAGACTCCAGCTCTTCCTTCCTAGCTCCAGCCTGAAAAGAACACAGCATACTTGTTGAATGAATGCTGGCTTTTTTTTTTTTTTTTTTTTTTTGGCAGTTTAAAGCAATTAACGTCATTTAGTTGGGCACGTTATTAAGTCAACATCCAGGAAAGGGTAGATCAGGGGAAATGAATATACCAGGTTATATAAATGTCAATTTACTCACTGTCTAAAATATCACAGAACTTCATCATATGTCAAATATTTTAGTCCCTTTTATTTTTGCCTTTTATATCTAAAGATGATTCCATTCCCTGACACGACTCTCAGAACAAGTCTGTGGTACAGGAATGCTTGGGAAAAACATCAGCAAAAATGGAGAGGAGGATTTACCAGAATGGGATGTCATTTTGGCCTTCTCTGGTATCGGTGTCACTCTGGCTTCCCTTGGCCATTCAGCTAAGTTCACCTCATCATCTACAAAAGTTTGCACTGGTGTAAATCGCTGCCCCTGCTAGAGTCCAAGTACCCTGGTGGGGCATCTCCATATGGGCAGCATCTCCATACCCCCCTCTACTACTGCAGGCACCTGCTGCAGAGGCAGGGCAACATGTGTCGGCCAGATGTACAGACATTGATATAACATGGACAGAGTGCCACCCATCTCCTGGTGGAGCATGCTGGTAAACCAGGTGAGGCCTGCTCTCCTTTGGAAGCATGCAGAGTCTCAGCACTGAGGATGACCTTCACGCTTTATCATGCACAGGCCCAAGGAGAAGCAGCGAGCTGCTCCAAGTCTGTAAAGTGCCAGAGTCAAAGTTAGAACCTGGACCTCAGACTTGCAAGCAGGGCCCTGCCCTCTCTAGCCCTATGACCCTCTGATTGAACCACATCACACCCAAATAGCTAGGAGGGGGGAAAAAAAAAAAGGAAACCAAGCTCAGATAGCCTTAATCCAAATGGTAGGAAGATAAATTCTTGGGAGGAGGTGGAATCACCAAATCAAACTTAACATAAGAGTCACATCTGCATCTGGGACTGGTGGTCTTCCACCCGGATCCTCCATCACTAGCTTCATGATCTTTGGCTCCATTTTCTCAAATACAATATGAGGATAAGGTACTACACATGGGCTAGTGTAAAGATTAAGTCACAGGATCTCTTTATCCACTTGCTCATTCGCCAAACCCTTATGGAACATCTCCTCAGACCAGGTCCTGGCTGTGCCAAAAAGGACAAGGCATTGTTCCTGGCCTCAGAGAGAAATGAACACTTGGTCAAAGAAAGAGATACAAAAACAAGTAACTGCTCAGCAGGTACAATAACAAATACCAGATGCAGAGATGCTCTAAGAGCAGGAAGCTAGTATAACATAGATGGGCAAACTCCTTGCAAATTCCATAAGTGCTAAGTAAAATGCCAGGTGTTTTGAAGACCACTGCTCACCCTGTGCTTCCCAAACCTGCCTCTTCCACTCTCTTCCCTGCCTCTCACATTTCATCCCCAATGCTCCCCATCATGCCACCCACATATTCCCTCTAGCTGGGCTGCCCACATGGCAACACCTGTGACCAACTAAGTTGGCTCCTGACAATAGGAAGAGGCAAATGCAAACATAAGGAAGAACAGGATCACAGTCAGACAGCCCCAGGTTCAAGAACCAATGCTACCACTTATTAACTATGTGATCTTGGTTAAGTCACTTCACTTCCCTGAACCTAAGTGTCCTCATCTAGAAAATGGGGGTATCAAAGTACCCGTCTCATGGGATTGGTGAGAAAGTGAAATGAAATTTATACAGAAAGCTTGGCATTGCAACAGGCTGATTAATGTTATCTACCACTATCTATCATTATTATTAAGGAAAACACAGCATTAATCCCCAAATCAATGTTGCCCCTCCCAGAATGAAAATGAACTAGCCTATTATTTACCCTGGTAACACTGAAGGCACTGTTCTTCTCTTCATATATTTATTAGGTTGTAAAATCAATCTATTGTTCACAGCCAGCCTTCCAAAATGAATAGAAGGAACAGAGTAGATTAGAATTAAATAGAATAGAATGGAATAGAATAG
Source organism: Vulpes vulpes (assembly GCF_048418805.1). NCBI lineage: Eukaryota > Metazoa > Chordata > Mammalia > Carnivora > Canidae > Vulpes > Vulpes vulpes. The sequence continues at coordinate 89,023,344 of NC_132788.1, forward strand.
AAAAAAATATGAGTCCCATCGAATAGAATAGACCAGATTGCACTGCAGAGAAGAAAGCTAAGTAATGTTGCATGAAACTTGCATTGCACATGTGAAGTTGTATGCAACGGGTAGCACTGAACCGTGTATTTCTTTCTTTGGGTCATGGTCAAAAAAGTATGAAACCGGCTGACTTAGGAAAAAATGTAGTTTTGTGCCCAACAGGCCCCTGGGGGAGCAATTCTTGTACCAGGGAGATTAGGAGCAGCCTTTTATGGGAAGCAGATGGCGTCTTTCATATTGATGTTCACCAAACAATTTTCTGCTAAAGGTCCCAGTAACCCATTTGGTAGGAAGAAAAGCCATTGGTGACAGGTCAACAAATTTCTCTCCATCTTACAAATTGGAGAATGGCCACTTCAACTCTGCTCAGTGATTTCTAAATAAACTGCTTCAACAATCAGGCGTGCTCCTGGGTACCTTCTGACTTAAAAGATAAAATGCCTGACTTGTTCCAAAGCCCCCACTTCTACTGCAGAGAAAACCTCCATTCATGCCATGCACACTGAGGGGGCTGGGTTTGGGGACTGATCAGCCACAGCCTCTCGCCCAGGACAGCACAGACTTCACCCACACAGATATATAAGCAAACCACAGTAGGAAGATGTGCACATGTCCTGTAAGCAGGGGAGACAGGGAGTGATTCAGCCTGGAAGCCCTCCCAGAGGTGGGATACAAACAGTGTTTCTCAAAGTATGGTCCCTGAACCACCAACAGCAGAATTACCTAAGATATTCGTTAGAATGCAGGTTCTCAGGCTCTGGGCCAAGCTTACTGAGTCCGACTCTCCCAGCGTAGGACACTCGAATAATGCATTTTAATAAGCTCCCCAGGTGATACTTCAGCATGCCAAAGTCTGACATCCTCGAGAGGCAGGGCTCAGCAGTCAGACAAGGGCAACAGGGTCAGCAGTGTGGATGGCAGGACTGGCGTGGGCCGAGTCACGGAGGCGTGACACAGCCTGATGTGCTTGGGGAGTGTGAGCAGCGTGCTGTCACTGAAGCATTCGGGGTGAGGAAGCAAAAGGTGGCCACAGCAGCAAAGGGATTTTGGCACCCAACACAGCTCCACACGCCTCACTGAGTATTCAATGGGTGTTTGTTGAAGCAGGAAGGGAGTGAGGGAAGGAAGGAAGGAAGAAAATATTTCCAACATTTGGTCAAAAGCAAATGTGTTCTCGTGAGTCTGTTAAGACAGCTGAAGATTTTCCCAAACCATGGTGTTCTACCCAAAATGAAGCAATTGGTCACGTGAACCTCTACTGCAGAAAAGGGGAAAGTTGAGGCCTCGGGTTTCCAGACAGGTTTCTCAATGCTGAATAAACACTTTTGTTGACTAAGTGTTCTGTCTCCTGCTCCCCGCACTCAGTGGAGATCATGCTAATAAGAGGAATGTTCCCCACGACACACTGGGACAAAATACTCTGGCTGTTAAAAACAGACACATTGGGGCGCCTGGGTGGCACAGTGGGTTAAGCGTCTGACTCCTGAATTTGGGCTCAGGTCATGATCTCAGGGTTGTGAGATCAAGCCCCGCATCGGGCTCCCAGCCAGGTGTGGAGCCTGCTTGAGATTCTCTCTCAACCTCTCGCTCTGCTCATCCCCCAGCTCTTGTACATGTGCTGGTGTACATTATCTCACTTGCTTTCTCTAAAACAAATTTTAAAATAAAATCTTTAAAAACAAGCACACTGGGGAACATTTTCTCCAGGTGAAATCCAGGCTTCAATGTGGCTAGATCGGAGGAAAGGCTTTGCAAGAGCTGGCTTCCAGGTTCTACACCCTGGAAGAAGCCCACTGTGGGACATGGAGCCTTCCTTCCTTCTGTGGTCTACATGCCCTCGTGAATGCACAAGCTAGCAGTAAAAACGCCAGTGCTTCAGGCCTGGCCTGTTCTGATTCATGGTGACACAGGGCATGCCACCAGGTCCGAGCACCCAGAGCCGGACAGACTGGTTCCCAAGATCTGGCCCCACTCGGAGGTCCTCTCCCTCCGCTCTGAGTAGTCAGTCTCAGCAGGAAAGTAGAAGGTGGGCTTCAGATTATCATCACTGCCGGGGCCACGTGGCAAATCCAGGTGTGATGTGACACAGGGTACTCCACAGAGCAAAGACCATCTGAGAAAGCCTCACAGCCTCCACAGAGTGACGGCCGAGGAGGAGCGGGATGGAGACTCCTCCGTAAGCCGCAAAATGCAATCCAGTTGGGCCTGATATTAGGGCAAGTGGGACCGGAGCTGAACGTCTTCTGGCAAAACTGTCCCCCATTAAATCTACATAATCTAATTCCCACTTCCCAACCAGCTGCCCCCCTCATCTCAGAGGAGCTGTGCTCGGTGCAAGCTTTCAGCACATCCAGGGGCCAGGCCTGGGGAAGAAAGCAGCCAGCCACACCTGCAGGACACAAAAGCAAATGCAAATCACCCCGCCAGGCTGTATGGCCTGTCGCATGGTTCCCTCCTACGTGGAGATGGGGGAGCCAGCTGTGCAGGCTGCAGCCAGGACGCTGTCCAGGAGCCGTAGCACTGCCCTGTGGATGCCGCAGTAACACGAAGCGGACGACAGCTCCCAGCTCCCCTCAAAGCACACGCAGGAACCCATCCCGGGTGATAGAATAAAGAAACCAATAAATAAACAAATGCAAAATACAGCCAGCTGCACAGAGAAGGTGAAATCAAGCCCAGCAGACACTGTGCGGCATCGTGACGCCAGCAGGGCCTCGGAGAAGGTGAAAGGGATAGAAATTAAAATTCCCATTTCTCCCTGATGTCCCTGGCAATGTGGCATCCGAGCACTTCATGGAATTAGCTGCCGCAGCTCCCTAATTGCCTTTGCCGGGTTGCCTCCCCCAGGTTGATGGCGGCGGCTGCGGCAGAGGCCTCATCAGTCTCGCCCAATGCTCCTCGTGCACTGGCGCGGCGCTGCGGTGCTCCCGCCCGGCACTGCGGTGCTCCCGCCGCAGCTGCTCAGCCCCACTCCGCGCTGCTGCGGAGGTGCCAGGACCCCTCAGCCGGGCTGGGAGGCTTCCAGGGGAGACTCGGCAGAGTGTTCGGGATGCTGCCGGGATGCTCCCTGGGGGCGAGGAGGGGGTCGCAGGCTGGAAGAAGTGGGGACCAGCTGGCTCGGATGTCTGGCAGTCCCTGCTGGCACCAAGAGCGCTGTGGGCGAGGGACCCGCCTGCAGGGCTCCAGAGCTGGCTTGCCTCAGCCAGGAGGCATCCACGCCTGATGCTGGGGATTCATAAAAGCCAGCACTATAGCGTAAGTGGGGAAAGAGATGTGAAGGACCCGGTTCCTGGCCTGTGCTCAGTACTCTTCTTATTCTGATCACCAGCATGTGAGTGCCAGAAAGAAGGTTCTTCCTTTGTTTCATCTGCACCTCCCACAAACGCCCCAGTCATCCCACCCGAAGACAGCTCCACCATGCTAAGCGCCGAAGGAGGACCCTCTCCCAGCAGAAAGAGCAACTCTGCCCTTGGGGAATTTTTAAGGTCTAGCTACCTGCCTCCTTCTTGACACCCCCCTCAGAAAGAGATAAGGGGGTCCTCAGGATATCGCTTAGCTCCAGGACTGCCAGGGGCACGAGCAGACCTGCCAGACTCATCCCATGCAAAACAAAACTGACCCCAGTGTGTCCAAGGGCTATGGCCTTCAAGCTAGCTGTCAATCAAGCAGAAAAATAGAACTGTGTTTCCCCTCCAAGAAAAATAAATAAATAAATAAATAAGCACCAACAAACACCCGGGAAAGATAAGACAAAGAATGAGCCTATCAAAAACCAAGAAGTTGAAACTAACGGAGCACGAAGACACAGCTAATCCTCCCCACCTCATTTAACAGGGAAGGAACCTGAGGCCTGGAAGTCAACCCAAGGGACACACTGGGTCTCCAAGCCAGACCCATCTTGTACCAGGGTCCTCCACATGATCCTCCATTGCCATAATGGAGAATACAAAAAGGGAAGCTGAACCAAATTCAAGAAGATTCTCAGAAAGGCTTCTTCAGAGTCAGACCTGAAGTGGAGAAGCCGGCTGACCCTCAAAAGAAATCAAAAGGCAAGCCACATCATGGTAGTATAATAAAAGAGAAAACTGTGAAAAGCTAGAAGGTTGACTGGGCCCTCCTCTCATCACTGCCCCCCTTTTAGCTGTATTATGAAACCAAATGACAACGCATCCAAATAAGACTAAGAATCTCACAGGACAAAAGACTAAGGATGAGGAAGAGATTTCCACCCATGGTCCTAACGAGCCAATAACAGGCTCAGACCAAATCATGCTGGCCCTGGAAATACCCAGGTGCCCCAGCCCAGGCACCTGAACAGGACTCACAAGACCCAGGCTCCAAGCCTGCCTTTGCCACTTGGAGCTGGGTAACCTTGGGCAAAGTTGCATTCTCTGTTTTGGCTTCTGTCTAAAATGGAGGGGATGACAGAGCCGACCTCAGGAGTGGCTGTGAGGAATTAAAGAACACAAATAAAGCACATGGCACAACACACAAAGCACATGCATTGTTGTTATGATTACTGTCTAAGACACCTCTGTGGAGCTCAGCGGTGGGCAGCTTTAACACCAGGCGACCTGATGTTAGCTCTCCTCCAAGCAGACGAACTGCTATCTCCAGCAGCCAACACGTCCTGGTAGGCCAGAGCAGTCCCTGGGGAATGATGACAGGAGCCCACCTTTTCTAAATGCTTCCTATGAGCCCCTTATTGCTAAGCACCCTGTGTCGACCTCATTTGGACTTCTCAGCTCCACCCTAGAAGTTATCACCATCGTGTCCATTTCACAGATAGAAACGGTGAGGTTTCATGACTGACCTCTCAGGGTCATATGATTAATCAGCAGTAGCACTGGATTCAAAACTGGCTTAATCTGACTCAGAGCCAGACTTTTACCTATACATTTCTGCCTTTCCGAGACCAACCCTTAAAAGTCAGTTTTTTAAAAATCAATAATCCCTCATTTCTTTCTATTTTTCCTAACATTCATAGGGCATTTGTTTCACGCAAAAAAAGAAAGAAAGAAAGAAAGAAAGAAAGAAAGAAAGAAAGAAAAAATAAACAAACAAACATGAAAATCTTGCTATTTAAGTAAAAAATCCAGCTGTGGCTTCATAATTCTGAAATTCCTGTTGTGCAAAATGTATATTGTTGGCTTTTTCAAAAGATTAGTGAGCTGTGAGCCCTTTCCTGAGAGGATTACATCTTATTTCAGCGTGACCAGATGACTCCTGATGCTCTGAAACACTCAAAGTTGGCCGCAGACCTTGGGATTTTAAAGTAGACATCAGTTTTTATTCACAAAAGAAAACAGGTCATGTATATTAAAACACACAAACGCGCACACACACACCTTTTACTGGTTGTCTGACAGGGGCACAGGCCAAAACTGAGAAAAAAGAACAAACTTCAGCATTAGCATCGAAGAAAACAAACGACCATCACTGGGGCAGAAACCTGTGCCCATGGAGCTGTTTGTACATGATGTGATCATATTGTGTTAATAGAAATTTCACTGATAATGAAAAGTGGTAGGAGACCAAGAGGGAAGCTATATATTATGACTCGTGGCCAAAGATTACCTACTTCCAATGGGTTTATTGCCTCCTACACCCATTGTTCTTTTTACAATATTTTTCCGCCTCTGCCTCAACAAAGCACAATAGAAAAGGCATTATGGATGGTGCAGGTACAAAGAGCCAAAGCCCTGGCCGGGATTTCTGACTACCCCCCTGGCTTTGCAAATTACAGTACAATATTATAGCAAGCACAAACCTGAATCCCCAAATTGCCCACCTTTACTGTACAAGGGACCGGATTAGAAAAATTTGGGAAAGAAAGCAAAAGAAATCGACCTCTTTGGGGACATAATAAACGCTTTTGTTTCCAACCGTGCCCTTGTCACATGAAATGCGTGTGCCATACATTGTTTTAATTTTATGAACTCATCACAGGGTCGAAGTGACTAAAATTCCAGGAGTCTCTTTTGCTCTTCATTAAAAATGAAGCGGGACACTATAAATGAGAGAGTAGCCAGAGAAGTAAGGCTTCCCATGTGCCACATATTGTTCTAAACTACTTCATGTGGGTTATATCATTTAATCCTCCCCAATGCCCTATAACACAGGTGCTTTTATTATTAGTTCTGTCTGGCCGATGAGCAAACCAAAGCCCAGGGAGGTAAAAACTAGTGACTGGCAGAGCAGAATTCAACTCCAAAGCCCATGCTCTTTTTAAAAATCTCTTTTCAGCTGTGCATGCTCACTGTAATAGAAATCTAGATTTTTCTAAAACCAGACACTTGGTTCCCTCCTGGGAGCCAAGAGTTAGCAGCTGTCAAGAAGGAAATATGCAGGGTCAAGTTTACATCATGGGAAGGTCTAGACTCGGGGGAATTCCACAGGCCAATTACACCTTTCATTCCATTTTAATGCAAAACACCAAAGTCTCAGGAAAATATGTCAAGTCATTAAGTATATGACACCACACTTGCCATATTTAGAGACCTGAGCAAATAGATGAAGAGCAGGTTTGACTTTTCAGGGAAAACACGAAGGGAAACGCTCCTCGGCTTTTGCAGAACGGCTGAAACCTCTTGTCCTGGCTGAGACAGCATCTTGCTTGGGGATCCCACAATTGTTCTCTTCCTTGGCAGCTGTGCCCTCCAGGCTGCGAAGAGGCGTAAGCTGCCCGACACTGCCACCTCTCCCCCGCCAGCCGGGGCCAGACCAGCCAACCCTGCCCGATCTCCCCTAGAAACCGTTCCTGTCCCACGGCAGGCACATGCACATGCCCATGCTAGAGGTTAGAGAGTCCTTCCTAGCCACACCGCCCCAAGAGCACACATCTGAATACCCCACCTGAAGTCGGCACATCTCAGGGAAAGAAAGTGGCGGGGGCGCTGGCATCCCAACCTACCCAGCCCTTTTCATCCTGCTGTGGTCCTGCGGACCCCGCTGAAGCCTGTGCTCAGGTGGTTTCAGCCCACACAGGTGGCATGTGCTATAAAGAAGAATCCCAGGCTGGGGGGCGGGTGGGGGTGGTCAAAACAAACCATTGTGAGTCCCAGCCCCACCACGTGGCCAGCTGCTCCACCTCCCTAAGCTGCAAGACCCACCTGCGAGAGGTTGGTAATGTGCGCCACCTCCAAAGAAAACCGAGGACCATGTTAGATGCCTTACATGATCTGCTTTCATACAAAAACTGCTTGGCTCATACTAAACACTCATAAGAAAAAAAGTCCATTTCCTTCCTATACAGCCCCCACATCCACCATCTGTTTACCTAAGCTGGTTATGACCTTGGTGGATTTCAAGAAGCTGCCAGTACAGCCAGACTCTGATGCTCTGTAACTTTCCTGGGCACTAATGGTTCTTGGGCACTCTTCAGAACTACCTGGGCCAAGTGGAGCTACCACAGATTTGCAGGTTTACTTTTATTCTTAACTTCTTACCGACTTTCACTGCTGATTAGAATGGCTTCATGCTTAAACAATTTTGTTAAAGTTATGCAGCTACAATAACACCTTCCCCACACCATGATTTCAAAGTATTGGTGCCTATGTTTACACAAACAGGGGTGGCCCGTGTCACTCCTTCAACATCTTCAAGGAGATCAGCAGAGAGGACTGCAGATGCTCACAAGCCAAACACAACAGAATGTGCCAAGCAAGCTCTAAAGCAGAGGCGGGCAGGGCTAGAGGGAAGGGCCAAGGGACACGGGATGCCCTTCAGTGCCTCCTGAGACTTGGGGGCACATGGCAGTCCCCATGCATCACTGCACCTCCTTGCCCTGACTGGAGGAAAGACCACCAGTGAGGTGCCCTGTCTCCTGCTTGACTCCAAAGCCATGTGCTGCCTCCCCCACCCCACCCCACCCTACTCGACCGCTCGCCCCAGGGAAATCATTGGGAAAAGTCTAGTAGGTGAGATTCTCATGAGAGGAAATGCCTGGAAATACTATCCAAGAGGGCATCTGGATTAATGCATGCCCATGGCTGGCTCCTGAATGCACCCCCACACCAGGGGGATTTCTGGACGCCTGCACGCTCTTAAAGTTCCAGCCACTGTCAGAACACTGGGGCACACTCAGCCACTCCTCAGCCTGACCCACCACCCCCACAGCAGGGCAGAGTCATGGAGGCGACAACAGGGAGACCCTGAAGCAGTTCTTCAAGCCCAATTCCTTGCATGAGGGGTTCCTGTACCCTCACAGAGTAGAGATCCTCAAGGAGAAGAATGAATGGGCAGAGGCTGTGCCCCCACAACCTCCTCCCCACTTGGGTCCACTAGCTCCTTCCCATCAGGCACCAGGTGGAATCACCTACCAACACACCAGTACCCTGCACTCACCCACCCGTTCATGCACTTGCTCATTCACCCAGGCACACAACTCTGTGCAGCCAGTCCCCACAGATGCTCAGCGAAGCTTCCCTAAAGACCTTCTATTTGTATCATGCAACCAGTAATGACCTCAGCAACTCCCTGGCAGGAGCCGCTCAGGTGCCAGGCACCATACTAAGTGCTTTTTGTACTTTATTTCATTTAATCCTCATCACAGCCTATCATGTAGAAGGTGTGGTCTCCTTTCACATGTGAGGGTACAGGTTCAGAAGTGTTAAACAACAAGGCAACCCAGCTAGAAAATGGCAGATCTGGGACTCCAGTCCAAGTCCCTCTGACTCCACACCTGTCTTCTCTGCTGTTAGCCCAGGCCTTCCGCTTCTGAAGTCACTTCTCAGCAGCTACCTCATTTAATCCTCCCAAATGCCCATGAGCTAGAGAAGCACAGGTATTGACCACATTTTTCTCAAATGGGAACTGAGGCCCCAAGACAGGTCACACAGAGACGAGGGGCAATTGCAGCACAGTGGCCAGGTAAACAGACTCAGTCACCTTGGAAAGGCTGCTTAACTTCTGGGAGCCTCAACTTCCAAATCTGTAAAATGGGGCGAATGGTAGTCCCTGACTCACTAGGTTATTGGGAGAATTTAATGGGAAGGCATATATAAAATCCTTAGGACAGTACCTGGAATGCAGGAACTGCAGAGTGAATGAGCAAACACTACCTGTTTTTACTATGAGATTAAGCAATTTACCCAAATCCACTCAGGAAATGCCTCCAGAAAAGATGAAAAGACAGATGTCACGGCTCCTAGGCCAGTGACCTCTCCTTTAACAACACTGCATCTCCAAAGACGCAAGGCTCTGAAAATGTTCCAAGCTCTCCACCTATTATGATGATGAACAAAGACGGACAAAGGACACCTCCTAGACTATGGCCCTGAACGTTCAATTAGGCTGAGAAGACTGAACTACCCATGGAGGGGGAGGGGAGTGGAGAAAGCCAAAACGAGGAGGGCCTGTCTTTGTGGGGGACCCAATGGGCCCAGTGCTTGGATGCTCTGCTGTCATCATCTTTAAATTCTTCATAGTTTTTGAAGTCAGAGTCCCCTATTTTCCTTGCTCATTGGGCCCTGCAAATTCTGTAGCTGGTCCCGGTCTCAGCAGATCCTCAGTTTCCAGCTGCCTACACGATCTCAGGTGCCAGGTCCCCTGGTTTTGTATCAGCACCCCAGTTGGCTCCCTCAAGCCACGCTCTCTAGCTGCCTGAGAGGACAAGAATGGTCTTTTCCATCAGCAGGCAGCATCTGGCACATTCTGTGATGAGCGGCATCCACTTTTATGGGCATATGCATGCATGCACGAAGTTAATAAGTATAATGGTAATGATAAGTGGGAGCCCCGAATATCAACTGGCAGAGGCTTCACCTGATATGGATAACCAGAGGTCTGTTCTGTGAACCCACAGCCACTTACGGCCTGCCCAGCTTGCCTGCTCTGATCATTTACATGGATAACAGCTCTTTTAACCTTGGGAGGGTACCATTTTCCAATATCAGGTGCCAAGATAAACACACTGAAGTGCACAAAGTGAAGAAACAGCCATCTATTTCTTGTCAAGAGATAATGCTCTCCTTTCCAATATTGCCTTGAAATGCCCATTAATAGTTTGGCTATTCTGAGTTATTTTCATAATCTTGACTTGAGGTCACCAGGAAGCTACGCAACATACAAATTTAATACACCTTATAAATTTAATGCCTTATTTAAACAGCCTTGGAATGAACACCCAATGAGTGTTGTTCAAAGCAAATGGAAATTGAAATGTTTACCCTTTATTGAAAACACACTGGACTCTTTTCAAAGTTGTATCAGTAAAATAACTTCCTTCTGAAAAGCAGACCTGCTGGCTATGCACATAGAAATCCCCTAAAAATACATCAGCTATGCATATGCCTAATCCGTCAAGGGTTAGTTGTGGTCCAGGGCAGAGGACTGTGTCACAGAGGGGTCTTTGGGCCGGCTTGACATTTCAGGAACAACCACCTCGATGTGCTGGTCACTAAGTACTCGGGAGAATCAAAGGAAATCAAGCAGCCCTCCTCTTCCTCTATATCATTTCCTTCTCTTGAAGGAGAAGCTAACTTTTGTTTAATGGACCAAAGAGGGCTGATAAAGATTCTGTCAATGTTTCCAGAAGTCTGACGCGAGGGAACTCTTTCTCTTTCTGAATGATACACAATAGCACGACTGTAGTCACTTGAGATAAAACATAGGCCATTATATCTCTTGTATAAAAATTGCATTAAAAGGATCTCATATGCTAATTCATAGGCTGGCATTTACAACATCTATTTCATTTTTTCCTCAGTCTCAGCCATAGCAAATCTCCCAGTCAGATCACAGTGTCCCAGGGAACACAGAATCTGCTCAAAATCTGTCTAGAAGATGCTGTGGGTCTCAGCTAAGGAGGCAATTTCAATAAGCACTGTGACTGCAAAAGACGGAGGACCCCGGGGCACCTGGGTGGCTCAGTGGTTGAGCATCTGCCTTTGGCTCAGGTCGTGATCCCGGGGTCCTGGGATCGAGTCCTGCATCAGGCTCCCTGCATGGAGCCTGCTTCTCTCTCTATGTCTCTGCCTCTCTCTCTCTCTCTCTCTCTCTCTCTCTGTGTGTGTGTGTCTTTCATGAATAAATAAATAAAATCTTAAAGAAATAAAAAAAAAGATGGGAGACCCCTGACAGATGTGAACACGGATAAAGAAAAAGCCCTTTTGTTGGCATCTATGATGGTAAATGTGAATGAATGACAGACCAGACACAAAAGATCCTGGTGAGAATGTACGCTTCTTTATAGTAAGCTCACCACATCAAGTCATGGACTGATCAACGTAAGTTTGAGCACCACCACCACCAACTGAGGATCCATCAAAGATTGAAAAAGGCTCAAATCTCAAACTTGCACCTCCTTAAATATGTGCTTCAGGCTACAGGACAATTAAATACCCGGTGAGGCCACAGGTCCTTGGGGTAATGAGTCCACATTTCTTTCACTTTTATTCATCCTCATACCCGGCTTTCTTCATCACAAAATGGAAACATTAATTGTGTTTCCACATGCCCGACAGATTTCATAATTGTTAGGTGATTTGGTACTCGTGTGTTTGCCTAAAAGCACACTGGTATTAGAAGAAGATAAAACACCAAATGAAATAAAAAGCCAGCATCATATCACCATAGTAATTGATCAAAATGATAACTACATTGAAATAAAAATCTGAGTTTGCCTCTGACAAGAAAACAATGCCTCTATTTTCATTTCCCTTAATTTTGACTAACATCTGTAAATCTAGCAACAGAGGCTGCAGCAGCTCCTAATGAGAGAAGAAGCAAAGCAGAAATATATCTGGCAGCAAAGAAATTTTGAGAGGAAGAAAAAGAAATGAACAAAAGGAGCTCACACAAAAATTTAGCGAAGCCATACAAAAAGAACTTTATCTGGTCGGCAAGGGACCGTGTGTGAGTTTACAAATGCAACAGTTAGATACACGTGTGGGTAAGATGCATCACTGAATTCCAACTGGTTCACCCTGTTCCGCTAATGTCCTGGTGACTGGGATAATGAGACCAATAAACTGTCCTGCAAGACTGAAAACTTTCATTTCTGAGATTTCAAGACTTTCAAAAATAAACTGCCAAAGAAAAGTCCAGGAACTGAAGTGGTGGTGCTGTGAATTAAAGCGTTGGCCATTGGCGGCGTAGGTTGAATGCATTAATCTTGCAGAATGACAAATAACCGTGTTTACTCAAAAATGTTCAGCGAAGTAGCGCCTCCCCTAGAAAAACAATCTGTAGAGTGTCAGGCTTCCTACAGGCAGCATAGCACTGCTACCCAATTCCTGATAAGTGAATACTCCTATTTAATTATTTAAAGGTCCATCGATTTCCACATTGATGAAAAGTCATAATTATCAAAGTGGGTTAAAGAACCCACCTTTTACTTTGCTGACTCTGTCTTGTGGAAAGAGACATCACGTTTATGTATTAAAGCTGCCCTCTCAATAAATAGTTGATAACGCAAAAACCTGGTTGTGCATTCCAAGAAGTGCATGTTTGGTACGTGATGCATGAGGCATCCAAGGTAAATGTCCATTATTTTCCTAGCGCTGATGGCAGAGACACACAGAACCTGTATTTCCGCTGTGTATTTATCATCACGATTCTGGAAAATGTAATTGGAACCCTTCATTCCCATAAACAGAGCAATCTCTGAATGCGGTACTAAATAGAATGAAAAACCCAGCTTCTACACCAAATTCTTCCTAAGGAGGATGGAAACGAGAACCACGCCACTTTAATACCTTGTATTGTGAGTGTTCGAGGCGTGGAACCCATGAGTTTAACAGCCTAGGTTACAGGACCTACTGGAATGCTGGGCGCTGAATCCCGAAAGAGAGGTAATAAAACCGTGTCTCCCCCGAAGAACCCAAACAATGTGCATTATCTGAGGAAAATGAAGCAAGCAAGAGGCAGCTGAATACTGGCATGAATATGTCAAATAGGAAAGTTAATTAAAAGTTGAAGTGAATTGAAACCTCTGCAATTTCTGCCAGCTATGGAAGGCAGGCAGGCGGGGTACAGACCCACAGCGGGGTACAGACCCACAGCAGCGAGGCAGCACTTCCCTTTGAGGGGCCGTTGTTCTGTAACAACCTCTCGAGATCTACTCGGAGTCCAACATACAAGTCTCATGTTCTTCCACACTGTCCTGAAAGCACAAGCACGCGAGTTTGCAAAAACACGCTCACGGTGTTCTACAAACTCAAAAATATCCTCTTTTAAAGAAACTAATAGGTTGCTATTCCTGTACTCAGCAAAGACAAAAAGGAGGGAAAAAAAAATAGGGAAAGTCTGGCAGAAAATACCTAACATATTATCATAAGCTAAAACAGTGAAAGCCGTGGTATTAAACACAGAAACAATTGGGGAAATACTCTTCTTTTTGAAGCCATGACAATGAGGTACATTGTTAAACACTTGTATTTATGTTGATGAAGTCACCGATAATTCTACTAGCTCAAATTATATTATCTAATAAAAACCTTACCAAAAATGGCAGTTTTCCCAGTCTCCAAACACCTTAAAATAAACAGCCAATTGTTATTTGACTTTGATTCACGATACCTGTTTTGTAAAGTTTTTGCCTTGGTGCAGAAATTACTAAAATCCCATTCTAAAAATGAACATACTACATTAATTCACAACATGAAGTGTCAACCAGAGAAACTATACAGAATATATAAAATTGTACAGTGGTATACAGTATGCCTACTTAACTGAAACTCAAATTTAAATGTCCGTGCCTTGAAAGTATAATTACAGTCTGTTATGCAACATGGTATTGTCACCTTTGAGTCCCTTCAATACAGGGACTATATACAGTGTTAACTTCATTTTTTTCAGCCCAGTTTTTTTTTAAAAAACTCATTTTGAGAGTATCTTAATTGTTAAGGAGGCAGTGATGTGATGGAAGGATGCACAGAGTTTTGACTTAGAGGAGTCTTTCCTCATGCAAATGGCCCGAAACCTGAAAACAAGCGAGAGAGAAAGGCAACTGTCTGCCTCCTTGCTTTTCCAGATGATGTTATGCCTCCAACACTCTGAGCACCTTAGATCTTTTCTTATACTTTCATATGCTCTGAACTGTCTAAATCAATGGTTTTTTGCTAATTTAAAAAATGCTGTCGTATTTGGAGGCAATGGACCAAGATGGCCAAAAGGTACCTAAAAAAGTGCTCCCCAAGTTGTCTGACACGCTCTAGCCATGATTCATGGAAGTCCTTGCCTATCAAGCCAAAGCCATAGGTGTCTCAGGACTCCATGGCAGATGACTGCATTCGAAATGCAAGAGCAGGTATCTACCCTGGAACCTAATGCTGAGCAACACCCCACCTTCCCCTTGCATCAGATTACAAAATGCCAGGCAACAGCAAGGAATGACAACAAAGCCATAAACAGCTGGAAATAATTACACAATTGTCAAGCTGCAAACATGACAAAAGCAAAGCTAGGCTGGTGAATTCAATATCAGAAAGGATGCTGATGAGAAGGTAAGAGAAGCATTTTAGCTGTTTCCAATTTGCTATTACAGAGTAGCCAATAATATGGCTGATGGGGTTTTGTGCAGTGTGTGTGTGTTTGTGTGTTCGAGCGTGTGTGCTAACTTCAGAGAGAAAGAAAAAGCTTTTCTCCTGCGCTCCTACAAAATGTGAGATAAAAGATATGTAAGCACAACCAAGAAAACCACTCACAGGCTCTGAAGGGATACTTTCAGAGTTGCTACGACTCAACTACAACATGCAGATGAAAAATATTTCCTTAAAGTCATACAAAATGTTCTCTTCTTTAAAAGCATAAGGAAAATACACAAGGATGCAATACAAGCAGCGCAACAGTCCAAAACTCTTCACGTAAAACATCTGACACGCAGGCGAAATGCCAAAGCAGGATACAGACTGGTCCAGATTCAAAGAATACTAGCAGGAGAAGCAATTCCTACAAACTGACAGGTGGCTCACAGGTATATAGATTATCATTTTTCATAAAGGCACACCGCAGCCTCAAGTTTTTTTATCAACTGCCTGTAATTCAACGAAATCCTTCCCCAAGTGAGGGAGCTGAGCAAACAATCCTTCCACAGTTTCAAAGAGTATGGCTATTGGCGATTTTTAAGAGTATCTTCCCTCATTCCATTGTGGGCTGATGCCTTATTACGATATTTGGATTTCATGTGACAAACTGTTTCATATAATGTCCCCAAAAACGCTACTCTCTGAAGTGGAATGCCATAAATAAAATACGTACTTGGTTACCAGGCAGCATGCATAACACATATGTTACATTGGCCCAAAAAGCACATTTAAAAATGCTTAAAAGTTAACTTGACAATTTAATCTGTACCCATTTTCAGAGAATTATCCCCTAAAGGCCAATTTTATTTTCTACCTTTGAGAGAATACTTAGATTGGTCCCGTTGATTTGTTAACTTGGGATTCTTTTAACCCCTGTCATCTCTCCTCCCGGTCTATTTTCTTTTTCTTTTTCTTTTTCTTTTTTTTTTTTTTTTCTCGGAGGGGAGGGCAAAGTACCATATATCTCACAAGGAAATTTTAAGCATAATGCTGCCTGTTTGAATTAAAATTGATGCAGCTTCTGATAAAAGCCTAATAATCAATTCTCCATTCTCATTACTCTCCGGAATTATATGCACGCAGACCAATTTCTTAAGTTTGTGGACTGGACTACTCTCCTAGGTTATTACCCGGCAGTGCAGCTGAGTGGAAAGATAACCACATTCATTCTCCTTATCTGTAATGATGTAATGCATCCCAGCCCTGGGTCTAGATGATTGGGGAATAATGGGATTGTACAACGGCAGGGATGACAAACAATAGTGCAGCGGCTTTCTCAGAGACGCTGAACCCCCCCAGTCTCCAAGGCAGGCAAGGTGAAAGACATCATAAAGCAGGTACTGAGGCTGCCCCTTGGAGGAAGTTAGCATTTTTTTGGCCAGAGAAGCATCTGTCCTCACACAGTAACGGCAACAGCGGCACTAGAAGCAGAGAGCCATGCAAACACACTCAGTTTCCGAGCCCCGGCCAGGACAGTGCCAGTGAGGATCCTGCTTTTTTTCTTTGTGTTTGGAATCAAGTGTCATCTAAAAATAACCAGTTGGTGGGGAGAAATCACCGCACGGTGCACTGCCAGGAAACGAGGGGGATCAGAGGCACCTCTGATAACTGATGCTGCTCGGGGTTCACGTTTGTTTGGAAAACTAAATCTGCCTCCATTTTCTGTGCTGGGAAAAAAAAGAAAAAAAAAGAAAGAAAGAAAAAAATCACCGCTTCCTGCCACCCCAGAAACCTTACCTTTTGCAGGAGCTGCGAGCCGGAGTACTTAGCGGCAATGGATTTGATCTCCCCACCAAAAGCAGAGGCCCAGAGCTTCACCCTACAGGGAGAAAGGGCACAGGAGCAAATGTAAGACCCGTGTCATCGGCAACACGCTCGCACACACGGGGCTGTGGCTGGAGGAGCCGGGCGACAGAGCATTGGAGGGAAAAAAAGAAAAAAAAAAAGAAAAAAAAAGATAGCAAAAGCGCCTGGGTAGAAACTGCCAGCACCAAACTGCAGAGCGCAACGCGGGAGGGGGCCGAGGGGGGTCACATAGTCCCAAATGCGCAAAGTCTCCCGAGCTCCCTCAACACATCACCGGGTTCCAGGTGAATAACTGTCTGAGAACTTGACCACCCAAACTGGCCATCGCCTGGCAAATACTGGTCGGAAGAAACGCCCCCCCCCATCCTCCCCAACCCAAAAAAAAAAAAAAAAAAGAAGTGAGATGATGGCAAGACGGCAGAGGGAGAGTAAACAAGCGGCCCGTGGAAGTTGGGTTCGGTACACAGGCTCCAAAGTTGGCGCCGTCCCTTGCGGGGAGCCCGTGCAGGTGTCCGCGGCGACCCGGCCAGGCGGCGAGGGCAGCCCCGCGCAGCCTCGGCGCCCCCCGCGCGCGTCCCGGGGGCAGGTGCGAGGGCGAGGCGGGCGCGGGCGCGGGCGCGGGGGCGGGGGCGGGGGCGAGGCCGCCGCGGGGCCGCCCGGGCCGCACCTGCAGGCGCCCCAAGTTGGGCGAGGCGCGGCGGGCGGCGGGCGGCGGGCGGCGGGCGGGCGGCGGGGTCCCCTCCCCGGGCGGCGCAGGCGCCGGCACTTACACGGAGAGCGGGATCTGCTGCTCCGAGCGCGCCGCGGCCCCCAGCGCCGCGTAGAGCAGCGCGGCGGCCAGGAGCGCCCGGGGCCCCCGGGACGCGCGCCGCGGCCAGCCCGGCCCGGCCATGCTGGGCTCCTCCGACTCGGCGGCGGCCGCGGGGAGCTGCGCCGGGCGGCGGCGAGCGCGCTGGGCTGCCGGCTCCGCTCCGCGCCGCCCCGCCTGCCTCTCGCGCGCCGGGCTCACTTGGGGAGCAGAAAAGGGAGCGGGGGGCGGGGGCGGGCGGGAGGCGGAGGGAGCGAGCGAGGGCGGGAGCGGGAGCGGGAGCGGGAGCGGGCGGGAGCGGGCGGGAGCGGGCGGGAGCGGGCGGGGGCGGGGAGCGCGCCGCGCCTCGCGCTCGGCGGCCCGGGGAGTCCGGCGGGAGGCGCCGCGCGGGCGGGGACTCGCAAACTCCGGTGTCCTTGGCGGCGGCCCCGCCCGGCCACTGCGGCCGCAGACTTCTCGGCAACTCCGCAGTCCGCCGCCGCGGGCCGGGCAGCGGGGGGCGCGCGCGGGGAGGGGCGGCGGGGCGGGGCGGGGCGCGCGGGGCGGGCGGCCGGGGAGGCCAAAGTCCGCGGAGGGGCGGCGGGCCGCGGGGCGCGGGGAGGGCGGCGGGGAGGCCAAAGTCCGCGGAGGGGCGGCGGGGCGCGGGGGGCGGGGAGGGCGGCGGGGCGCGGGGCGGGGCGGGGCGCGGGTCCCGGCGGGGAGCTGCTGCGTGGCCGCCGCTCCGGCCGCGGCGCCCGACTCGGGGAGGCGCGCAGGGCGGCGCTGGCGCTCCGGCCGGGGCTCGGAGCCCGGGGTGCGCGCGACTGCGGCGGCGGCGGCGGCGGCCGGGCCCTGCGGCCCCGCGCACTCCCGAGGTCCCGGGGAGGCCCTGCGGCCCCGCGCACTCCCGAGGTCCCGGGGAGGCCCTGCGGCCCCGCGCACTCCCGAGGTCCCGGGGAGGCCCTGCGGCCCCGCGCACTCCCGAGGTCCCGGGAAGCCCCGGGGCCCCCCGCGCGCCCCGACCTGGCGGCTGGTCGGAGCCCCCCGGCCCGCGCGCGGCGTCCGGGGCGTGACCGCGAACTTTGCGGGGCCCTCCGCGCCGGCCGGCAGCGAGGACCGGCCCGAGGGAGGCTGAGTCATCCTGCCCCGAGCGCACCTCGAGGGGCCCGGCGAGCCGCGGGGTCTCCGGTGCGTCCCGCCGCTGTGCGCGCCTCCGCCCCCTCCCCCCCCCCCCCCCCGGGCGTGCGCTCCGGCCTCGGCGACCTGGGGCGGCGGGGGAGCCCGCGAGGCCGCCCCCGCGCCGGGGCCCCTGGGAAGAACGAGGCCCGCGGGCGCTAGGCTTCCTCGGACGCGGCCGTGCGGGGCCCCCCCACCGGGGCTCGGCGCCGACACAGGCCCCACCGGGGAGGCGCCAGGTGCGTCCCCGCCCACGGCAGCGTCCACAGTCTCCACGGATGACTAACCGGTTATAATGAATTCCCCGCTTCTGTGCACACCTCCGGCCACTGGAAGCGTGCTAGCCGGTCCAGACCGAGCCGAGCGTGGCCTGACCCCGGGGCAAGGGGTCCCGATGGCTTTGCGGCTCAAAGTGGGGGCCGGCAGAAAATTAGGTCTCCCGGAGCTTTCTTTCTAAATGAATGAATGAGTGAATGAGGGAGGGAAGGAGGGAAGCATCCTCGTCCTCATCCGCAAAGCGCCAGTCCCTTACCTATATGGTGTCTATAGATTAGCCCTTCGTGCATGCACTCACTCATTCATCCGGTGAATTGTCAAGCATCTGTGTGGGATGGGATATATGCTCGAGACCCAGTAGCCAACAAATGACACCTGCCTCAGGGAGTGGATATCTAGCCAGGGAGACAGGCTGTATTCAAAAAGCCATAACATGGTCAATACATAATGATGAACTTTGACAAGAGGTCGAGGACAGTGCATATGAAGAAAAAAGTGCCTGTAGCATCCATAGTATTGTTTTCCCTATTAGCTGATAGGGAAATTGAGGCACAGCAAAATTGTACAGCTTAGTCAAAGATGAGCAACCTCTGGACTGCTGGACTGTATTGAAGGTCACTTGAACACCGAGGTCACGATGACGTTTTATAAAGTCATTATGCTCTGTCACCCTGAACGTCACAGGCATTCTGGGCAACTGGAATGTAACCAGGAGGAGAACCCTGGCACAGGGAATCACAGTCCCAGGAGGTGACATCTTAGCATTTATAACCTTGGATCGCCTTATTTATGATAACAAGAACCACTGTAAACAGCATGATGCATAATATGTTTAAGATGAATCCCACTAAACACTTCTTACTCTGTCAAAAATAAAAATATTTAAACTATTTGATACCAAGAAATTCGGAGCCCAAAGCATCAGAAATATTTGGGGTTTGTGAACCACATCAGGATAAGGGACCAGAAGCGCCTTGCTACAGTATACCAAATGCAATATTGGGCACTGGGTCCTACTTGTCATTCTCACCCAAAAGCCTGTATTTCAACACCCGGCTCTCAGTTGAAGCATTGAATCCAGCCAAATGAACCTTCCACTGGCAAACTTGCATGCTCTGTCCCATCAGCTGGGGATGCTGTATTTGTCCTACAACGAGGAGCTGCTGTAGGGCTTTGAACGGAAATCAAACATGGTGAAATGTTTCGGAAATGTTCACCTGCTCCTGGTCTGTGGAATGGACTCCAGAGGAGATCCCACGGCAGTAGTTCTCAGGGCAGGAGAGGACATTGCTGCAGAGGCATAGTGAACATTTGGGACTTTCCTCTTTGTCACAAGGACTTGGAATTCTACTGGCATTTAGTGGACAGAGGGAGGATGGTCCCACACAAGGAAGAATTGTCCTGTGTCCCACAGGACTTTCAAAAGACCCACTGGACATTCAGGTAGGAGAAAAACCTGGTCATCATTATCTGAATCTAGAACTTAAACCCATTTTATATAAGAATACAAAGGAGTTTTTGCATAGATTTTACAAGCACTGAATTTTCCAGAAATGCAACTGCTGTGTAAATAAAGAGAAGGTTGTCCTCAGTTTCATTTAGCACCTTAACCAGAGGCTTTTGTTTGTTTGCTTGCTTGTTTTACCATTTTGGGAAATCGTTTCTCCAATGGCAGCTGTGCTCCTAGGTCCTGAGTCACCAACAGAGCACATCTGTATTGGTCAGCATTTGAGTGTGGCATTCACAGTCTGCATATAGGTGCAAACTTCTAATGAATTCATAACATCTCGCAGTGTAATCTTGCATGAGTGTTTCATGTAGTGAACTCTCTTGTTTTATTATAAATTACTTTTATTTCTCTTTGCTATTGCCAGATAAATCATCATATTGATTTTTTAAAATTCTTAGTATGTTATATTGTCTCAGAATTTCATATGAGGATGGTAAAGAGGGTGTTGGGTCTAACTGGGTAAAGATCTACTGTTTCAGATCAGGAAGAGACACGGGCTAAAAGGTTGTGATGTTACCGGTAGGGATATAAAATACTACACCCTGAAGGTGCAGATTGACAAGTGCTTTAACCTCTGACCTGGCAGTCCCTTTTATAGGAATTTATCTTATAGTTAGTAAACTGCATACATATATAGTTATTCATTACTGCATTATCTCTAAAAGCAGAAGACTGGAACTGGAAAAAACCGAACTGGCTATTAGTACATGATTAGTTAAGCAGGCATCCACACAATGGGGTATTATGCAACTATTTAAAGAACAAGGATACTTTCTACATATGGTTGTGAAAATATATATATATATATATATATTATTTTTTAAAGCAAGGTTCATAAGAGTGTGTATGGCATGCTACTTTTGTGTAAGAAAGGGAGAAAATGACACATATTTTTATTTGCTTAAAAAATGGAAAATACACAGGAAATTATGAATAGTTGTTACTTGTTGGGGGGATTGGGAGGAACAGGTAGATGGGGACAGGACTGAAAGTGAAACATTTCACAATGTTTATCACTTTAAATCATTTTTACTTTTGAGCCTTGTAAATGTATTACTTATTCAAAATAGGAAGAAGCAGTAAGACTGCAAATAGGTCCTGTAACAGTTTTGATACTGGGGCCTAAACTAGGATAGAGGGAATGGTCATTGGAATGAAATGTGAGACACGGTTCAAGTCCTCGGTCCCCTACAGAATGGATCTCAAACCCTCAGTGGTTCCGGTTCAGTAAGTTCCAGTTGGGGCAGGGGGTAGAGGGGGGATCTTTCTTTCTAATAAACCCCTCCAAGGATTCTGATGCCACTGGCCACGGACCACTTTTTGCAAGCACGAGGCTTCTCTTACATGAAGTGTCATATAGAGCCTGGTGACATTATAGACTTTAGGGCCAAACAAAAGTAGGTCCAGGTCATGGCTCTGCCTCACACTATCTGTGAGAATTGAGCATGTTGCCTGTCCTCTCTGAGCCAGCCTTTTCTCAACTGCAAAAAGACAGGCAACAGAGCCAAGTTCACACAGACATGAGGAGGGTGAAATGGGGAGTACAGCTCAGTATTCAACAAACGTTGGTTGCTACTTTCATTCTGCAGACACAGCAAGTATTCCCATACCTGGACTGTTGCTCTGCTTTCACTGTGCCTCAGAGTGTCAAAGCCACAGAGCCTCTGGCTGAAGCACAGCTTCCTGCTCACCATTTTCCACACGCACAGAGCCCATCTCTCCATCCCAACACACTGCCTGGCCCAGACCTCTCTCCTCTCCTCTCCTCCCCTAAAGTCGTGACTGACTCCTAATGAGATATCCCTTCTCCTCTTGCCCCCTTCAAATACATTCCTTCTTCCTCCTGTAGCCAGAGCTCTCTAAAAACAAAAATCAGGGTGCCTGGGTGGCTCAGTGGGTTAAGGATCTGCCTTCACCTCAGGTCAGGCTCCCAGGGTTTGGGGATCAGGCCCCACTAGGGCTCCCTGCTCTGAGGGGAGCCTGCCTCTCCCTCTGCCAATCCCCTGCTTGTGCTCTCTCGCTTGTGCACTGTCAAATACATAAATAAAATACTTTAAAACATTTTTAAACAAAAATCAGACCACAAGAATTCTCCTGCTCAAAATCCTCTAGTGGTTTCTGTTTTAAATTAAAATGCCAACTCTTAACCAAGGCACCCAAAGGCCCTTGACTGGTGCCCTAATCAGCCTCACTTCCCCCTCCCACCCTCTCCCCACCGTTCACTCTGCTCCTACCTGCCTCCTTGGAATTACTGGGAAATGCTGAGCTTGGTCCCACCTTGGGCCTCTTGCGTGGGCTATGCCCTCTGCCTGGATCACTTTCCCCTGATGGCCCCAGGGCTGTTTTGTACTGTGCTCAGGCTTCCGTTCAAATATCCCTTCTGCGAGGACAACTTCCCTGACCACACCAGGTAAGAGAGAAGCACATACACACACACTCACGCACACTCACACACCTATACAGTTCTGTGTTTTGACCTTTCTCCATCTTTCCTCCTGGCGGTTATCACTAACCCACAGAGTGATTTATTTGTTTACATTGTGCCTCCCCCGTGGATGGGTCATGTCCAACCCTCTGTCATTGTGACTGTAATGGCTTCAGCAAGGCCTCTGATATTACGAGGGCTCCATAAACATCAACTGAATGGCTAGAATGGATGTCAGCTTGAAATTCCTTCCTCCTAGGATCCTGTCTGTTGCCCTCTTCCTCAGGCTTCAAGCATCCACCTCACCCAAGGCACAGAGTCTTTTAATAAGCACTAGATTTGCTAAGAAGCAGAGAATCGAGGAAACTGGTTTTCCGAGAATCCCTTGATCACATCTCTGTGGGAAGACGCTGGTTGGAGAAAGAAGAGGAGCAATAAGGAAGATTTCTCAAAAGCTTAAAGACACTGGGAAAACGCCATAGAGAATGCTGCTTTTTAAAGAATTAGAGGAAAGAAAGTTACTTGTTATCTTCAAAATTCCACTTACCGTATAACAGTGGCATAACTTCTAACCCCACAGTGCTGTTCAGGGTGCAGATGGGTGCAAAGGGAACCACTGGGAGCATCAAAGAGTGTTCTGCTCTTAGGAGCAGTTGGGATAGGTCTGAAATGCAGCCCTTGGGAAAGATAATGTCTATTCGCTCTGCCAAAGCTCCCTCCAGGGAGTAGATATGAAGGCCACTTCCCCTGACATCATCCAAACTGGGTGATCCTTTCACACATTTTTAAATCTTCCACTGAAAAAGGAGGGCTCTTGAGTCCCCAGCACAGAAACAGGCAATGGATGTGGTGGGGGTGGGGGTTTACTTTGTATTAGGTGTGCTCCCACCATCCAAGAGCCATTCTTCACTGAGAAGGGAAGGACCTGGAAGGACCAGCAGGCCACGGAGGAGCTTACCCAAGCCTGGTGATCTTTTGGCCCCCAGATATTAGAGTCGCTTGTCCACTCCTCCTACTCAGGGACAGGAACTGAGCTTGCAAGGCTGTGTGTTCCTCCATCCTCCCTCTCCTCCCCTGCCTATCCCCAAACCCACACCCTAGCACATTGTGAACCCTCATAGCTTTTTATTGAATAAGGTGATTCTGTATATATGTGTGTATATATATTTATAGTATATATATATATATTATATGTGTATATATATTATATGGTGTATAGTGTATTTTATATACACTGTATATACTACATATAATAGACTATATTTAATGTGTACACATGCACAGAATGTGCAGAATATGTCTCAGTATGAGTGTGTAACATAGAAGTGTGGGTCTGTGTATGTGACTGTGAGTGCCTATATGTATACGTGATTGTATGCATAAGTATATAATTGTGATTTTTTTATGCATGTATGTGGACTGCATGCATAACTGTGCATGCGAATGCAGTAACCCTCACCTTGCAGTTGTCTTGTTTGCAAAGGGCAGTCTGTTTTTTTTTGTTTGTTTGTTTGTTTGTTTTTTGTGGGTTTTTTTGGGTTTTTTTGTTTTGTTTTTTGTTTTTGTTTTTGTTCTTTTTTTTTGGCAGTCTGTTTTATGGTAAGGCAGGTCTAGCATTCAATTGAAGGTATTCCTTTAAACCAACTCCTACCTTTGTCCCTGGAGAACAACAGCCTCATACTCACATAGCCACACTTACACACACAGTGACAGATTTTTCAGCAACCGTTCTCTGGTCAAAAGAAGAGTGTTTGTATGGAAAGAGGAGCCCTTAAATGAACAGTTGCAACATATGCCATGGCTACTATATGCCATGGCTACTATTCTGGTTTTATTTCAAATCCAAAACATCAAGCAAAATGGAGAAGAGGAAAGTGTTCACACATAATACACTTCTAATTATCTGAATCTGAAGTTGCCTGGTTTCAGAGAGGGCAGACTTGCCTTCTGGAGTTTAAGGATGTAAGAAATGTCTTTCCAGGATTGAATCCATTTCTTTGAGAATACCAAAGAAATTACAGAGTTTCCAAGTGTCCATCAAATGGGAACTGGTTAAATTAATAGCAGTTTATCATATAATGGAATTTCATAAAGCCATTAAAAAGGTGAAGGTGACTCCTATGAACTGACATGCCCACATGGCAAGCTGTCCATGATAAGCGAAAGTGTTAAACAGAAAAAAAAAAAATCAGGTCGTAGAGCAAAATGTGTAGTATGAACCCATTTTTGTCTTTTAAAAACATAAATATAGGCACATATATATCACTATATAGCTTCGGAGTGTGTACGCATGGAACAGACTGGAAGATCACAAGCTAAACTGTTAATGCTGGTTACCTCTAGATAGCAGGATTGGAAAATTGTGAAACATTTGGGAAGTGAAACATTTCACTCTCTAATTTCAACATTTTGGTATTGTTTGAATCTTTATAGAAAGCATGAAGAGTAGAAGATAGTATGTCTGTAGGTGCTATTACAGGAAGCATCTGAATAAGAGATATTCCAAGATGCCTTGTGTGTGATCACCTGTTTTCAGAATCACAATAAGGTAGGTGAGGAAGATCTATCAGTGCTAATGAATGAGCAGGGGAAGAAAAGGTCGATCGTCAGAGCTGAGTTCCCTCTGGAGGAAGTGATATATGTCTTCTAAACTGAGAAAGATGACCGTACTTCAGCAGGTGCAGATGGTAGAGTGGCTGGGGCAGTGCCCCCCCCCCCCACCTCTAAGGCAGTGCAGGCATTTGTGGCTTTCCCCTCCGTGAGTTGTTTTCACTGATAACAACTGTTCTTGAAATGCTGAATTGCAATTACGCAAATATCTATTGCATGTTAAAACATTTGTTTCATCTGACCAGGACATAAGGTATTTAAATTCCAGGAATATCAATAATAAAGAAGGCGTGGTTTTCTTATATAACTTTTATAGTAAAGATAAACATAGTATTTGAAAGTTCGCATGAAATAATCAGGTTTCAAATATATATTGTAAACGATCTATGTGAAGCCAATTTTTGGATGATCCACCCTCGGCTTCTCATCCCAGGTTATCTTCCCCAGAACTAGTAACGCCTTCCGCTATTCGGTAAGGCTATACGTTGGAAAATAAACCAATGTTTAAATAGGATCAATACAATTAATTTATGTTGGTAAATGATCTATTTAAACACACACACATTCTGAAGGCAAATGCAAATATGGATGAAATTAGCCCGTTTTTGAGTGCTCATTGTCTATAGCCCTTTCTCTCATGGACTACATCTGGTAGTAACTTCTTGTTGCAAACATAGGAACTCTAAATCCTCAGCTCATTTAGAGAATATAAAGCCCCTTCACTAGATGTCCATTTCATTCAGTCATGACTTTGCATCGAAACATTTCCTATTACATGGTTTGGGGAAGGGTTGGTCATTTATCACATGAAAATAGCCCAATTACTCAAATATTCTAAGTAGTCATATGCAAAGTCATTTCCACAGTATATCTTAGTAATCATGTATTTAAGGAGAAATGTTTGAAGTTAAGGACTCTGGAGACTACTCTCAAACTTACTTGAATAACTAAAATTCATTTGACAAAATTGTTTGTTAGGATGTAAATTAAAGTGACAATATCAATTAATCAAAATTTTATAAACCATTTGCACATTTTAATCTTAAGAATTTATCTTAGAGAAATAATTCCTGAGCATAAAATATTTAGCTGTAAGAATATGTGTCATAATATTATCTAATAAAAGAAAGAAACCACTGAAATGCCTAAACGTTGGGTATTAATTAAATAAATAATTGTTGATTCATGTCATATGCTGATTTTAAAAATGATGCTAATGACACCTTAATTACCAAAAAACATGATAAGAAAAAACAACTTATAAACGTGTGTAGCAATCCAGTGCTACCAATGAAAACACAAACAATGAAAAGCTCTCAGAAGTATTTGTCAGTGACTGCTTTGGGTTTTTTCTTTCTTTTATATTCAATCATTTCTTTTAAATTATAGAAGCTATATGTGAACTTCAACCAGTACAGAAAAGTAATGATGAAAGAAATCTCTCTTCTCTTAAATAAAAAACAAAAATGAAAAAAAACACAAAAAAATCATTGTTACCAATTTCTATTTTTAATGATTTTTATGATTATCATTGGAACTTTAAATAGTGTATCTGTATTTCAACTTTTTTATTTGTGTAGTCATCAGCTTAGCCATTTTTACAGTGCCCTTAACATGTGCAGCTGTGACTTTAAAATACCACGGATGTGAGGGCGTGTGAAGCAGCCTGTGCCCTGGCGGAGTTTACTGTCCAAGTTTATTTGCTCTCCAACGCCGCTTTATCCAGTATCCTTGTACACACCAGGATGAAAAAGGACTTTCAAATTTATGCACTTACCCTCCCTTTTG